>NC_138310.1:5812500-7012500 GCF_965601325.2 Salmo salar
ACCAATCCCACGCTACCAGACAACAAAGACTTTCTCCCTCTCATCCTAAACTTTGCTAAATTCAACATTTCAAAGGGTAACTTGAAGCATAAAGCCCATTTTACAGTTGGTTTTGGCTCAGTAAAACCAAGTGAAACACACAAATCCCTGTCCTAATTTTAATAATGTGGTATATCTGGTATTTTTTTGTAGTAAATCTCGCTCATTTGTGCCCTTGGTCTGGAAACTCAGTCATATTTTTAGACCTATTTTCAACTTCAGTATCCAAAATGTGCTAGCTGCTCCCATAGGATATAGTAATTACAAAAGTGTATGACGCTGAAAGTAGGGATTAGGTATAAAAGCTCTTGTATGGTGTCATTAGCATTTTGGTGGGCGCTATGCTGGTCCAAAGGTTCCATGGCCACAATAAAGCTAGATTATGAATCAGAACCTCATGGTAATTTTCTACCACAATTAATTTGACCAGGACAACAGAGGACCTCCTGCCTGATGCCTTTGGATCTGCAAATAGATACTGAGAAGATGAAAGAGAGCGCCCCGGCTCTATGTATTTTACTGGTTTGTGACTCACTGACACCAGCCCCGGTTAGAGGGGAATAAAGCAGCCCAAGAGTTAATGCACACAGGAACTTTATTGAAACACAGGAGAATATGAACATGGGGATGTTTCTGTAATGGACAGAAACAGAGAGTTAATATACAGGAGATAAATACACTGGCCTGAATAGATATTTGCAAAGTACGATATAATGGGATAGAACAAGGACAGTATCTAATATTGACCTAACAACCATGTATTACATAGCAATACCTGATAAATGACTAGCATGGCAATAGTGCAGTAAGAATAATAGCAAGGACTGTATATTATACAAATAGTAGGCTATTGCACAGAAACACACAAGAGCAAGGACTCACCATTACAGACAATATCAGTAGTAACATAACAGGAATGAGAATTACATAGAATACTGCTACTCTACATACTGCAAAGATAACAACAGCGACAACTTACTTTATAGTCACTCATCCCATGCACATATGTCCACCCACATTTACAGACTGGAATAACACCGTTGAGGTGCAGGCAATATTTACTCCCGTGTAAAGCGTGGGTCAGGCTGGCTAGCCAATCAGTACCTGGAGAGACTTCATGACTATTGTCTGATTGGCTGAAGCCATGAGCTGGAGGAGATATTGATCTCTCAGGTGAGGGGGAGAAAGGGTGTGGATGGGTGAGTGTGGCTCCAGAAAGCAAATAAACAAATGCTCACACAAACCGAATGTAAGAGTGGTAATGAAATGAATTACGGCAGCAGTATTTTTATGAGCCAGCAGATGACAGTAATCCACCGTCAATTACTGAGCAGCCCAAATGAGTAGGGGCAGAGAGCAGGGGTGCAGGAGGTTTAGGTTTGAGATCAGCTGTGTAGTGTTAGGGCAAAAACCAAAATGGAGGACTGAGTTCGGGAAATGCTACTATAATCCACACCGAGCAGCTTGAGTGCCATTACTCAGAGTTGAAGTCATTAAACACTGTTCAATGGTGCTCATTTAGTAAATTTAGATCAAAGCTGAATCAATGTCTTGCAAGATCACATATAAAATACAAATGAATCGTTATAACAGAACCGAATAGCATAGCAGGTCTATAACATTACTGTTACACCAAAAACACCTAATTTCTAATGAGATTTTAGGGTGGTTAGCTGAAGCTGAATAGTGAAAGAAAAATCATATTGTAAGATAGGGTTTAGAAAGAAAACACATTCACATGTTTCATATCTTTCCATATAAAGTTGAATTGAGATTTATTGTACGTGCAGTACTGGCATGTGACAAATACAATGTGCTCTGTCAACCACTGGAGGGCACTGTTGCCTTTTCTTTTTTACTGTTGACTATTGCGAGAAAATGGAACTTTCAGGAGGAGCCATTGAAATACATGTGAACCTGGAGCAGGGATAGATAGAATAGAACATATCAAGCAATTTCTAAAGTAACCAACTGCTTTGGGAAACTCATTAATACTGTATTTTTTTTTTTTTTTTATCAGCATATTCATTCATTCAGGTTAACCTCTTACATCTAGACGTTCCGCTAGCGGAACACCTGCTCCAATATCCAATGATGGGCGTGGCGCGAAATACAAACTCCTCTAAAATCCGAAAACTTCCATTTTTCAAACATATGACTATTTTACAGCATTTTAAAGACAAGACTCTCGTTAATCTAACCACATTGTCCGATTTCAAAAAGGCTTTACAGCGAAAGCAAAACATTAGATTATGTCAGCAGAGTACCCAGCCAGAAATAATCAGACACCCATTTTTCAAGCTAGCATATAATGTCACAAAAACCCAGAAGACAGCTAAATGCAGCACTAACCTTTGATGATCTTCATCAGATGACAACCCTAGGACCTTATGTTATACAATACATGCATGTTTTGTTCAATCAAGTTCATATTTATATCAAAAACCAGCTTTTTACATTAGCATGTGACGTTCAGAACTAGCATACCCCCCGCAAACTTCCGGCGAATTCACTAACAATTTACTAAATTACTCACGATAAACGTTCACAAAAAGCATAACAATTATTTTAAGAATTATAGATACAGAACTCCTCTATGCACTCGATATGTCCGATTTTAAAATAGCTTTTTGGTGAAAGCACATTTTGCAATATTCTAAGTACATAGCCCAGCCATCACGGGCTAGCTATTTAGACACCCGGCAAGTTTAGCACTCACCAATATCAGATTTACTATTACAAAAGTTTGATTACCTTTTGTTGTCTTCGTCAGAATGCACTCCCAGGACTGCTACTTCAATAACAAATGTTGGTTTGGTCCAAAATAATCCATTGTTATATCCGAATAGCGGCGTTTTGTTCGTGCGTTCCAGAAACTATCCGAAATGGTAAATCAGGGTCGTGCGCATGGCGCAATTCGTGACAAAAAAAATCTAAATATTCCATTACCGTACTTCGAAGCATGTCAACCGCTGTTTAAAATCCATTTTTATGTCATTTTTCTCGTAAAAAAGCGATAATATTCCGACCGGGAATGTCCATTTAGCTAAACAGAGGAAAGAAAACACAGCTTTCGGTCGACGCGGGCACGAGCCTGAGTCTCACTGTACTGTAACCAGCCACTACCCAAACGCGCTACTTTGTTTCAGCCAGAGCCTGCAAAGCCACGATTCAGCATTTTGCCGCCTTCTGAGAACCTATGGCAGCCGTAGGAAGTGTCACGGGACAGCTAAGATCCTCACTCTTCAATAAACAGAGACAAGAAGAACGACACCTTGTCAGACAGGCCACTTCCTGCATGAAATCTTCTCAGGTTTTTGCCTGCCATATGAGTTCTGTTATACTCACAGACACCATTCAAACAGTTTTAGAAACTTTAGGGTGTTTTCTATCCAAAGCCAATAATTATATGCATATTCTAGTTACTGGGCAGGAGTAGTAACCAGATTAAATCGGGTATGTTTTTTATCCAGCCGTGTCAATACTGCCCCCTAGCCCTAACAGGTTAATGAAGTGAAATGGAAAAACAAGATTGCTTTGTGTGCATTTGTGTTTGGCTCAAAAGAGAATGAAACACTGTCCATCTTAACCACCAGAGAGCAGTATTTATCTATCAATGAAGTGGCATCCTATTCTCGCCACAGATCAAACATCCACACTGAATGATTTAAGTCCTCTGGAGTAATTTAGTCCACTGATGGCACACTATTCCAGGACTAGACCTCCATGCTCCATTAACTGTAATCCCTAAAGTGATCAACTTCACCACAGAACGCCTTTAACTTAATTTCCATTAGCATAACTCACATTTTCACATGGAGAGCTTGGTAAACCCTCGCTAACAGACATGCCAGAGCATCACAATCCCCTCCTACTGCTCTGTGGCACGCTGGATCAAAACACTGAAGCCATCTCTGTCACCTTAACGTTCTGTCTCTGACACACACACACACATGATAAACCCACGCATAAACACACACACACAGCAGGGCAAGGTAGGTAGATGATCTACCTCCCATGACAGACAAAGATTGTTGTAACATAATATGCTGGCAAAAAAATATGACTAAATCAGAGCTCAGCTATAGGATGTTGACAGTATAATGTTGTCATGCATCATAAAGCTGCTTATGCGTGTCTGTTTTTATTATCAATAATGCTGTTTATTGCCGTCTGGTGTGTGTGGTGCTATAGCTGAGCTCTGTAGGATTATCCTAATACGTTTCTGATTAGTGTACGTTAAAGGCCAGGACACAAGCTGGCCCACTGCTCTACACAGGTCAGCACAACCGTTTGATTGGCTGGGAAGATTGCAGTTGGAGTCGCTATGGTGATGGTGCTGAGCTAGATGCCCAGACAGTAGGAGCCATTATACATCACCCGGGCAACCATAGCCAAGTGGCGGGAGACAGCACATCCTGGGACCTTGGCTTGTGTGTGTGAAAGAGAGTGTGAGAGAGAGGGAAAGACAGGGTACAAACTGTTGTGCTGTTTGAGAAACAGACGCCTCACAAGTCCTCAACTGGCAGCTTCATTAAATAGTACCCGCAAAACACCAGTCTCAACATCAACTGTGAAGAGGCGACTCCGGGATGCTGGCCTTGTAGGCAGAGTGGCAAAGAAAAAGACATATCTCAGATTGGTCAATAAAAAGAAAAGATTAGGATGGGCAAAAACACAGACACTGGACAGAGGAACTCTGCCTAAAAGGCCAGCATCCCAGAGTCGCCTCTTCGCTGTTGACGTTGAGACTGGTGTTATGCGGGTACTATTTAATAAAGCTGCCAGTTGAGGACTTGTGAGGAGTCTGTTTCTCAACCTAGATACTAATGTATTGTCCTCTTGCTCAGTTGTGCTCTGGGGCCTCCTACTCCTCTTTCTATTCTGGTTAGAGACAGTTTGCGCTGTTCTGTGAAGGGAGTAGTACACAGCGTTGTACCAGATCTTCAGTGTCTTCGCAATTTCTCGCACGGAATAGCCTTCATTTCTCAGAACAAGAATAGACTGACGAGTTTCAGAAGAAAGGTCTTTGTTTCTGGCCATTTTGAGCCTGTAATCAAACCCACAAATGCTGATGCTCCAGATACTCAACTAGTCTATAGAAGGACAGTTTTATTGCTTCTTTAATCAGAACAATAGTTTTCAGCTGTGCTAACATAATTGCAAAAGGGTTTTCTAATGATCAATTAGCCTTTTAAAATGATAAACTTGGATTAGCTAACAACGTGCCATTGGAGCACAGGAGTGATGGCTGCAGATAATGGACCGCCTATGTCGATATTCCATAAAACAAATCTGCCGTTTCCAGCTACAATAGTCATTTACAACATTAACAATGTCTACACTGTATTTCTGATCAATTGGATGTTATTTTAATGGACACATTTTTTTTTGCTTTAATTTCAAAAAGAAGGACATTTCTAAGTGACCCCAAACTTTTGAACGGTAGTGTATACATAAACAGCACCCGCATCAAATCTCAACTTACTTTTACTAATACACACCGTCACTCACATGCACACACAGAAGGTGAGCTGTCTGCGAAGAGATAAGAGACTCTGAAGGTGGAAATTAGTTTTGGCGCCTGACTGCTCCTGTCTCACAGGTCATGTGACTAAATCCTCTCGTCATACAAACATGGACATAGAAGACATCCAGCAATCTGCTGTTAAGACTACCTCTGTGTGTGTGTGCGCGTGCGTGTATGTGTGCGTGTGTGTGTGTGGAGCTCATTTGTATAGTGAAGGTCTCTGGTGACCATGAGGGGTAATTGGTGGCAGATAAACACTGGTTATTGAGCAGTGTGTGAATTCACCAATCGGAGAGGGATTTACAATGTTTAGTTTAAAGCGTAATTGCTCTTGAGTTCCCTGAGAGACTTGCCAGAGCCATTAGCTGTTGTTCTGAGTCTATGCCTTGGCTGTGTGTGTGTACGTGTGCAATTCAGTATGAGTGTGTGTGTGTGTGTGTGTGTGTGTGTGCGCGGGCGTCTGTGTGTGTGTGTTTTCCTACCTTGGCTCCCCTCCAAGCTTTGAGAGCTAATTGGAATTAGAATAACATTCCTCAAAGGCCATTCATTTAGTGAAAGGCTGAGTGCAAATGACTGAGCGTGTTAGAAGCAGGAGAGCACTAACAATCGGCGCTAACACTTTTTATTCTGATTTTAACGAGGGGTAATCACTCGGCTGGAGAGCAAGAGGAGTAAAAGCGGGGGAAAAAGACAAGTAGGAGGCACCAATTCTCTCTTCTTTCAGTGATGAGTCACGGCCTTGTTTCGGCCACTCTGGGATGATTAGAGATGCACAGTTACAGCTTTTATTTATTACTGTAGAACTCACCATAGTACTACTGTCACTGCCACTATACTACAGATAATACTCTTGAGTCGATATTCACATAATAATAAGGAATTCCCCTTAACCACGCCCACAAACTGGGGAAAACAAACATTCTTTGCTATTGACCCCCATTGCAAAAGAGCCAACTTTGTAGTAGATTTTATGTTATACAGAAATAACAAAACATGCCAAAAAGCTGCTGTGTGGTTCAATGTATAGTAACCAGGTCAAAACTACCGATATACGGTTCGCAATGCTCCCATGTAGGGAAATAGAGCCTGCGAGAAGAGCCCTGCGGATTCAGGCTATTCGCCGT
Organism: Salmo salar; assembly: GCF_965601325.2. Taxonomy (NCBI): domain Eukaryota; kingdom Metazoa; phylum Chordata; class Actinopteri; order Salmoniformes; family Salmonidae; genus Salmo; species Salmo salar. The sequence goes on from NC_138310.1 coordinate 5,819,194, forward strand.
GGGAAATGTGGGGACCCGGTGTCCAAGTAGGCTACACGTATGTGTGTGAACAACATTTAATCACAGGTAAGAGTTTTTACTTGTTCAGTATAGTCTGTTGTACCTTCACTCACTACTTGTAGCTGTTTGGTCAGTTTGTTTGTGTTGTTGGTCTTGGCTAGCTTAACGTTCCGGTCGGTAGCTTGCTAGCACTCACTCATTCACGTTGCTGCTAGCACCGTCATGAAAAGGGGCATGAGGGAAGCCCTACAATATTAAATTTGTCTATGTAGTGAGGACTCTCGGGAGCAAGCAATGTTAAAAAGTAATCTTTAGACGTAATTTTCTTAATGTAGTTTTGTAATTGAGTAAAACAAGCAGACAACAAAATTGCATTTGAAAAAGGTCAAGTACAGTATTTGCTGTGCCAATGGGATAACCTAGCTGACATTCTACTGTATTTAATATCGAATGGGACTATAGTACAGACACTCCTACTATACTACAGATACTGCAATTAAGCAAAAAGGTACGAGGGCGTGTGGTATATGGCCACGGCTGAGGGCTGTTCTTACGCACAACTTAACGCGGAGTGCCTGGATACAGCCCTTAGCCGTGGTATATTGGCCATATACCACAAACCCCCTGATGTGCCTTATTGCTTTTATAAAACAGGTTACCAACGTAATTAGAGCAGTAAAAATAAATGTTTTGTCATACCCGTGGTATACGATATACCACGGCTGTCAGCCAATCAGCATTCAGGGCTCGAGCCAGCCACCCAGTTTATAACTAGAGTTAAAACCGTCACTATACTACAGATACTGCCATTGTAGTACAGTCTACAAAATCACTATACTACAGGTACTCCCACTATATTACTGGTACTGCCACTCTACTACATATAGTACATTATACAACAGTTGGGTCTAATCCTGAATGCTGACTGGTTAAAACCTCATTCCAGCTGGTGTCTATTCCACAAGTTACCTCCGGCTAAATCTATGACGTTAAAATGCCTATTTACTCTGTTCCATCTGACTGCGCAATCCACTGTCTCATCAGGCCAGCCAATTTATAAACTTGATCTCCACTATAAAAAGCATCTACACATTATCTGACAGTTACTTTAGACTAACTTTTTGTTTTCAACAGCAGAGATTTGTATAAACCTTGCTGTCTGTCTCTCCAACATTTGCAACATTGTTTCAATATTCAAATTTGATCTCCAGCTATAACATTGGCATTAACTTGTCGGGACGAGACAGACAGGCAGGCAGCTTTTCTCAGCCAGTCAAAATCATGAATCAGCATAATTTTATTGGACATATACAAAGAACTATCAATAGAATCATGTAAAACAAAACAAACTGCAGCTAGTTTGCTTTCTTTCCAGGTTTAGTTTGAAGTGATTGTGTTAAACTGGGTTGTTGGCTTGCTCCTCTGAACAGTGTCCTGACAAGATAGCCCATTTTCTATGCCAGGCGAAATCGCGCCTCATTTGCTCATTGTTACAGGTGTCCAAATAAATGTCACTAGAAAATACCTTAAAAAAATGCAAATGCAGCTACTTTGCTGTTATTCTGGCTCCACTTTTTGACGTTACTGTAAGCTAGCCATAGTTGACTAGCTAGCATGCAAAGGATAAGAATTGATAGATACGAAACAAAAAGACTGAGACTGGGTCTCTGGCAACCGAACTGATAGAACAAATGACCAGCTTGTGGAAGGATAGTCCTCGTAGCTGGGGTTTGGAGGATATATTGGCACGATTTGCCGGCCCTTGACAAACAACACCCTTGTTCTCTGGCATTATCACTTACCTATAAACTGAGTATACAAAACTTTAGAAACAACTTCCTAATATTAAAGTTGAATCTTTCGGGGCAAGGTGTCGAAAATGTTCCACAGGGATGCTGACTCCAATGCTTCCCACAGTTGTGTCAAGTTGGCTGGATGTCCTTTGAGTGGTGGACTATTCTTAATACACATGGGAAACTGTTGAGCTTGAAAAATCCAGCCGTGATGTAGTCCTTGACAAAAACCGATGCGCCTGGCATCTACTACCATACCCTGTTCAAAGGCACTAAATATTTTGTCTTGCCCATTCACCCTCTGAATGGCACACATACACAATCCATGTCTCAATTGTCTCAAGGCTTAAAAATAATTGTTTCACCTGTCTCCTCCCCTTCATCTACACTGATTGAAGTGGATTTAACAAGTGACATCAATAAGGGATCATAGCTTTCACCTGGATTCACCTGGTCAGTCTATGTCATGGAAATAGCAGGTATTCATAATGTGTTGTATACTCGTAGTATAGTCACTATAGTATCCCTATACTACTGGCTATTTTCCATATACTATTTGTACCTGTACTATCACTGTAGGCTGATTAGAGATGCATATACAGATTTTATATATTATAGAACTTACAATATGTCACTATACAATATAATATTTTCTTACAGTTTCACTATTAAATATGATGCACTCAATAAAGTGAGCAATACATAAATCATTAAATCTAAACAGAGAGAGTGAGTGCCGGAAAATGATGGTAGCCTACCATCACTATACTACTGGTACTGTCACTGTAGACTGAATAGAGATGCAGATACAGATTTTACATATTATATCATTTACAATATATGTCACTATACAATATAATATTTTCGTAGAAAGTGACATTTTAAAGCTACAACCCTTGTCTTTTTGGAAATTTTACAAACATCTGACTGCTGGCTATGTCATAAGAATCTCCAAGCTGAAAATGTCTCAGTTCTTCCATGGCCTGCATACACACCAAACATGTCACCCATTGAGCATGTTTGGGATGCTCTGGATTGCCAGCGTGTTCTAGTTCCCGCCAATATCCAGCAACTTCGCACAGACATTGAAGAGTAGTGGGACAACATTCCACAGGCCACAATCAACAGCCTGATCAACTCTATGTGATGGAGATGTGTCACGTAGCATGAGGCAAATGGTGGTCACACCAGATACTGACTGTTTTCTGATCCACAACCCTGACTTTTGTTTATAAGGTATCTGAGAACAACATATCTGCATATCTGTATTCCCACTCAGGTGAAATCCATAGATTAGGGCCTAATGAATTTATTTCAATTGACTGATTTCCTTATATGAACTATAACTCAGCAAAATCTTTGAAAGTCAAGTCACAAAAAGTGCAAATATTTAGTATGCATGAAAAGGGTACATCCATTTCCTTCTTATTCCACATGACCTTGTATGCACCCTTCACATATACCGTTGATCTATCTAGTCTGTTTACAATAGGAAAAGCGAATGGGAAAAGATGTTTGAAGTTCTCACCTGTTAATCTTATTTAAAAATGGTAAAAAACTCAATAGCTTGAAAGCCCTGATTGCTAGGGTCATACAATATACAGTTGAAGTCGGAAGTTAACATACACCTTAGCCAAATACATTTAAACTCAGTTTTTCACAATTCCTGACATTTAATCCTAGTAAAAATTCCCTGTCTTAGGTCAGTTAGGATCACCACTTTATTTTAAGAATGTGAAATGTCAGAATGATAATAAAGAGAATGATTTATTTCAGATTGAATTTATTTGATCACATTCCCAGTGGGTCAGAAGTTTACATACACTCAATTAGTATTTGGTAGAATTGCCTTTAAATTGTTGGGTCAAACATTTTGGGTAGTCTTCCACAAGCTTCCCACAATAAGTTGGGTGAATTTTGGCCCATTCCTCCTGACAGAGCTGGTGTAACTGAGTCAGGTTTGTAGGCCTCCTTGCTAGCACACACTTTTTCAGTTCTGCCCACAAATTTTCTATGGGATTGAGGTCAGGGCTTTGTGATGGCCACTCCAATACCTTGACTTTGTTGTCCTTAAGCCATTTTGCCACAACTGTGGAAGTATGCTTGGGGTCATTGTCCATTTGGAAGACCCATTTGCGAAGCTTTAACTTCCTGACTGATGTCTTGACACATAATTTTCCTTCCTCATGATGCCATATATTTTGTGAAGTGCACCAGTCCCTCCTGCAGCAAAGCACCCCCAAAACATGCTGCTGCTACCGCTGTGCTTCATGGTTGGGATGGTGTACTTCGGCTTGCAAGCCTCCCCCTTTTTCCTCATAACATAACGATGGTCATTATGGCCAAACAGCTCTATTTTTGTTTCATCAGACCAGAGGACATTTCTCCAAAAAGTACGATCTTTGTCCCCATGTGCAGTTGCAAACCATAGTCTGGCTTTTTTAAGCGTTTTGGAGCAGTGGCTTCTTCCTTGCTTAGCGGCCTTTCAGGTTATGTCGTTATAGGACTCGTTTTACTGTGTATATAGATACTTTTGTACCCGTTTCCTCCAGCATCTTCACAAGGTCCTTTGCTGTTGTTCTGGGATTGATTTGCACTTTTCGCACCAAAGTAAGTTCATCTCTAGGAGACAGAACGCGTCGGTTGCGTGGTCGGCGCGTGACGGCTGCGTGGTCCCATGGTGTTTAAACTTGCGTACTATTGTTTTTACAGATGAACGTGGTACCTTCAGGCATTTGGAAATTACTCCCAAGGATGAACCAGACTTGTGGAGGTCTACAATTTGTTTTCTGAGGTCTTGGCTGATTTCTTTTGATTTTCCCATAATGTCAAGCAAAGAGGCACTGAGTTTGAAGGTAGGCCTTGAAATGCATCCACAGATACACCTCCAATTGACTCAAAGAATGTCAATTAGCCTATCAGAAGCTTCTAAAGCATGACATCATTTTCTGGAATATTCCAAGCTGTTTAAAGGCACAGTCAACTTAGTGTATGTAAACTTCTGACCAACTGGAATCGTGATACAGTGAATTATAAATGAAATAATCTGACTGTAAACAATTGTTGGAAAAATGACTTGTGTCATGCTCAAAGTAGATGTCCTAACTGACTTGCCAAAACTATAGTTTGTTAACAAGAAATTTGTGGAGTGGTTGAAAAACGAGTTAATGACACCAACCTAAGTGTATGTAAACTTCTGTCACTATAAAATATAATATTTTCTTACAGTTTCACTATTAGATGTGGTCAAAATATGACGCACTCAATGAAGTGAGCAATACATAAATCATTCAATCTAAATAACAAAACAGCTATGGAGAGAGAGAGAGCGAGAGAAAAATATTAAGAGAGAATGGCAGCAAATGACTGAGGTCATTAGGAAGACAGAGTGGGAGAGAGAAAGTGAGGATGATTGAGTGATTTGTATTTATTATGGATCCCCATTAGCTGCTGCCTTTTTGCGGTCTGGCAAAATTAAGGCAGTTATACAATTTTAAAAACATTACAATACATTCATTACAGAATTCACAACACACTAAGTGTGTGCTTTCAGGCCCATACTCCACTATCACATATCTACAACGCAAAAACCATGTGTAAGTGTGTGCATAGTGCGTATGTTATCATGTGTTTTGTATGCAAGTGTCTGTGCCTGTTTGTTTTACTTCACAATCCCCATTGTTCCATAATGTGTAATATAACCTGCTTTATAAATATGGTCCTACTGCTTGCATCAGTTACCTGATGTGGAATAGAGTTCCATGTAGTCATGGTGCTATGTAATACTGTGCACCTCCCATAGTCTGTTCTGGACTTGGGGTCTGTGAAGAGATCGCTGGTGGCATGTCTTGTGAGGTATGCATGGGTGTGTGCTAGTATTTTAAACAGACAGCTCGGTACATTCAGCTTGTCAACACCTCTTACAAAAACAAGGAAGTTAATCTCTCTTCCACTTTGAGCCATGAGAGACTGACATGCATGTCATTAATGTTAGCTCTCCGTGTACTTTTAAGGGCCAGCCATGCTGCCCTGTTCTGAGCCACTGCAATTTTCCCAAGTCCCTCTTTGTGGCACCTGACCACACGACTGAACAGTAGTCCAGGTACAACAAAACCAAGGCCTGTAGGACCTGCCTTGTTGATAGTGTTGTTCAGAAGGTAGAGAGAGCAGTGAAATGCCAATGGAGCTTGTAGAGCATTTAGTGAGGGGAGAGGCAGCATCGATTCACCCGCTCTAATCTGGCAGCAGTGTTTGTGTATGTGAGTGAGATAGAGATGGAAAGACAAGAGGGGAGACAGACTGGACTGGGAGGGAAGATGAAGGGAAGGGAGAATGGGGAGGAGAGGGATAAAGATAGAAGGGATGGAGAGAGAGGGGAGTGGAAAGAGAGAGATGGAGAAAGATTTCAGATGATATGGGGCATTGACTGTAGGCGGGCCCAGTGTCTGCCCCCATCTTTACTCCTGACGTCCCCCCCCCCTCAAGGAGTGATGGAGTGAGCAGAGCGTGCCCCCTCCCCCTCCCCTCCCCAGTTTATCACAGTGCTTCTCCACATGAAGGATTTTACTAAACTCACTGAGCGGAAAATGGGCAGTGGAGAGGCCGCAAGAGTTTCATCGAAGAGACATGCATATGCAGAGACGTACGCACACACAGATGCACTCTTTTAGTGCATGCAAAAACACACACACAAACATAGATATTTTCACTGACTATTTGTAATTGATCTAGTGCACTGGTAAAGATTATCATTATTAACATCAGCATGATTATTTTCGGTGTAGGGCACCAAAAACAGAGGGCTTTGCCTCATTTAGGGTGCTAGCTAATGAGATAACATGACTGACCAAGGTGTGAGGAGTGAGTAGTTTTGGAACAACCCGCAACATGGTTTATGAAGAGGACCTAAAAACTAACTTGTGGCCACTGTGGCAGGTATATGAAAAAAATCTACCAGCCACTCAGAATTCTTACCAGCCAATACATTTATTCGCCATAACACAAAAACAGGTTTCGGATTGTCGCTAGTTTTTTTCAGGTTTTCAACTCTCAAAAATTCACTTTTTTAATCAAATAACAAAATATGATTATCCAAGTACACAAATGTTTAAACCACATATGGAGATCACTTGAGGTCTGGGGAAGAAAATATATATATTTTAATGGTATAGTTGCTATTTATTTCAATTGCACACCTCAAGAAACTGGTGTTTGGCTGATGGTGTTTCTGTACAGCACGCACAATAAATAGCAGTTTGCTAAACAAACGTTCCTCGTGCCCTCTTTCTTCGTCTCCTACTCAAAACCTATTGGATAAGAAAGCCAGAAGCCCCTCTCCTCTGACCTTGTCGTCCAATGGGTTTTGAGGAGAAAGGACATGCAATTGACTATGCAATTGAGATCTTTCCACAGGTATTCCCATGCTGTCTTTAGAAAGTTGCAAAAACAAATCATTGATACAAATCATTGATGCATTCATTAATATTATTTACATGTGGGCATTGGATTGAACGAATCTGCGCTCACTCTTTTCTGTGGGAACTGGGAAACAACTGCAGTGAAGCCTATCATTACTACCATTATTATCTGGGTGATTTTTTACCTGGTCGCACTGGTGCTCCCAAAATAAAATGTCAGGTCGCACAGCAAAATATCTAGTCGCATATGCGACCAAAATAGAGCCCTGCCTACACTAATATCACCTCATTTTAAAATACTTAGCCTGTGCAACCCTTGTCTTTTTGTAAATTCTACTAAAATCTGACTGCTGACAATGTCATAAGAATCTCCAATGTCCCTGTTCTTCCATGGCCTATCACGACTCAGGATATGATCCAGATGCAGACACGGGAGGCAGATAGTACAGTTCTCAGATGATTTATTATAAACATGGGGCAGGCAAGGAGCAGGCAGGGATTCGTTATCAGGTCAGAGTCAGGCAGGTACAGGACGGCAAGTAAGCTCGAGGTCAGGGCAGGCAGAATGGTCGGAACTGGGAAAAACTAGGAAACAGAACTAGAGAAACAGGAAGGCGGGAAAGAACGCTGGTAAGACAAGACGAACTGGCAACAGACAAACAGAGAACACAGGTATAAATACACAGGGGATAATAGGGAAGATGGGCGACACCTGGAGGGGGGTGGAGACAAGCAAAAAGACGGGTGAAACAGATCAGGGTGTGACATGGCTTGCATATTCTCCAGACATGTCACCATATGAGCATATGAGTTTGGGATGCTCTGGATCAACAGCGTGTTCCAGTTCCCGCCAATATCCATAACTTCGCACAGCCATTGAAGAGGAGTGGGAGAACATTCCACAGGCCACAATCAACAGCCTGATCAACTCCATGCGAAGGAAATGTGTCGTGCTGCATGTGAAATCCATAGATTGGGCCTAATGAATTTATTCCAATTGATTGATTTCCTTATAAGAACTGTTTGTAAAATCTTCAAGTCAAGTTACAAAATGTGCAAACATTTAGTATGCATGAAAAGGGTACACCCTACACCAGGCCTGGGCAAATCTTTTCCATGGAGGGACACATTAGAATATATTTTTGCCATCGCGGGTCAGAATCATATTACAGGATTATACATCATGTGTATGACTGTGTTGATAGATATGCAACTTTTTTAACATGCACAGAAACAAACCACATCCATGTTCTCCTTTTGGTAGGTATTTTCATTATTAAACATGCAATGAACTACACGGAGTAAAAAGTACACTGCATTTAGCACCACGGACAGAACTCTTGGGTATGCACAAAAACACAAGAAAGAGAGAGAGCTGAACATTACATTTAAACTACTCAATCAGTGTGAGGAGCTAAGTCTCTGATGGGCATTGACTAGAGCAGTGAAGTCGGGTATAGGTTCTGAAGTCGCTATGCACAGGATTGCTGAGAGGTGAGAGTCAGTAAGAGATGATCTGTGCCTTGACTTGTTATATCGCTGAAAATGTCTGTTCACATGCATAGGTTGATCCAAACAGTACAAACATCTGAGCATGACTCCCAATCTTTGGAAAGTTTTGTTCATCGAGAGATGCATAGAACCTTGTCAGTGACATTGTTTTGAATAGTTCTCCAATCGCTGCATCAGACTGAAGATCGATAAGCGCAAGTTGCCGGTCAGTGGGAGCATTATCCACATTGAAGGTGAAAGGAGAGGCAACTCACCGCTCAAGGCATGCAGCAGTGATGTATACTTCTCCCGCTGGTCATCTGATAGGGAACAGACTAGTAGTGTCAGAAGGTGGGTGAGATTGTTGGCTTCTATTTGGCGGGTCAGGAGGAGTAATTTTCCCTTGAAGTCATTGACAAGGCTGTACATCTGATGTGCAAAAAGGCCCATGCCTTGTAGTTTGGAATTCAATTCATTCATGAGCGCCATGAAGACAAAATCAGCCAACCATTCTTTTTCTTGGGATATCCACATATTTTCCTTTCATTTGCAAAAACTCAGCAATCTCCGACTTCAGGTCCCACACCATTGTAAGCACCTCCAAACTCACGTTTGTGTGGTAGGTGAGATCTGCATGAGACAAACTGCCTGTGGTTTAAAGATTTTGCTCTTATGAAGTTTACCACTTTAGTGACTGTATCCACAACATGGCTCATTTTCAGAACACATTTACAGCACCTCCTGATAAGTAATGCAATGCAGGAACATCATTTTCTGATCTTGTATCCTTTTCAAAAGGCCAACGTTTTTTCCTGTCAAGTTTGGGCACCCATCAGTGGTCACACTGGATAACTTTTCAAAACTCAAGTCACAGCTTTGCCACACACTTATTAACCTCCCCCAATAAATCTCCAATACATTTCCTTGTGGTTGTGCTCTTCGTTGACTGCACTGAAGCAAGCTCCTCTGTAATTTCAAAGTATGGGGTTATGCCTCGTAACAATATCAACAACTGCGCCGTGTCACGTGCATCACTGCTCTCATCCAGGGCCAAGGAGAAATAGGTGAAATTCTTTACCTTGTCTTTCAACTGTTGTTCTATATTCTCTGCAATGTCCTCAATACTCTGTGTCACTGTTCATCTTGACAGGGAAACAATTTCAAACAACTCATTCTTGTCGGGGAAAAGTATTGCTGCCGAGGCAATTAAACATTATTTAATTAATTCGACCTCAGCGAATGGCTTGCTATGTTTAGCAATTTTGTAGGACTAGCTCTGATAACTCCGTCGTTTGCTGAATGCAGTTTTGTGAAAAGCCCTTGCTGCTTTTGCAACTGAGAAGGCAACTCTTTCGATGCACTTGCCCTCTGCTCAGAAGACATATTCCTATATTTCTCTGCATGCTTCATCTGGAAGTGTCGGGACAAGTTGTATTCTTTCAAGACAACGATGCTCTCTTTGCACACTAAGAACACAGCTTTCCCTGATACCTCAATAAAATAATATATTGATGTCCACTCTTGCTGGAACACCCTACATTCATTGTCTACTTTCGTTTTCTTAAATTTTAATTAAATTGCGCAATTACTAGCTAGCTACTATTTGTAACTGTGACGTGTGTGTCAGCCTGTCAGTCCCTGTCTGTCCTTGTGCAGGTATTTATACGTGCCTTCAAAATAAATGTCCCACAAGCGGTGGGAGTTGAATCATTACACAAACTTCAAACTTGATTCAATACAGCCCGCGGAATCATGCTCAGATCACATCATTGGGCATTTAATTTGATAACATATACGTTTTTCAAAACTTGACTTTCGCAAATTCTTCATGTGATCTGAGCATGATTCCGCGGGCCGTATTGAATCAAGTTTGAAGTTTCCTCACCTGTTGGTCTTATTTAAAAATGTAAACTAAACTGAACTTGACAGCCCTGATTGCTAGGGTCATTTTAAGGTGACAGGTTTGAAAATTCATTCAGCCATTTTGGCAGTTACTCACTACCCAAACCAGACGCAACAGGACAAGAGATCTCATACTGCTATCTAGTGGATGAATTTGGAATCAGACCGGGAATATATTAACATCAATAAATAGGTAGAACATTTTTTCCTTTAGGACGAAAAATTACTTTGCACAAGCCCTGCGCTTTTAAAATGGAATTTATGCATGTAAGTATACTGAGATGAGATGGAGGCCCATGGTATAATCTTCAGTATAATCACTGTCTATTTCATAATATCGCAAAATAGACTTCTGATACCGAAGATTATAACTTATTTACATTTTTCTAAAGAGTAAACACTCTTGAAGTACACATTTTGGAATGTTTTCTGTTGTTGAAAGTAAAGAAAAAGAACAGACAACAATAAAAGGTTGTCATTCTTCATAAATTCTCATCAGATATTTACATCACATTAAACAGATCGTAAAGAAGGTTATAATGAAAGTCATAATCATGGCATGTAAGTATCTAAGTTATTGTTGTACATGTGCTCAAGCTCTGGAAGGTTATAAGCAGAAAACTGATAATGGTGAGAGTAAGAGGGTGCTAGCTAAACAATCATATACGAGGTATAGTATAGTCATATATAGCGCAAATATAGGTACAGTAGTCATCAATGGTATAAAAGTACAAAAAAGTTGTGGTTTTATTTACATTGTCAACAGCTCTCGAACACTGACATTACTATACAACTATAATCTCAATCCTCTGACAGGAAAAGTGGAAGGGTTGCAGTATTGCACACACACAATTACACTGCCAGGACTTGGTGTGTGAGAGTTTTGAAACATTTGGAGTTTATAAAAAAGGGAGCTGGTGTTGATGCCAGAGAGTAGCGTAGTGAAGTTGGGAGGAGATGAATGAGGGTTTTAGCACCGGACAGGAGAGGGAGGACCTGGTGACGCCAGAGTTCCTCTGTCCAGTGTCTGTGTTCTTTTGCCCATCTTAATATTTTCTTTTTACTGGCCAGTCTGAGATGTATATTTTTCTTTGCAACTCTGCCTAGAAGGCCAGCATCCCGGAGTCGCCTCTTCGCTGTTGACGTTGAGACTGGTGTTTTGCGGGTACTATTTAATAAAGCTGCCAGTTGAGGACTTGTGAGGAGTCTGTTTCTCAACCTAGACACTAATGTACTTGTCCTCTTGCTCAGTTGTGCATCGGGGCCTCCTACTCCTCTTTCTATTCTGGTTAGAGACAGTTTGCGCTGTTCTGTGAAGGGAGTAGTACACAGCTTTGTACCAGATCTTCAGTGTCTTGACAATTTCTCGCATGGAATAGCCTTAATTTCTTAGAACAAGAACAGACTGATGAGTTTCAGAAGAAAGGTCTTTGTTTCTGGCCATTTTGAGCCTGTAACCGAACCCACAAATGCTGATACTCAACTGGTCTAAAGGCGGCCAGTTGTATTGCATTTTTAATCAGAACAACAGTTTTCAGCTGTGCTAACGTAATTGCAAAAAGGGTTTTCTAATGATCAATTAGCCTTTTAAAATGGTAAACTTGGAGTAGCTAACGCAACGTGCCATTGGAACACAGGAGTGATGGTTGCTGATAATGGGCCTCTGTACGCCTATGTAGATATTCCATTAAACATCAGCCGTTTCTAGCTACAATAGTCATTTACAACATTAACAATGTCTACACTGTATTTCTGATCAATTTTATGTTATTTTAATGGACAAAAAATGTTTTGCTTTAATTTCAAAAACAAGGACATTTCTAAGTGACCCCAAGCTTTTGAACAGTAGTGTAGGTATTACAGACTCGGTCAGGGACAGGTTGAAAATGTCAGTGAAGACACTTGCCAGTTGGCCAGCGCATGCTCTGAGTACACATCCTGGTAATCCATCTGGCACTGCAGCCTTGTGAATGTTGACCAGTTTAAAAGGTCTTACTAACATTGGCTATGGAGAGTGTGATCACACAGTTTTCTGGGAACAGCTGGTGCTCTCATTCATGCTTCAATGTTGCTTGCCTTGAAGTGTACATAGAAGTAATTTAGCTCGTCTGGTAGGCTCGTGTCACTGGGAAGCTCGCGGCTGGGCTTCCCTTTGTAGTCCATAATAGTTTGCAAGTCCGACGAAGATCAGAGGCGGTGTAGTAGGATTCAAACTTTGTCCTGTATTTACGCTTTGCCTGTTTGATAGTTCATCTGACAGTATAGCGGGATTTCTTATATTAAGAGTCCCGCTCCTTGAAAGAGGCAGCTCTACCAATTTAGCTTAGTGAGGATGTTTCCAATAATCCATGGCTTCTGGTTGGGGTATGTACGTACAAACGCTGTGGAGACGACGTAATCGATGCACTTATTGACTGATGTGGTATACTCCTCAATGCCTTTTGATGAATTCCGGAACATATTTCAGTCTGTCTTAGAAAAACAGTCCTTTAGCTTAGCATCTGCATCATCTGACCTCTTCTGTATTGAACGAATCACTGGTACTTCCTTCTTTAGTTTTAGCTTGTTAGCAGGAATCAGGAGGATAGAATTATGGTCAGATTTGCCAAATGGAGGTCGAGGGAGAGCTTTGTACCCATCTCTGTGTGTAGAGTAAAGATGGTCTAGAGTTTTTCCCTATGGTTGCACCATGCTGGTAGAAATGAGGTAAAATAGTTAAGTTTCCCTGCATTAAAGTCCCCGGCCACTAGGAGCGCCGCCTCTAGATTAGCATTTTCTTATTTGCTTATGGCCTTCTAGAGCTTGTTGAATGCAGTCTTAGTGCCAGCAGCAGTTAGTGGTGGTAAATAGACAGCTACGAAAAATATAGATAAACTCTTGGTAAATAGTGTGGTCAGCTTCATGAGATACTCTACCTCAGGCAAGCAAAACCTTGAGACTTATTTATTAGATTTCGAGCACCAGCTGTAATTGACAAATAGATACAGACCATCACCCCTTGTCTTACCGGAGGTAGCTGTTCTGTCATGCCAATGCATGGAAAAAAACAAATGATTAATAATCATAGAAATGCATCATAGAAATGCTGCATAGAAAATATATAATTTACATTAAGTTTTGCTCAAAGGGGTGTGTATGGTCTGTGTATGGTTGTCAATAATAATGCAACGCACTCCTATAATGCCAGTCACAGGTCTTTTTATTTGGCTGTCCAAGAGGGTTGGGTAGCCTCCCATTCAATATTGGTAAGTTGGTTAATTGCATAGTGAACAAGTTTACAGTTGCAGACACAAGTGGCTGCAACTGTAAATGAGCTTTTCAACAGTTTAACAATGAAGCATTGATGATGATGCTGCTACTAAAACATAGCTAGCCAGCTAGACAGATATGGTGCTAGCTAATTACTGTTGTCTAAATACACTATAGTGATGTGGAAATACAATGACAATGCTGAAGTAGGCAAATAATTAGTAGGAAACTGCCAACACTATGATGTCGTCAGATTTACTTTAAAGAGATAGCTTGCCAAGTCCGTAAAAAATAGCTAGCAATGCTAATGTTAGCTAGCTAAAGTTCGGTGGGGACATCACAATGACGACAAAAGATTTTCAAATTGATTATATTCCTTCCTTTGAAATGGAATCTCCCGCAGATGATGGTCTCAGAGCCCCGTAGCTATATCAGAATGGGACTCCGAACTATCAAGTCTTAGCGTCTGTGGACTATAATGTACGCCTAGTGTAAATCGTAGTCCACAGACGCTGAGCCCAAACACGCACCTCCCCACAACTCCCAACCAATGCAGCTCCAGTACGTTTCCTCTACTCATTCGAATGCGTTGATAGTTGGATAAATTGCTTGAGCTCCCCTGAGAATTTGGAAAGAATGAAAGCGATCCAATATTCTAGAAAACTGCTGTGCGTGAGCATACAGGTTTTTAGCTATGATAAACCCTCAACTGTGTACGCTGCCAACAGGAATGGAATGTCAATTATGACCAGGCGTGGCCAGCAGCAGGATAGGACGATATACAGTACATTCAGATAGTATTCAGACCCCTTCCCTTTTCCACATTTTGTTACATTACAGTCTCATTCTAAAATGGATTAAATCAAAAATAATCCCTCAATCTACCCACAACAACCAATAATGAGAAAGTGAAAACAGGTTTTTAGAAATATTTGCAAATGTATTACAAATAAAAAACAGAAATACCTTATTTACATAAGTATTCAAACCCTTTGCGATGAGCTCAAGTGCATCCTGTTTCCATTGATCATTCTTGAGATGTTTGTACAACTTGATTGGAGTCCACCGGTGGAAATTCAATAAATTGGATATGATTTGGAAAGGCACACCTGTCTATATAAGTTCCCACAGTTGAAAATGCATGTCAGAGCAAAAACCAACCAATGAGGTCGAAGGAATTGTCCATAGAGCTCCAAGACAGGATTGTGTTGAGGCACAGATCTGGGGAAGAGTACCAAAACATTTCAGCAGCATTGAAGGTCCCCAAGAGCACATTGGCCTGCATCATTCTTAAATGGAAGAAGTTTGGAACCACCAAGACTCTTCCTAGAGACTCATCCATACTGAGCAATCGGGGGAGAAGAGCCTTGGTCAGGGAGGTGACCAAGAACCCAATGGTCACTCTGACAGAGCTCCAGAGTTCCTCTGTGGAGATGGGAGAACCTTCCAGAAGGAAACACTCTCTGCAGCACTTCACCAATCAGGCCTTCATGGTAGAGTGGCCAGACGGAAGCCACTCCTCAGTAAAAGGCACGACTGCCCTCTTGGAGTTAGCCAAAAGGCACCTAAAGGACTAAGATCTTGAGAAACAAGATTCTCTGGTCTGATGAAACCAAGATTGAACTCTTTGGTATGAACGCCAATCATCACATCTGGCAGAAACCTGGCACCATCCCTATGGTGAAGCATGGTCATTAGGCATCATGCTGTGGGGATGTTTTTCAGCGGCAGGGCCTGGAAGACTAGTCAGGATCGAGGGAAAGATGAACGGAGCAAAGCACAGAGAGTTCCTTGATAAAAATCCTCTCCAGAGCTTTCAGGATCTCAGACTGGGACTAAGGTGTACCTTCCAACAGGACAATGACACTAAGCACACAGCCAAAACACAGGAGTGGCTTTGGGACAAGTCTCAATATTCTTGAGTGGCCCAGCCAGATCCCAAACTTGAACCTGATTGAACATCTCTGGAGAGACCTGAAAATAGCTGTGCAGCGACGCTCCCCATCCAACCTGACACAGCTTGAGAGGATTTGCAGAGAAGAATGGGAGAAACTCACCAAATACAGGTGTGCCAAGATATGAGGCTGCAATCGCTGACAAAGGTGCTTCAACAAAGTACTGAGTAAAGGGTGAGAATAGTTACGTAAATGTGATATTTAAGTTTTTTATTTTTGCACATTTTACATTTTAGTCATTTAGCAGACGCTCTTATTCAGACTTACAGTAGTGAATGCATACATTTCATGCATTTATTTTAAATGTTTAAAATTTTATTTTGTACTGGCCCCCCGTGGGAATCGAACCCACAACCCTGGCGTTGCAAACACCATGCTCTACCAACTGCACTGTCATTATGGTGTTTGAATTGGAGGGAAAAAAACAATTTAATAAATTTTAGAATAAGGGTGTAATGTAACAAAATGTGGAAAAAGTCAAGGGGTTTGAATACTTTCTGAATGCACTGTATGCAAATATCAGATTAACAATCATTGGTCAAGTTAAATCAGATCGCCTTGTGACGACATGCGGCGGGCCAAAAACTCCATCCCACCCGAACAGAACGAAATTCCAGGAATTTTGGCTCTTACACAGAATTATCATAATTTTCACAATTTCAGAGTGTTATTTCGATCTCATGTTTTTAACTGCACTAGCCCCTTCAATGGCAGTGGGAGGAAGTGACATTCTGACATTAGTTTAAGATCAAGTTGCACATTTATTTTAACAGGACAAATGTTTGTTTTATCAGAATCAGAGGATTATGCAAATGAGGTCTGATTTGTGAGGGTGTAATCCCGCTGCTGTGTGCAATCCTATAAAAAGTATCTGAGATTAATTTGAGATTAGTGATGTCATGTGCACATATTCCACCGATTAAAACCCTCGAAATCTGGGCTCTGGGGAGGGTCTGCTGGGCTCAGGCTCCAACAGGACAACAACCCTAAGCACACAGCCAAGACAACACAGGAGTGGCTTTGGGACAAATCTCTGAATGTCCTTGAGTGGCACAGCTAGAGCCTGGACTTGAACCTGATCTAACATCTCTGGAGAGACCTGAAAATAGCTGTGCAGCGATGCTCTCATCCAGCCTGACAGAGCTTGAGAGGATCTGCAGAGAAGAATGGGAGAAACTCCCCAAATACAGGTGTGCCAAGCTTGTAACGTTATACCTAAGAAAACTTGAGGCTGTAATCACTGCCAAAGGTGTTTCAACAAAGTACTGAGTAAAGGTTCTTAATATACGATATTTACGTTTTTTTTGTTGTAATAAATGTGCTAAAATAACAGTTTTTGCTTCGTTATTATGGGGTATTGTGTGTAGATTGATGAGGGGGAAAACAATTTAATACATTTTAGAATAAAGCTGTAACGTAACAAAATTTTGAAAAAGTCAAAAGGTCTGAACATTTTCTGAATGCACTGTATGTCAGAGCTTTGTCAGTATACTCATGATGAATAGCAATGGGTGAGAAGAGCGGCATAGAGGGCCAGGTATTTGGAGTGGTAGGGTTTGTGTTGTGCGCTCAATGTATTTGTGTGATATTATTTGCATTTTTGCCTCTGTAGTTTAGAGATATCTCTTAGCCTCCCTCTAAAGGAGCGATTAGTATTGAGTGATTAGCCACTTATCTGAAATGAAGGTACACAATCCCTGCCTGCTCCCACAATCCTCCTCTGCTCCAAAAAGCCTTCTGACAGTGGACCGGTTAATGACAACATAATTCTCACAGGCAGCTGATTATACTAATCATCCCAGTAGTGAAAAAATGAGAAAAGAGAGATGAGATGAAAGAGGAGAAAAGAGGGATAGAGAGTGAAAAGAGGTCCTTAACGTTTACATCAGTGATCTCTCTTCGGTCTCTCTGATGCTCTCCTTTTCTCTGACATTAACACGGAAATGTTTGCACAAGAACCGACATTCACACAGTATATGGCATCATAATTAGCCTTATAAAACAGCAAATACAGATATGATTTTATATGGTTCATGAGATTTATCTCAGACCGAGATGCTTGATTAAGATGAGAATTTGAAATGATCTGTTGCAGTTGACTTAAATTAGGCTATTGGGGATTGACTTAAAATTCAGAGGAAGTTATTGTTGAAGGGTGTCGAGCAGTGGTAGCTTCTCTGGGATTTGGAGAGCTCTGCATACATCATTTTTTCTTTCCCTGAAATATATTGTTGGTAATTTCACGTGAACATACGCACATCTGGTGCACACACATACAAAAACACACCACACACACACACTCTCCTTTCTCAGCCAGCAGCCAGACGGTAACACACACACACACACACCACACAGTCGTTTTTTCCACCTTTATCTCTATCCCATTGAATAACTCTGATGCTTTCCATTTTCCATGTGAGGGATTATTACACAGAATCCCTGCTGCTGATTATCCTGTGTGTTGACAGGACTGAGTTGTGCCATCTGTCGTGTGCAATGTGGGGAGGTGTGGCAGCAGGAATGGAGGGAGGAGGTGGAGGGGATGGAAGACAGAGGTGTACAGACCCAGGCAGGTGTTTCTGGCAGATACCTGCAGCTCAAACAGCGCTGATCAGGCGCAGTATGGCTCAGCACCTCAGGTTGGGAGACAGAGGCAAACTCATTAGCCTGCTAACATACACACACTGTCACAGTGCTACTGACTGAACACCACAGCAGAGAGGGCCGTACATATGCCTGGGAAAGATGAGAGTAGAGAGAGGGAAGGTGAGGAGAGAACAGAACAGCACAGCAGCTCATAGCACCGCTAGCCTACATCTAGATGTTTAATGGGTTCTGTTCTGTCCATTTAGGGTAGCATCGAAGATATAATATCTAGGAGAACATGATCCTAGAATATTGGGAAAATGATGCTGAGCCCCATCAAATACCGTGCTACTGTTTGAGACATACATTGGACACAAGCAGCCGCAGTGTGACACAAACACATACAAACACACACACACAGTGAAAACACCTTTGGTGTGCCGTCGGGATAAATGCGATTACGGATTTGAGAGAGATTTAGAGAATAATCCTTCCAGATATTAGAGGGGCAGCCTTGGCGCAGATCAAAAGAGAATGCTCTCTCTCAGAGTACAGATGGATGGAATTTAGGCTTGACATTTTCTA
This sequence comes from Salmo salar, assembly GCF_965601325.2. Taxonomy (NCBI): domain Eukaryota; kingdom Metazoa; phylum Chordata; class Actinopteri; order Salmoniformes; family Salmonidae; genus Salmo; species Salmo salar. The sequence continues at coordinate 5,838,172 of NC_138310.1, forward strand.
TTTTTACTCTGAGAATCAGTGGAATTGTGTCACCCTGCCCAGTGGAATTGTCAGATATTGACCAAATACTGTACTGTGCTGATTAAGTCTAGCTGCAGTGGTTGTAACTATTCAGCAGCAGATTTGTCACCATTTAACACAGATTCCACTTACACAGATTGTTACATTTTATTGCACCTACAGTGGTTCCTCACTGAAAATGTTTGAGATTATGCCGCAGGATTTAGAGGTAATTTGTGGTTTAGTACCCTGCGTCACTGCTTCATTGCTCCAGACCACCGCAAGAGGGAGTTAGAGCACTCATTATGCTTTTGGAATTTGTTAAAAAAAAAAAAACACATATACACACACATATAAATATACATACACATACATATATACACATACACACACACATACATACATACACACATACATACATACATACTGCTCAAAAAAATAAAGGGAACACTTAAACAACACATCCTAGATCTGAATGAAATAAATAATCTTATTAAATACTTTTTTCTTTACATAGTTGAATGTGCTGACAACAAAATCACACAAAAATAATCAATGGAAATCCAATTTATCAACCCATGGAGGTCTGGATTTGGAGTCACACTCAAAATTAAAGTGGAAAACCACACTACAGGCTAATCCAACTTTGATGTAATGTCCTTAAAACAAGTCAAAATGAGGCTCAGTAGTGTGTGTGGCCTCCACGTGCCTGTATGACCTCCCTACAATGCCTGGGCATGCTCCTGATGAGGTGGCGGATGGTCTCCTGAGGGATCTCATCCAAGACCTGGACTAAAGCATCCGCCAACTCCTGGACAGTCTGTGGTGCAACGTGGCGTTGGTGGATGGAGCGAGACATGATGTCCCAGATGTGCTCAATTGGATTCAGGTCTGGGGAACGGGCGGGCCAGTCTATAGCATCAATGCCTTCCTCTTGCAGGAACTGCTGACACACTCCAGCCACATGAGGTCTAGCATTGTCTTGCATTAGGAGGAACCCAGGGCCAACCGCACCAGCATATGGTCTCACAAAGGGTCTGAGGATCTCATCTCGGTACCTAATGGCAGTCAGGCTACCTCTGGCGAGCACATGGAGGGCTGTGCGGCCCCCCAAAGAAATGCCACCCCACACCATGACTGACCCACCGCCAAACCGGTCATGCTGGAGGATGTTGCAGGCAGCAGAACTTTCTCCACGGCATCTCCAGACTCTGTCACGTGCTCAGTGTGAACCTGCTTTCATCTGTGAAGAGCACAGGGCGCCAGTGGCGAATTTGCCAATCTTGGTGTTCTCTGGCAAATGCCAAACGTCCTGCACACCCCCCACCTGTGGACGTCGGGCCCTCATGCCACCCTCATGGAATCTGTTTCTGACTGTTTGAGAAGACACATGCACATTTGTGGCCTGCTGGAGATCATTTTGTAGGGCTCTGGCAGTGCTCCTCCTGCTCCTCCTTGCACAAAGGCGGAGGTAGCGGTCCTGCTGCTGGGTTGTTGCCCTCCTACGGCCTCCTCCACGTCTCCTGATGTACTGGCCTGTCTCCTGGTAACGCCTCCATGCTCTGGACACTACGCTGACAGACACAGCAAACCTTCTTGCCACAGCTCGCATTGATGTGCCATCCTGGATGAGCTGCACTACCTGAGCCACTTGTGTGGGTTGTAGACTCCGTCTCATGCTACCACTAGAGTGAAAGCACCGCCAGCATTCAAAAGTGATCAAAACATCAGCCAGGAAGCATAGGAACTGAGAAGTGGTCTGTGGTCCCCACCTGCTGAACCACTCCTTTATTGGGGGTGTCTTGCTAATTGCCTATAATTTCCATGTGTTGTCTATTCCATTTGCACAACAGCATGTCAAATTTATTGTCAATCAGTGTTGCTTCCTAAGTGGACAGTTTGATTTCACAGAAGTGTGATTGACTTGGAGTTACATTGTGTTGTTTAAGTGTTCCCTTTATTTTTTTGAGCAGTGTATATAATATAACTCAGCAAAAAAATAAACGTCCTCTCACTGTCAACTGCATTTATTTTCAGCAAACTTAACATGTGTAAATATTTGTATGAACATAAGATTCAACAACAGACAAACTGAACAAGTTCCACAGACACGTGACTAACAGAAATGGAATAATGTGTCCGTGAACAAAGGGGGGGGGGGTGTCAAAATCAAAAGTAACAGTCAGTATCTGGTGTTGGCACCAGCTGCATTAAGTACTGCAGTGCATCTCCTCCTCATGGACTGCACCAGATTTGCCAGTTCTTGCTGTGAGATGTTACCCCACTCTTCCACCAAGGCACCTGCAAGATCCCGGACATTTCTGGGAGGAATGGCCCTAGCCCTCACCCTCCGATCCAATAGGTCCCAGACATGGTTAACGGGATTGAGATTCGGGCTCTTCGCTGGCCATGGCAGAACACTGACATTCCTGTCTTGCAGGAAATCACGCACAGAACAAGCAGTATGGCTGGTGGCATTGTCATGCTGGAGGGTCATGTCAGGATGAGCCTGCAGGAAGGGTACCACATGAGGGAGGAGGATGTCTTCACTGTAACGCACAGCGTTGAGATTGCCTGCAATGACAAGCTCAGTCCGATGATGCTATGACGCACCGCCCCAGACCATGACGGACCCTCCACCTCCAAAATCGATCCCGCTCCAGAGTACAGGCCTCGGTGTCACGCTCATTCCTTCGGCTATAAACGCGAATCCGACAATCACCTCTGGTGAGACAAAACCGGGACTCGTCAGTGAAGAGCATTTTTTGCCAGTCCTGTCTGGTCCAGCGACAGTGGGTTTGTACCCATAGGCGACGTTGTTGCCAGTGATGTTTGGTGAGGACCTGCCTTACAACAGGCCTACAAGCCCTCAGTCCAGCCTCTCTCAGCCTATTGCAAACAGTCTGAGCACTGATGGATGGATTGTGCGTTCCTGGTGTAACTCGGGCAGTTGTTGTTGCCGCCATCCTGTACCTGTCCCGCAGGTGTGATGTTCGGATGTACCGATCCTGTGCAGGTGTTGTTACACGTGGTCTGCCACTGCGAGGACAATCAGCTGTCCATCTTGTCTCCCTGTAGCGCTGTCTTAGGCGTCTCACAGTACGGACATTGCAATTTATTGCCCTGGCCACATCTGCAGTCCTCATGCCGCAGTAGAAAGGCCTCTTTAGTGTCCTAAGTTCATAACTGTGACCTTAATTGCCTACCGTCTGCAAGCTGTTAGTGTCTTAACCGTTCCACAGGTGCATGTTCATTAATTTCTTATGGTTCATTGAACAAGAAACAGTGTTTAAACTCTTTACAATGAAGATCTGTGAAGTTATTTGGATTTTTACGAATTATCTTTGAAAGACAGGGTCCTGAAAAAGGAATGTTTCTTTTTGTGCCGAGTTTATATAACCGTAGAAAACAGTTGCAGGTCAGAGGGCCATCTAACAAGTGCAGATCGGAGGGCCATCAAGCGAAACAGACCAATGAAGCACGGGTAAACGGTAGGAGTATCTATGACTCTCTGAGGACTGGGTAGGGGGCCCACGCTCTCCGCTTCTCCCTTCCCTCAGTGCGGAGTTCTGGTCCTGAAGGGTGGCTTCGTCTCTTGCCCAAGCTCGGTTCCTTGCATCTACATGTCGCCTGGGTTGCGCCCGACTGGCTCCATCCCCCCTTTCCGAAGGGGATTTGGGTTGCTGGTGAACCAGGTCTTCCCGCCTCCAATATCAAGGTGAACATGGGCCTATTTATATAATGAATATTAATTCGGAGGGCAGAAATGATTAAATATTAAAGCATTAGACCTCTCACTAAAGGCACCAGTCGTACAAAAGCTTCACTTAAATCCGAACTGGTTCTCTAGCAAATGAGTAAGAATGGATTATTCACCATGGCAACCAACAAAACGTATTTCACAGCCTGCTACACTTGAGAAAAAACAAAATGCCTCCAGCAGAATATCTAAAGGGGTTTTATATAATTCAAATGCAGGGTTAATAATAATCGTTGGATAACAGATCGCTATCATAATATTAAAAACGTTCAAATGCATTCATGAATTAAATAGTTTTAGCCGACAACGTTGCGGTTGGGCCTATTTATATAATGAATATGAAATTGGAGGGCAGAAATTATTAAAGTATTAGACCTCTCACTAAAGGTGTCAGTCATACAAAAGTTAAACTTAAATCCGAACAGATTGGAAATTATAAGAGTACATGGCCATAAAGGCTAGATCATTTTTTAAAGCTGTTCAAACCCAGCAGGGTCAAATAATATAAACAGCAGTTATAGAGGGTGCAACTGGTCAGCACCTTAAGAGTAAATGCAAGTTGGCTTGTCATAGCTGACCATTCAGAGGTCAAGACAGAGTGTGTGAGTGAGTGAGAGGGTGAGAGAGAGAGAGGATCGAAAGACACAGTAACGCGTGGTATATAGCAATAAGAATGTCTGTTTAATATGCAGTGCAGATCAGCTCAAATTACCTTTCTCAGAGTTTTAAGAATTGTGTGTGTTCAATTATTTGTGACATTGTGGCATTTAAAGCATATTGAAGATAGAAGCAATAGGAGTTGAAGCGATAGCCTAGTGTGGGCAACTATTTCAGCACTGTTTCATGCTGCTCTGAGACAAGCATGGGGACTGCTCTTAGTACTGTAGCCTACTCCCGACCGGTCACGTTGTACAGCGCCATATTTTCCTCATGGAAACCCTGAGGGTTTCGTGTTTTGTTTTTCTTGGAATAGAAACACCATAATAGGGGCGGCATGTAGCCTAGTGGTTAGAGCGTTGGACTAGTAACTGAAAGGTTGCAAGATCAAAGCCCCTAGCTGACAAGGTAAAAATCTGTCGTTCTGCCCCTGAACAAAGCAGTTAAGCCACTGTTCCTAGGCCGTCATTGAAAATAAGAATGTTCTTCACTGACTTGCCTAGTTAAATAAAATAAAAATAATATCAAATTAATTAAGCTAAATTTCTTAAAATCAATCCCATATATAATGTTCTTACTTAAATGCTCTAGTACAGCCAATATAAAAAAAGTAAAATGCTTCTCAAAAGACACCCTCGTGGTCAAACTTGCACTAACTAGCATTAATGACAACAATGGCTGACACTTAAATAACGTGCCATAGAATTCTGTAGTACTCCATCTAGCAAAGTCAAATTAATGAGCTTCTGCAATCACCACGGGGAGCTCTTTCTAGAGCACCCGGTTAAATTGTGCTTAGGGGCATTTTTTTTTTCAATCTCAAAATGATTAAACTAGTGAGAAATACAGTGCACTCGGAAAGTATTCAGACCCCTTGACTTTATCTAAAAAAAATTATGTACGTTATTCTAAAATAGATTAACCTGTTGAGGATAGACGTTCCGCTAGCGAAACCCTGTTCCGCCTGCGGAACCCCTAGCCAACAGCCAATGGCATCGCGCGAAATACAAAACAAACTAAAATACCACAATTCAATTTTCTCAAACAATCAACTATTTTAAATCATTTTAAAGATAAGACTCATTAATCTAACCACATTGTCCGATTTCAAAAAGGCTTTACAGCGAAAGCAAAACATTAGATTATGTTAGGAGAGTACCCTGCCAAAAATAATCACACAGCCATTTTCCAAGCAAGCATATATGTCACATAAACCCAAACCACAGCTAAATGCAGCACTAACCTTTGATGATCTTCATCGGATGACACTCCTAGGACATTATGTTATACAATACATGCCTGTTTTGTTCAATCAAGTTCATATTTATATCAAAAAACAGCTTGTTACATTAGCATGTGATGTTCAGAACTAGCATACCCACCGAAAACTTCCGGTGAATTTACTAAATTACTCATGATAAATGTTCACAAAATACATAATTATTTTAAGAATTATAGATACAGAACTCCTTTATGCAATCGCGGTGTCAGATTTTAAAATAGCTTATCGGCTAAAGCACATTTTGCAATATTCTGAGTACATAGCTCGGCCATCACAGCTTGCTATTTTGACACCTACCAAGTTTGAGGCTCACTAAACTCAGAATTACTATTAGAAAAATTGGATTACCTTTGCTGTTCTTCATCAGAATGCACTCCCAGGACTTCTACTTCAACAACAAATGTTGTTTTGGTTCCAAATAATCCATAGTTATATTCAAATAGGTCCGTTTTGTTCGTGCGTTCAGGTCACTATCCGAAGGGTGACGCGCGAGCGCATTTCGTGACCAAAAAATTCCAAATATTCCATTACCGTACTTAGAAGCATGTCAAACGCTGTTTAAAATAAATTTTTATGCAATTTTTCTCGTAAAATAGCAATAATATTCCAACCGGGCAACGTTGTATTCATTCAAAGGCTGAAAGAAAAAAATTTAGTAGTCTCATGACCGCGCATCTCCAGTCTCACTGTCCCCAGGCTGACCACTTACAAATTCTGCTGCTGTTCTTCGCCCAGAGACAGCAGACACCCCATTCCACTTTCTGGCGGCTTTAGAGAGCCAATGGAAGCCTTAGAAAATGTCACGTTACAGCACAGATGCTGTATTTTCGATAGAGATGCAACAGAAAGACAACAAATTGTCAGACAGGGCACTTCCGGTATGGAATCTTCTCAGGTTTTGGCCTGCCATATGAGTTCTGTTATACTCACAGACACCATTCAAACAGTTTTAGAAACTTTAGAGTGTTTTCTATCTAAATCTACTAATTGTATGCATATTCTAGTTTCTGGGCAGGAGTAGTAACCAGATTAAATCCTTCTGTTTTCTACATAATTATTGGTCTGCCATCTTTGATACCATATCTAAAGTGATACACGTGCCTTATGTTCCTACTGCCATAACATCATTATTTGGGGATATACCTGATACTATAACACTAATCAAAATACATGGACTTTGTAGCTTTTGTGAGTTTGTTGGCAAGAAGGTTAGTTTTACTTCTGTGGAATTGTGTGGATTTTTGTGTGGATTAAAGATGTTTTACACTTTAGTAAATTGGAGGAGATAAAATATACCCTACGGAGTTCTGACAAATTCTACCGAATGTGGCAACCTTTCTTTACCTATGTAGAGACACTGCAATTTCCCTCTACTCTCAGTAAACTGCCTTCCTAAGCTTTGTATTTAATTGATCTACCTTTGTGAGTGTTTAATATTAGTCTTATTACAATTGTTCTATTCATTTCGAAGACCAGCAATGTTTTGTTTATGTGTACTTTGCTTCTAAAGTATGTTTTTTTATGAAATAATTATTTTATATTTTCATATGGGCATATACAGTTGAAGTCGGGAAGTTTACATACACTTAGGTTGGAGTCATTAAAAATCGTTTTTCAACCACCACAAATTTCTTGTTAACCTGTTAGGGCTAGGGGGCAGTATTTACACGGCCGGATAAAAAACGTACCCGATTTAATCTGGTTATTACTACTGCCCAGAAACTAGAATATGCATATAATTATTGGCTTTGGATAGAAAACACCCTAAAGTTTCTAAAACTGTTTGAATGGTGTCTGTGAGTATAACAGAACTCATATGGCAGGCAAAAACCTGAGAAGATTCTGTACAGGAAGTGCCCTCTCTGACCATTCCTTGGGCTTCTTGACTCTCTTTATTGAAAATGTAGGATCTTTGCTGTAACGTGACACTTCCTACGGCTCCCATAGGCTCTCAGAACCCGGGAAAAAGCTGAATGATGTAATTCGTGCACGAGGGGATCCCATGTTTTTATTTTCTCTCTCTTTGAACGTAAACACGCTTTCCCGGTCGGAATATTATCGCTTTTTTACGAGAAAAATGGCATAAAAATTGATTTTAAACAGCGGTTGACATGCTTCGAAGTACGGTAATGGAATATTTAGAAATGTTTTGTCACGAAACGCGTCGTGTGCGTGACCCTTCTTTACACTTCGGATAGTGTCTTGAACGTACGAACAAAACAGAGGATATTTGAACTATGGATTATTTTGAACCAAACCAACATTTGTTATTGAAGTAGAAGTCCTGGGAGTGCATTCTGACGAAGAACTGCAAAGGTAATAACATTTTTCTTATAGTAAATCTGACTTTGGTGAGGGCTAAACTTGGTGGGTGTCTAAATAGCTAGCCCTGTGATGCCGGGCTATCTACTTAGAATATTGCAAAATGTGCATTCACCGAAGAGCTATTTTAAAATCGGACATATCGAGTGCATAGAGGAGTTCTGTATCTATAATTCTTAAAATAATTGTTATGTTTTTTGTGAACGTTTATCGTGAGTAATTTAGTAAATTCACCGGAAGTTTGCGGGGGGTATGCTAGTTCTGAACGTCACATGCTAATGTAAAAGCTGGTTTTTGATATAAATATGAACTTGATTGAACAAAACATGCATGTATTGTATAACATAATGTCCTAGGTATGTCATCTGATGAAGATCATCAAAGGTTAGTGCTGCATTTAGCTGTGGTTTGGGTTTATGTGACATTATATGCTAGCTTGAAAAATGGGTGTCTGATTATTTCTGGCTGGGTACTCTGCTGACATAATCTAATGTTTTGCTTTCGTTGTAAAGCCTTTTTGAAATCGGACAGTGTGGTTAGATTAACGAGAGTCTTGTCTTTAAAATGGTGTAAAATAGTCATATGTTTGAGAAATTGAAGTAATAGCATTTCTAAGGTATTTGAATAACGCGCCACAGGATTCCACTGGCTGTTACGTAGGTGGGACGATTTCATCCCACTGGCCCTAGAGAAGTTAACAAACTATAGTTTTGGCAAGTCGGTTAGGACATCCACTTTGTGCATGACAAGTCATTTTTCCAACAACTGTTTACAGTCAGATTATTTCACTTATAATTCACTGTATCACAATTCCAGTGGGTCAAAAGTTTACATACTCAATTGACTGTGCCTTTAAACAGCTTCAAAAATTGTAGAAAGTGATGTCATGGCTTTAGAAGCTTCTGATACACTAATTTACATAATTTGAGTCAATTGGATGTGTCCTGTGGATGTATTTCAAGGCCTACCTTCAAACTCAGTGCCTCTTTGCTTGACATCATGGGAAAATCTCGGAAGACCTCGGAAAAAAAAATGTAGACCTCCACAAGTCTGGTTCATCCTTGGGAGCAATTTCCAAACGCCTGAAGGTAAAACATTCATCTGTAAAAACAATCGTACGCAAGTATAAACACCATGGGACCACGCAGCCATCAAACCGCTCAGTCTCCTAGAGCTGAACGTACTTTGGTGCGAAAAGTGCAAATCAATCCCAGGAAAACAGCAAAGGACCTTGTGAAGATGCTGGAGAAAACAGGTACAAAAGTACACAGTAAATCCACAGTAAAACCTGTCCTAGATCGACATAACCTGAAAGGCTGCTCAGCAAGGAAGAAGCCACTGCTCCCAAACCGCCATAAAAAACAGACTACGGTTTGCAACTGCACATTGGGACAAAGATCAAACTTTTTGGAGAAATGTCATCCGGTCTGATGAAACAAAAACAGAACCGTTTGGACATTATGACCATCGTTATGTTTGGAGGAAAAAGGGGGAGGCTTGCAAGCCAAAGAACACCATCCCAACCATGAAGCACGGGGGTGTCAGCATCATGTTGTGGGGGTGCTTTGCTGCAGGAGGGACTGGTGCACTTCACAAAATAGATGGCATCATGAGGTAGGAAAATTATGTGGGTATATTGAAGCAACATCTCAAGACATCAGGAAGTTAAAGCTTGATGACAAATGGGTCTTCCAAATGGACAATGACCCCAAGCATACTTCCAAAGTTGTGGCAAAATGGCTTAAGGACAATAAAGTCAAGGTATTGGAGTGGCCATCACAAAGCCCTGACCTCAATCCCATAGAAAATGTAGGCAGAACTGAAGAAAAAAAAACGTGTGAGCAAGGAGGCCTACAAACCTGACTAAGTTACACCAGCTCTGTCAGGAGGAATGGGCCAAAATTCACCCAGTTTATTGTGGGAAGCTTGTGGAAGGCTACCTGAAACATTTGACCCAAGTTAAACAATTTAAAGGCAATGCTACACAATACCAATTGAGTGTATGTAAACTTCTGACACACTGGGAATGTGATGAAAGAAATAAAATCTGAAATAAAATCACTCTACTATTATTCTGACATTTCACATTCTTAAAATAACGTGGTGATCCTAACTGACCTAAGACAGGGAATTTTTACTAGAATTAAATGTCAGGAATTGTGAAAAACTGAGTTTAAATGTATTTTGCTAAGGTGTATGTAAACTTCCTACTTCAACTGTACATTCCAACCTCATAAAAAAGCATATTCCCATGGTATATCAATGTATAAAACCACATGTGCAATGTACGGTTTTTCAAGCATTGTTTACTGTAACTGTGAAAGAAAATATCAATAGAAAGTGTTACCAAAAAAATATATAATTCAAACACCATAATAGTTATGTAGCTTCTCTGATAAAGGGAAGCCAACAGTGTGACATTACTAATGTGTCTATGGTATACACTGCGCAATACCATAATAGTCAAATACTACAGCCCTACAGTTCCAGCCTTAGTCTCATACACTATCTGAAGGAGAGGAGACGTGAATGGGGTGTGAACTGCCTGATCATGGGGGGGAGGGGCAGAGCAGATGAACTCACACACTTTAGTTCAATCTTAGCTTGTACATGTGGGTTGGCTGTAACTCACGCCACGTTATAGTTTATTCTACTTTATGTGGGGGTGTTGGCAGCATGTAAGGAGTGCGCTTAGTCCTGCAGTGGTCTGCTCTCGTTAAGCCAGCTACTGCATAGCTCGTTCACCATAGAACACACAAGAGTCTAGGCAAGATGGCTGCTCCCTGTGAGAGATAAGTGTGGTGCGCCTAGCGACACGTGACTCACTCTCTGGGGAGAACTGCAAGCCCGCCGGAGTGAAACATACACAGACTCCCGATCTTGCAAGGTTAGGCGCGGTCCCCGAGCCCGAAGGCTAACCGGGAGGGTTCCGGTGGACAGACAAGACACAGACAACTAGGACAAGCCCTCAGCGCCGCAATACTGGACCAAACGAGATGGCACAAGCCAAACTGAGTTGGGGACAGCAGAGCACCCAGGTGGCGAAGCTAGCTAGCTAGCTGCTCCAAGTTATTGAATAGATGCAGCAGGGGCGAAAATCTGATATCCACTTTGGAGGGGACAATTACATGAAATTTTCTCAAGAGCAATTCCTGAGGGGGACACCAAAAGTAGTGCTGTAACACATAGCCTACATTGTAATATGGTAAATGTATATTGAGGAACCAAAGAAATAAGGTGTTTGCCGTACTCCTAACTACCGGTACCCAAAACTACACAACTAATCACAACAGCAATACCATTGCCTTTAACAAATCTTAGTTCAGTCACCAGTTTAAGTTGAGAGTGGGGGTATCCATGGCATTTTCCAATTATGTTCCTATTTTACAAGTCAAAAAATTGAGAACCTTTCATAATGTTGCCAAACAAAGACTCAACAAACTTACCTGAGACTCCCTGTCTCTGCCAGTCTGTCCCTGCATATCTGTCCCCAACTCTGCTGTCTGTGTGCCATCTGTTGCCTGCTCTGCCTAATGACATCATTGTCAAACATTTCCATTAGAATTTCATTTCTTTCTTAAAGAACATTTTATCAACTAGTCTTTGAGATATTAGGCTACTAGGGTTCTTATTATGCGTTTTGGTGTATTGAAAAACTGAGTCCGTCTTTTATTTTTCTGCCATTTTTCTACCTGGCTGGCTACACACACAGTGTGTAGGTTATTTACAGTAGGAGATGGGCTTCTATCATCTTCAATCATTCTATATGGGCTTCGATCTAAAAGGTAGCTAGCAAATGTGAAACGGATTAAAATGACAAGAGTTGACAGCTGTATGAGTTCACCATTTACACAACATATGCTGCAACCTTTTGTAATTTTAATAGTTTGTTTCATATTGGCTGGCTTCCAACAATAGCTGAATTTGCAAAGCTAGCGAGCACCAATTCAGTTTCAGTGGTGTTTGCTATAATCTTTGCTACCCGGGTTAAATAAAGGTGAAATAAAATAAATAAATAAACGTTCCCTTGCGACAATTTAGCTTTTGCAACGAGACCATTAAATATATTTAAGACAATGGTAGATGAGAGTGTAGTTCTGTTCAGTTTGGACTTCAGTTTATCGCTAACCTTATCACAGGGACTTTGAAGCACTAACTTACATCATCTGCATGCTGATTCCATCTTTGACGACGCCACATAAATGGAATAGGTACTAGCTAGTTTAATAGTTAATATTTGCGCGCTAGCTCTGCATATTCAGCTGGTGTGTGTGTGCGCGATTGACTGGATAAACCTCACGGCAGTTACGTAGTAAGCTAAGGAACTGGCAGTGGATCAAACCATTGTGAGGCAAAGGGCGGGGTCGCAATCTTTTGAAACTTAAAAACGCGCTATTAAGCGTCTATAATCAGCACAATTGCTTTCATTGCGTATTATTAATATTATTTAAATTACATAGTTATGTTTCAGTGATATATTGGGGGGGGACAAATCATATTTTTCCCAGGATGGGGGGGTCGTGTCCCCCCCGTCCCCCCCGGGATTTCCGCCCCTGAGATGCAGGGATACTTATGTGCTTATAACAGAGCTTTTACCAAGCGAATCCTCTCTGGAACGAGCCGAGAAAAGAAAGAGCTGGGAGTAGTGCGGCGGCAGCTATTTAACGGGGTCAGCCGCAGCACTACTAATTATTACTCGGAAGGTATCCTGCCGAGCGGAAGGATGCCATATTGGAATGATCCAATATAGTGCGACATGATTTCTCTTGTGAATGTATAAGTCAACAACTATGTGGGAGTTGTTTTCATTAAGCAAATATTCAACCTAGTTCAGAGCAGAAACACTATAATTAAGCACAATGACCATAATCCATTGCAACATTTCTTTTTCTTCTTCTGGCCGATGGATCAGAGAGGAAGAGGCGAAGCGAGTGGTTTCACTTTCGCCAAAATCTGTCCAATGCATTTCTATGGGCTTATTTTGGACCTAAGCTTGTCACCTACCTTCCCACCTTTGGGACAACGACTCCCATTATTAGTGCGTAGGCATGAGCATCTCGTCATTATATACAGATCTCTGGACAGATACACTTTTATGCTATGCTAGGTTAAATACACACAGACTGCATAGACTACATGAGAGAGGAATGTACACAGCACAATAACTAGAAGGACAGAGACAGTTCGTGAAAGTTTACCTTATCTACTTTGAAGAACTAGTAAAAGGATTTCAGACAGCTCTGCAGCAGGCTAGCTAAATATAATGACTGTACAGTATGGGGAGTACATAACGTTATATGGCCTGGCTGGCTGAAACTGCTTGAGCAGAGATGATTACTTTAAGGAATGAAAATTAAGTAATATACACAGCTGAAATACACTGCTCAAAAAAATAAAGGGAACACTTAAACAACACAATGTAACTCCAAGTCAATCACACTTCTGTGAAATCAAACTGTCCACTTAGGAAGCAATACTGATTGACAATACATTTCACATGCTGTTGTGCAAATGGAATAGACAACACATGGAAATTATAGGCAATTAGCAAGACACCCCCAATAAAGGAGTGGTTCTGCAGGTGCGGACCACAGACCACTTCTCAGTTCCTATGCTTCCTGGCTGATGTTTTGGTCACTTTTGAATGCTGGCGGTGCTTTCACTCTAGGGGTAGCATGAGACGGAGTCTACAACCCACACAAGTGGCTCAGGTAGTGCAGCTCATCCAGGATGGCACATCAATGCGAGCTGTGGCAAGAAGGTTTGCTGTGTCTGTCAGCGTAGTGTCCAGAGCATGGAGGCGCTACCAGGAGACAGGCCAGTACATCTGGAGATGTGGAGGAGGCCAACAACCCAGCAGCAGGACCGCTACCGTCGCCTTTGTGCAAGGAGGAGCAGGAGAAGCACTGCCAGAGCCCTGCAAAATTACCTCCAGCAGGCCACAAATGTGCATGTGTGTGCTCAAACGGTCAGAAACAGACTCCATGAGCGTGGTATGAGGGCCCGACGCCCACAGGTGGGGGTTGTGCTTACAGCCCAACACCGTGCAGGACGTTTGGCATTTGCAAGAGAATACCAAGATTGGCAAATTCGCCACTGGCGCCCTGTGCTCTTCACAGATGAAAGCAGGTTCACACTGAGCACGTGACAGAGTCTGGAGACGCCGTGGAGAACGTTCTGCTGCCTGCAACATCCTCCAGCATGACCGGTTTGGCGGTGGGTCAGTCATGGTGTGGGGTGGCATTTCTTTGGGGGGGCCGCACAGCCCTCCATGTGCTCGCCAGAGGTAGCCTGACTGCCATTAGGTACTGAGATGAGATCCTCAGACCCCTTGTGAGACCATATGCTGGTGCGGTTGGCCCTGGGTTCCTCCTAATGCAAGACAATGCTAGACCTCATGTGGCTGGAGTGTGTCAGCAGTTCCTGCAAGAGGAAGGCATTGATGCTATGAACTGGCCCGCCCGTTCCCCAGACCTGAATCCAATTGAGCACATCTGGGACATCATGTCTCGCTCCATCCACCAACGCCACGTTGCACCACAGACTGTCCAGGAGTTGGCGGATGCTTTAGTCCAGGTCTGGGAGGAGATCCCTCAGGAGACCATCCGCCACCTCATCAGGAGCATGCCCAGGCATTGTAGGGAGGTCATACAGGCATGTGGAGGCCACACACACTACTGAGCCTCATTTTGACTTGTTTTAAGGACATTACATCAAAGTTGGATCAGCCTGTAGTGTGGTTTTCCACTTTAATTTTGAGTGTGACTCCAAATCCAGACCTCCATGGGTTGATAAATTGGATTTCCATTGATTATTTTTGTGTGATTTTGTTGTCAGCACATTCAACTATGTAAAGAAAAAAGTATTTAATAAGATTATTTCTTTCATTCAGATCTGGGATGTGTTGTTTAAGTGTTCCCTTTATTTTTTTGAGCAGTATATTTCATTTCCTATTTTTCTATTGATGTCTACCCAATGTGGACCTGATAGAGACAATATTATCAATGGTTTTGGCAATTGAATGTTCACTATTTTTGGCTTTGGAATTTACATTACAAAGCTCTAAACTCACTAACGCCATTATTTCATAACGCATTTCATGTTAAAAAAAAGCATAAATTGAAACCAAAATCCGTGATTCTTTTTTAATAATCGAACTGAGACGACCTCAAGAAGCACGAATCACTCAACACTAACAAATTGTCCTCTAACCAGTGATGTACACATTATTCCCAGATTACGTGTGGTTTTTGAACTGTGTTAGATTTAACAGTAAGTGCAACTTCATCTCCCCCTCACACGCAATCGATGAGTGATTGACAAAACAGTGTTGAGTTTCTCTTTGTTTTGTGATCCCCGTATTAAAATGCAACTTTCCAGCGGACCGTGTTCTGCAGATTGTCCTCTAAGCAGTGTGTGGTGAAATCTGTGAATGTATTGTAATGTTTTTACAATTGTATAAACTGCCTTCATTTTGCTGGACCCCAGGAAAGTAGCTGCTGCAACTCAATAATTTATTTGAATGGTAAATCTCTACTGAGAAACTAGGTAAATCAAGATGTAGCCAGTCTACTCACAGTACAGGTGAATGCATATTATTCAATAGGAGTGTGTGCATGCATTGAGTTATTGAGCTTGTTTTAGCTGACTTCACAGGGCTACAGATGACAAACAATCCCTTCCATTTAAGACTTATTTTATTGGCAACGGCTATGAGAGCATATTTTATTGTACTGAACAACATGTTCATAAAAGCAATCGCTTAATTTATAAAACTGTGCATTGTCTCTAAGAATGTAATGATGTCATTGGTGAGGCAGAATGTGGCCACAGAGTTTCTAAACCTACAATTTAAATGGTGGGAAAATTATTGGAACCATTTCCGTGACTCATAATGTTGTACTCAATTGCAAAAGAATTGGTGCTTGAAAGACAACTGGGAACTTGAAAAAAAAAAAAAAAAGGTCAAATCATGACGTCAGTGATCTTCAGGTCGGAAAGTCAGAGCTCTAGAAAGATGCCAGAGTTTCCGACTTGGATGACCATTCGAAATGATTTTTCCTAGCTGGAGCTTATTTTTTCCCCCCCAGAGTTCCCAGTTGTCTTGAATCCACTGAAGTCAGAGATTTCCGAGTTCCCAGTTGTTTTGAACGCGGCATAAGTGCCATGGGCTCTTCAGTGACCACCGAGTTGGGACACCCGTTTAAAGTACCATCTCATTCAACTGTATTGAGTAACATTCCATTGTTAGTTAGTACTTAACATTATTCAAATGCAATGAATGTTGTAAAAGTATATAGTGTGATCGGGGATTTCTATTGGAGAAGCAGTTTGATGTGGCTGTGGAATATGACTTTGTGGCTAAGGTATCTAGTGGAAACCAGACAGGAGGCGAGGAAGAAGTGAATGAATTTTCCGTGGCGAGGGAGATGAAGTGAATTAATAAAGTTATTAATCACAATCTGCTTTGAAATCAGCATATTATGCGTTACGGTGTGCATATTATCACAAACAAAGTAGTGAATTCAAGGAACGTTACCGGTATCGTCCTCCATTGTAAAGTGTAACTTCTAGCCTGGACATTGTCTTGTGAACAGTAATGAACAGTTTCAATTTCTACATGCCATGTTACATTATTCAAGTGTGTTATAACTTCTGTGCAGTGGGGAGCTAACAATGCAGCCCAGACACCTCTAGCAATGAATCTTTTTTATTTTACTAGGCAAGTCAGTTAAGAACAAATTCTTATTTACAAAGGCCTACTGGGGAACAGTGCCTTGTTCAGGGGCAGAACGACACATTTTTACCTTGTCAGCTCTACGTTTCAACGTTAACCTCAACACGTCTGCCATTGATGAGCTTTAAGATGAAAATCGAGATTATGACTATAGCAATGAGTGCCATTTGACATTCTCACCCATATCTGATCAGTCTCTACATATGAGTTAACCCATGTAGTCTTTGAATATAGGCCTTGTTGGATGAAAGACCATGCCCAAGAACAAGAATGTCACAGTTCACTTTGGAAGCCAGAGAAAAGACAAGTTAGAACAAAAAGAACATTTATTGTCTAGACATTTCAATTGATTTATATTAGCTAGCATTAAGACCATTTAGTGTTTTTTCCTGGTTAGATATTTTCCATGTAAAAGACATACCAAACATTTGTTATTTCTAAAGCAATTACTGTAAGAAAACAAATATATACACTTTTTACAAGTACTCGACCGATAAAATACAAAAAAAACTAATTACACGATAGCAATTGCAGACATGTAGGAAGGGACACAGTACTAGGGTGTGAAAGGTCTGAGTGGAGAGTCATGTCTAAAAGAAGAGCAAGCGGAGGTCAGAGGTCACAAAGGGTAGAGGTCAACAGGCCATTCACATTCTTTGTCTGGAAAAATAAACTACAATGCCATTAATTTGGCACCTCTGAGGTTTCGGTCCGCCTTTCTGTCCATCTATCTATGAGATTTCGGTCCATCTCTCTACATCCATGCATCCATCCACCTGTCTGTCCATCATCAATTGTTCTGGAAGCTCTGCCCATGAATGGTCATGTATAGAGAATGTTCTGTAGGATCCCATGACCCAGGGTCTGTTGTACAGTTCAAAGGTCACGTATATACAGTGCCTTCAGAAAGTTCTCATACCCCTTGACTTATTCCACATTTTGTTGCGTTACAGCCTGAATTAAAAATTGGATTAAATATACAGTTGAAGTCGGAAGTTTACATACACCTTAGCCAAATACATTTAACCTCAGTTATTCACAATTCCTGACATTTAATCCTAGTAAAAATCCCGTTTTAGGTCAGTTAGGATCACCACTTTATTTTAAGAATGTGAAATGTCAGACTGATAGTAGAGAGAATTATTTATTTCAGCTTTTATTTCTTTCATCACATTCCCAGTGGGTCAGAAATTTACATACACTCAATTAGTATTTGGTAGAATTGCCTTAAAAATGATTTAACTTGGGTCAAACGTTTCAGGTAGCCTTCCACAAGCTTCCCACAATAAGTTGGGTGAATTTTGTCCCATTCCTCCTGACAGAGCTGGTGCAACAGAGTCAGGTTTGTAGTCCTCCTTGTTCACACATACTTTTTCTGTTCTGCCCACAAATGTTCTATATGATTGAGGTCAGGGCTTTGTGATGGCCACTCCATTACCTTGACTTTGTGACCAAGCTTTAACTTCCTGATGTCTTGAGATGTTGCTTCAATATATCCACATAATCTTCCTACCTCATGACGCCATCTATTTTGTGAAGCGCACCAGTCCCTCCTGCAGCAAAGCACCCACACAACATGATGCTGCCACCCCTGTGCTTCACGGTTGGGATGGTGTTCTTCGGCTTGCAAGCGTCCCCCTTTTTCCTCCAAACATAACGACGGTGATTATGGCCAAACAATTCTATTTAATGTTTCATCAGACCAGAGGACATTTCTCCAAAAAGTTAGATCTTTGTCCCAATGTGCAATTGCAAACCGTAGTCTGGCTTTTTTAATGGCGGTTTTGGAGCAGTGGCTTCTTCGTGCTGAGCGGACTTTCAGGTTATGTCGATATAGGACTCGTTTTACTGTGGCTGTAGATACTAGAGGTCGATCGATTAATCGGAATGGCCGATTAATTAGGGCCGATTTCAAGTTTTCATAACAATCGGTAATCGGCATTTTTGGACACTGATCATGGCCGATTACATTGCACTCCACGAGGAGACTGCGTGGCAGGCTGACTACCTGTTATGTGAGTGCAGCAAGGAGCCAAGGTAAGGTGCTAGCTAGCATTAAACGTATCTTATAAAAAAACAATCAATCTTAACATAATCACTAGTTAACTACAGTTTATCTAGCTTGTCCTGCGTTGCATATAATTAAAGCGGTGCCTGTTAATTTATCATTGAATCACAGCCTACTTCACCAAACAAGTGATTTAACAAGCGCATTCGCGCAAAAAAGCACTGTCGTTGCACCAGTGTACCTAACCATAAACATCAACGCCTTTCTTAAAATCAATACACAAGAATATATTTTTTAAAACCTGCATATTTAGTTAATATTGCCTGCTAACATGACTTTCTTTTAACTAGGGAAATTGTGTCACTTCTCTTGCGTTCCGTGCAAGCAGTCAGGGTATATGCAGCAGTTTGGGCCGCCTGGCTCATTGCGAACTGTGTGAAGACCATTTATTCCTAACAAAGAATGTAATTAATTTGCCTGAATTGTACATAATTATGACATAACATTGAAGGTTGTGCAATGTAACAGCAATATTTAGACTTATGGATGCCACCCGTTAGATAAATACGGAACCGTTCCGTATTTTCATTGAAATAATAAACGTTTCGTTTTCGAAATGATAGTTTCCGTATTCGACCATATTAATGACCTAAGGCTCGTATTTCTGTGTGTTATTATATTATAATTAAGTCTATGATTTGATAGAGCAGTCTGACTGAGCAGTGGTAGGCAGCTTCAGGCTCATA
This sequence comes from Salmo salar, assembly GCF_965601325.2. Taxonomy (NCBI): domain Eukaryota; kingdom Metazoa; phylum Chordata; class Actinopteri; order Salmoniformes; family Salmonidae; genus Salmo; species Salmo salar. The sequence goes on from NC_138310.1 coordinate 5,857,684, forward strand.
AGCATTCATTCAAACAGCACTTTACTGCGTTTGCCAGCAGCTCGTCGCAATCCTTCAAGCATTGCGCTGTTTATGACTTCAAGCCTATCAACTCCCGAGATTAGGCTGGCAATACTAAAGTACCTATTAGAACATCCAATAGTCAAAGGTATATGAAATACAAGTGGTACAGAGAGAAATAGTCCTATAATAACTACAACCTAAAACTTCTTACCTGGGAATATTGAAGACTCACCAGCTTTCATATGTTCTCATGTTCTGAGCGAGAAACTTAAACGTTAGCTTTTTAACATGGCACATATTGCACTTTTACTTTCTTCTCCAACACTTTGTTTTTGCATTATTTAAACCAAATTGAACATGTTTCATTATTTATTTAAGACTAAATTGATTTTATTGATGTATATTAAAGTAAAAGTGTTCATCGCTCATTCAACATTTGTTGTAATTGTCATTATTACAAATATATGTATAAAAATCGTCCGATTAATCGGTAGCGGGGGGGGGTTTGGTCCAATAATCAGTATCAGCGTCGAAAAATCATAAATCGGTCGACCTCTAATAGATACTTTTGTACCTGTTTCCTCCAGCATCTTCACAAGGTCCTTTGTTGTTGTTCTGGGATTGATTTGCACTTTTTGCACCAAAGTTCATCCATCTCTAGGAGACAGAACGCGTCTCCTTCCTGAGCGGTATGACGGCTGCGTGGTCCCATGGTGTTTATACTCATGTACTATTGTTTGTACAGATGAACGTGGTACCTTCAGGCATTTGGAAATTGCTCCCAAGGATGAACCAGACTTCTGGAGGTCTACATTTGTTTTTTCTGAGGTCTTGGCTGATTTCTTTTGACTTTCCCATGATGTCAAGCAAAGAGGCACTGAGTTTGAAGGGAGGCCTTGAAATACATCCACAGGAACACCTCTAATTGACTCAAATGAGGTCAATTAGCCTATAAGAATCTTCTAAAGCCATGACATTTTCTGGAATTTTCCAAACTTTTTAAAGGCACCCACACAATACCCCATAATGACAAAGTGAAAACATGTTTTTAGAAATGTTTGCTAAATGAGGCATCTCATTTACATAAGTATTCACATCCCTGAGTCAATACTCTGTAGAAGCACCTTTGGCAGGGACTACAGCTGTGAGTCTTTATGGGTAAATCTCTAAGAGCTTTCCACACCTGGATTGGGCAATATTTGCCCCTTATTATTTTCAAAATTATTCAAGCTCTGTCAAATTGGTTATGGTCATTGCTAGACAACAACTTCTTGGTAAGCAACTCCAGTGGCCTTGTGTTTTAGGTTATTGTCCTGCTGAAGGTGAATTAATCTCTCAGTGTCTAGCGGAAAGCAGACTGAACCAGGTTATCCTTTCGGATTTTGCCTGTGCTTAGGTCCATTCCTTATTTGTATTTATTTTTTATGCCCGGTCCTTAACAATTAATAGCATACCAATAACATGATGCAGCCATCACTATGCTTGAAAATATGGAGAGTAGTACTCAGTAATGTGTTGTATTGGATTTGTCCCAAACATCACAGTTTGTATTCAGGACAAAATGTTAATTGCTTTGCCACATTTTTTAAAGTATTACTTTAGTGCCTTGTTGCAAACAGGATGCATGTTTTGGAATATTTGTATTCTGTACAGGTTTCCTTCTTTTCACGCAGTCATTTGGGTTAGTATTGTGGAGTAACTACAATGCTTTCCATCATCAGTTTTCTCCTAACACAGCCATTAAACTATTTTAAAGTCACAATTGGCATCATGGTGAAATCCCTGAGTGGTTTCCTTCCTCTCCGGCAACTGTGTTAGCAAGGATGCCTGTATCTTTGTAGTGACTGGGTGTATTGATACACCATCCGAAGTGTAACTAATAACTTCACTATGGGAAGTTATTTAAAAAGGAATATTCAATGTCTGCTTTTTCATTTTTTACCCATCTACCAATAGGTGCACATATTTCAAAGCATTGGAAAACCTCCCTGGTATTTTGTTGTTGAATCGGTGTTTGAAATTCACTGCTCGACTGAGGGACCTTACAGATAATTGCACTGTCTGTGTGGGGTGCAGAGATGAGGTAGTCATTCAAAAATGATGTTAAACACTATTATTGCACACAGAGCCCATGCAACTTATTATGTGACTTGTTAAGCACATTTTTACTCTCCTATTTAGGCTTGCCATAACAAAGGGGTTGAATACTTATTGACTCAAAACCCATGTGACATTATGGGGTATTTTGTGTAGGCCAGTGACCAAAAATAAATCTAAATTCAGGCTGTAACACAACAAAATGTGGAAAAAGTCAAAGGGTGTAGAATTTCTGCAGTATCCCCTGACCCAGGGTTGGTTTTAGGACAGTGAAAGCTACTTTGGGTTGTCAGTTGCTGATCCTAGTGCTCACCAGTGCAGTCTAGTAGATGACTTCATAGACAGTGGCCTTCTTATCTCCAGAACCTGTAACTATGTACTTATCATCCACTGAGATGTCACAGCTTAGCACCGACGAAGACTCCTTCGACTAGAGTTAGAGAGCGAGAGAGAGCAAGAGGGCGAAAACGATACAGGGAAAGATTAGTGCAAGCTCAACACCCAGCCTTAATACAAGATAAATAAAACATGTTGGTAGGTAGGCCGTCGGAGTGAACAGACGGTTGTCCAAGTGGACAGGTATGTGTGTGTACCTGGAATATACTGGCTCCGTACGGTGTCCTCCACGCATTCAGCAGGTTATCCTTCCCTGTGCTCACAAACCATTTACCTGGCAGGCAGAGAAATAGGAGACCGAGCTTTAGGAATCACATAGACATACAGTAGAGCTAGGACAGATACAACTGTGGATGCAGGGGCCAAATCCCAGAGAACCCAGAGTATAAATAAAATGAATAAAAACAAAATCACATCAAGTTAGGTTAAGAGCTACTGTATATGAGGAGACAAGGAGAGAGCCAATTGCATTTCTTTGACTGCTCACCTCCTTTCTCCTCTCCTCAAAACCCACTGGATGATAAAGTTAGAAGTCCCTCCCCTCTGACCTTCTCCTCCAATGGATTTTGAGGAGGAGAGAGGACACGAAGTCAGGAGAGGAGTCAACGAAATACAATTGAGATTCTCCAATGAAAACAGAATGTAAGGCTGTCTACTAGGTCAACAAAAAAAGTTGAACTGAAAACATGTATTAAAACAGGGAGTTTAATACATTTCGGTTCAAAGTGGAAAATGAACCAGGGAAAGGCGACTCATTTGGGGGCCAGTTCCGTCAGTTCGAAAATGCCAACATAACCCCAGTATACATGGAGACAAAAGCCAGTAACATCGTTGCTTAGATGCATCAGACATACAGATTCTTCAAAGTAGTCATCCTTGATGACAGCTTTGCACACTCTTGGTTACTACATGATCCCATGTGTTATTTCATAGTTTTGATGATGTCACTAGTATTCTACAATGTATAAAATAGTAAAAATAAAGAAAAACCCTAGAATGGGTATGTGTCCAAACTTTTGACTGATACTGTACATAAAGTTACACAGCTAACAAAGACAACATGCGTCCCAAATGGCCCCCAATGCTATATAGAGCTCTATTGAGCATGGTCAAAAGTAGGGCACTACATAGGGAATAGGGTGCCATTTGCGACAAACCCATACACAAATCTTGAGCACGTCAGTCCCAGAGCTCTGGTGACATGGCCTTACCACAGGAAGCAAACTGGAGGGAGAGCACACAGCTCTCGTGGAGGTGGAGCTGGTACTTATCTGGCTTGGTGACATGGAGCACCTCCACATTACTACTCTCCATCCCCACCGCCAGCCACTCTCCCGTCGGACAGTACCCCAGAGAAAAGATCTGGAGAGGGGGCAGAGGGACAATATGGTCAGTGTGTGTGTGTTCATGTGCGTGAGAGAGAGACGGATACATACAGTAGTACCCCAGAGAGAAGATTTAGAGAAAGGGCAGGGGACAACCAGGGCCCGGTTTCCCAAAAGCATCGTTATTAACGTTGCACTTGAAAACACTCAATCTAAACACCTGCCTCAGCTGTTCTACAAGTGGTCTAAGTGTGTCATTAGATGCTTTTTTTGCCTTCCCGCATCACTTTATACAGAGAAGAACATAGAATCATACGATTTATCTCCTTGTGACCGCCGATAACTTCAGAACAAAGTTCACTACAAATACAAAGTTACCAATGTGTTTGCAATTGATACAAACAAGCAACGTATAAAATAAATACGCTTCAAATGAAAAATGAGATGACTGCATTAAAACATAAAACTGTAGGCTATAGGCCTATTTCAATCCAATTGAAATACATTAAACGTTCAATCAATTGAGCTCCATTTCGGTACTTGTTGGCTACGGTCTAATTTGTCTCAATACATTTAATTTGTAGCCTAACATGGTGAATTTGTGCATTTTTATTGGGTAAACAGGATAAGGTGCTTCAATATTAGCAGCCGTAAGTGGAAATCTCCCTCGATGAGCTGATCCCTCGTCAGAATTGTGAAATAATTCTAATGTTAAGGAAAAATGTGAATGGAGAAAGCTGATCCGAGAGCAGCACTTCCTTTCTTTCGATCCTTTCAGTATCGACATATACTCCAACTTAGCAACCAATCTCTCTGCGTGGTATTTAGGGGAAACGCATGTTGCATCTTCGGCCATTGTAGGAAAAGTGTTTAAGTTCCATCGCTATTGGGAAACCGGTCTCTGATCAGTGTGTGTGTGTGTGTGTGTGTGTGTTCAGGGGCGTGAGAAATCGACACAGACAGACACAGCTGCCACAACAAACAACCCTGCCTTTCTCCCAGTTACAATTCACTCCTTAGGTGTTAAGCTAATATCATCCTGCTAGAAGGCTAAACGTGTTTATTTTTATATACATATACTGCTTAAAAAATAAAAGGAACACTAAAATAACCCTTCCTCGATCTGAATGAAATAATCTTATTAAATACTTTTTTCTTTACATAGTTGAATGTGCTGACAACAAAATCACACAAAAATAATCAATGGAAATCCAATTTATCAACCCATGGAGGTCTGGATTTGGAGTCACACCCAAAATTAAAGTGGAAAACCACACTACAGGCTGATCCAACTTTGATGTAATGTCCTTAAAACAAGTCAAAATGAGGCTCAGTAGTGTGTGTGGCCTCCACGTGCCTGTATGACCTCCTTACAACGCCTGCGCATGCTCCTGATGAGGTGGCGGATGGTCTCCTGAGGGATCTCCTCCCAGACCTGGACTAAAGCATCCGCCAACTCCTGGACAGTCTGTGGTGCAACGTGACGTTAGTGGATGGAGCGAGACATGATGTCCCAGATGTGCTCAATTGGATTCAGGTCTGGGGAACGGGCGGGCCAGACTATAGCATCAATGCCTTCCTCTTGCAGGAACTGCTGACACACTCCAGCCACATGAGGTCTAGCATTGTCTTGCATTAGGAGGAACCCAGGGCCAACCGCACCAGCATATTGTCTCACAAGGGGTCTGAGGATCTCATCTCGGTACCTAATGGCAGTCAGGCTGCCTCTGGCGAGCACATGGAGGGCTGTGCGGCCCCCCCAAAGAAATGCCACCCCACACCATGACTGACCCACCACCAAACCGGTCATGTTGCAGGCAGCAGAACGTTCTCCACGGTGTCTCCAGACTCTGTCACGTCTGTCACATGCTCAGTGTGAATCTGCCATCCAGTTAACACAATACATTTATGTTAATTTAGTAAATTCTTTTTTTTATTTTTATAAAATCACAATAAAATAACAATAGAGGCTATATACAGGGAGTACCATCACTGAGTCAATGTGCGGGGGTACAGGAAATTTGTACATGTAGGTAGGGGTAAAGTGACTATGCATAGATAATAAACCGCGAGTAGCAGCAGTGTAAAAACAAATGGGGGTGTCAATGTAATAGTCCGGGTGGCCATTTAATTAATGGTTCAGGAGTCTTATGGCTTAGGGGTAGAAGCTGTTAAGGAGCCTTTTGGACCTAGACTTGGCGCTCCAGTACCACTTGCCGTGCGGTAGCAGAGAGAACAGTCTATGACATGGGTGACAGGAGTCTGACAATTTTTTGGGCCTTCCTCTGACACTGCCTAATATATAGGTCCTGGATGGCAGGAAGCTTTGCCGCAGTGATGTACTGGGCCATACACACTACCCTCTGTAGCGCCACACAGTCAGATGCCGAGCAGTTGCCATACCAGTGTTAGGTTCTAATTTTGAGTAAATAACTCACACTGGAGAAGCTTAACCTGTTATGGCTAGGGGGCAGTATTTTCACGGCTGGATAAAAAACGTACCCGATTTAATCTGGTTACTACTCCTGCCCAGTAACTAGAATATGCATATAATTATTGGCTTTGGATAGAAAACACTCCAAAGTTTCTAAAACTGTTTGAATGGTGTCTGTGAGTATAACAGAACTCAAATGGCAGGTCAAAACCTGAGAGATTCCTTTACAGGAAGTGGCCTGTCTGACCATTTCTTGAACTTCTTTGCCATCTCTATCTTTTACAAAGGATCTCTGCTCTAACGTGACACTTCCTACGTCTTCCATGGGCGCTCACAGCCCGGGAAAAAACAGAATGTCGTCATCCCAGCCCCAGGCTGAAACACATTATCGCCTTTCTCAAGTGGCCGATCAAGGGACTGTGGGCATTAGGCGCGTGCCCTGGCCACCCCCGTCTTTGTGATTTTTCCTCTGTTTGCCGAAAAGGAGATTCCCGGTCGGAATATTATTGCTTTTTTACGAGATAAATTGCATAAAAATTGATTTAAAACAGCGGTTGACATGCTTCGAAGTACGGTAATGGAATATTTAGAATTTTTTTGTCACGAATGTCGCGAATGTCGCGACCATGATTTACCATTTCGGATAGTGTCTGGGACGCACGAACAAAACGCCGCTATTCGGATATAACGATGGATTATTTTGGACCAAACCAACATTTGTTATTGAAGTAGCAGTCCTGGGAGTGCATTCTGACGAAGACAACAAAAGGTAAATCAAACTTTTATAATAGTAAATCTGATATTGGTGAAGGCTAAACTTGCTGGGTGTCTAAATAGCTAGCCCGTGATGGCTGGGCTATGTACTTAGAATATTGCAAAATGTGCTTTCACCAAAAAGCTATTTTAAAAATCGGACATATCGAGTGCATAGAGGAGTTCTGTATCTATAATTCTTAAAATAATTGTTATGCTTTTTGTGAACGTTTATCGTGAGTAATTTAGTAAATTGTTAGCAAATTCCCCGGAAGTTTGCGGGGGGTATGCTAGTTCTGAACGTCACATGCTAATGTAAAAAGCTGTTTTTTGATATAAATATGAACTTGATTGAACAAAACATGCATGTATTGTATAACACAATGTCCTAGGGTTGTCATCTGATGAAGATCAAAGGTTAGTGCTGCATTTAGCTGTCTTCTGGGTTTTTGTGACATTATATGCTAGCTTGAAAAATGGGTGTCTGATTATTTCTGGCTGGGTACTCTGCTGACATAATCTAATGTTTTGCTTTCGCTGTAAAGCCTTTTTGAAATCGGACAGTGTGGTTAGATAAAGGAGAGTCTTGTCTTTAAAATGCTGTGAAATAGTCATATGTTTGAAAAATTGAAGTTTTTGTATTTTTGAGGAATTTGTAATTCGCGCCATGCCTATCATTGGAGCAGGTGTTCCGCTAGCGGAACGTCTAGATGTAAGAGGTTAACCAAGTTGAATTCTTCCCAAAGGGTCGATACAGCTCTAATTCAGATAAAAAAAACATTGGACACAAGCACTGATATTTAACCCTTTCTCCTAAGCTGAGTCTTCTCCTCCATAACTGAATAGCCAATGCATCTCTGTTGCTAGACAGAACCTTAGTGCCATCGGTTCTTCCTCACTTCATCTAACCTGACCTCTACCCCAAAGTGCTCACTCCTCCCCAACTCAAGGATGTCATGATTATTGATACCAGACTGTGTCTATTCTCCTCTCAGAGTATCCCTGATGGCTAACAATAACATATCCTGACATAATGTAAACTTTATACACTGCTCAAAAAAATAAAGGGAACACTTAAACAACACAATGTAACTCCAAGTCAATCACACTTCTGTGAAATCAAACTGTCCACTTAGGAAGCAACACTGATTGACAAAAAATGTCACATGCTGTTGTACAAATGGAATAGACAACAGGTGGAAATTATAGGCAATTAGCAAGACACCCCCAATAAAGGAGTGGTTCTGCAGGTGGTGACCACAGACCACTTCTCAGTTCCTATGCTTCCTGGCTGATGTTTTGGTCACTGCTTTCACTCTAGTGGTAGCATGAGACGAAGTCTACAACCCACACAAGTGGCTCAGGTAGCGCAGCTCATCCAGGATGGCACATCAATGCGAGCTGTGGCAAGAAGGTTTGCTGTGTCTGTCAGCGTAGTGTCCAGAGCATGGAGGCGCTACCAGGAGACAGGCCAGTACATCAGGAGATGTGGAGGAGGCCGTAGGAGGGCAACAACCCAGCAGCATGTCCGCTACCTCCGCCTTTGTGCAAGGAGGAGCACTGCCAGAGCCCTGCAAAATGACCTCCAGCAGGCCACAAATGTGCATGTGTCTGCTCAAATGGTCAGAAACAGACTCCATGAGGGTGGTATGAGGGCCCGACATCCACAGGTGGGGGTTGTGCTTACAGCTAAACACCGTGCAGGACGTTTGGCATTTGCCAGAGAACACCAAGATTGGCAAATTCGCCACTGGCGCCCTGTGCTCTTCACAGATGAAAGCAGGTTCACACTGAGCACATGTGACAGACGTGACAGAGTCTGGAGACGCCGTGGAGAACGGTCTGCTGCCTGCAACATCCTCCAGCATGACCGGTTTGGCGGTGGGTCAGTCATGGTGTGGGGTGGCATTTCTTTGTGCTCGCCAGAGGTAGCCTGACTGCCATTAGGTACCGAGATGAGATCCTCAGACCCCTTGTGAGACCATATGCTGGTGCAGTTGGCCCTGGGTTCCTCCTAATGCAAGACAATGCTAGACCTCATGTGGCTGGAGTGTGTCAGCAGTTCCTGCAAGAGGAAGGCATTGATGCTATGGACTGGCCCGCCCGTTCCCCAGAACTGAATCCAATTGAGCACATCTGGGACATCATGTCTCGCTCCATCCACCAACGCCACGTTGCACCACAGACTGTCCAGGAGTTGGCGGATGCTTTAGTCCAGGTCTGGGAGGAGATCCCTCAGCAGACCATCCGCCACCTCATCAGGAGCATGCCCAGGCGTTGTAAGGAGGTCATACAGGCACGTGGAGGCCACACACACTACTGAGCCTCATTTTGACTTGTTTTATGGACATTACATCAAAGTTGGATCAGCCTGTAGTGTGGTTTTCCACTTTAATTTTGAGTGTGACTCCAAATCCAGACCTCCATGGGTTGATAAATTGGATTTCCATTGATTATTTTTGTGTGATTTTGTTGTCAGCACATTCAACTATGTAAAGAAAAAAGTATTTAATAAGATTTTTTCATTCATTCAGATCTAGGATGTGTTATTTTAGTGTTCCCTTAATTTTTTTGAGCAGTATACATTACCCTCTCTTCCTCAGTGACATTGTTAGTTTCCAAGCTCTCCACCCATCTCAATGCCTGCCACATGTAACCGTTCCCTGCACTCAACACATTCCAAGCTTAGTTGCACACACTATATACATCTTCCTCCTATAACCCTTCACTTCTGGTGTTGACCCTCAACCTTAGCACTCCATCAGTGACATTAATAAGTATATTTAATAAGTATATTTTCATATCCTCAGAACCCAACAGTAGGCAGTGATGCAACCGGTCAGGATGCTCTCAATGGTGCAGCTGTAGAACTTTGAGGATCTGGGGACCCATGCCAAATCTTTTCAGTCTCCTGAGGGGGAAAAGCGTTATCACGCCCTCTTCACGACCTTCTTGGTGTGTTTGGACCATGATAGTTTGCTGGTGATGTGGACACCAAGGAACTTGAAACTCTCGCCCCGCCCCGCTCCACTCCAGACCCATCGATGTGAATGAGGGTGTGTTTGGCCTTCCTTTTCCTGTTGTCCACGATCAGCTCCTTTGTCTTGCTGACGTTGAGGGAGAGGTAGTTGTCCTGGCATCACACTGCCAGGTCTCTGTCCTCCTCCCTATAGGATGTCTCATCGTTGTCGGTGATCAGGCTACCACCATTGTGTCGTCAGCAAACTTAATGGTGTTGTAGTAGCGCTTGGTCATGCAGTTGTGGGTGAACATGGTGTACAGGAGGGGGCTAAGCACGCACCCGAGGGGTCCGCGTGTTGAAGTTCAGCATGGCAGATGTGTTGTTGCCTACCCTTACCACCTGGGGGCAGCCAGTCAGGAAGTCCAGGATCCAGTTGCCTCATCTGTGGATCTGTTGGGGATGTATGCAAATTGGAGTGGGTCTATGGTTCTGGGATGATGGCTCACAACTCCATGACCAGCCTTTCAAAGCACTTCATGGCTATCGACTTCAGTGCTACGGGCGGTAGTCATTAAGGCAGGTTACCTTTGATTTCTTGGGCACAGGGACTGTGGTGGTCTGTTTGAAACGTTTAGTATTACAGACTCGATCAAGGAGAGGTTGAAAATGTCAGTGAAGACACCTGCCAGTTGGTCCACGCATGCTCTGAGTATATGTCCTGGTAATCCGTCTGTTCCCGCGGCCTTGTGAATGTTACTGTTTAAAAAGGTCTTGCTCACATCTGCTATGGAGAGTGTGATCACACAGTCGTCCGGCACAGCTGGTGCTCTCATGCATGCTTCAGTGTTGCTTGCCTCGAAGCGAGCATAAAGGCATTTAGCTCATCTGGTAGGCTCGTGTTACAGGACAGCTTGCGGCTGGGTTTCCCTTTGTAGTCCGTAATAGTTTGCAAGCCCTGCCACATTCGACAAGCGACAGAGCCGGTGTAGTAGGACTCAATCTTAATCCTGTATTGACGTTTTGCCTATTTGATGGTTCGTCTGAGGGCATAGCGGGATTTCTTATAAGCGTCCGGATTAGTGTCCCGCTCCTTGAAAGCGTCAGCTCTAGCCTTTAGCTTGGTACGGATGTTGCCTGTAATCCATGGCTTCTGGTTGGGATATGTACGTACAGTCACTGTGGGAACGACGTCGTCGATGCACTTATTGATGAAGCCGGTGACTGAGATGGTATACTCCTCAATGCCATTGGATGAATCCCGGAACATATAGTCTGTGCTAGTGAAAAGCAGTCCAGCAGCCACATCATCTGACCACTTCCGTATTGAACGGGCACACTGGCACTTCCTGTTTAGTTTTTGCTTGTAAGCAGGAATCAGGAGGATAGAATTATGGTCAGATTTGCCAAATGGAGGGCGAAGGAGAGCTTGGTATGTGTCTTTTTTCCCTCTGGTTGCACATATGACATGCTGGTAGAAATGAGGTAAAACGGATGTAAGATTTCCTGCATTAAAGTCCCCGGCCACTAGCAGCTCCGCTTCTGGATGAGCATTTTCTTGTTTGCTTATGGCCTTATACAGCTCGTTGAGTACGATCTTACTGCCAGTGTCAGTGTGTGGTGTTAAATATACAGCTACAAAAAATAGATGAAAACTCTCCTGGTAGATAGTGTGGTCTACAGCTTATCATGAGGTACTCTATGTCAGGCGAGAAATACTAGGAGACTACCTAAATATTAGGCATCGCTCACCAGCTGTTATATTGACAAAGACACACACCCCCACCCCTCATCTTACCGGATGTAGCTGTTCTGTCCAGCCGATGCATGGAAAAGCCAGCCAACTGTGCATTACCTGTGTCATCGTTCAGCCACGACTCAGTGAAACTTAAGCTATTACAGTTTAATGTCCCGTTGGTAGGATAGTTTTGAACGGAGCTCATCCAGTTTATTCTGCAGTCATTGCACATTGGCCAATAGAACGGATGGTAGAAGGCGGGTTACCCACTCACCAACGAATTCTCACAAGGCACCCTGATCTGCGCCCCCTGTATTTCCTTCTTTTCTACATGTGAATGACAGGGATTTGGGCCTTGTCCGGGAGCAACATTATATCTTTCGCGTCAGACTCATTAAAAAAAAATCTTAATCCAGTTCGAGGTGAGTAATAGCTGTTCTGATATCCAGAAGCTCTTTTCGGTCATATGAGACGGTAGCATCAACAAAATAAGTTAAACAATGCGGGAAACAAACACACAATAACACAAAACAGCAGCCATCCCCTCCGGTGCTATTGCGTATTACACTATTATGTATTACACTATTGTGCTCCTTATTTTCACATAACAGATATGTAGTGTATTACTCTGGATACGCCTATTGCACTAGCAGGCTGTAAAAAAATACACCGTCGCGAGGAGAAAACGAGCAGCGACCAAATGGTATGCCGGGCTCCAAATGATAATTTTTCATTGGTAGCAACAGAAAATAAGATTTTATATATTGAGATTGGTTCAAATGTGCCAATATTTGCTTTATCTCAATCAGATCAGCTCTGATTGGTCAAAAGACCAATTAGTGGAAAAAAAAGAACAGAATTGGCCTGTCTAAATGCAGCCTATAAATTCTAGCTACTTTGTGCCCTAGAAACTAATATGTAAAAATGGAAATACATATGTTTACTATAAAAGCTAAAATGCTTATACGAATACCTGTCATTGAAATTACAAAGCCATTTGTGGAATATTAGGTTTCTACATAGTGCTTTTATACAATTTTCCCATTGAGATTGAACATTGAACATTTTACACTGTCGTTTTAAAGACATGTAGAGATCATAAATGTAGAGGTAATACATTTATTGCTATGATCATTGATGTCCTGAAGAAGCTATGCCTTTTCCTTTATTTGTGCCTCCAAATGTTTGGATATCCTGGTTAAGTAAGGCCCTATGATTTCTGCGATGCAGAAAACGTGGATGGAATTATGGAATTTGGTAATAAAATGGAATCAGCTGTAAAACGTGGAATATTGCAGAATTTTCCATAATTTGGCTGAAATTTACTTTAAAAAAAATCAAACGTAGGTCTAATTATTGTAGTAACCGACCCTTATGTCACCTCACAAATTGGCTGTCACTTTGAGAAACATGTCGAAGAGGCTGTCAGAGGGTCAAGTCAACCCTAACCCCTAAATTCAGAGCAGAGCAATACCCAAAGGACTATTATGAGTCAGGCGATAAGCTGTTTTGCAAATTCTGTCAACATACTATTGATTGTACGCGTAAAAATATGTGCGATGGACAAATGTCTAAAGCCCATGTGAAGAACAAGGAAAAGCACCATGTTAGCCAGAGCCTCTTCAAACAACCATTACTAGTGCAAGCGCATCAGCACATTCAAGACAATAATTTATTCAAGACTTTGTGACATCCCCTTAGAAAAGTTAAGAAAGCTACAGCCGTTACTAGTGAAGCATTGCAAACAGGGAGGAGAACCGAAAATGAGAGCAGCCTCCGTCAAACGCACCTGCCCAGTGTGTTCGACCAACGTATGACTGCCGTTCTACAGAAGGACCATGGGAAGAAGTTTGTGGTGGTTGTTGACAAGACAACAGATGCAAGGGATTGCAGCATTCTAAACATAGTCATTGGTGAGTTAACTTAGCCTATTAATATACCGTTGCAATAGCCTACATTTACATTCTGCAATGTGAATTGTACGCATGCAAATTGTGATTTTCCAAATGACGAGCTATCCTGGTGAAATACAGCGATGCATAATGTCAGCAGCAGTCTGCCTCTCCATCTAGCTAACTGTCGCTGTATCTATATTCTGTTTACCCTTGAAATTTAAATAACACTTAGTGTCACAATATTATTTTAGGTTAAAACATAATTCAAGTTTTTCCTTATCTTTCATTGTAGGTGTTGAAAACCAGTGCTTTCTGGTGGATGTCATTTTCGTGGACAGATGCAACTACTCAACGTTTTCCCAAGCTATACTAGCCTCCCCCCACAGCAACAATCTGAGCCTGAATGATGCCTGGGCAGTGGTCACAGATAATGCCTCCTACTGCCTGAAGGCATTCAAGGAGGTTCTGAAAGGAACTCTGCCATGTCATCAATCTGGTGGGTGAGACCCGGCAGCACTACAAATATTTATCTGAAGTTGCATCACTTGTGACATGGATGAGATCCGTCTTCTTCAAGAAGCCTGCCCGAAAGAGAAGATAGGTGAGCTTCCTCATTATGAAGAGTTTGTGTAGGCCAAGGCTCCTAATGAAGCAGTGAGCTCCAGATGGAATAGCTGGTTTGAGGCAGTGAAGTACCATGCAGAGCATGTTCATCTGTAGAGAGTTTTCGGGGGGAAAAAAGTTGTCCTCCCAAGCAGTCACAAACATCCTCAGCCAGCTTGAAACAGAGGTTGCTGCAGTGTTGCCTAGATTCTTGCATTACTTTTTTTCCATTTATAATGAAACACTTACTAGAACTCTGTATTGAATCACTTTCCTTGATAAAAAAAAATAGTGCAATGGTGTGTTGCATCACTACAAATTTACTGTTATCTTATTAAATTGACTTTTTATTCAGTCACGTTATTAGACACTCTTGATGATAAAATTAACGTAAATCGTAAATAAATTCAGACAAATAAAAACGGAATTTGGGAAAAATAAAACGGATTTCATAGGGCCCTAATAAAAAGTTACCAGGTTGTTAGCTAGCCAATGAGGTAATAGGACTGAACAAAATGTCATCAAATGGTTAATAACGTCGACACACGAGTAGTTTTAGAACAGCCCACAACATGATTTATGAATGTAAAAAGGTCCTGGCGATCCACTATAGGTAGATAAAAATGTAGTGGCGGTAATATAGGTTAGATCTTTTGACCTGGTAGGGCTAGAAGCAAGACGTTTTCGCTGTAATGGTGCAACCATGACGCTAACGAATTTGCACTCGCTTTACCTTTCAGGGCACTCAAAAACAACGGTACAGCGAAGCCTTATCATTACAACTATTATTATCTGGGATACTTTTATCACAGTCGCACCGTGCTCCCAAAATAAAACCCCTGGACACACAGCAAAATATTTTGTTGTATACGCGCCCAAATTGGTTGCACTTTAGAGCCCTGCCTGTGTGTTTGCAGGGTGTGTGTGAACCTGTGGTTCAAGTCGTGCTGCTGGAGCTTGTTGTGTGTCTTTCAGGAGTGCGTGTGTGCGAGCATGTACCTGTGAGGTGAAGTCGTGCTGCTGCAGCTGGCGTCCCTCTCTTAAGTCCCAGGAGCGTACGGTGTTGTCCAGCCCCCCCGTCCACAGCTTGGTCCCATCGTTGGATATGTCAATACAGCTGGCTCCGTCTGTGTGGCCCTGGAACTGTCTGTGATAAACACACACACAAACACAATTAACAGATGTTATCAAATACGTGGTCCTGTGTGGCTCAGTTGGTAGAGAATGGCCCTTGCAATGCCAAGGGCTGTGGATTCAATTCATATGGGGCCACCCATATGAAAATGAATGCACACATGACTGACCATTAGGGGGATGAAACAATATCTGCCATTGGACCAGTGGTTAGAGGCTACTAATTTCTACCTGCTACCTATTGGCAATGTATTCTCCCATGTGGTCCTTACCTGACCAGGGTCTGGTTGTGCAGGTCCCAGACGGCGATGTTCCCATCGCTGCAGCAGGAGAAGCACACCTTGGAGTCAGGGGAGATGGCCAGGGCATAGCAGGCCGGGGCTGAGGAGGTCAGCTCCGCCTTGATGCGTGGAGTGGGCGTGGCTAGGTCCCAGATGGACAGTGTGCTGGCCTCACCCCCCACGATGAGCGTCCGGCCGTCGGGGAGCAGCCGGCACGAGCGGATATAGTTGTCTCGGTTCTGACAAGCGCGTGCACAAAGTTATTTTTTGTCTCTAATACACAAACTATGCACACAAAGTGGTACGTACAGTACCAGTCAAAAGTTTGGACACCTACTCATTCAAGGGTTTTTCTTAATTTCTTTTATTTTCTACATTGTAGAATAATAGTGAAGACATCAAAACTATGAAATAACACATATGGAATCACGTAGTAACCAAAAATGTGTTAAACAAATCAAAATATACTTGAGATTCTTCTTTGCCTTGACAGCTTTGCACACTCTTGGCATGCTCTCAGCCAGCTTCACCTGGAATGCTTTTCCAACAGTTTTGAAGGAGTTCCTACATATGCTGAGCACTTGGGGGCTGCTTTTCTTCACTCTGTTGTCCAACTCATCCCAAACCATCTTAATTGGGTTGAGGTCAGGTGATTGTGGAAGCCAGGTCATCTGATGCAGCACTCCATCACTCTCCTTCTTGGTCAAATAGCCCTTACACAGCCTGGAGGTGTGTTGGGTCATTGTCCTGTTGAAAAACAAAATTATAGTCCCACTAAGCGCAAACCACATGGGATGGCGTATCACTGCAGAATGCTGAGGTAGCCATGCTGGTTAAGTGTGCCTTGAATTCTAAATAAATCACCAACAGTGTCACCAGCAAAGCACACCCCCACCTCCATGCTTCACGGTGGGAACCACAAATGCAGAGATCATCCGTTCACCTCCTCTGCGTCTCACAAAGACACGGCGGTTCAAACCAAAAATCTCAAATTTGGACTCATCAGACCAAAGGACAGATTTCCACCAGTCTAATGTCCATTGCTTGTGTTTCTTGGCCCAAGCAAGCCTCTTCTTCTTATCGGTGTCCTTTAGTAATGGTTTCTATGCAGCAATTCGACCATAAAGGCCTGATTCACAGTCAATGTTGAAATGTGTTTGTTACTTGAACTCTGAAGCATTTTTTTGGGGCTGCAATTTCTGAGGCTGGTAACTCTAATGAACTTATCCTCTGCAGTGGAGGTAACTCTCGGTCTTCCTTTCCTGTGGCGGTCCTCATGAGAGACAGTTACATCATAACGCTTGATGGTTTTTGCGACTGCACGAAGAAACTTTCAAAATGTCTAATTTTCTGCATTGACTGACCATCTCTTAAAGTAATGGACTGTCGTTTCGCTTTGCTTATTTGAGCTGTTCTTGTCATAATATGGACTTGGTCTTTTACCAAATAGGGCCATCTTCTGTATACCACCCCTACCTTGTCACAACACAACTGATTTGCTCAAACGCATTAAGGAGGAAAGAAATACCATAAATTAACTTACCAAGGCACACCTGTTAATTGAAATGTATTCCGTGTGACTAATGTACCTCATGAAGCTGGTTGAGAGAATGCCAATATATATTTAGATTTTTTTAACACTTTTTTGGTTGCTACATGATTCCATGTGTGTAATTTCATAGTTTTGATGTCTTCACTATTATTCTTCAATGTAGAAAAAAGTAAAAATAAAGAAAAAGTAGGTTTGTCCAAACTTGACTGGTACTGTAGGTGTAGATTTAAACCATGTGCCCTGCCCACAAACACACATCCTGTGATGTTGGTTGAAGAACAACGCTACCGAATACATGCTTTTGGATAACAGTGTGTATATATTAGGTCTAGCACTCACCAGGCAGTCCAGTTGGGACACAGGACTCTTGTTGCCAGGGTGACTGATGTCCCAGACCTTGACGCAGCCCTTGCCGCCTGTGTAGACATGGCGCGTGGGGTTGCTGATGGTGACAGCACAGACCACCTCACCGTGGTTCAGCGTGTTTATCTGGCGTGCATGGCGAGGGATGCCAGGGCCCACCAGGGCATCTGGAGGGAACGGTACCGGCTGCATCTGTCCATCGGCGCTAACATGGAAGGAGTAGGCTCTGAGAGGAGAAGGTCGAGTAAGAGGGGGAAAGGTGGAATTGAGGCATGAAACCCATTTGGGCATATTTGTCTTGCTACTACGGAGAACATGGTGCTACAAGACACTCTTCTACAGTTTATATACGGAACACACGCAACTCACGGTTTGCCTCCAGGGATGCCTGATAAGCTTGGGGGCATTCCAGGGACTCTCATGTGAGGATGAGGGTCAAAGCCGGCCTGAGGGAGAACACACACAGAGGGATGATGAGGAGTACATACTCAAACAGCCACGGGCACGCACACACACCAGAGAAATGAGGTCAGTAGACACCGCAATGGATCCTACATAAACATACCGACATTTAGCTGTTTAGACACGCAATGATCACACAATATGGAATAAGAGATACACTCGCACACACACCCACCATAGGGGAGCGTCCGTAGGCAGCCACAGCGGCGGCCGCCGCAGCGCTCATCTGAGGGGACATGTTGTGGAGGCCGGCGTAGCCTGCGCCAGCACTTGCCAGCTCCCCATTCATGGCGGTGTGCGGCAGCATGCCAAACGGCCCGGGGTACGGCCCTGACACCGCCAGCGGAGTCCGCAGACCAGCGGCTAGGGAGTAGACAAGAGCTGTTTTCAGATGGGTTTAATGTATCTGCAGTGCAGTCAGTGTGCAGCATATTCATAACCATATGACACAAAACTCTTTACTGAAAGTGCTCCATCTTCAAAACTTGACTTCTGACATGCAAAACATTTTTGGGAATGTACTAACAGTGGACTAATGAACAAAATATTAAAATATAGTTTGAGTGTAGTATGCCTTTAATTAAACTAAACAAATGCATATTAGTAGGTAGTCTGTACTATAGGCTGTTAGGTATGATTGGAAATGGTACTGAGGTCAATTAAAATGGGGTGAAGTTTCTCTTACTAGGTGGGTGAGGTAGCTCCATGGAGGGGGGCTTGGATAGGCTGGGGCGGAGAGTGGGTGTGGCACTGGGTCCGGGGGTGGAGTCTCCTCGGTGAGTGGGAGTGCTCGACTTCGGTTGAGGCGTACCCGGTTTGTCACGCTGCCATGGAAACATATAGGCTGTCGTTACCCAGATATCACACCATTAAAGAGAGAGAAATCAAGGGATGGATGGAGAAAGGTGGTAAAAGATATTCCACCACTCTTTAGAGGGAAATGGGAAGGTCCATTAAAAAGTGTGTGTTTCTGTGACCCAGCATTAAAGACTTCTTCAGACAGCGAAAAGTGTTAGTGTATGGAGAGCTTTGGCCACACCCACCATTCCCATCTCTTTGGACTTGAGGGAGGAGGAGCTTGCAGAGGAGGCTGTGGAGGCGGGGCTACAGGATGGGTCCTTCTTCAGGTGGCGTGTCTTGTCCAGCCCGTTCTCTCTGGGGGAGGGCAGGGGCGTACCATGAGGGGAGGCAGGATCCTGGAGGGGGGGGGGGGGGGGTTCATACACACACACACTCAGTGCCCTACTTCCTCTAATGTGAAATTATCATAGAGTGCCATTTGGGACGCATGTTTCTTATATAGTGCACTACTTTTGACCAGGGCCCATACAGCATCCATAGAGTTGAGCCATTTAGCGAGGCCTGATTCAGAGGGGTTGGGTTAAATCTGGAACACACATTTCAGTTGAATGCATTAAGGTGTGCAACTGACTAGGTATCCTCCTTTTCCTTTCCCTAAAAGACCGGCATGTATACGTTAGAAAGAGTCACAGGATGGCCAAAGGACATCAACCACCCAAGTCACAGCCTGTTCACCCCGCTATCATCCAGAAGGTGAGGTCAGTACAGGTGCATCAAAGCTGGGACAGAGAGACTGAAAAACAGCTTCTATCTCAAGGCCATCAGACTGCATAGCCGTCAATAACCGGCCTCCACCTGGTTACTCAACCCTGCACCTTAGAGGCTGCTGCCCTATGTACATAGACATGGAATCAGTGGTAATTTCAATGATTGATCACTTTAATAATGTTTACATACCGTTTTACTCATTTCATATGTATATTTTGTATTGTACTGTATTTTAGTCAATACCACTCCGACATTGCTCATCCTAATATTAATATATTTCTTAATTCCATTATTTTACTTTGAGATGTGTGTATTGTTAAATATTACTGCACTGTTGGAGCTAGGAACACAAGCATTTCACTACACCTGCAATAACATCTGCTAAATACATGTGACGAATAAAATGTGATTTTATTTGACACACACACACACACACACACACACACGCACACACGCACACACGCACCTCATTGGAGACATCCACCACCAGGTTGTCATCACTCTTCTCTCCATCACTATCCTGTGGGGACAAAAGGTGTGTCAATGTCATTCACCATTCATACACACAGTTATCACCCTCACTGCTGCTGCTTACATAATGACTAGAGTCCTTGTCCTCTACTTTCCTCTTCTTGGTGTCGTTGGGGAATTCAGGTCCGTTGCGTCGCTTGTCTGAGTTCCTCAAACTGTCAGCAACGAGCAGGGTATTACTCTGCCAAAGACAGGAAGAGAGGATGAGAAGAAGCAAGGTGGAAAGAAATAAGGAAATAGCAGAAGATATGTGCTATAGGCCAAGGGAAGGTGGGGCTGTCTGCCAGTCAAAGCCCTTGTGTCATGCAGTCCCCACAACTACACAATTTGGATAGTGGTGGGGTTACACATACATATTCATTTGGGGCACATTGGAGCAACACAACCACACAGCAAAAAGGCCCTGATTAGTATGAGTTGTTCTGCCGCTCTATCAGTCCTCCCTCTCCTAGCCCTGTCCAGCTTTTACAGCGGCAGCTAAAGGGCAGTGTGTACTTGTGTGTGATTCACTTCCACCATCCCCTCTCCCTGACTGTGGATGAGCATGCATGTTGGAGTCCACTTAGGCCTACGTCTGTCATTGAAAATGTGCCTCCAGGAGCAGCAGAGACATACACACAGCCCCAACAGACAGGCCGTGGGGGAGGGAGGCCCCCCTCTTTCTCCCCATGCCTCCCCTCTCCTCGTCCCCAGCCAAAGGCTCCTTCACACCCTCCCTCTCACGGGGAACATTATTTAAAGGCTTTAGAAAGCAGATTGCTGACCCACAAAACACAAGCAATTTCCCGCCGTTCTCTCAGGTCATACAATGCTCCCCCCTGTCAGTGGCTGTATTAAACACAATGAGACCCTTTAAGCGTGGGATTAGGAGAGTGGGAGGAGCAATCTGCTCACAATGCAGGGGCAGTGAAGGGAGAGCCCCCCCCCCCCCCCGCACAGAGAAGCTGATCCAGATCAGAGATACAGCCCAACACCCCAGTCCCCTCAAATGTTATTTGTCACATGCACCAAATACAACAGGTGTAGACTTTAGAGTGAAATGCTTTCTTACGAGCCGTTTCCCCAACAATGCAGACTTGAAAAATGTGAAAAGAAATAGGGATATAGTAAAACAAAATAACGAGGCAATATAATGTACAAGGAGTACCGGTACTAAGTCAATGTGCAGGGGCATGAGGCAGTTGAGTTAATATGTACATGTAGGTAGGGATAAAAGTGACTAAGCAATCAGGATAGACAAACAGAGTAGCAGCAGTTTATATGAAGTGTGTGAACGTGTGTCTATGTGAGTGCTTTGAAGGGCTGGTCATGGCGTGCTTAGACCCCTCCTGTACTTCCTGTTCACCCACGACTGCGTGGCTGCGCATGACTCCAACACCATCATTACGTTTGAAGACGACACAACTGTGGTAGTCCTGATCGACAATGACACAGTCTACAAGGTCAGAGAGCATCTTGTCTGGCTGCATCACCACTTCGTATGGCAACTGCATACCAACAAGTGCTCAGCATATGTGGGGAAACCCTTCAAGACTGTTGGAAAAGCATTTCAGGTGAATGCCAAGAGTTGGCAAAGCGGTCATCAAGGCAAAGGGTGTCTACTTTGAAGAATCTCAAATATATTTTGATTTGTTTAACACTTTTTTGGTTACTACATGATTCCATGTGTGATATTTCATAGTTTTGATGTCTTCACTATTATTCTACAATGTAGAAAATAGTAAAAATAAAGAAAAAAACAAATTTCTGACACACACACACACACACACTTCAAGTCAGAAGTTTACATACACTTAGGTTGGAGTCAATAAAAAAAAAGTTTAAACCACTCCACAAATTTCTTGTGAACAAACTATAGTTTTGACAAGTCGGTTAGGACATCTACTTTGTGCATGACAAGTAATTTTTCCAACAATTGTTTTCAGACTGATTATTTCACATTATATTCACTGTATCATCAATTCCAGTGGGTCAGAAGTTTACATACACTAAGTTGATTGTGCCTTTAAACAGCTTGGAAAATTGGAGAAAATGATGTCATGGCTTTAGAAGCTTCTGATAAATGACGTCAATTAGCCTGAGTCAATTGGCGGTGTACCTGTGGATGTATTTCAAGGCCTACCTTCAAACTCAGTGCCTCTTTACTTGACATCATGGGAAATCTAAAGAAATCAGCCAATTTTTTTTGTAGACCTCCACAAGTCTGGTTCATTCTTGGGAGCAATTTCCAAATGACTGAAGGTACCACGTTCATCTGTACAAACAATAGTACCCAAGTATATTCACCATGGGACCACGCAGCCGTCATACCGCTCAGGAAGGAGAAGCGTTCCGTCTCCTAGAGATTAACGTACTTTGGTGCGAAAAGTGCAAATCAATCCCAGAACATGTGAAGAAGCTGGAGGAAACAGGTACAAAAGTATCTATATCCACAGTAAAACAAGTCCTATATAGACATAACCTGAAAGGCTGCTCAGCAAGGAAGAAGCCACTGCTCCCAAACCGCCATAAAAAACAGACTACGGTTTGCAAGTGCACATTGGGACAAAGATCATACTTTTTGGAGAAATGTCCTCCGGTCTGATGAAACAAAAACAGAACCGTTTGGACATTATGACCATCGTTATGTTTGGAGGAAAAAGGGGGAGGCTTGCAAGCCAAAGAACACCATCCCAACCATGAAGCACGGGGGTGTCAGCATCATGTTGTGGGGGTGCTTTGCTGCAGGAGGGACTGGTGCACTTCACAAAATAGATGGCATCATGAAGCAGGAAAATGATGTGGATATATTGACGGAACATCTCAAGACATCAGTCAGGAAGTTAAAGCTTGGTCGCAAATGGGTCTTCCAAATGGACAATGACCCAAAGCATACTTCCAAAGTTGTGGCAAAATGGCTTAAGGACAACAAAGTCAAGGTATTGGAGTGGCCATCACAACGCCCTGACCTCAATTCTATAGAAAATTTGTGGGCAGAACTGAAAAAGCGTGTGCGAGCAAGAAGGCATACAAACCTGACTCAGTTACACCAGCTCTGTGAAGAGGAATGGGCCAAAATTCACCCATCTTATTGTGGGAAGCTTGTAGAAGGCTACCCGAAACGTTTGACCCAAGTTAAACAATTTAAAGGCAATGCTACCAAATACTAATTGAGTGTATGTAAACTTCTGACCCACTGGGAATGTGATGAAAGAAATAAAATCTGAAATAAATAATTCTCTCTGCTATTATTCTGACATTTCACATTCTTAAAATAAAGTGGTGATCCTGACTGACCTAAGACAGGGAATTTTTACAATGATTAAATGTCAGGAATTGTGAAAAACTGAGTTTAAATGTAGTTGGTTAAGGTGCATGTAAACTTCCGACTTCAACTGTCACACACACACACACACACACACACACACACACACACACACACACACATATATAAAAATAAAAACTTGGGGGGCCAAATAAAACCACCAGGCCGCCAGCTGGGGAACCCTGGTCTACAGCTTATCATGAGGTATTCTAACTCAGGCGAGCAGATTTCGTTAATATTAGCGATTGCGCACCAGCTGTTGATAAGAAACGCGCACCAGCTGTTGTTAAGAGACACACACCCCCCCGAGCTTACCCAACGCTGCCGTTCTGTCTTGCGAATGTAAAGGAAAAACAGCTAGATTAAGTTTTTCCATGTCCTTGTTCAGCAACAACTGAGATACATAGGATATTACAGTTCTTCAGATCACGTTGATAGGATAGTCTCAAACGGAGCTCGTCCAGTTTATTTTCCAAAGATTGCAAGTTCAACAACAGAGGGTAGCTGCGGTTTATCCACTCCTTCAACGTAGACTCTTCCTTTTTTTGAATGTCAGGGATTTGGGCCTGGTCCGTTATGAGCAATATGTCCTTTGCCTCTGACTCAATGAAGTAGAAATCCTCATCCAAATCGAGGTTAGTGATCGCTGTTCTGATGTCCAGAAGCTTTTTTCAGTCATAAGAAATGGTGGAAACATTATGTACAAAAGTTAATCAGCGCAAAATAAACAAAATATCACAATTGGTCAGGAGCCTGTAAAACATCTACTATTCTCTCCAGCGCATTCCCTCCCCTCCCACCAGCCATGATGTTTACCAAAGAGGCACACACACACACACACACACACACACACACACTCAAAAGCCATGGATGCATGTGTAAATGAAGCCCAGGTTGTTGTGAGAATGAGGTAAAATGGAGGTGAATCAAAGCAATGACAGTGGGTTGTACAGAGTGGTGTGTGTTAGAAAGATAGTGAGGGTCTAGGAAATGATTAGCAGGGGTTAAGTTCAAAAGTTCTAGGGCGTTGTGTATAGTGGCGTAAAGTAGCATCAGGTCCCCTAGCACCGGGGACTAGTTGCTTCTCTAGTTTCATCCTTTTCTTATTAAAACTACAATGCTTGTTTCAAGGTATTTGACACACGCACACAGGGGTGAACGTTGGAATGAGTAGGGGAGGTGAATGAGGAGGAGGATGCAGCCAGAGGTAACAGGAAGTACTTACTGTGCCCGGCTCTTGCTCTGTTCCCATAGCAACGATGACACAGCATCAAGGTGATAACACAGCATCAAGGTGATAACACAGCATCAAGGTGATAAGGTCATCAGGGCGCACACGAGGGAGGCACGACAAAACACACAAAAAGAGAGAAATTCTAATCTTGAGCCCTGCACTTGTGGTTTTCAGTATATTTATTATAAACAAACCCAATGATGATACGGTCTTGTCAGTTCGGTCTGTCTATGTGGGCGGGCCAGACAGACTCGTCCTTAGGTGCAGGCCCAGTAACAGTGGGTGTGGCTGCTGCTCACCTCTCAGCTGCTCGGCCTCCGCCGGGTGTTTCTTGTCCTCTTTGCCCACCAGGTGGTGCGGTGGCGCCCCTAGGGCACTGGACAGGGCGAGCAGGCTGGCCCCTCCCCCCAAGTGGGCTGGGTTGAGCCCAGCCGGATGGGGGGTGAGGGGGACATGGGGGCCGTGCGCGTGGGACAGATGCTGATGCTACAGGAGAGAGAGAAGCAATCAATTACTAATCCATAAATCAATATGGCCTACCACTGGAAAGTGTGTCAATCAATACGACAAGCCATTAATACACAAATGGAGCCGAGTGATCAATGTGAAAATATATAGAGGAATTCATGACCCTTCAGTTTTTCCATCAAGAGCAGCTTTCAACGACGTGGCATGCTTACAAATAATGTCAGAGGCAGTAAACCTCCCCTTTAACACACAGTTTCTCACACACGCAAACACCTCCCTCTGGGGTCAAACAATAAACAATAGTGACAGCTGGGATCACAGCCCAGAGCCTGAGGATGGAAGGAGGATACGAGAGGGGGTTAGAGAGCTACAGCTGCTGCCTGCAGGCCAGGGAGGGTGGGGGCTCTGGTGGATTGGGGGCGTTTAGCTGTCAGGTCTCGGTGTCTTTCACACCAAATCAGGTGCTCGTCTGAGCGTGAAATGCTTTTGTGTTCCAAAACATAAATTATTGCGTCTTCAGACAGTAGCCGCGGGAATCAAACCCCTGAGGTTTGCCACAGGGGGAGGGAGATCTCAGCAGTAGAGTGGGGGGAAGGGCGGTGGTGAAGGTCAACCCTCTTTATCTCACCTAATTGACTAAGCACCCCCCCTTCAGAGAACCACAGGAGAGACGCCACAGCACTCTATCCCCATCTCCATGCCTACTCTTTCACAGCGCTAATCCCTGGGCTTGCCCTCAAACACACACGTACCATCCAAGCCCTTGTTCGCTGGGCCAAAACAGCACAGCAAAGGACGCTCTCTCACACACACACGGTGAGAGTCAATGGAGGGGAGATATTGGTGTAGGCAAGGGGAGCCCTATGTGTTAGGGGGTGTTAAGGTGTTCACATGCTTCCCAGCCGAAACAGTTCGGAAGAGTTTGTGCATATATTATCTACGCCCCTTCATCGGTGATTGGTTAACAGTAGGGATTCTTCAATGACAGACTAATCGTTTTCATGCACATTTTTTTATTTTTTTAAATTGAGAAATACTGCACAAAACATCTTAGTTAGATGTAAAATTGTGCGACTAAGATCTCCTCGCCAAAAAAGTCCAAATTTATGACAGATTTCTTGAGTCATCTTAGATTAATTCTACAGCATCTCCAAATAGAGACTGACATTTTTTTTCTTGTTTTTCAAGCAAAGGTCTTAAGAGAGTATGTGCCAGCCGAACTGAAGAATGCTGACGCCTTTAGGGTAAGCCGGAGGGGGAGAGGTGAGAGGGTGGCCACGCTTCATTACACTTATTTAAAACACATAAACAGGGTGACTGACAGCTTGGTGAGAGGACCAGACACTCAAATCCCCTTTATACACACACTAGAATCCTGCAATTAAGACAAATGGCAACTGCCACAGCCATCGAGCAAAGCCCCTACCCCCTCCAAAGATTCCCAGAACCGTTGAGAAATTCCAAAACAGCAGCCTACACACAGCAGATCTTATGGTTGCCAAACACAGTAGTATCATATCCTTGGGTAAATAACTCAGTAATATTTCAGTAATAAAATGTCACATACACACCATCACAGTACACACAAACACAGGAAGTTGTAGTAGAGAGTGCAGTTACTGTGTGTGGTAGACCGGGAAGGCCACGTACCCCGATGACAGAATTGAGTTCGCCCATGGTGACCTGCTTGGCCCTCTCCACTGCCTGGATCACCTGCTGTTGGTGCTGCATGGGCACACACACAATACAGGGGAGCGAAAGAAGATTGCAAGAGGCTTACCTGTTTGTGCCTTTCAATGTTCAGCCCGTAAGACCTTTCATAGTACTGTGAACACACACACTTACCTCCTGTGAGAGGAAGGGGATGACTTGTGCACAGATGGTATTGAGCCTCTTGGCAATCTCGGTCTGTTGGATAGAGTAGAGGATGGATGGATAAGTATGGGCAATGTCAACAACACCTGGAATAGCCGCACAACTACATTCAGCCGTGCACTGAGATCCAAAGGGATTCCCGATTGTATTCACAGCTAGCATGTTCAGGTCAACTCCACCTGGGGTGTATGCATTAGTGCACACCATAGCAAAACTTTTTGCAACGAGAAAAGGTTTTGCAATGAAAATTAGAGAGAGTGTCTTATTGGACAAGTTCAGGCATGTCCCTCCCCGTTTCGGCCTGTTTGCTTCCAAGTACACCATAGGTCAACTCCACCTGATATCCTCCATGTATGTGTGATGCTGGAGAGTTACTGAAGGATAGGCAGACATCTAACTGCTCATAGGAGCAACTGCTGCTATCGGTCACAACATGGGCTCAATGCACACAACACATATTAGTCAATATGGTATGAATGACTCCATACACACAATTAACTTGGGGGAGAGAGGGCTAGTTAACAGCTTGCTGCCACAGTTGACAGAAAACACATGCAGTTGCACACATACACATGTTCAAGTGCACCACAGGCATACACAGGCAGTCACACACATACGTGTGCAGACCAGAGCATGCGAGTGGAGTTTAGCTCCTGGAAATACGAGCGGTGAGGAAAAGCTGCTACTGCAAATTTGCCCCATTCATTAAAATCACAATTTAACCAACACCAATCTATTTCTGTGACTACTTGGACCTACCATTTGGTTTTGAAGTATTGAAACAAAACCATATGATTTGAATGAAAAGTACTTTAATAAACATGAAAAGGTGACAGTTAGAAGCGCTCATCATTTCAAATAGGCTACATGCTATATTAAACAGCATATAAAAACTTGAAATAGGTCAAGAGCCAGACAAGCAGCCTAACGAAAATGAATTATACTGAATAAAAATCTAAACGCAACTTGTCAAGTGTTGGTCCCATGTTTCATGAGCTGAAATAAAATATCTCAGAAATGTTCCATATGCACAAAAAGCTTATTTCTCTATAATTCTGTACACAAATTTGTTTACATCCCTATTAGTGAGAAATTCTCCTTTGACCAAGATAATCCATCCACCTGCCACATGTGGAAGCAAGAAGCTGATTAAACAACATGATCATTAAAGGCACACTTTCTGCTGGGGACTAGGGTTGCAACTTTCCGGAATTTTTCCTGAAATTTTCCATGGGAAGTTAAGCCCTGGAATTTGAAGAATTTTGCTTAAAATCCATCAATAAAGTTAGCTTATAACAGTGAACCTTTTTTTGTGGGATACACACAAGGCAATTCTAGGTCTTAACATATTTTGGTTAAACTATCCCCAATTCAACGGAATTGCAACTCTGCATGTACAATGCACTCTTCCATCACATGTACAGCTGATTCTCAAGATCTTGCACACTAATGAGATTTTTGGTATTTGATATTTTATTAGGATCCCCATTAGCTGTTGCAAAAGCTACTCTTCCTGGGGTCCACACAAAACATGAAACAATGACATAATACAGAACATCATTAGACAAGAACAGCTCAAGGACAGAACTACATATATTTTTAAAAAGGCACACGCAGCCTACATATCAATGCATACACCCAAACTATCTAGATCAAATAGGCGTTGTGCCACGAGGTGTTGCTTTATCTGGTTTTTTGTTGTTGTTTTTTTTTAAATCAGGTTTGCTGTTTATTTGAGCAATATTTAAAAGGAAGTTCCATGCAATGAGGGCTCTATATAATACTGTACATTTTCTTGAATTTGTTCTGGATTTGGGGACTATGAAAAGACCCCTGGTGGCATGTCTGGTGGGATAAGCGTGTGTGTCAGAGCTGTGTCTGCTAGTTAGTTTTTGCTATCATGTGGGTTTTAGCTTGCTTGAGCCTGCTAACAGTGTTAATTCACCTGTTTCCATACATGTTTCATTTTAAAACATTTATCTTACAAAGGAGTTGTTTAATCTAACTTCTTAACTATTTATCTGTACATGGAATTGTATTTGTTTTTTTTCTACTCGTTTTTTTGTCATCTTTACAGGAAAATGCCCATCTGATGTGTGGCGACATTTCACTGCAGCTAATCTAGAAGGAAAAGCTGTGTACGTTTGCAAATACTGTGCCAAATCATATGTAAAGAATGCAACAAGGATGCAGAATCATCTGGCCAAGTGCGTAAAGTTCCCTCAGCGCTCACAACAAGCAACCTCTGACAAAAGTCCCTCTACTTCTATTCAAGGTGAAAATGATGAATCAGACCCCTTATCGATAGCAACAGCTCATTGTCCTCCTCAATTCAGAAGTTTTTTGACTCAATGGAGGAACGTAGTCAGAGAAATGCTGATGAATGTCTTGTTTGAGCTGTGTATGCAACTGGTTCACCTCTGATGCCCACAGGCAATGTGTATTGGAAGAGATTTCTGAATGTACGTCACCCAGCATATACCCCTCCAACCAGACATGCTTTATCTACTCAATTTCTGGATGCAGAGTTCAACAGAGTTCAAGCAAATCATAGAGAAAGCAGACTGTATTGCAATAATCTCTGATGGGTGGTCGAATGTCAGTGGGCAAGTAATAATTAACTAAATCATCTCCACCCCTCAACCAGTACTCTACAAGAGCACAAGGGACAACAGACACACCGGTCTCTACATTGCAGATGAGCTGAAGGCAGTCATCAATGACCTTGGACCACAGAAGGTATTTGCACTGGTGACAGACAATGCTGCAAACATGAAGGCTGCTTGGCCTAAAGTGGAGGAGTCCTACCCTCACATCACACCCATTGGCTGTGCTGCTCATGCATTGAATCTGCTCCGCAAGGACATCCTGGAACCTAAAACAAAGGATACACTCTACAAGACAGCCAAGGAAATGGTTAGGTATGTGAAGGGTCATCAAGTAATTACAGCAATCTACTTCACCAAGCAAAGTGAAAAGAATAAGAGCACCACATTGAAGCTGCCCAGCAACACCCATTGGGGTGGTATTATCATTATGTTTGACAGTCTCCTGGAGGGGAAGGAGTCTCTCCAAGAAATGGCCATATCACAGTCTGCCGATATGGACAGCCCCATCAAGAGGATCCTCCTGGATGATGTATTTTGGGAGAGAGTGGTAAGCAGCCTGAAACCTATAGCAGTAGCCATTGCAAGGATTGAGGGAGACAATGCCATCCTGTCTGATGTTCAGACTCTGAGATGTAAGAGAAGAAATCCGTACTGCCCTGCCCATTTCGCTGTGCTCCAAGCAGAGGAAACTGCAGTTCTGAAATACATCAAAAAACGTGAAGACTTCTGCTTGAAGCCGATACACGCAGCAGCGTACATGTTGGACCCCAAGTATGCTGGCAAGAGCATCCTGTCTGGTGCAGAGACCAACAAGGCCTATGGTGTCATCACTACCGTGTCTCGCCACCTTGGCCTGGATGAGGGAAAGGTTCTTTATTTATACACACTAGCTACCCACCTCATTCCTTTTTGTTAGCAAGTGCACGTAAGTAGACCATGTATTTTCAGATTCATAATGACTCTTTTGTTGTGAACACGACATCACTGCACTCCCGCTCTTCCTCTTGGTGCTCCTCATCTTTATAAATCACCATGATTTGGCACCTGAGTGTTTTATCAGTGTCCTTATGAAAATATTTGGTGAATTCCATGACAGTAGCTAAAGCTAGGGGCTATAGCAGCACACGAGTAGCCTACAAATGCATGCTGGGACGGTTATGCCCTGAGCCCTACTGGAGTAGGTGAGAAGGACGATGCTCCAGCCTTTGGGAAACTCGCTCCGCTCCAGCTTTGCTCACATACTCTGGTGCAGACAGACAGACAGACAGGACAGACAGGACAGACAGACACACACACGAAGCAGTGAATCAAAGACAGGCTCCAGCCTTGCTATCATGTCAGCCTTAGATTAGGTTTCACCGTGTCTCACTCTTCTATTCTTCCACTCCCATCGGCGCTTAAAATAATCTCATCACTCCTAATTTAATTTGGTCCCACTCTCATAACCATGGCCGGGCATCCGGCCCCCCCAGAGGTGACTGCGATTGGCTGGATACCCTATATCCCCACGGAGGCGGCAAATCGGATGATCCAGCTGAAATTACATATCAGCCAAACAAATTGATACGAGGCGGGCCAGAGTACAGGAGGAACTAGAGGAGCCTCCGAATGCAGTAATGGGATATTACTCAGACACATGCACACACAGACACTCACGACACAGACCATTTTCCTTTGAAAAGCTGGTGAGAAAAATGGAGTGCGGGCTCAGGGGCCATATATATCAAGTTTCTCATCGCAGAAGGGACAACCTAGGATCAGGTCCCCCCTGTCCATATAATCATATTCATTGTGATCTAAAAGGCTAAACTGAGCCTAAAATCAGCATTCCTTCTCTGGGACGCTTGATACATACGGCCTCAAATCTCCATAACATAAAAACACGGCTCTACCAGAAGAGGACTTGCCATCCCTCTGAGCCTGGTTCCTATCGGTTTCTTCCTAGGTTCCTGCTGTCTAGGGAGTTTTTTCTAGCCACTATGCTTCTGCATTGCTTGCTTTTTGGGGTTTTATGCTAGGTATCTGTAAAGCACTGTGACAACTGTCGATGTAAAAAGGGCTTTATAAAATACATTTGATGAATCGAGTTCCTCCAACCAGTGTTCTAGCAGCCCAGCCATAGGCCCTGTCCTCATGTGACACGCCCTCAGAAGCCCCGGCCTGACAGGCTTATCACTCCACACACACACACACACACACACACACACACAACAGATAACCTATAAAACCTCGCTAGGCAATAAAATACCTGCTTCTCCCACTGTGCTTTCCCAGAATGTCTGAGGGGTATTCTTAGCAGGCAGATAGGTACTGCAGGCCAGGAATAGGCTGTGTCCAGTACACTACCGCTAAGCTAAACCCACGGGAGGGAGCTAGTTACAGGGAAACTAAGCTTCCTGAAGCATTGAGCATTTCCAGTCAATTGTGTCAAAAATAGGTTCATTACTTGAGGCTTTGATCAACACAGTGTACAGTAGTTGCACCTGCTGGTCAAAATAATTTAGAGCAGCCAAATTATTATAGATGTCGCACCAGGGTAGCCTTTTTGCCTTCTATCAAACCAATCAGGTGGTTGTTCGACAAAACAACGCTTCGATTGTCAGTGATTACGTGCTTCTGATAAAGTGACAAGCATCTGCCCACTGCTTCGAAGTAAACTGCTAAGCGATTTCAATGCATGCCTCGGAGCCCTGGCATCAAACGTAACATCACTAGAGGGAGCTAACGGGATTAATTAAGGGGCGGTTAAGAAATAATCATGTGACCCAGAGCTTCGGGCCAAAGTGGGTAAGTGTTGAAAAAAAATACAAAAATAAAATGTACCTGCCTGTCTTACCCAACCCACACTCCAAAAGTCAGACAGTATGGTGGTTATCACACATGCCAGAGGGTTACATTGAAAGGATCGCCTGTCGTCATTGAGTAGACTGACATAAGACTTACGATAAGTGCGTTCAACTAGGGTAGTAGGTGACAAAACAAATCACACATCCCAATCATGATGAGTTCTCAAGTCATCACCTAGGATATCAGTGATTGGAGGCCTTTAGGTCATAGGGTGTGACCTGAGCAACAGGGCCTGCCAGGTGGCAGAGAAAGTGAGCCCTACAGGGACTAGGAGGACATAAGTTGAATTTCAGAACCACCCCACTCTCTTAAAGATCAACTGCCCTTTATAACCAACTTCTCTGGTTTGAAATGGCCCGTGGAATCAATACATGTCAGAAACATGAATTCCAGTGTCAAAATTGACTAAAAAGTGTAAATAGGATAATATGGGTCATAAACAGAATTTGGTAAGTGACTGTCATGACTTAAGGGTTTGGCTTACTTGAGTAACCCCTTGACTTTTTCCACATTTCGTTACGTTACAGCCTTATTCTAAAATTGATTAAATAAAAAATGTTCCTCATCAATCTACACACAATACCCCATCATTTCAAAGTAAACACTGGCTTAGAATTGTGAACATTTATTAAAAATAAAAAAACAGAAATACCTTATTTACATAAGTATTCAGACTCTTTGCTATGAGACTCGAAATTCAGCTCCGGTGCATCCTGTTGTTTCCATTGATCATCCTTGAGATGTTTCTACAACTTGATTGGAGTCCACCTGTGGTAAATTCAATTGATTGGACATGATTTAGAAAAGGCACACACCTGTCTATACAAGAACCCGATGGTCACTCTGACAGAGCTCCTCTGTGGAGGAGATGGGAGAACCTTCTAAAAGGACAACCATCTCTGCAGCACTCCCCCAAATCAGGCCTTTATGGTAGTGGCCAGACAGAAGCCACTCCTCAGTAAAAGGCACATGGCAGCACGCTTGGAGTTTGCTAAAAGGCACCTAAAGGAGATTCTCTGGTCGATGAAACCAAGATTAAACTCTTTGGCCTGAATGCCAAGCGTCACGTCTGGAGAAAACCTAGAACCATCCCTACGGTGAAACATGGGGGCAGCATGGGGAAGTTTTTCAGCGGCAGAGACCAGGAGACTATTTAGGATCGAGGGAAAGATGAACGGAGCAAAAGTAGAGAGAGATACATGATGAAAACCTGCTCCAGAGCACTCAGGACCTCAGACTGGGGCGAAGGTTCACCTTCCAACAGGACAACAACCCTAAGCACACAGCCAAAACAACGCAGGAGTGGATTCGGGTGTCAATGTCCTTGAGTAGTCCGGAGTTAAACCTGATTTAACATCTCTGGAGAGACCTGAAAATAGCTGTGCAGCGACGCTCCCCATCCAACCTGACAGAGCTTGAGAGGATCTGCAGAGAAGAATATGAGAAACTCCCCAAATACAGGTGTGCCAAGCTTGTAGGGTCATACCAAAGAAGACTCGAGGCTGTAATCGCTGCCAAAGGTGCTTCAACAAAGTACTGAGTAAAAGGTCTGAATACATACGTAAAACATACACACATTTGAGAAAACAAAAATCCTGTTTTTGCTTTGTCATTATGGGGTAGTGTGAGATTGAGGGGGAAAAACAATTTAATCAATTTTAGAATAAGGCTGTAATGTAACAAAATGTCAAAAGTAAAGGGGTCTGAACACTTTCTGAATGCACTGTACGGCAACAATTCATTCCCCCTTTTGCCTATTGTGACCCAGTGTTTTCTGTGAAAAGACTGAGCGAGCTGCCTTTACATGGCCTGGTGCCCTGTGCGGGTGGAGGACCAATGGAATGGTTGAAAATGAGCAAGTCCTGCCCACCAAGGGCACCCGGTCACGCAAAATAAACCCATCGTCTGGAACCTCTTCACCAGACAAAACGTGTGGTTAGTACTTGCCCTTTCTCAGGAAATAGCTACTCTATAGAAAATGGAATTCCATAAAGTTGTTCAACAATCATGGGCAGATGGCCAGGATATGGATTACATCTGACTAGTTTCTACTCGGGCTGTCAAGTGTCAAACCTGAGACTGGTGTGTTGGTAAGTAGCTAAGTTTTGTTCATTAACAGCTACAGGTCATTATTTGATAGCTTAGTATCATAGCGGCATAGCCTATGATACCGTGCTGTAACTAGCCAAATAAACTCAGCAGAAAAAGAAATGTCCCTTTTTCAGGAACCTGTCTTTCAAAAATAATTCGTAGAAATCCAAATAACTTCACAGATCTTCATTGTGAAGGGTTTAAACACCGTTTCCCATGCTTGTTCAATGAACCATAAACAATGAATGAACATGCACATATGGAACGGTCGTTAAGACACTAACAGCTTACAGACGGTAGGCAATTAAGATCACAGTTATGAAAACTTAGGACACCAAAGAGGCCTTTCTACTGACTCCGAAAAAGACCAAAAGAAAGATGCCCAGGGTCCCTGCTCATCTGCGTGAATGTGCTTTAGACATGCTGCAAGGAGGCATGAGGACTGCAGATGTGGCCAGGGCAATAAATTGCAATGTCCGTACTGTGAGACAACTAAGACAGCGCTACAGGGAGACAGGACGGACAGCTGATCGTCCTCGCAGTGGCAGACCACATGTAACACCTGCACAGGATCGGTACATCACACCTGCGGAACAGGTACAGGATGGCAACAACTGCCCGAGTTACACCAGGAAAGCACAATCCCTCCATCAGTGCTCAGCCTGTCCGCAATAGGCTGAGAGAGGCTGGACTGAGGGATTGTAGGCCTGTTGTAAGGCAGGTCCTCACCAGACATCACCGGCAACAACATCGCCTATGGGCACAAACCCACCATCACTGGACCAGACAGAACTGGCAAAAAGTGCTCCTCACTGACGAGTCGCGGTTTTGTCTCACCAGGGGTGATGGTCGGATTCGCGTTTATCATCGAAGGAATGAGCGTTACACCGAGGCCTGTACTCTGGAGCAGGATCGATTTGGAGGTGGAGGGTCCGTCATGGTCTGGGGCGGTGTGTCACAGCATCATCGGACTGAGCTTGTCATTGCAGGCAATCTCAACGCTGTGCGTTACAGGGAAGACATCCTCTTCCCTCATGTGGTACCCTTCCTGCAGGCTCATCCTGACATGACCCTCCAGCCTGACAATGCCACCAGCCATACTGCTCGTAATTTCCTGCAAGACAGGAATGTCAGTGTTCTGCCATGGCCAGCGAAGAGCCGAGAGTTCAAATCCATTGAGCACGTCTGGGACCTGTTAGAGCGGAGGGTGAGGGCTAGGACCATTCCCCCCAGAAATGTCCGGGAACTTTTTCAGGTGCCTTGGTGGAAGAGTGGGGTAACATCTCACAGCAAGAACTGGCAAATCTGGTGCAGTCCATGAGGAGGAGATGCACTGCAGTACTTAAAGTAGGTAGTGGCTACACCAGATACGAACTGTTACTTTTGATTTTGACCCCCCTTTGTTCAGGGACACATTATTCCATTTCTGTTAGTCACATGTCTGTGGAACTTGTTCAGTTTATGTCTCAGTTGTTGAATCTTGTTATGTTCATACAAATATTTACACATGTTAAGTTTGCTGAAAATAAATGGAGTTGACAGTGAGAGGACATTTCTTTTTTTGCTGAGTTTACAAAGCCTCTCCCTAACGTGTAATGTGAGAGGAAGATTTGCATGTTTAATGTTAGCTAGCTCATCATCAAGCAAACCTGATGACATGTTTGATGCATGTTGCCAGCTTGCTTTCAACAATGTTGTAACTCAAATTGACTAGCTACTGTTTGCTGTGATTGAATGTCAAAGACTCCCAAATCAAAATCTCGTTTACCTTCAGTCATGGCCGCTAGCATTTCTTAATAAGAAATGATGAAAAACAAGGCCAAATCAGAAGTGCAGACGCCCTTTAACTCCCAGGTACTGCTGGTTCTGTAGTTCACCTGAGGACTGGATAGGCTAAATTTCAACCTATCAGAGGGCAAGATGGAGCATCATGGTTTCCATTAGGGATGCACGATATATCGGTGAACTTATCGGAATAAGCCAATATTAGCTAAAAATGCCAACGTCGGCATCAGCCCGATGTCTGGTTTAACGCCGATGTGCAAAACCGATATCAAAGCTGATGTGCATACCTATATAATGTAGGTACATGATGTAATGACGCAATGTAAAATTTTGCGCTACACGTGCAACACAGCATTCCTAACCTAGCCCACAATATCTGCTGTGTGGATCGAGCGGTCAACAAGTTGATCAGTCATTTGAAAGAGTAAGACAATTTCATCTAGACAACTCAAAGGCGAAATCCATTAAAACATCAAGACAATGGAATTCATTGCCCTTGACAATCAACCATTCTCTGTCGTGGGTGATGTTGGCTTTCGCC
Organism: Salmo salar; assembly: GCF_965601325.2. Lineage (NCBI taxonomy): Eukaryota > Metazoa > Chordata > Actinopteri > Salmoniformes > Salmonidae > Salmo > Salmo salar. Next base: position 5,894,533 of record NC_138310.1, read on the forward strand.
GACTGGTCGAGCACCGGTACACACTACCAAGTGTGCTATTTTTCAGATGTTGCCCTACCGGAGTTACACAGTAATAGCATCACTGCAAAAAAAAATAATAATAACAATTTTAATACAATTGCATCACTGCTATTAGCTTCACGACTGACATTTGGACCAGCGATATCAGCCTCATGACCATGTGGAGTCTGACAGCAAAGCGGGTCGTTCAGGATTTCGTACTGAGAAAAGTCGTATTGCATGCTCATGAATGTGCTGGTTGTCATACAGCTGCTGCCATTTCAATGGCATTTGAGAACATGAACACACTCACTAGCTCGATTCGAACAACTGACTCGAGAAATAAGCTCATCAACTGCGCCTGCAGCAGATGTGATACCCACTGTCTTGGCATTGAAACGCCTGCGCAACAAAACTGCAGAAACAGGCTGTGAACAAGCGAGTCGGTGGCACTCGCTTTACTGTGTCGCCACCATGCTCGATGCTATGTACAAGGACCGCTACTTCACTGCAGACAAAAATCAGGGTTTATGTGAAATGTTACATACACAGCTGGACAAGATGGAAACAGACACAGTGACAGTGCGCACCGAGGAAGAGAGGCCACGGAGAGACACAGCTGAAACTTCACTGCTTGACATGCATGATGAAATCCTGGTTCAGAATGAAACGACGGAACAACGAAACAGCACAGCAAGTAAGTGAAAGAAATAGGTTTTGATTATGTTTCACTGATAATGGGGACATACAATGACGGCCTACCCCGGCCAAACCTGGATGACGCTGGGCCAATTGCGCGCCGCCCTATGGGACTCCCAATCACGACCGGATGTGATACAGCCTGGATTCGAACCAGAGACTGTAGTGACAACTCTTGCACTGAGATGCAGTGACTTAGACCGCTGCGTCCATGTGTGTGTGTGTTAACTATACTAGAATGCTTAAAAAGGCAGTTAAAATTCTAAATGTCGGTATCGTTTTTTTTGGCAAGGAAAATATCAGCTATCGGACAAAAATGTCATAGTTTAAATAGTTTCCATGCATTTGATGCCATTCCATTTGCTCCGTTCCGGCCATTATTATGAGACGTCCTCCCCTCAGCAGCTTCCACTGCTCCAAGGGGAGGCCACATTAGCCTGGGGCTGGAGTGGCCAGAGCAACAGGCTACAGTGAGGAGGCAGCAGGGATACGTCACTCACAATACGCCCCCCTCTGGAGACAATGAGCAGAAACGGCATCTCCCTCACAATAGGAGGCATGCATTAGTATCAGAAAGAGAGAGGGGGAGAAAGATAAATCCTTCCTCAGCAAACCACCCAGGCCAATCCACCTCCAATTTCCTCTGTCCTGACCAATCGATTTCTGTGGTAATTACTGGTAAATGCTGTGAGCCAGAGTGCTCTGGTCCTGTGGGGCAAACCTGTGTGTGTGTGAGATATATGGGAGTGCTCCTTTCCATTTCCTGGATCAGGGAGTTCTGTGATTGATTCCTATGCCTTCCCCAGCCCAGCCTCTTCAATGCAATAAAACAGGCTACTCCCCAAGACAATACCAATCAATCAGAGTAATTCATCCTGCCTATGTGCTCGTGCCACCGGGTCTAACCAGAGAGAAACAGAGCACCATCTATCATTGATAAACTCTGATAAAACACACTCCAGTTCCCTGGCTGGCTAAAAGCTCATTCCCTGGGTGAACCCACACACACTATAGAGGAGAGATAGAGAAGAGTGAGTGATGCTTACCTGTTTGTGCATTTCAATGTTCAGCCCGTAAGACATTTCATAGTACTGTGGATGACAGAGTTGGAGTTACTAGAATTACAGTAAGTTCCAATTTCCTACATCTCAATGTAGACTGCTTCTTGGCCATAAGAGAGATACGTGAATAATACTACAGGTGTTTGAAAGGACAAAACAACCTCAAAATGTGGTATTCACTCCAACTCAATAATGTACTGGAGATCATTGAGCACAGAATGTGAGAGACAATGTGTGTTTGTGAATGATGAGTGTGTGTGTAGTCCTGTTCATGTGTGTGTGAGCAACAACAAGAGTTAACAGTAAGCTTGCACAATGTGGCAATAATATCTAGCCACACATTGACAGTGTTAACATCTAGAGTTGATTGGTTGAGAGTTGAACATAGATTGTGCTGATTGGACTCACCATAACATAGTGCCTCTGCATCTCTGTCTTCTCACTGGCCAGCTTCTCACACTCCAATTTCAAACTGCCGAAGACAGGGACACAATCAAAACAAAGCAAGAGGCCTCAGATACCATCACCAATCCTGAACACAACCAGAAAACATTCAAAATTCGGTTCAGATAAACATGGTCAGGAAAACCTCTTGGAATCATGGAAGAGCAATACTTGTTTACCTTTTTCCAGTAACAGAAGTTATAGGTCTAGGGCTATAGTAGCAGCAATATAGCCTATTGCCTGCTACTGTGATCATGCAGGGCATTCCAGCTCACTGCTTTACCTCTCACTAGTCCCAAATACAGCAACATGCAGTTGCACACATGGGGAATAAGAGGGGATTTATAATAATCTGACCTCAGACGCCACCCCTCTGGCTCAAGCACATCTGCATGGCTTAGACCTATACAGTCTGAGCACACAAACAGTGACATCTTGGCCTCAGAGTATGTGTCTGTGTGTTGAACAGCCACTCACCTGTGGTACTGAGCTTGGAGAAACTGGAACTCCTCTTTGATGCGGTCCAGTGACTCTGGGATGGTGAATTTGAAAGGTTGGCCTGGGGCCTGGTGGGGTGTCTGTAAAAATGAGAACATTTAAATAAGAAAACACATCATTCAAAACCTGTGTTTCTGCATCTGATAAAGCATTTCAAATACTTTAGCTGTAGGCTAATTAGTAGTGAATTACAAAAAAAGCAATACGGCATTCGCTGCCATGTGCGATATACGCCTTGCCCTAATTACTGGGAGTGCATCATGATAAACTCATTACAGAAATGTTACAGGCCGACAGCCGCTAAGGCAATGACAAACAAAGGAACTCCGACTGACCCGCCATCGTGGACATACAGAGTTACACAAACGCTAAAATGGTTCAACATGACACATGAGTGCAGAGAATCTGCGGATGGGGAATGCGTTTCACTGGCCAACCTTACCGGGTGTCGACCCTGGGGATACATCGTTCTACCTCTGCAGATGCCCGGTTCCTGATAACCCCGTCTGCTAACAAAATAGGGACAGGCGCGGGGATGCTCCAGATTACGATAAATTCATCCTAGCTCCTTCCGAGACTGTCCGTTAAATGACACAAACACGTCCGACCATTTGTCCTCATAGATCTCCCGTCAACTCTTTATCAGCGGTGCTCCGGTGTAAGAATATCCTTTTATCTCGCTGTAGGCTACTCCAGCATACGATCATATATCAGCCATAAAAAGGAGGGGGAAAAAAACAGGTGAGGACCAAAAAAAAAGTATCCTTACTAGTCCTCCTATTCATGTAGACTGTGTAATCCTGTCCACGCAGCAATATTCGAATAGCCAGAAACTCCAGTTAGTCAACAAGCCAAACCCACAACGCGGTCATGAGAAGCGTAGGCTACTGAAACAAATCCACATAAGTTAATTGCAATTTGACTTGCCGCAATAGCTTGTGGTGAATGCTCGGTATAAATTAATATTCGTTATCCGAAGAATAACCTGTATTCGATTAAATGGGGGGGGGGGGCTGTAGTGCAAGAAAGGTTTCGTAAATGTTGGTGTTTTGATAATAACAACCCCCACTACTAGCACAACAAAATATAACGTTAGCTTGCCTCAAAGGCAACTTTCTCACGCGGTTTCAGACTGAGGGAGTTCTATTAACCCGAGCCGCGGTGCACCACTCTATGGTGAACGGGCAAAAGCAGTGAGGAGCGCCTTTCTCAAAATCGAACAACAATCTGCACCGCTTGGTCAAATTGTCAGCATAGAACCATCGTCCATAAAAATCTATTTTCCATAAAATATATGGTCGATTTTTTTTTAACGAATTTTCATTGGGAAGGTAGATAAAGCGTTTTTATCAAGCAAATAAGCAATCACTTTTGCATGTCAGAACACAGAATCATACTCTTTACTACAAGTGCTTAATCTAGCCTAGGCTACTTCACTTTTGTTTTGAACCTATCTAGCCGTGGGCTTTGGATGGGGAACCTGGCACACGCCCGGAGGTAGCCCAGTTCCATAACGAATGCAATCCCTTTTCACCCAGGTTCAAAATCCCATCACGGGAAAGCCAGTGCCAGATAATCGACCCCCCCCCCCCACCCACCCAGCTATGCAGAAAAGGAACCGCCCCCGAAAATTGCACAGGCCAATAGCCACAGGTCTTTTCACGTGGCAAAATGATGCGATTTGTAGAATCCACCAATAGATTGTCTATAAATGTATTCAAGCCTGGCGATTATTTTGAGCTACACAGACACTAGCCAATCCCGAATGACAGATAGGTTTAGCGAGGAATGGCGCACAAAGCAGCTAGCATACTGAAGAGTGACAGATCTCAGCTGTCAATCAAAGTAACGTGGTGCCGTTAAACGTCCTTAAATGCGCGATGACATCACGAATCCCCCATCAGACCAATTCCTTGAACGCCCTACTATTTGAAGTTTGTAGTTGAATTTACTGTAGCCATAATGGGAGGCTATATGGATGACGTATGTCACGCAGCTGAGAGTCATGTTTGGGGGCTTGGTGGTAACCAGTGATGACCCCCTTCCTGTAGCCTGGTTGACAAAGCGAATTCGTTGACAGGGCTGGGTTCCATGAGGGAGGCGAAAATAAACATAATTTACTTGATGGGGATAAAAACAACAATAGTATAGAAGAACAAGTTGTGGTCTCAAGTTTTCTCAGCGGTCTTGAGGAAGAGGGAAGATGGCAAGTACGCCCGAGTGGAGTCAGAGGAACCTATAGAGGTTGGTAAGAAGGCTGGAAGGGGAAAAAAGGAAGAAAGTGGAACATATTAAGAGTAAATATAGAGTGCTGCAGAAGGAAATTGTACATGACGAGAGTGAGGATGAATTAACTGCTCTGGCAGGTGCGGTGAAGACCGCCGAGTTTGAGCCCAGTTGGAGTAAGATTTTTGAAGAATGGATCCTTCCCTTCTGGCTGATCCATATGTGGTGTCAGGTTGGGTGGAGAAGAGGTTGGGGAATGTTGGGTCGGTGAAAGTGACTCGAAGTGGAATTGTGTAGATTTTGTTGGGTTTCTGTCATCCAGAGGGGAGCTTGTTTTCTGCCCCACACAACTGGGGACAAGAACTGTGACTAGCTTTCCTCTCGGGGAGCCGTTGAAAAGAGTCAGTACTGGAGTGGCGTTAAATGTTGAGGAGGGTCAACTGAAGTTGAAGATTCCCGGTGTCTGTGACGCCCGCCTTTTCGTGCAACGCAGACCCAGTGGAGAGAGTGGTGAAACAGAGAAGACACTGTCTGTACTACTGAGATGCAGAGACTTTACCAGATAAAGTCAAGTTAGAATGTGTCAGTTATCCCGTGAGAGCTATCCCGAACCCATTACAGTGGCTTAGGTGTCAAGCTTATGGTCATGTGGCAGTAGTGTGTAGGAGGGAGATTCTTAGATGTGAGAAGCGTGCAGGAGGACATGAGACAAAGGAATGTGTAGTAAGTATCGGTGGAAAAAGTTGTATGTGTAAACTGTAGGGGTACCCATGGTGCTGGAGATCAGACGAGGCCGGTGAGAGAAAGGCAGTTTGAGGTTGCCAGGATCAGAATAGTATCAGAGTTGTGCAGACGGTGTTGTATGCTGAGGAAGTGAAGAGAGTAGTAGAGGAAGATGGGTCCAGGGTGAGGAATCCCAAGAGGATCCCTGTGAGTTGGCCAAGGCCAATAAAGAGTGATAGGAATAACATGTGCTCCAGTCATTTATGTTTTGTTTTTGTTTTTTTGTGTTCATGGCCATGGTTGTCAACTGTACATCAGGAAAGGAACATAAATCACAGATGTTAGATGTTGCGGTGGCAGCAGCAGATAAGTACTTGGGTGTACGAGATTTTACTGCAGAAGAGTTACAAGGTGTTTTGAACGATAATGTCTTGTCCTCACAGTCTGCTGGCCTTCTGTAGGATTAGATGGGGACAATGTAATGGAATAGGGGTGAGGTTTTAATGGGTGTAGGGTTAGTTGGTAGGGCACACTTTTTTTTCTCACAAAGTGTAATGAATTCATAGTACAGAATAGTAGGCTGATACACAACCAATACAGTAGGTGCACCTATAACATTTGTTTGCGGACCGCCATAATACCAAAGAAGAAGAAGAAGAATTAAAACTTTTATTTATTTAACCTTTATTTAACCAGGCAAGTCAATTAAGAACAAATTCTTATTTACAATGATAGCCTACCAAGAGGTAAAGGCATCCTGTGGGGACGGGGCTGGGATAAATAAAAAAGTAGGACAAAACACACATCACGACAAGAGACACCACAACACTACATAAAGAGAAACCTAAGACAACAACACAACACATGACAACAGTTGAGTGTGGCGACAAATGGATTTGGTTCAGTCGGTTGTCCTGATAAGCCCATCGCAGCTTGCTAGTTTATGCTGGCTAGATGGCAACAACAGCAGCATGCCGCTAGTTAAAACATGTCAAACAAAGTGATGTCTATTTTGATGGGCGTGGGAGAAAAAACTTGTAGTATTGGTCACCATTTGGATTTGGTCATCATTTCCAATTTGTTCCATCCCTCTAATAACTTGAAATATTGATACTAACTATCTGATGTCACAGGGAAACAGTCTACACTGCTCAATGGGGAGAGTTTGCGCTGCAAGTCTACAACACAACAACACCGGACACAGTGTCCTTCGCTCCCGTAAGGAGAGGGAAGTAGCTAGATAGTGTTGCAACTGCCTGAACTGCCTAAACCGAATTCGTTCGTATCCACTCGACTCTCAAACGTCATCAATTTGGGCAGCAGACGTGTCCGTATAGCCTCTCCCAACCATAATAGACATGTATAGATAATAGATAGACATTATGATTGAATCTTGCATGTCTTTACCCAATGTGGGACTTGTCATAAAACAGGTGGGATAAGCCTTACAATATGTATTCAACCTTAGAATATGTGATGGTTTTCTCATTGATGTTTGTCCTGTGGCAAGATTTGGAAACTATAGTATTGAGTGAGTAGATTAGGGGATTGGGAGTTGTGGGTAGACTTTAACAAGCTGTTAAGTATACTAGAGGGCGCTTTCTGCCACACATATACAGTGGGGGGAAAAAGTATTTGATCCCCTGCTGATTTTGTACGTTTGCCCACTGATAAAGAAAGGATCAGTCTATCATTTTAATGGTAGGTTTATTTGAACAGTAAGAGACAGAATAACAACAAAAATATCCAGAAAAACGTATGTCAACATTTTTTTATAAATTCATTTGCATTTTAATGAGGGAAATAAGTATTTGACCCCCTCGCAATCAGAAACATTTCTGGCTCCCAGGTGTATTTTATACAGGTAACGAGCTGAGATTGTTACCTGTAAAAAAGACACCTGTCCACAGAAGCAATCAATAAATCAGATTCCAAACTCTCCACCATGGCCAAGACCAAAGAGCTCTCCAAGGATGTCAGGGACAAGATTGTAGACCTACACAAGGCTGTAATGGGCTACCAGACCATCGCCAAGCAGCTTGGTGAGAAGGTGACAACATTTGGTGCGATTATTCGCAAATGGAAGAAACACAAAAGAACTGTCAATATCCCTCGGCCTGGGGCTCCATGCAAGACACCTGAAACCCCACCTCTTTAAGGAATACCTAGGATAGGATAAAGTAATCCTTCTAACCCCCCCCCCCCCCCCCCCCCCTAAAAGATTTAGATGCACTATTGTAAAGTGGTTGTTCCACTGGATATCATAAGGTGAATGCACCAATTTGTAAGTCGCTCTGGATAAGAGCATCTGCTAAATTACTTAAATGTAAATGTAAAACACCATCTCCACCGTCAAACATGGAGGTGGAAACATTATGCTTTGGGGGTGTTTTTCTGCTAAGGGGACAGGACAACTTCACCGCATCATTTGACGGGGCCATGTACTGTCAAATCTTGGGTGAGAACCTCCTTCCCTCAGCCAGGGCATTGAAAATGGGTCGTGGATGGGTATTCCAGCATGACAATGACCCAAAACACACGGCCAAGGCAACAAAGGAGTAGCTCAAGAAGAAGCACATTAAGGTCCTGGAGTGGCCTAGCCAGTCTCCAGACCTTAATCCCATAGAAAATCCGTGGAGGGAGCTGAAGGTTCGAGTTGAATTGTGGTATTTTAGTTGGTTTTGTATTTCGCGCCGTGCGATGCCATTGGCTGTTGGCTAAGGCTTCCGCAGGCGGAACGCGGTTCCGCTAGCGGAACGTCTGTCCTCAACAGGTTAATCCCATAGAAAATCTGTGGAGGGAGCTGAAGGTTCGAGTTGCCAAACGTCAGCCTTGAAACCTTAATGACTTGGAGAAGATCTGCAAAGAGGAGTGGGACAAAATCCCTCCTGAGATGTGTGCAAACCTAGTGGCCAACTACAAGAAACGTCTGACCTCTGTGATTTCCAACAAGGGTTTTGCCACCAAGTACTAAGTCATGTTTTGCAGAGGGGTCAAATACTTATTTCCCTCATTAAAATGCAAATCAATTTATAACATCTTTGATATGCGTTTTTCTGGATTTTTTTGTTGTTATTCTGTCTCTCACTGTTCAAATAAACCTACCATTAAAATTATAGACGGATCATTTCTTTGTCAGTGGGCAAACGTACAAAATCAGCAGGGGATCAAATACTTTTTTCCCCCACTCTACGTCTAGATACGTACACTTTATCCGTAGATACATCTAAGTACTTATGCTTGTCGAAATTAGTAAGTGATGTAAGTGCATGGACTTACTAACCCCACAATCCAATCCTATTTGTTGATTCCATCTGTGCTATCCAGTTTAGAGTAAACAAGGTGTATTCCAGGCAAACCCCAAAGGTAGAACGCTGCCTGACATTTTCAACAACGTTTGGTCTTTTTGTATTTTGACAGACAGGGTAGATATTGACATGACATGATCATGACATGATCAGTGTCACTTAATTTCCCTCGCAAACCACTCTCTGGCCTGTTTCTCTGTTCCCCCCACCTACATTTGTTTAGAGTGGCGACACACACCATTATCGCCTGCTTTGAAGGACAGATATAACCAGCAAACAAGCCCCATTTGGTTTGCAAATGTTCATTCATTTCTGATTTGGTGGCTAAACAAATGACTGTGCTTTTATAAAGAACAAGAGAGATAGCCAGGAGAAGTGGCTATTTCAGCAGTGACCGTGTCAGTCCTGCTGTAGTGATGAGAAACTCTCACAGATAATGGCTGAACAAGCAACTTCGTGTGGGAGGCTAAATGGAGGGATGTCACTCACCACACCACAATAGAAGAGGAGAGGGCTGCTACGCAGGATTCATGGTCCTGAGGTGTGTCAGCAATGGACATTTTCTTGAGGTTTTCAGTTGAGCTGTTCTATGGAGCCAGTCATTTGTTTCACTCGGCTTTAGGGTGCAGTAGTTCAGGCACAGCGGTGGACGTTCCACACGATGGTGTTATTCAATTGTGAAGACTAAGTAAGATATTTACTTTTGATAGATGGTACCGCATTATATTTCACAAATTTCCCTTATAACCCCTGAATGCATTGTGTTTGATTGCGATGAAACTGAAAACAAAAAGGGGGCACAATTCCTGTCTGTCTTGTCTTAATATCCAAGGGCAGAATTTGACAAAAATAAACTCTGTCTGTGTGTTTGTCTCGCACTGACTTAGGAACAGCACAAAGGGGTGAGTGAATCCACCAGAGACACTAGCAGACGGACCCCATGATCACACAGCGACATAGCACCCATCCCAAGAAGGGCTATGAGATTTCACAGGAGGGCTGAAAAAAAAAAAAAAAACGGAAAACATGTGGGGGGCGAGTACCAGACAATATAGAAATGACACGCTGTGCACCCCCCCCCCCCCCCCCCAGGCCGACCTCTGAACCAACATAAACCCCCTGGTTTATTAGCCCCAGCTGGGCTCAGAGCCACTTCAAAGGCAACATGTGGAGCTGCTTTGGTTCCGACCGGGATATTGGGCCCAGATGGGCGACAGCCGCTCTGATGGGTGTCCTGCACAGATTAGATACTTTCAGTAGGGTATTTGTGAATATAACAGTGTGTGTGTGTGCGTGTGCGTGCATGTGTGTGACATGGTTGCGTGCGTGCGTGCATGCAGGGGGCATGCAGGGGGTGGTGGTTGCTCTGTCTGTGTTTCCTTACACGTGTAGCTGTGGAACTCATAATACAAATCAGGTGTCCAATGCCTGAGTGGCTCATAAAACTCTCTGTGAAGAGATGGGGCTTTGCCCTCCGATTAGAAATGCTTAACACCACCCAACAACACACAGGCCGTACTGCAACCCTGTTCTGCTCACATTTCTCTAACCGGTGGAGGGCATGACATTTATCAAAAGCATAAAGACAGATGCTTCAGTTCATCAATGAAACGTAGAAGTACTTATGTGCAGTTAGGACAGAGTACCAGCACCAGTGTGTGTTTGTATTGTGATTTTTTTGGGGACTTGTGGTTTGGCTATGTTTGAACTGCACTGGTCATGTTTTCCCTACAAAGTGGTGGGGGTTAAGTGTGTACACACACACACACACACACACACACACACACACACACACACACACACACACACACACACACACACACACACACACACACACACACACACACACACACGAGAAGTACATTTTCTTGCAAGCAAACACCATCACAGTGCTAATGTATGTTAGGGCATTCTGCTTGATCTCCCCATTCTCTTTGAAACTTTCTCTTTCTGACGACATAACAAAGAAAGCAGTATTTTTCTGGGCTGTACTTGTCAATTCACTCAACCGCATAAGATTATTTTATGTCTGTAAAAGAAAAAAATTAATTTATCTCAATCAACTTTTGATACGTCTCTGTACGTTGAAACGTTTCTCTGTAAAAGGCATTCACTTTGTGTTTTTACAGAGAGCTCAGTTATAATGAACCAGTGATCTGAGTGATATGGGTTACTGTAAAGCTCAAGGGGAACAAAGATGGCTCCGTAGTTGGATAAACAGCATTTGTTTAACACTAATGAATACACGCTTTGGGAAATACCCTAACTCAGGCTAATAATGGCAACTTGCTGCGGTCATGTGCCCCTATATAGGCCTATACTCACACTAATGGCCCTGTGTGTGTGTGTGTGTGTGTGTGTGTGTGTGTGTGTGTGTGTGTGTGTGTGTGTGTGTGTGTGTGTGTGTGTGTGTGTGTGTGTGTGTGTGTGTGCGCGCATACAGCATAGTATTTGTATATTCTTGTTTGTTTGTGGGAGGTTCGTATGTTTGTAGACTTTGCATGTTTGTGTGTGTATAATTTGAATGTGGTGAGTGTGGATGGTGTGTGTTTGTGTGTGTGAAATCTCCTCATCTGATTTGCTAATCCAGTAGACAGGCTAAGACACTGAGACTCGCAGCCCTATGAGTAACCTCTAGTACAATTAAACAAAACTAAAACATACACTGAGAAATGGGATAAAGTAAGAAGCAGCATCAGGAAAAACACATGCCTTACAACCTCTCAACCTCCTATATCCAAACCTCTCTTTTCAATTGCTTATGCCTGCTTTACTGACCTACCCTCCCTCCCTCCCTCTTTCTTTCTTTCTCTCTCTCTTGCTCTCTCTCTCGCTCTCTCTCTCTTTAAGCTGGTCTAAATCCCTCTGTTTCTCCCACTCTATTCATGTCATCTTAACTCAACGACTCAGCTTGTTTATTGTTGTGTGTGGCTAAATTAAGTGATTAGTTTCAAACAAGGTTATTATATTTTTGTGTTTTTCTATTTTTATAAAAAAAATCTGTTTAGTTTCAGTTAGTTTTCTGACTTAATTTACTCGTTTTTATTCAGTTTTAGTTTGATAAAACATTTCTATTTCGTTTATATATTATTAAGTTTCAGTTTTAGTGTTAGGAACAGAAAGTAGCCTATGCGTGGGAGTACCAGTGTGTGTTGTAGGTTGTTTTTCTTTCCTGTTAGCGAGTGATAGCTAGTAGTCTTGGAAATCCCAGACCAAGAGCAACAGCACTAGGTCTGGGGAGGATGTCAGATTCTCTTGGACATTTCGGAGGGAAAAAATTCCTGGGAGGGTCCTCTTCAGACAGACAACTCTCCGGCCAATCCTGAAAAATGGAACTCTTTCCGTAGTCTGTAGGCAGACATTTCAGAACGTTGCGATTTGAAACCAAAGTTTGAAGGCAAAACCTTTGCCACGGTTTTAGTAGTAGATGGTGCACACTAGCAAAATGCACTCCTTAAAAATAACCTCTGCATTCTCCATCTCACTAGCTAGCTACTACTTTGTGTCCGGCGGGGATGCTTATGCTAGGGCAGCAAGCGGACAAGGGGGTGACGTCACCGGAAAAGTCAGTGACCGTCTTCCCTGTTCTGACTCCTTTCTGCCTTGACTGACGCAGGTACTTTTACAGACGTATATGCTGGAACATTGGTACATTGCGGGAGGAAATCTGTCTGTCTAGAGAAACTGCAAGTGAAAGTGATGCACAAACTAGGCCTATTAGAAACATCGCCATCTCCTGGCAGCATTTACCTGCTTGAAAAAAGCACGAAAACCTCATTGGATTTTTGCCCAAAGTTTAGAAGAGAAAAAACTAAAGCGAAACATAATTTATGATGTTAGTTTTGGTGTCAAATATAATAGTTTAGTTTAATAATATGATAACCTTGGTTTCAAAACACATGATTATTCCGTGAGGGTGGGAGTGTGTGTGTGTGTGTGTTGGGGTGGAAGGGTGCAAAATCCTGACTATCACAGTGAGCAGTGACTGTATTGGGGGGGACAAGAGGGGTACGTAAGCAGATTTTGCTGAGTTATTAAACACTTGTGCTAAAGAGGGGGGGGGGGGGGGGGTCACAATAGCAGATTACACCCAGGGAGATATGTGAAACAATATGAAAAAACAATCAGACCCCCCCCCTTAGCCCTGATGTAGACAGGGGCACAGATCCACTGTTTGCTGCTTCTCTGCCTGCCTGACAAGGAGAAAGGCCATAGACCAGACATTCAGGGACCTTTCATGGTTTGATGTTTCTGAAGACACAATGGGGTATTGTGTAATGTGTTATGGTGCGGAATCCATTTTCTTGTTTACTTCCTCTAGGAACAAGGCTTCTCTCTGATCCTCTGATCTCCACATCACTTCCTTGGCAATAAAGCTCCTCCGTCATCATGGCAACTAGCTACTGTGACACATTCTTGCCCTAATCTAATGTTCTACAATGATCCATGGTGTTTATTAGAGCCATCAAACACGTCCCATGACTGATCCTGCATTCCACAAAACAGACCACTGGTTTTCATATTAAAAGTGTCTGTCTGTCTGTGTGCATGTCTGTGTGTGTGCATGTCTGTGTGCGTGGATGTACAGTGAGGGAAACAAGTATTTGATCCCCTGCTGATTTTGTACGTTTGCCCACTGACAAAGAAATGATCAGTCTATAATTTTAATGGTAGGTTTATTTGAACAGTGAGAGACAGAATAACAACAAAACAATCCAGAAAAACGCATATCAAAAATGTTATAAATTGATATGCATTTTAATGAGGGAAATAAGTATTTGACCCCCTCTCGATCAGAAAGATTTCTGGCTCCCATGTGTCTTTTATACAGGTAGCGAGCTGCGATTAGGAGCACACTCTTAAAGGGAGTGCTCCTAACCGCAGCTTGTTACCTGTATAAAAGACACCTGTCCACAGAAGCAATCAATCAATCAGATTCCAAACTCTCCACCATGGCCAAGACCAAAGAGCTCTCCAAGGATGTCAGGGACAAGATTGTAGACCTACACAAGGCTGGAATGGGCTACAAGACCATCGCCAAGCAGCTTGGTGAGAAGGTGACAACAGTTGGTGCGATTATTCACAAATGGAAGAAACACAAAAGAACTGTCAATATCCCTCGGCCTGGGGCTCCATGCAAGATCTCACCTCGTGAAGTTGCAATGATCATGAGAACGGTGAGGAATCAGCCCAGAACTTCACGGGAGGATCTTGTCAATGATCTCAAGGCAGCTGGGACCATAGTCCCCAAGAAAACAATTGGTAACACACTACGCCGTGAAGGACTGAAATCCTGCAGCGCCCGCAAGGTCCCCATGCTCAAGAAAGCACATATACATGCCCATCTGAAGTTTGCCAATGAACATCTGAATGATTCAGAGGACAACTGGGTGAAAGTGTTGTGGTCAGAGGAGACCAAAATGGAGCTCTTTGGCATCAACTCAACTCGCCGTGTTTGGAGGAGGAGGAATGCTGCCTATGACCCCAAGAACACCATCTCCACCATCAAACATGGAGGTGGAAACATTATGCTTTGGGGGTGTTTTTCTGCTAAGGGGACAGGACAACTTCACCGCATCAAAGGGACGATGGATGGGGCCATGTACTGCCAAATCTTGGGTGAGAACCTTCCCTTAGCCAGGGCATTGAAAATGGGTCGAAGATGGGTATTCCAGCATGACAATGACCCAAAACACACGGCCAAGGCAACAAAGGAGTGGCTCAAGAAGAAGCACATTAAGGTCCTGGAGTGGCCTAGCCAGTGTCCAGACCTTAACCTGTTGGGGGTAGGGGGCAGTATTGACACGGCCGGATAAAAAACGTACCCAATTTAATCTGGTTACTACTCCTGCCCAGTAACTACAATATGCATATAATTATTGGCTTTGGATAGAAAACACCCTAAAGTTTCTAAAACTGTTTGAATGGTGTCTGTGAGTATAACAGAACTCATATGGCAGGCAAAAACCTGAGAAGATTCCTTACAGGAAGTGCCCTCTCTGACAAGATCTTGTTCTTCTAGACTCTGTTTATTGAAGACTGAGGATCTTTGCTGTAATGTGACACTTCCTACGGCTCCCATAGGCTCTCAGAACCCGGGAAAAAGCTGAATGATATCGAGGCAGCCCCAGGCTGAAACACATTATCGCGTTTGGATAGTGGCCGGTCAGAGTACTCTGAGACTCAGGCTCGTGCACAAGGGCACGAGATGTTTTTATTTTCTCTCTCTTTGTAGGTATACACGCTTTCCCGGTCGGAATATTATCGCTTTTTTACGAGAAAAATGGCATAAAAATTGATTTTAAACAGCGGTTGACATGCTTCGAAGTACGGTAATGGAATATTTTGACATTTTTTGTCACGAAATGCGCCATGCTCGTCACCCTTATTTACCCTTTCGGATAGTGTCTTGAACGCACGAACAAAACGCCGCTATTTGGATACAACAATGGATTATTTGGGACCAAACCAACATTTGTTATTGAAGTAGAAGTCCTGGGAGTGCATTCTGACGAAGAACACCAAAGGTAATCAAACTGAAGGCTAAACTTACTGGGTGTCTAAATAGCTAGCCCTGTGATGCCGGGCTATCTACTTAGAATATTGCAAAATGTGCTTTCACCGAAAAGCTATTTTAAAATCGGACATATCGAGTGCATAGAGGAGTTCTGTATCTATAATTCTTAAAATAATTGTTATGCTTTTTGTGAACGTTTATCGTGAGTAATTTAGTACATTTTTAGTAAATTCACCGGAAGTTTGCTAGTTCTGAACGTCACATGCTAATGTAAAAAGCTGGTTTTTGATATAAATATGAACTTGATTGAACAAAACACGCATGTATTGTATAACATAATGTCCTAGGGTTGTCATCTGATGAAGATCATCAAAGGTTAGTGCTGCATTTAGCTGTCTTCTGGGTTTTTGTGACATTATATGCTAGCTTGAAAAATGGGTGTCTGATTATTTCTGGCTGGGTACTCTGCTGACATAATCTAATGTTTTGCTTTCGTTGTAAAGCCTTTTTGAAATCGGACAGTGTGGTTAGATTAACGAGAGTCTTGTCTTTAAAATGGTGTTAAATAGTCATATGTTTGGGAAATTGAAGTAATAGCATTTCTAAGGTATTTGAATAACGCGCCACGGGATTTCACTGGCTGTTACGTAGGTGGGACGAAATCGTCCCACTGGCCCTAGAGAAGTTAACTTCTTTGGGATAGGGAGCAGTATTTTCACGACCGGATAAAAAATGTACCCGGTTTAATCTGGTTACTACTCCTGCCCAGAAACTAGAATATGCATATAATTAGTAGATTTGGATAGAAAACACTCTAAAGTTTATAAAACTGTTTGAATGGTGTCTGTGAGTATAACAGAACTCATATGGCAGGCAAAAACCTGAGAAGATTCCATACAGGAAGTGCCCTGTCTGACAATTTGTTGTCCTTCTGTTGCATCTCTATCGAAAATACAGCATCTGTGCTGTAACGTGACACTTTCTAAGGCTCCCATTGGCTCTCTAAAGCCGCCAGAAAGTGGAATGGGGTGTCTGCTGTCTCTGGGCGAAGAATAGCAGCAGAATTTGTAAGTGGTCAGCCTGGGGACAGTGACACTGGAGATGCGTGGTCATGAGACTACTCCATCTTTTTCTTTCAGCCTTTGAATGAATACAATGTTGCCCGGTTGGAATATTATCGCTATTTTACGAGAAAAATAGCATAAAAAATGATTTTAAACAGCGTTTGACATGCTTCTAAGTACGGTAATGGAATATTTTGAATTTTTTTGTCACGAAATGTGCTCGCGCGTCACCCTTCGGATAGTGACCTGAACGCACAAACAAAACGGAGCTATTTGAATATAACTATGGATTATTTGGAACCAAAACAACATTTGTTGTTGAAGTAGAAGTCCTGGGAGTGCATTCTGACGAAGAACAGCAAAGGTAATCCAATTTTTCTAATAGTAATTCTGAGTTTAGGTTGTCCCAAACTTGGTGGGTGTCAAAAAAGCTAGCCGTGATGGCCGAGCTTTGTACTCAGAATATTGCAAAATGTGCTTTCGCCGAAAAGCTATTTTAAAATCTGACACCGCGATTGCATAAAGGAGTTCTGTATCTATAATTCTTAAAATAATTGTTATGTATTTTGTGAACGTTTATCATGAGTAATTTAGTAAATTCACCGGACGTTTTCGGTGGGTATGCCAGTTCTGAACATCACATGCTAATGTAAAAAGCAGTTTTTTTATATAAATATGAACTTGATTGAACAAAACATGCATGTATTGTATAACATAATGTCCTAGGAGTGTCATCTGATGAAGATCATCAAAGGTTAGTGCTGCATTTAGCTGTGGTTTGGGTTTATGTGACATATATGCTTGCTTGGAAAATGGCTGTGTGATTATTTTTGGCAGGGTACTCTCCTAACATAATCTAATGTTTTGCTTTCGCTGTAAAGCCTTTTTGAAATCGGACAATGTGGTTGGATTAACGAGAGTCTTATCTTTAAAATGATTTAAAATAGTTGATTGTTTGAGAAAATTGAATTGTGGTATTTTAGTTGGTTTTGTATTTTGCGCCGTGCGATGCCATTGGCTGTTGGCTAGGGGTTCCGCAGGCGGAACGGGGTTCCGCTAGCGGAACGTCTGTCCTCAACAGATTAATCCCATAGATAATCTGTGGAGGGAGCTGAAGGTTCGAATTGCCAAACGTCAGCCTTGAAACCTAAATGACTTGGAGAAGATCTGCAAAGAGGAGTGGGACAAATCCCTCCTGAGATGTGTGCAAACCTGGTAGCCAACTACAAGAATAGTCTGACCTCTGACTGCCAACAAGGGTTTTGCCACCAAGTACTAAGTCATGTTTTGCAGAGGGAGTCAAATACTTATTTCCCTCATTAAAATGCAAATCATTTTATAACATTTTTGACATGTGTTTTTCTGGATTTTTTTGTTGTTATTCTGTCTCTCACTGTTCAAATAAACCTACCATTAAAATTATAGACTGATCATTTCTTTGTCAGTGGGCAAACGTACAAAATCAGCAGGGGATCAAATACTTTTTTCCCTCACTGTATGCATGTGCCTGCATGTGTGCATGCATCTGTGTGTGTACACACATGACTTTACTCTTTGCAAACACTAATTCTTCACTGAAATTATTGCTCTAATTGTAACTTGTCACACAACGAAGCATCAAAGCAAACACCCAGGAGGTCACTGTACTACAGCTGAGGTTGACCGACTGTACAACGGTTGTCCATGTAGGTTTGTAAATGTATTTTATTGTTATTTTTTATTTCACCTTTATTTAACCAGGTAAGCTAGTTGAGAACAAGTTCTCATTTACAACTGCGACCTGGCCAAGATAAAGCAAAGCAGTGCGACACAAACAACAACACAGAGTTAAACATGGAATAAACAAGCGTACAGTCAGTAACACAATAGAAAAAAAAGAAAGTCTCTATATACAGTGTTTGCAAATGGTGTGAGGAGGTAGGGCAATAAATAGGCCATAGTAGGGCAATAATTACAATTTAGCAGATTAACACTGGAGTGATAGATAAGCAGATGATGATGTGCAAAAGAGCAGATAAGTAAATAAAAATAATATTGGGATGAGGTAGGTAGATTGGGTGGGCTATTTACAGATGGACTATGTACAGCTGCAGCGATCGGTTAGCTGTTCAGATAGCTGATGTTTAAAGTTAGTGAGGGAAATGTAAGTCTCCAGCTTCAGCGATTTTTGCAATTCGTTCTGGTCACTGGCAGCAGAGAACTGAAAGGAAAGGCGGCCAAAGGGGGTGCTGGCTTTGGGGATGACCAGTGAGATATACCTCCTGGAGCGCGTGCTAAGGGTGGGTGTTGTTATCGTGACCAGTGAGTTTAGATAAGGCAGAGCTTTATCTAGCATAGAATTATAGATGACCTGGAGCCAGTGGGTCTGGCGACGAATATGTAGCGATGGCCAGCCGACTAGAGCATACAGGTCGCAGTGGTGGGTGGTATAAGGGGCTTTGGTAACAAAACGGATGGCACTGTGATAGACTGCATCCAGTTTGCTGAGCAGAGTATTGGAAGATATTTCGTAGTTGACATCGCCGAAGTCGAGGATAGGTAGGATAGTCAGTTTTACTCGGGTAAGTTTGGCGGCGTGAGTGAAGGATTGGAGATGTTTGATATGAGTCTGGAATCAGAGTTTACAGTCTAGCCAGACACCTAGGTACTTGTAGTTGTCCACATATTCTAGGTCAGAACCATCCAGGGTAGTGATGCTAGTCGGGCGGGTGCGGACAGCGAACGGTTGAAAAGCATGCATTTGGTTTTACTAGTGTTTAAGAGCAGTTGGAGGCCACGGAAGGAGTGTTGTATGGCATTGAAGCTTGTTTGGAGGTTAGTTAACACAGTGTCCAAAGAAGGGCTAGATGTATACAGAATGGTGTCGTCTGCGTAGAGGTGGATCAGGGAATCACCCGCAGCAAGAGCGACATCGTTGATATATATACAGAGAAAAGAGTCTGCCCGAGAATTTAACCCTGTGGTATCCCCATAGAGACTGCCAGAGGTCCGGACAACAGGCCCTCCGATTTGACACACTGAACTCTGTCTGCGAAGTAGTTGGTGAACCAGGCGAGGCAGTCATTTGAGAAACCAAGTCTGCCGATAAGAAAACGGTGGTTGACAGAGTAGAAAGCCTTGGCCAGGTCGATGAAGACGGCTGCACAGTACTGTCTTTTATCGATGGCGGTTACGATATCGTTTAGTACCTTGAGCGTGGCTGAGGTGCACCCATGACCAGCTCGGAAACCGGATTGCACAGCGGAGAAGGTACGGTGGGATTTGAAATTGTCAGTAATCTGTTTATTAACTTGGCTTTTGAAGACTTTAGAAAGGCAGGACAGGATGGATATAGGTCTATAACAGTTTGGGTGTAGAGTGTCACCCCCAGCGGGGTGGTGGCACTGGAATCCTCATCTCTCCCAAGTGGACATTCTCTCTTTCTCCCCTGACCCATCTGTCTATCTCCTCCTTTGAATTCCATGCTGTCACAGTCACTAGCCCATTCAAGCTTAACATCCTTATCATTTATCGCCCTCCAGGTTCCCTTGGAGAGTTCATCAATGAGCTTGATGCCTCGATAAGTTCCTTTCCTTAGGATGGCTCACCCCTCACAGTTCTGGGTGACTTTAACCTCCCTACGTCTACCTTTGACTATTTCTCTCTGCCTCCTTCTTTCCACTCCTCTCCTCTTTTGACCTCACCCTCTCACCTTCCCCCCCTACTCACAAGGCAGGCAATACGCTTGACCTCATCTTTACTAGATGCTGTTCTTCTACTAATCTCACTGCAACTCCCCTCCAAGTCTCCGACCACTACCTTGTATCCTTTTCCCTCTCGTTCTCCTCCAACACTACTCACTCTGCCCCTACTCAGATGGTATTGCGCCGTCGCAACCTTCGCTCTCTCTCTCCTGCTACTCTCTCCTCTTCCATCCTATCATCTCTTCCCTCCGCTCAATCCTTCTCCAACCAATCTCCTGATTCTGCTTCCTCAACCCTCCTCTCCTCCCTTTCTGCATCCTTTGACTCTCTATGTCCCCTAACCTCCCGGCCGGCTCGGTCCTCCCCTCCTGCTCCGTGGCTTGACGACTCATTGCGAGCTCACAGAACAGGGCTCCGAGCAGCCGAGCGGAAATGGAGGAAAACTAGCCTCCCTGCGGACCTGGCATCTTTTCACTCCCTCCTCTCTACATTTTCTTCCTCTGTTTCTGCTGCTAAAGCCACTTTCTACCACTCTAAATTCCAAGCATCTGCCTCTAACCCTAGGAAGCTCTTTGCCACCTTCTCCTCCCTCCTGAATCCTCATCCCCCCTCCTCCCTCTCTGAGGATGACTTCGTCAACCATTTTGAAAAGAAGGTTGACGACATCCGATCCTCGTTTGTTAAGTCAAACGACACCGCTGGTCCTGCTCACATAGCCCTACCCTATGCTTTGACCTTTTTCTCCCCTCTCTCTCCAGATGAAATCTTGCGACTTCTGACGGCCGGCCGCCCAACAACCTGCCCGCTTGACCTTATCCCCTCCTCTCTTCTCCAGACCATTTCCGGAGACCTTCTCCCCTACCTCACCTCGCTCATCAACTCATCCTTGACCGCTGGCTACGTCCCTTCCGTCTTCAAGAGAGCGAGAGTTGCACCCCTTCTCAAAAACACACTCGATCCCTCCGATGTCAACAACTACAGACCAGTATCCCTTCTTTCTTTTCTCTCCAAAACTCTTGAACGTGCCGTCCTTCGCCAGCTCTCTTGTGATCTCTCTCAGAATGACCTTCTTGATCCAAATCAGTCAGGTTTCAAGACTGGTCATTCAACTGAGACTGCTCTTCTCTGTGTCACAGAGGCTCTCCGCTAAAGCTAACTCTCTCTCCTCTGCTCTCATCCTTCTAGACCTATCTGCTGCCTTTGATACTGTGAACCATCAGATCCTCCTCTCCACCCTCTCCGAGTTGGGCATCTCCGGCGCGGCTCACTCTTGGATTGCGTCCTACCTGACAGGTCGCTCCTACCAGGTGGCATGGCGAGAATCCATCTCCACACCACGTGCTCTCACCGCTGGTGTCCCCCAGGGCTCAGTTCTAGGCCTTCTCCTATTCTCTCTATACACCAAGTCACTTGGCTCTGTCATATCCTCACATGGTCTCTCCTATCATTGCTACGCAGACGACACACAATTAATCTTCTCCTTTCCCCCTTCTGATAACCAGGTGGCGAATCGCATCTCTGCATGTCTGGCAGACATATCAGTGTGGATGACTGATCACCCCCTCAAGCTGAACCTCTGCAAGACAGAGCTGCTCTTCCTCCCGGGGAAGGACTGCCCGTTCCATGATCTCGCCATCACGGTTGACAACTCCATTGTGTCCTCCTCCCAGAGTGGTAATAGCCTTGGCGTGACCCTGGACAACACCCTGTTGTTCTCCGCTAACATCAAGGCGGTGACCCGATCCTGTAGGTTCATGCTCTACAATATTCGCAGAGTACGACCCTGCCTTACACAGGAAGCGGCGCAGGTCCTAATCCAGGCACTTGTCATCTCCCGTCTGGATTACTGCAACTCGCTGCTGGCGGGCCTCCCTGCCTGTGCCATTAAACCCTTACATCTCATCCAGAACGCTGCAGCCCGTCTGGTGTTCAACCTTCCCAAGTTCTCTCACGTCACCCCTCTCCGCCGCACACTCCACTGGCTTCCAGTTGAAGCTCGCATCTGCTACAAGACCATGGCGCTTGCCTACGGAGCTGTGAGGGGAACGGCACCTCCGTATCTTCAGGCTCTGATCAGTCCCTACACCCAAAGAAGGGCACTGCATTCATCCACCTCTGGCCTGCTCGCCTCCCTACCTCTGCGGAAGAACAGTTCCCGCTCAGCCCAGTCAAAACTGTTTGCTGCTCTGGCACCCCAATGGTAGAACAAGCTCCCTCACGACGCCAGGACAGCGGAGTGAATCACCACCTTCCGGAGACACCTGAAACCGCACCTCTTTAAGGAATACCTGGGATAGGATAAAGTAATCCTTCTTACCCACCCCCCCTACCCCCCCCCCCCCCCTCCTCACCCCCCCAAAAAAGATATAAATGTACTATTGTAAAGTGGTTGTTCCACTGGATATCATAAGGTGAATGCACCAATTTGTAAGTCGCTCTGGATAAGAGTGTCTGCTAAATGACGTAAATGTAAAAATGTTGAAGAGGGGGATGACCGCGGCAGCTTTCCAATCTTTAGGGATCTCGGACAATACGAAAGAGAAGTTGAACAGACTAGTAATAGTGATTGCAACAGTGGCAGCTGATAATTTTAGAAAGAGAGGGTCCAGATTGTCTAGCCCAGCTGATTTATACGGGTCCAGGTTTTGCAGCTCTTTCAGAACAGTACATGATGACCCACATGGATGTATGATAAAACACTGTCCCATGATGACTTGTCCAGTAGAAGTAAAGGAGACCGGGATGAATCACAATGAAGCCACTGTGTGATCCATAAGTACGGTGTCCATATTAGGACAGCCTCAGTCTCAGCAGGAGTAGTACAAATAAAGCACAGCAGGTCTGCACTACATACTCCAAAAGTAGTTCAAAAGAGCCTCTTATCCAACAACAGTGTGCACTGCAGGGTCAAGACTGAGCAGCTCCTGTTAACCCAATCTGATCCAGGATTAACACTAATCAAGGCCTCTTTCAAAATGGCTCACCCAGAGGGTGTGTGTGTGTGTTTGTATGGGTGTGTGCAGGGGCATCATGCAATTTTGCATTTTTCAAACATCTGAAACAGCTTTTTTCCTGCAATCTATAATAATTATGCCCAATTCTGTGTAAAAAAAACCTGTACAAATAAAAATGTTTATTTTTGTGCATAGGTTATCTAAGCATACCTCTTTACCTGTTCAATTTGCATTTTTATTAATGATGCACATTGATTTTTAATAACTATTATGCCTTGTGAATATAGTACAACTGCCACACTGGTATATAGTATCATAACCCAATAATTAAAGTCATTTTTGTCAATTGTGTATCTATTTATTGTCATTTCAGTTTTGAAAATAACAATCCAAATGTCTGTCAATCCCTAACACGGAACCCAAACCAGTTGCGCACGTGCACCATCGTGCGCTATTGTGCATACATTTATTTTGTCCTCCTACACCAAACGTGATCACGACACGCAGGTTAAAATATCAATTACATTAATTTGGGGACAGGTCGAAAAGCATTAAACATGTATGGCAATTTAGCTAGTTAGCTTGCACTTGCTAGCTAATTTGTCCTATTTAGCTAGCTTGCTGTTGCTAGCTAATTGGTCCTGGGATAGAAACATTGAGTTGTTGTTTTACCTGAAATGCACAAGGTCCTCTACTCCGACAATTAATCCACACATAAAACGGCCAACCGAATCGTTTCTAGTAATCTCTCCTCCTTCCAGGCTTTTGCATCTTTGAACTTATATGGTGATTGGCATCTACACTTTCATAGTTTTACCACGACAACCGGCTAAACAGTTCATCTTTCAATCACCCACGTGGGTATAACCAATGAGGAGATGGCACTTGGGTACCTGCTTCTATAAACCAATGAGGAGATGGGAGAGGCAGGACTTGCAGCGCGATCTGCCTCAGAAATAGGAATGACTTTTATTTTGGCCCTTGGCAACGCAGATGCTCATTGGTGCGCGCGAACAGTGTGGGTGCAATAATTGAATAACATAGATTCCTAAATGTATTTTGCAATGCTCGCGCACGCGACGCAAACTGTGTAGTCAGGGTATTACCCTAAAGTCTAGCAACATTGCCAGCAGGCATAGTTAGTTAGACAAGCTACGGTAACTTGATTGATTGCCTGAAATGGCTTGGTATGTAGTTATGAGATTGGGAAATTGGGAACCTATATCTAGCTGGCTAGCTAAAGCCAACTTCATAAAATTGCTAGGTGGATAGTATTACAGAGAAACAACAAAACATTTTAGTTTGATTAATTCATCAAGAAGGGATCAATAGGCTACATAGCTTGATTTTGTATTTTTAATTGTTTTAACATCCGGCTTCTTCATCTGCGGGATCATCTGAGACCGGCCACCCGGACAGCTGATAAAACTGTGGGTTTGCTCAACCGAAGAATTTCTGCACAAACTGTCAGAAACCGTCTCAGGGAATCTAATCTGCTTGCTCGTCGACCTCACCAGGGTTTTGCCCTGACTGCAGTTCGGCTTCGTAACCGACTTCAGTGGGAAAGTGCTCACCTTCGATGGCCACTGGCACACTGGAGAAGTGTGCTCTTCACGGATGAATCCCGGTTTCAACTGTACCGGGCAAATGGCAGAGAGTGTGTATGGTGTCGTATGGGCGTGCGGTTCGCTGATGTCATTGTTGTGAATGCTCAGATATACCGTGATAAAATCCTGAGGCCCATAGTCGTGCCATTCATCCGCCGCCATCACCTCATGTTTCAGTGACAGGAAAACAGAATATCTCCCAGGCGGTCAACGAGGAGGGATACCTTCTTCGTCAACACCACGACCAACTGGCACAACTGGGGATGGCTATGGAAGAGGTTCTTTGCAGTGTGCAATGTCTCGAACATATCCAGGAGGCGTTGTCGTCAACTAGCGGAGGATACTCTATGACCAGTCGACCCAGCGAGCCAGCACAACAGCCCATTCAGCAACCCACTCAGGTCACGGATGCCCGTTTGTCCCTCCCGGATAAAAATGACGGCACCCCATCTAAATGCCGTGGCCTCCTACTTCAGTGATCCCTCTTCTTTGTGCACCAGATGGGATCCCCCACCACCGAGAGGTCCAAGGTTTTGTTAGACTTCAGTGCGGCCTTTGACATTATCGATCATAGTCTGCTGCTGGCAAAACGTATGTGTTATGGCTTTACACCCCCTGCTATATTGTGGATAAAGAGTTACCTGTCTAACAGAGCACAAAGGGTGTTATTTAATGGAAGCCTCTCCAACATAATCCTGGTAGAATCACTACTTTTTCAATCTTTACTAATGAATTGCCACTGGCTTTGGGGAAAGCCAGAGTGTCTATGTATGCGGATGACTCAACACTATACCTGTCATCTACTACAGCGACTGAAATGACTGCAACACTTAACAAAGAGTTGCAGTTAGTTTAAGAGTGGGTGGCAAGGAATAAGTTAGTCCTAAATATTTCTAAAACTAAAAGCATTGTATTTGGGACAAATCATTCACTACCTGAACCTCAACTAAATCTTGTAATAAATAATGTGGAAATTAAACAAGTTGAGGAGACTAAACTGTTTGGAGTAACCCTAGATTGTAAACTGTCATGGTCAAAACATATTGATACAACAGTAGCTAAGATGGGGAGAAGTATGTCCATGATAAGGCGCTACTCTGCCTTCTTAACAACACTATCAACAAGGCAGGTCCTACAGGCCCTAGTTTTGTCGCACCTGGACTACTGTTCAGTCGTGTGGTCAGGTGCCGCAAAAAAAGGTCTTAGGAAAATTGTAATTGGCTCAGAACAGGGCAGCACGGCTGGCCTCTGGATGTACAAAGAGAGCTAATATTAATAATATGCATGTCAATCTCTCCTGGCTCAAAGTGGAGGAGAGATTGACTTCATCACTGCTTGTATTTATGAGAGGTATTGACATGTTGAATGCACCGAGCTGTCTGTTTGAACTACTTGCGCACAGCTCGGACACCCATGCATACCCCTCAAGACATTCCACAAGAGGTCTCTTCACAGTCCCCAAGTCCAGAACAGACTATGGAATGCGCACAGTACTAAATAGAGCCATGACTACATGGAACTCTATTCCACATCAAGTAACTCATGCAAGCAGTAAAATTAGATTTAAAAAACTGATTAAAAAACACTTCATGGACCAGAGGGGACTGTGGAGCAACACAAACATAGGCACAGACACATGCATCCACACACACAAGATAGCATACGCACTATACAGACATGTACACATGGATTTTGTACTGTATAGATGTGGTAGTGCTGGAGTAGGGGCCTGAGGGCACACAGTCTGTGAATGTATTGTAATGTTTTTAAAATTGTATAAACTGCCTTAATTTTGCTGGACCCCAGGAAGTGTAGCTGCTGCCTTGGCCAATGGTCAACTGATGTGTCTTGCCCCACATTTGAAACCCTGATTATGCAATGGGGATCCATAATAAATACAAATACAAGGTTGCCATGGTTATTTCTCTGCTGAATGGGTTCATGGCTCTGTTCAAATGTATTTCCGATCATCCACCGGAAGGCAGAGAAGGGGGTGAGCGCCTACTCCAATTACGGCAGGGGGACCAGACGGCTGTCTAGTACGCAGTCACCTTCCAGACAGTAGCAGCATCCAGTGGATGGAATGAGCCGGCGCTACGTACTCTATTCAGAAGAGTTTTGCGAGAGGAGGTCTAGATGGAACTGGCCTGTCGAGACAACAACCTCTCCTTGGACACACTCATTGCGATGGCCATCTGCCTGGATGACCTACTTCGGGAGCGTCAGTACTCTCATCGCTTTTCTCCCTCCCTCAGTGAACACTCTGGATCAGAGCCTGAACCCCTGGAGGTAAGGGTCACACGCGTTCCCGCGGCAGAGCGACACAGATGGAGACAGCGGGGGCTTTGTCTTTATTGTGGTCAAGGAGTGCACCAGCTCCAGCGGTGTCCAGTACTTGCCAACTCGGAATCCACGAGAGCAGAGGGATGGTCACGTGATCTTCCACCTCCTGGGGCAGGAGTGAGTATTCCCTCTTCATCACTTTCTGCTAAAATCTTTTTAGTGTCCATCACACTAGTTCACTGTCCCTCATATACTGTGTCTACAGTGTTAGTGGTGCTGCAGGGAACTTTATTGAACAGACCCTTGCCTCTCTTAACATCATATCATACCATCTCACCTCTCCTTTCCCGATTCAAGCCCTCTATAATCAGCCACTAGGACCCAGGCCATGGAGGAGCATATTCAAGAGGCACTCCAACAAGGTTTCATCCGCACTTCTACTTCTCCTGCGTCAGCTGGTTTCTTCTTCATGGCCAAGAAGGATGGAGGGTTAAGTCCATGTCCATGTATTGATTACAGAGGACTCAATGAAATCACCACTAAGTACCGTTACCTTCTCCCGTTGGTGCCGGCAGCCATCGAGCAACTCCACGGGGCCCGGGTTCTTTGCCAAACTGGACCTGCGGAGTGCATTCAATGTCATCCGCGTCCGGGAGGGGGATGAATGGAAGACAGCTTTTAGCACGATGTCTGGTCACTACGAATACTTGGTGATGCCATTTGGCTTAGCCAATGCACTATCAGTTTTCCCGGAATTTGTTAACGAGGTGTTCAGAGACATGCTCAAACGCCAGGTGGTCGTGTATATCGATGACATCCTGGTCTTCTCGGCTACCCTGGAGGATCACATTGCTCACGTTTGAGCAGTCCTGGAACGCCTTGTGGTTAACCACCTGTTCGTCAAGGCCGAGAAGTTCCAGTTTCATCAGAAGGCTGTCTCCTTCCTAGGCCACCAAATCAGTGCGCAGGGAGTGAGGATGGACGTCAAGAAGGTGGATGTGGCAGGTCCCAACCACAATAAAGGGATTACAATGGGTTTTTTTTGGAGCCCGCACCCATTAACACCTGTTCCATATGTGCCCAAACCAAATCCCCCAGTAATGCTCCAGCAGGGAAACTCCTTCCCCTTCCTGTGCCTCCTCATCCCTGGTCTCATCTATCCACTGACTTTGTTACTGATCTCCCCACCTCTGACGGTTTCACCACCATTTTGGTGGTTGTGGATTGATTTTCCAAATTCTGTCATTTTATCCCTCTCTGGACTCACTCCTGCTCTCTAGGTTGCAGAGGCACTATTCCAGCAGGTCTTCTGGCATTATGGCCTTCCGGAGGACATCGTCTCTGACCGTGGCCCCCAATTCACATCATGAGTATGGAGAGCCTTTATGGAGAAGCTCGGGGTCACGGTCAGCCTCACTTCCGTGTATAGGCCTCAGTCCAACGGGCAGGTGGAGAGGATGATTTCCGAGTTACCTGTAGTTTTGAACTCAGCATAAGCTAGCCACTATAGTTAGCCAGAACAGACTGTTTCCTGTTTCCGGTCACAACTTGCAGACTTGTTTACGCTGCTGTGCGTTTTTGTTGCCGATCTTACTTTGATACCTGACGGTTTTTTACTTTTTCATTACCGTATATTTTTACTTTTTCCCTCACTCAACTTTTTTTCATTCAACTTTTTCACCCCGGAGGTTTTATCTGGACATGGTTCGTCAGGACTTCAAACAGCCGAAGCTAAGTAACATTAACATGATGCCTTCTAATTGCAGTCGTTGTACTTATAATATACAGGAGAACGATCGCCTTACGGCAAGGATAGCTGTGCTGCAAGCCCAGCTTCAGACGCGATCGTTAGGCAAGGGTAATTTCAGTGTAGGAAAGGATGAAACAGCGTCTGTGCCACCAGTAAGTACAGATAGTAACGTTAGTATAAACCCCCTCGCACGGTCCCCGCAGCCGGACATCTTTCTCATGGCTTCTGGAGGGAAACGCTGTAGGAATGCTCAACCGGTGTCGCTTATTCAGCCGACAGAAACTTTCAACCGGTTCTCCCCATTAAGCGAGTCGGAGTCGGAGGCCGAGACTTCTCTGGTCTCTACTCCTCCCGTTGTGGGGTCTGAGACGCCGACGGCTCCCACCATTAGCTCTGACAAATTGAAAACCCTAGTCATTGGCGACTCCATTACCCGCAGTATTAGACTTAAAACTAATCATCCAGCGATCATACACTGTTTACCAGGGGGCAGGGCTACCGACGTTAAGGCTAATCTAAAGACGGTGCTGGCTAAAGCTAAAACTGGCGAGTGTAGAGAGTATAGAGATATTGTTATCCACGTCGGCACCAACGATGTTAGGATGAAACAGTCAGAGGTCACCAAGCGCAACATAGCTTCAGCGTGTAAATCAGCTAGAAAGATGTGTCGGCATCGATTAATTGTCTCTGGCCCCCTCCCAGTTAGGGGGAGTGATGAGCTCTACAGCAGAGTCTCACAACTCAATCGCTGGTTGAAAACTGTTTTCTGCCCCTCCCAAAAGATAGAATTTGTAGATAATTGGCCCTCTTTCTGGGACTCACCCACAAACAGGACCAAGCCTGGCCTGTTGAGGAGTGACGGACTCCATCCTAGCTGGAAGGGTGCTCTCATCTTATCTACGAACATAGACAGGGCTCTAACTCCTCTAGCTCCACAATGAAATAGGGTGCAGGCCAGGCAGCAGGCTGTTAGCCAGCCTGCCAGCTTAGTGGAGTCTGCCACTAGCACAGTCAGTGTAGTCAGCTCAGCTTTCCCCATTGAGACCGTGTCTGTGCCTCGATCTAGGTTGGGCAAAATTAAAAATGGCGTTGTTCGCTTTAGCAATCTCACTAGTATAAAGACCTCCTCCATTCCTGCCATTATTGAAAGAGATTGTGATACCTCACATCTCAAAATTGGGTTACTTAATGTTAGATCCCTCACTTCCAAGGCAGTTATAGTCAATGAACTAATCACTGATAATAATCTTGATGTGATTGGCCTGACTGAAACATGGCTTATGCCTGATGAATTTACTGTGTTAAATGAGGCCTCACCCCCAGGTTACATTAGTGACCATACCCCCCGTGCATCCGGCAAAGGCGGAGGTGTTGCTAACATTTACGATAGCAAATTTCAATTTACAAAAAAAAAAACAACAATGACGTTTTCGTCTTTTGAGCTTCTAGTCATGAAATCTATGCAGCCTACTCACTCACTTTTTATAGCTACTGTTTATAGGCCTCCTGGGCCATATGCAGTGTTCCTCACTGAGTTCCCTGAATTCCTATCGGATCTTGTAGTCATAGCAGATAATATTCTAATTTTTGGTGACTTTAACATTCACATGGAAAAGTCCACAGACCCACTCCAAAAGGCTTTCGGAGCCATCATCGACTCAGTGGGTTTTGTCCAACATGTCTCTGGACCTACTCACTGCCACAGTCATACTCTGGACCTAGTTTTGTCCAATGGAATAAATGTTGTGGATCTAAATGTTTTTCCTCATAATCCTGGACTATCGGACCACCATTTTATTACGTTTGCAATTGCAACAAATAATCTGCTCAGACCCCAACCAAGGAGCATTAAAAGTCGTGCTATAAATTCTCAGACAACCCAAAGATTCCTTGATGCCCTTCCAGACTGCCTCTGCCTACCCAAGGACGTCAGAGGACAAAAATCAGTTAACCACCTAACCGAGGAACTCAATTTAACCTTGCGCATTACCCTAGATGCAGTTGCACCCCTAAAAACTAAAAACATCTGTCATAAGAAACTAGCTCCCTGGTATACAGAAAATACACGAGCTCTGAAGCAAGCTTCCAGAAAATTGGAACGGAAATGGCGCCACACCAAACTGGAAGTCTTCCGACTAGCTTGGAAAGACAGTACCGTGCAGTATCGAAGAGCCCTTACTGCTGCTCGATCATCCTATTTTTCCAACTTAATTGAGGAAAATAAGAACAATCCGAAATTTCTTTTTGATACTGTCGCAAAGCTAACTAAAAAGCAGCCTTCGCAAATGGAGGATGGCTTTCACTTCAGCAGTAATAAATTTATGAACTTCTTTGAGGAAAAGATCATGATCATTAGAAAGCAAATTACAGACTCCTCTTTAAATCTGGGTATTCCTCCAAAGCTCCATTGTCCTGAGTCTGCACAACTCTGCCAGGACCTAGGATCAAGGGAGATACTAAAGTGTTTTAGTACTATATCTCTTGATGCAATGATGAAAATAATCATGGCCTCCAAACCCTCAAGCTGCATACTGGACCCTATTCCAACTAAACTACTGAAAGAGCTGCTTCCTGTGCTTGGCCCTCCTATGTTGAACATAATAAACGGCTCTCTATCCACCGGATGTGTACCAAGCTCACTAAAAGTGGCAGTAATAAAGCCTCTCTTGAAAAAGCCGAATCTTGATCCAGAAATTATAAAAAACTATCGGCCTATATCGAATCTTCCATTCCTCTCCAAAATTTTAGAAAAAGCTGTTGCACAGCAACTGACTGCCTTCCTGAAGACAAACAATGTATACGAAACGCTTCAGTCTGGTTTTAGACCCCATCATAGCACTGAGACTGCACTTGTGAAGGTGGTAAATGACCTTTTAATGACGTCAGACCGAGGCTCTGCATCTGTCCTCGTGCTCCTAGATCTTAGTGCCGCTTTTGATACCATCGATCACCACATTCTTTTGGAGAGATTGGAAACCCAAATTGGTCTACATGGACAAGTTCTGGCCTGGTTTAGATCTTATCTGTCGGAAAGATATCAGTTTGTCTCTGTGAATGGTTTGTCCTCTGACAAATCAATTGTAAATTTCGGTGTTCCTCAAGGTTCCGTTTTAGGACCACTATTGTTTTCACTATATATTTTACCTCTTGGGGATGTCATTCGAAAACATAATGTTAAATTTCACTGCTATGCAGACGACACACAGCTGTACATTTCAATGAAACATGGTGAAGCCCCAAAATTGCCCTCGCTAGAAGCCTGTGTTTCAGACATAAAGAAGTGGATGGCTGCAAACTTTCTACTTTTAAACTCGGACAAAACAGAGATGCTTGTTCTAGGTCCCAAGAAACAAAGAGATCTTCTGTTGAATCTGACAATTAATCTGGATGGTTGTACAGTCGTCTCAAATAAAACTGTGAAGGACCTCGGCGTTACTCTGGACCCTGATCTCTCTTTTGAAGAACATATCAAGACTGTTTCAAGGACAGCTTTTTTCCATCTACGTAACATTGCAAAAATCAGAAATTTTCTGTCCAAAAATGACGCAGAAAAATTAATCCATGCTTTTGTTACTTCTAGGCTGGACTACTGCAATGCTCTACTTTCCGGCTACCCGGATAAAGCACTAAATAAACTTCAGTTAGTGCTAAATACGGCTGCTAGAATCCTGACTAGAACCAAAAAATTTGATCATATTACTCCAGTGTTAGCCTCCCTACACTGGCTTCCTGTTAAGGCAAGGGCTGATTTCAAGGTTTTACTGCTAACCTACAAAGCATTACATGGGCTTGCTCCTACCTATCTTTCCGATTTGGTCCTGCCGTACATACCTACACGTACGCTACGGTCACAAGACGCAGGCCTCCTAATTGTCCCTAGAATTTCTAAGCAAACGGCTGGAGGTAGGGCTTTCTCCTATAGAGCTCCATTTTTATGGAATGGTCTGCCTACCAATGTGAGAGACGCAGACTCAGTCTCAACCTTTAAGTCTTTACTGAAGACTTATCTCTTCAGTAGGTCCTATGATTAAGTATAGTCTGGCCCAGGAGTGTGAAGGTGAACGGAAAGGCTGGAGCAACGAACCGCCCTTGCTGTCTCTGCCTTGCCGGTTCCCCTCTTTCCACTGGGATTCTCTGCCTCTAACCCTTTTACAGAGGCTGAGTCACTGGCCTACTGGTGTTCTTCCATGCCGTCCATGGGAGGGGTGCGTCACTTGAGTGGGTTGAGTCACTGACGTGGTCTTCCTGTCTGGGTTGGCGCCCCCCCCCCCCCCCCCCCCTTGGGTTGTGCCATGGCGGAGATCGTTGTGGGCTATACTCGGCCTTGTCTTAGGACGGTAAGTTGGTGGTTGGAGACATCCCTCTAGTGGTGTGGGGGCTGTGCTTTGGCAAAGTGGGTGGGGTTATATCCTGCCTGTTTGGCCCTGTCCGGGGGTATCATCGGATGGGGCCACAGTGTCTTCTGATCCCTCCTGTCTCAGCCTCCAGTATTTATGCTGCAGTAGTTTATGTGTCGGGGGGCTAGGGTCAGTCTGTTACATCTGGAGTATTTCTCTTGTCTTATCCGGTGTCCTGTGTGTATTTAAATATGCTCTCTCTAATTCTCTCTTTCTCTCTTTCTGTCTTTCTCTCGGAGGACCTGAGCCCTAGGACCATGCCTCAGGACTACCTGGTATGACTCCTCCTTGCTGTCCCCAGTCCACCTGGCCGTGCTGCTGCTCCAGTTTCAACTGTTCTGCCTGCGGCTATGGAACCCTGACCTGTTCACCGGACGTGCTTGTTGCACCCTCGACAACTACTATGATTATTATTATTTGACCATGCTGGTCATTTATGAACATTTTAACATTTTAACATTTTGACCATGTTCTGTTATAATATCCACCCTGCCACCCCTCATAGCCTGGTTCCTCTCTAGGTTTCTTCCTAGGTTTTTGGCCTTTCTAGGGAGTTTTTCCTAGGGAGTTTTTCCTAGCCACCGTGCTTCTTTCACATGCTTTGCTTGCTGTTTGGGGTTTTAGGCTGGGTTTCTGTACAGCACTTTGAGAATATCAGCTGATGTACGAAGGGCTATATAAAAATAAATTTGATTTGATTTGATTTGATGAACCAAGAGCTGGGGAGGTTCATGAGGAGTCACTGTTAGGACCGGCTAGGGAGAATGGGCCCGATTTCTTCCATGGGCGGAGTACGCCCAGAATTTGCTATGTCACTCCTCCACTGGGCTGACCCCCTTCCAGTGTGTTCTGGGTTTTCAGCCGGCCCTGGCTCCGTGCAGTTGATGAGTGGTTCAGATGCGCAGAAGTGTGGAGCGACGCTCACATGAGACTCCAGCACACCATCCACCGTCAGAAGGAGCAGGCAGACCACCACTGCAGTGCGACCTCCGTGTTCCATCCGGAGGATCAATGAGATGACGTATAGGTTACAGCTTCCCAGTGACTATCGTATCTCTTTTCATGTCTTCCTTCTCAGGCCGGTGGTTCGTGGTCCCCTAGCTTGTGCTGTCCCCCACGACACCCCTCCACCCCCTGGACATTGAGGGGGACCGGCCTATGCCATCAGATCCCTACAGGACTGGGAGTGGTATAACCCAGAGGAACAGTGATGGGTTCCGGTGGAGGACATTCTGGACCCCAACATCATCTGTGATTTCCTCCTTCACCACCCGGACAGGCCCGCTCCTTGTTCTCAGGGGGGGTACTGTCACATATACTCCCGTTCCTCCCCTCCGGCGTTCAACGTCGCCAGTATACTAACCACCGTTCCTGGCATCCATCATTACACACACCTGGCACCAATCATTATGCCCACCTGCACTTCATCATGAGGCACATCTGGACTCCATTACCTCACTTATTAACCCCCCCCCATATCTGTCACTCCCTTAGGTTCTTTCCCCAGTCAGTATTGTTTCTGTGTTTATGTAAATATGCCACTGCTATGTTGTCTCGTTCCATTAAACGTACCTCCTGCTTCTCGACTCTCAGCGTCTTCGTTACATCCCCATCACCCATTGACCATGTTTGGGATGCTCTGGATCGAAGTGTATGACAGCATGCTCCAGTTCCCGCCAATATCCAGCAACTTTGCACAGCCATTGAAGAGGAATGGGACAACATTCCACAGGCCACAATCAACAGCCTGATCAACTCTATGCGAAGGAGATGTGTCGCGCTGCATGAGGCAAATGGTGGTCACGCCAGATACTGACTGGTTTTCTGATCCACGCCCCTTTTTATGATATCTCTGACCAACAGATGCATATTTGTATTCCCAGTCAGGTGAATCCCATAGATTAGGGCCTGATGAATTTATTTCAATTGACTGATTACATTAAATGAAATTTAACTCATTAAAATATTTGAAATTCTTGCATGTTGCGTTTATATATTTGTTTAGTGTATATGTTTGTTTACATATTAATGTCTGAGTGACCTTAGCTTGCAGAGGGATCACACACACACACACTTCATGCATTGTGTTTACTACAGTATATGACATCATACTCTCTAGGGCCTGTTGTTTAGATCCGGTATTTACAGTAGCTCATTCTAATTTTCCCTTATAATGTTTTACTTATTCAAACTACCAGTTGTGCACATAGGACTACTTGTGTCATTCATCTTATGCTACTGGCCTTTATCTAATATTTAGCTTATGCTAAATGGTTGTTCTGGTTTGGGGCTCAGAAGGGGGTTGTTCCCTGGCCCCAACCGGATAAAATGAGCCAATCAGTAAAGAGATGCATCTGGTGGTGTTATAACAAACATATGCTCATAGAAGTGAGACAAACACATGTGCACACACACACATTCCTTCAATGTGGAACTGTGGTATGCATTTTTACAGAAGGTACATTAATAGACGCATGATTCATATACTACCATCGTCTTGCAGGAATTCCGAGCTCTTTTCCCAGATAACATGTAATGATATACTCTGAGAGTCGGGAAGCAAGTTCAGGGAGTGAATACATTTAATTAATAAATGAACAAAACAAATAACAATAACAGCGCACCGACATGAAACAGGAACAATGACGACTGGGGAAGAAACCAAAGGAAGTGACATATAAAGGGCAGGTAATCAAGGAGGTGATGGAGTCCACGTGAGTGTCATTATGCGCGTAATGCTGGTGATAGGTATGTGCCCTAACGAGCAGCCTGGTGACCTAGAGGCCGGAGAGGGAGCACACGTGACATAACAAGTTTAAGATAAACAAGCCTTTCTAAGAAACGTCAAAGTTTGGCATCAATGATCAATTATGACAGATCATGACTATGATGATCTAGTTATGATTAGCCAGTCTCTTTGGCTCTGAATTGAAATGCAGTCATGTGCATGTCAGCGCATGCTAAGACCGATCTCCACTCAATAAACCCTCTGTGCTGAGGATTTGTGAAATCGAATTACAGCCTACTACGCCAGAGGAGAGCATTGGCTGTGAATTGATGATCAGCGGTTAACAGTCTTGGACAAAATGGGTTTTCAAGGCACCTTGAACCACCTGATGCCCCCCTTCAACCCCCATCCTAATCTTGACCATAACCCTGTGTGTCCAGGGTAACTGGGGGCAAGTTATCTGGTGCAGTCTTTAGTGCACACCGTAGCAAACTGTAGTAAAACATTTTGGAACACAAAACGAGAGTTTCTTATTGGACAAGTTTAGGTATAGGTCCCTCCATGTTTCGGCCCTTTGATTCTGTTTGGTTCTTAGTGAATACACCCCAAATCTGATGGAGGGGTGAAATTCTGGATGAATCAGAACAATGTTTGTGGCAAAACGAAGTACTCGGGTTGGGGTGTACGGTTTGAGCATAGCCTGAAGGTAGGGAGGGGCAGTTCCTCTTGCTGCTCCATAGGTAAGTACAATGGTCTTGTAGTGGATGCTAGCTTCATCTGGAACCCATTGGCATGTGCGGAGGGGTGGGTTGACATGGGACAACTTGGGAAGGTTGAAAACTAGATGGGATGCGGATTTCTGGATAAGTTGCATGGGTTTGATGACACATGCGGCGAGCCCAGCCAACAGCGAGTTGCAGTGCATTCGTTGAAAAAAGGGTGCTAAGTAGAACCAGACACGGTTCTTCAGTTTGTCCTCATAGGGGAACCCTTTTTGGTGCTGGGTAGAACCCTTTGCAGAGGGTTATATCTACAACCCTCTAAAGAAGGGTTCTTCAAAGAACTCCCTGTATATGCTTCTTCCTAGAACCGTCTATGAAGGGTTCTACAGAGAACCCTTTTGTCTTTGGAGGGTTCATCCTAGAACCCTCTATGAACATTTCCGTTAGCCTTATTAGCCTTTAAAATGTCATAATTTCTGATAATACATTACATATATAATAAGGTCTTTCTTTCAGGGCCTAGTTATACCTTAACACAGTAGTGTTAGAAATCTCCTGGTTTACAGGCCACATCAGGCCTGCAAGTCACATTATACTGGCTTGCAAAGTGATGTGTAATTCCTATTGGAATCCAGCCAGAGTTAGGATATCCAACAAGTGGAATTGTTAATCACGCGCAACCTGCATTCAGAATAACTGCCAGGGTAGGGAAGATTGAATACTGAGACTACCTCAATCATCTAAACTGGAACAACCGTCTCAGTAACCGGTGAAATAAATACAATTACTAACAGACTGGATTAGTTTAGAAAACTGTATGTTATTTATTTTTGTGTAGCATAACATTTATAAATCAATCAATCAAATATTAGAGTAAAAACAAACAATTCTGAAAACCAAAGCAGCAGCTGGAGCAGCAGCTGTATCACTTTAAAGCTGTGTGTGTGTGTGTGTGTATGTCTGTGTATGTGTTCATATGTGTCTATCTGTCTGTCTCTGTGTCTGTGTCAGTGTCTCTCTCTCTCTCGGTGTGTGTGTGTGTGTGTGTGTGTGTGTGTATGTCTGTGTATATGTTCATATGTGTCTATCTGTCTGTCTCTGTCTCTCTCTCTCGTCTCTGTCTCTCTCTCGGGGGGGGGGGGGTGTGTGTGTGTGTGTGTGTGTGTGTGTGTGTGTGTGTGTGTGTGTGTGTGTGTGTGTGTGTGTGTGTGTGTGTGTGTGTGTGTGTGTGTGTGTGTGCACTGTATTGATCTCTATCACATTTAGGGTAGTTAAAACAAGATTTTACGTTAGAGAACAAAGCAGCTCAGTTGCTGAGAGGATGGCTGCTCCTGCTGTTTACACATTAAATGCTTTGTGTGACTGGAGTAATCTGAAACAGCTTTACACAGGGGGCTCAGTGTGTGTGTGTGCGTTTGTGTGTGTGTGTTTTTGTGTGAGGGGGTGGGCTCTGGGGGATTTTGGGCTCTAATGAAACCATAAAGTCACCCTGAGAGCATGACAACTCGGTTTCCTCCCTCTTACTTCAGCTGGACCAAGACACAATAAGATTGCTCCATCCTTCAGGTGTGATGTAGTTGTGTGGATTTGGATAAGAGGGAATATGTCCCATTCTGTATAGTCACTGGAAACAATATATTAAAATATCAGCAAGTGAGGCTGCTGACACATGCTCTCTTACAGGCTGTTAAGGCTCGTTAAAGCTTCTTATAATGGGACGTTGTGTGAGCTGTAATAAAGTTTGGGCATGTTTGTGTGTATCTGTGTGTGTGTGTGTGTGTGTGTGTGTGTGTGTGTGTGTGTGTGTGTGTGTGTGTGTGTGTGTGTGTGTGTGTGTGTGTGTGTGTGTGTGTGTGTGTGTGTGTGTGTGTG
The DNA here is from genome assembly GCF_965601325.2 of Salmo salar. Taxonomy (NCBI): domain Eukaryota; kingdom Metazoa; phylum Chordata; class Actinopteri; order Salmoniformes; family Salmonidae; genus Salmo; species Salmo salar. Next base: position 5,933,069 of record NC_138310.1, read on the forward strand.
TGTGGTGTGTGTGTGCGTGCGTGTGTATTCACATGCGTTGGGGTGTGTGTGTTTGTGAGTGTGTGTGTGCGTGCGTGCGTGCGTGTGTGTGTGTGTACATGTTCCATTTCCTGTTTGTGGGTGGGCCTATTAGCCCCTAACAAAGAACCCACAGGGAATTATGTTTCCAAACTGCGACCACATCGACACGTCTGTGTGTTAAGGTTAGGTTTGAGTTCAGGCATTACCTCCAAATTCTTAAGATGATACCTTAACCATTTGGATTTAATGCAAGGGTTAACGTTTGGGATAGGCTTAAAACAAACATATTGAAAACAACTCCTATTGCGACCTTTGGAATCAGAGGCAGATGCTGTTGCCTATCCACAATCACTGTCTACAACACCCAGCAAAACTGAAACCTACTTGAAGGTAACAGCGCTCACTGTTGCCCCCTAGTGGCCTGTTTCCACTTCATCTCACGATGTCATCGGACATGGATGGACGTTGAATACTGACTTGGCTGAGTGTGTGGTGTACAAGCAGTGTTAAGTGTGTGTGTGTTGTGTAAGAGCTGCTTTATTGTATTTTATGATGAAAAAGACTGACCCTAATTTAAACCATATGACCGCATGTGTTTGATCTCTGTCTCACTCTTTCTCTCCCACTGGGGTTTACGGTGTGTGTGGTCACAGTATTACAGGATTATCTACGAAGAGAGTTGCACTGAAATCAGCACAGCAACAACACAAACAAACACAAATATACTGTACCAGTCAAAAGTTTGGACACACCTACTCATTCAAGGGTTTTTCTTTTTTAACATTTTTATTTCACCTTTATTTAACTAGGTAAGCTAGTTGAGAACAAGTTCTCATTTACAACTGCGACCTGGCCAAGATAAAGCAAAGCAGTGCGACACAAACAACAACACAGAGTTACACATGGAATAAACAAGCGTACAGTCAATAACACAATAGAAAAAAATAAAGTCTATATACAGTGTGTCCAAATGGCGTGAGGAGGTAGGCAATAAATAGGCCATAGTAGCGAAGTTATTCACAATTTAGCAGATTAACACTGGAGTGATAAATGAGCAGATGATGATGTGCAAGTAGAGATACTGGTGTGCAAAAGAGCAGAAAATAAATAATAACAATATTGGGATGAGGTAGGTAGATTGGGTGGGCTATTTACAGATGGACTATGTACAGCTGCAGCGATCGGTTAGCTGCTCAGATAGCTGGTGTTTAAAGTTAGTGAGGGAAATGTAAGTCTCCAGCTTCAGCGATTTTTGCAATTCGTTCCGGTCACTGGCAGCAGAGAACTGAAAGGAAAGGCGGCCAAAGGAGGTGCTGGCTTTGGGGATGACTAGTGAGATATACCTCCTGGAGCGCATGCTACGGGTGGGTGTTGTTATCGTGACCAGTGAGCTGAGATAAGGCAGAGCTTTACCTAGCATAGAATTATAGGTGACCTGGAGCCAGTGGGTCTGGCGACGAATATGTAGCGAGGGCCAGCCGACTAGAGCATACAGGTCGCAGTGGTGGGTGGTATAAGGGGCTTTGGTAACAAAACGGATGGCACTGTGATAGACTGCATCCAGTTTGCTGAGCAGAGTATTGGAAGCTATTTTGTAGTTGACATCGCCGAAGTCGAGGATCGGTAGGATAGTCAGTTTTACTCGGGTAAGTTTGGCGGCGTGAGTGAAGGAGGCTTTGTTGCGAAATAGGAAGCCGATTCTAGATTTGATTTTGGATTGGAGATTCGGGCAGCGAAAGGATGAACAGCATGCATTTGGTTTTACTAGCGTTTAACCTCTAGGGGCTAGGGGGCAGTATTTTCACGGCCGGATGAAAAACGTACCCAATTTAAACAGGTTACTACTCCGGCCAAGAAAATAGAATATGCATATTATTAGTAGATTTGGATAGAAAACACTCTGAAGTTTCTAAAACTGTTTGAATGGTGTCTCAAAGTATAACAGAACTCATATGGCAGGCAAAAACCTGAGAAAAAATACAAGCAGGAAATGAAAAGTTTGTGGCTGTACTATTTTCAAGTCATTGGTAATAAATCACACAGTGACAAAGGATTCATTTTGCACTTCCTATGGCTTCCACTAGATGTCAACAATCTTTATAAAGTTGTTTGAAGCGTCTATGATGAACAGAGAACGAATGAGAAGGAAGGGAAGTTGACGTCCCTGGGAGGTCGTCACTTCATTATTGCGCGCACATGCGCGTTCATGTGAGGCGAGACATTTTTCAAAACTTGTTTCAAGACACAGGAGAGGTCGGGTTGAAATATTACTGATGTTTCACGTTAAAAATGGACCAAAAGATTGATGCTAAACAACGTTTGACATGTTTGAACGAACGTTAATAGATTATTTTTTTGACTTTTCGTCGTGACTTTTCCCTCCCATTTTGAATAGCCTACCGAACGCGCAAACAACACGGAACAGCATGGAGTTATTTGGACATAAATTATGAACTTCATCGAAAAAAACAACATTTGTTGTGGACCTGAGATTCCTGGAAGTGCCTTCTGATGAAGATTATTAAAGGTAAGGGAATATTGCTAATGTTATTCATGGTTTTAGATGACTCCAACATAGCGGCTAGCTGTATAGCCTAGTGTATTTGTCTGACCAGAGTACTCAGATTATTGCAAAGTATGCTTTCCCAGTAAAGTTATTTTGAAATCTGTCAATGCAGTTGCATTCAGAATGCAACCGTTATTCTTTGAATAACAGTTTAATACTTTAACCACGTTTTATAATGAGTATTTTTTTGTAAATTCACTGGCAGTTTTGGGGGAGACACATTTTCTCAACGACACACGTCGATGTAAAATGCTGTTTTTGGATATAAATATGAACTTGATAGAACAAAAATGCATGTATTGTCTAACATAATGTCCTAGGAGTGTCATCTGATGAAGATTGTCAAAGGTTAGTGCATAATTTTAGCTGTTTTTCTGCTTTTGGTGACGCCTGTCCTTGAATTGAAAATGGATGTGTGTACTTTTTTGGCTATGTACTCTCCTAACATAATCTAACTTTATGCTTTCGCCGTAAAGCCTCTTTGAAAATCGGACAATGTGGTTCGATTAAGGAGATGTTTATCTTTTAAATGGTGTAAAATAGTTGATTGTTTGAGAAATTGAAATTATTAGATTTTTGATGTTTTGAATTTCCCGCCTTGCTAGCAATCCTGCCAGTGGGATTAGGTTACCCTCAATCCCCAACAGGTTTTAAGAGCAGTTGGAGGCCACAGAAGGAGTGTTGTATGGCATTGAAGCTTGTTTGGAGGTTAGTTAACACAGTGTCCAAAGAAGGGCTAGATGTATATAGAATGGTGTCGTCTGCGTAGAGGTGGATCAGGGAATCACCCGCATCAAGAGCGACATCGTTGATATATACAGAGAAAAGAGTCTGCCCGAGAATTGAACCCTGTTGTACTCCATAGAGACTGCCAGAAGTCCGGACAACAGGCCCTCTGATTTGACACACTGAACTCTGTCTGCGAAGTAGTTGGTGAACCAGGAGAGGCAGTCATTTGAGAAACCAAGGCTATTGAGTCTGCCAATAAGAATGCAGTGATTGACAGAGTCGAAAGCCTTGGCCAGGTTGATGAACACAGCTGCACAGTACTTTATTTTTGTAGAATAATTGTAGAATAATTTTGAAGACATCAAACCTATTAAATAACACATGGAATCATGTAGTAACCAAAAAAGTGTGAAACAAATCAAAATATATTTAAGATTTTAGATTCTTCAAAGTTGCCACCCTTTGCACACTCTTGGCATTTTAGATTCTTCAAAGTAGCCTTGACAGCTTTGCACACTGTTGGCATTCTCTCCAGCAGCTTCACCTGGAATGCTTTTCCAATAGTTTTGTCGGAGTTTCCACATATGCTGAGCACTTGTTGGCTGCTTTTCCTTAAGTCTGCGGTCCAACTCATCCCAAACTATCTCAAATGGGTTGAGGTTGGGTGATTGTGGAGGCCAGGTCATCTGATGCAGCACTCCATCACTCTCCTCCTTCGTCAAATAGCCCTTACACAGCCTGAAGGTGTGTTTGTCACACCCTAATCTGTTTCACCTGTCTTGTGCTTGTCTCCACCCTCCCGCAGATGTCGCCAATTTCCCCATTATCCCCTGTGCATACCTGTGTTTTCTGTCTGTTGCCAGTTCGTCTTGTCTCATCAAGCCTACCAGCGTTTTTCCCCATACTCCTGTTATTCTCCCTGGTTAATGACATTCTCCGGGATATGTTGAACCGGTTCGTGTTCGTCTACCTCGATGACATCCTCGTCTTTTCCCGCTTGGCTCAAGAACACGTTCTCCATATCCGACAAGTCCTCCAGCGTCTCCAGGAGAACTAGCTTCCCTGCGCCTTCTTCTCCTTAAACCAACGGAGAGGAATTATGATGTGGGGAATCGAGAACTATTCGCGGTGAAGATGGCCTTGGAGGAGTGGAGACACTGGTTAGAGGGGGCGGAATTTCCGTTCATAGTGTGGACGGATCACAAGAACCTGGAATGTCTCCGCAACGCCAAGCGTCTCAACTCCAGGCAAGCTCGATGGGCCCTGTTGTTCAACTTCACCATCTCCTATCGTCCGGGGTCAAAGAATGTTAAGCCGGAAGCACTTTCACGCCGCTATTGCCCGTCTTCTACACCTTCGGACCCCGAGACCATTCTTCCTACCTCGTGCCTGGCGGCTACACTTGTCTGGGGAATAGAGAACCAGGTCTGTGAGGCGCAGTGTTCCAGGCGGGGGATGTTTGTCCGAGACGCTGCCCGCTCCCCGTTCCTGGAATGGGCTCATTCCTCCAGGCTTGCCTGCCACCCTGGCTCCTGTCGGACCCGGGCCTTTGTGCGACAACACTTTTGGTGGCCCACCATGGTTCCAGACGTCTCCACGTTCGTCGCCGCCTGCACTGTCTGTGCTCAGAACAAGACTCCTCAGCAAGCTCCGGCTGGCCTCCTTCAACCTCTTCCTGTCCCTCACCATCCCTGGTCAAATATATCCCTGGACTTTGTCACTGGTCTCCCTCCGTCTGATGGAAACACCACTATCCTCACGGCAATGGACAGGTTTTCCAAAGCCGCCCATTTCATTCCCCTCCCCAAGCTACCTTTGGTCAAGGAGATGGCCCAGCTCATGGTGCAGCAAGTCTTCAGGATCCATGGACTTTCAGTGGACATGGTTGCCGACAGCGGCACACTCATTGGGTCATTGGCCAGCATGTCCTCCGGGTTTCATCCCCAATCCAACTACCAGTCGGAGCGTGCCAATCAGGACCTGGAGACGACACTTTGGTGCCTCGTCTCGGCCAACCCCACCACCTGGAGCCAGTAACTTGTGTGGGTGGAGTATACCCGGAACACCCTTCCCTGCTCGGCCACTGGGCTCTCGCCCTTCGTGTGCTCCATGGGTTATCAGCCCCTGCTCTTCCCGGAGGAAGAGGTCAACACACCCTCTGCCCAGATATTCGTCCGCTGCCGTCGGCGTACTTGGAAGAGAGCTTGGTCTGCTCTTCTCAAGACCACCTCCAGGTATCGTCGACGGGCGGACCACCACCGGACCCCGGCTGTCGACGTTGTCTACTTGGGATATGGTTGTCTACTTGGGATATGTCCCCCCGTTTTATCGGCCCTTTCCCCTTTTCCAAGATCCTTTGCCCCTCTGCTGTTCGTTTTCTGTTGCCCCGCACCCTCCGTATACATCCCACGTTTCATGTATAAAGGATTAAACCTCGGTCTCACAGCCCTCTGTCTCCTCTTTCCAGGACCACCCCTCCCCCGTCTCATCGACGGCCATCCGGCACACACGGTGAGGTGTCTCCTGAGTGTTCAACCTCGGGCCAGTTACTAAGAAGCACGCACCCATTAAGAAAATTACTGTAAAAACTGTTAAATCCCTGTGGATTGATGAGGAAATGAAAATGGTATGATTGAGAAGGATGGGGCAAAAGGTATGGCAATTAAGTCTGGCAGCTGATTGGCAAAACTACCGCAAATTAAGAAATAATGTAACTAAACTAAAGAACAAGAAACTACACTATGACACAAAGATAAATTATATAAAGAATGATAGTAAAAAGCTTTGGGGCACCTTAAATGACATTTTGGGGAAAAAAAGCCAACTCGGCTACCTCATTCATTGAATCAGATGGCTCATTCATCACAAAGCCCACTGATATTGCAAACTACTTTAATTACTTTTTTCATTGGCAAGATAAGCAAACTTAGGGATGACATTCCAGCAACAAACGCTGACACTACACATCCAAGTATATCAGACCAAATTATGAAAGACAAGAATTGTACTTTTGAATTCCGTAAAGTCAGTGTGGAAAAGGTGAAAAAATTGTTGTCTATCAACAATGACAAGCCACCGGGTCTGACAATCTGTATGGAAAGTTACTGAGGATTGCAGACAATATTGCCGCTCCTGTTTGCCACATCTTCAATTTAAGCCTACTAGCGAGCGTGTGCCCTCAGGCCTGGAGGGAAGCTAAAGTCATTCCGCTACCCAAGAATAATAAAGCCCCCTTTTTATTGGCTCAAATAGTCGACCAATCAGCCTGTTACCAACCCTTAGTAAACTTCTGGAAAACGATGTGTTCGACCAGATACAATGCTACTTCACTATAAACAAATTGACAACAGAATTTCAGCATGCTTATAAGGAAGCACACTCAACAAGCACAGCATTTACACAAATTACTGATGATTGGCTGAGAGAAAAATAAAATTATTGTGGGGTTTATGTTAGACCAGTGCAGCTTTTGACATCGATCATAGTCTCCTGTTGGAAAAATGTATGTGTTGTGTCACGGTCGTCGTAATAATTGGACCAAGGCGCAGCGTGAGTAGCGTTCCACATCTTTATTATAATGTGAAACTTAGCAAAAAACAATAAATGAACAAACGAAACGTGAAGACAGTGAAGGGCAAATAGGCACCTACACAAAAACAAGATCCCACAAAACACAGGTGGAAAAAATACGTCTTAGAAATGATCCCCAATTAGAGACAACGATAACCAGCTGCCTCTAATTGGGAACCATATCAAGCACACCAACCTAGAAATATGAAAACTAGAATACCCACATAAAATAATAAACTAGAATACAACATAGACATCCATATACTAAATCACCCCCTAGTCACGCCCTGACCTACTATACCATAGAGAAACAATGGTTCTCTATGGTCAGGGCGTGACATTATGGCTTTACACCCCCTGCTATAACATGGATAAAGAGTTACTTGTCTAACAGAACACAAAGGGTGTTCTTTAATGGAAGCCTCTCAAATATAATCCAGTTAGAATCAGGATTTCGCCAGGGTAGCTGTTTAGGCCCCTTGCATTTTTCAATTTTTAGTAACGACATGCCACTGACTTGGAGTAAAGCCAGACTGTCTATGTATGCAGATGACTCAACACTATACACATCAGCTACTACAGCAACTGAAATGACTGCAACACTCAACAAAGAGCTGCAGTTATTTTCAGAGTGGGTGGCAAGGAATAAGTTAGCCCTAAATATTTCTAAAACCAAAATCATTGTATTTGGAACAAAACACTCACTAAACCCTAAACCTCAACTAAATCTTGTAATACATGTGGAAATTGAGCAAGTTGAGATGACTAAACTGCTTGGCGTAACCCTAGATTGTAAACTGTTTTGGTCATTTATGAGAGGTATTGACATGTTGAATGCTGTCTGTTTAAACTACTTTCGCAGCTCAGACACCCATGCATACCCCACAAGACATGCCATAAGAGGTCTCTTCACAGTCCCCATGTCCAGAACAGACTATGGGAGGCACACAGTACTACATAGAGCCATGACTACATGGAACTCTATCCACATAAAATAACTGACACAAGCAATAAAATTAGATTAAAAAAACAGATAAAAAAAAACACCTTATGGAACAGCGGGGACTGTGAAGCAACACTAACATTGGCACAGACACATGCATATACACACACACACACACACACACACACACACACACACACACACACACACGATAACATACTCACTGTACATACACATGGATTTAGTTCTGTAGATATGTGGTAGTGGTGAAGTAGGGGCCTGAGGGCACACAATATGTTGTGAAATCTGTGAATGTATTGTAATGGTTTAAAAATTTTAAAAACTGCCTTAATTTTGCTAGACCCCAGGAAGAGTAGCTGCTGCTTTGGCAGCAACTAATGGGGATCCACAATAAATACAAATATACCTGTTAATTGAAACGCATTCCAGGTGACTACCTCATGTTGTTGGTTCCGCCGCCGACAGAGATGGCCTCCTCGCTTCGCGTTCCTAGGAAACTATGCAGTATTTAGATTTTTTATGTGTTATTTCTTACATTGTTACCCCAGGAAATCTTAGGTTTTATTACATACAGTCGGGAGGAACTATTGGATATAACTCACCAACATTACGACCAGGAATACAACTTTCGCGAAGCGGACCTTCTGTTTGGTCCACCACCCAGGACAATGGATCAGATCCCGGCCGGCGACCCAAAACAACGGCGCTGCAGAAGGGGTAGACGGAGCGGTTTTCTGGTCAGGCTCCGTAGACGGGCACATCGCGCACCGCTCCCGAGCGTACTACTCGCAAATGTCCAGTCTCTTGACAACAAGGTAGACGAAATCCGAGCAAGGGTTGCCTTCCAGAGAGACATCCGAGATTGTAACGTTCTTTGTTTCACGGAAACATGGCTCACTCACAATACAGCCACCTGACTTCTTCACGCATCGCGCCGACAGAAACAAACATCTCCCTGGTTAGAAGAAGGGCGGGGGTGTATGCCTTATGATTAATGAGACGTGGTGTGATCATAACAACATACATGAACTCAAGTCCTTTTGTTCACCTGACCTAGAATCAAATTCCGACTGCATTATCTACCAAGAGAAATCTCTTCGATCATAATCACAGTCGTGTATATCCCCCCCCAAGCAGACACATCGATGGCCCTGAAAGAACTTCATTTGACTCTATGTAAACTGGAAACCACATATCCTGAGGCTGCATTTATTGTAGCTGGGGATTTTAACAAGGCTAATCTGAAAACAAGGCTCTCTAAATTTTATCAGCATATCAAATGCGCGACCCGGGCTGGCAAAACCCCGGATCATTGTTATTCTAACTTCCGCGACGCATATAAAGCCCTCCCCCGCCCTCCTTTTGGAAAAGCTGACCACGACTCCATTTTGTTGCTCCCAGCCTATAGACAGCAACTAAAAAAGGAAGCACCCATGCTGAGGTCTGTTCAATGCTGGTCCGTCCAATAGGATTCCACTCTTCAAGATTGCTTCGATCACGTGGACTGGGATATGTTCCGTATAGCGTCGGACAATAACATTGATGAATACGCTGATTCGGTGAGTGAGTTTATTAGCAAGTGCATCGGTGATGTTGTACCCACAGCATCTATTAAAACATTCCCCAACCAGAAACCGTGGATTGATGGCAGCATTCGCGCAAAACTGAAAGCGCGAGCCACTGCTTTTAATCAGGGCAAGGTGACCAGAAACATGACCGAATACAAACAGTGTAGCTATTCCCTCCGCAAGGCAATCAAACAAGCTAAGCGTCAGTATGGAGACAAAATAGAGTCGCAATTCAATGGCTCAGAAAAGAGAGGTATGTGGCAGGGTCTACAGTCAATCACGGACTACAAAAGGATAACCAGCCCCGTCGCGGACCACGATGTCTTGCTCCCAGACAAACTAAACAACTTCTTTGTTCACTTTGAGGACAATACAGTGCCACTGACACGACCCGCTACCAAAACATGCGGGCTCTCCTTCACTGCAGCCAAACATTTAAACGTGTTAACCCTCGCAAGGCTGCCGGTCCAGACGGCATCCCCAGCCGCGTCCTCTGAGCATGCACAGATCAGCTGGCTAGTGTGTTTACGGACATATTCAATCAAGCCTTATCCCAGTCTGCTGTTCCCACATGCTTCAAGAGGGCCACCATTGTTCCTGTTCCCAAGAAAGTGAAGGTAACTGAGCTAAATGACTATCGCCCCGTAGCACTAACTTCCGTCATCATGAAGTGCTTTGAGAGACTAGTCAAGGACCATATCACCTCCACTCTACCTGACACCCTAGACCCACTCCAATTTGCTTACCGCCCCAAAAGGTCCACAGACGACTCAATTGCAATCACACTGCCCTAACCCATCTGGACAAGAGGAATACCTATGTAAGAATGCTGTTCATTGACTATATTTTTACATTTTAGTCATTTAGCAGACGCTCTTATCCAGAACAACTTACAGTAGTGAATGCATACATTTCATACAATTTTTTTGCTGGCCCCCCGTGGGAATCGAACCCACAACCCTGGCGTTGCAAACACCATGCTCTACCAACTGAGCTACAGGGAAGGCTGACTACAGCTCAGCATTTAACACCATAGTACCTTCCAAACTCGTCATTAAGCTCGAGACCCTGGGTCTTGACTCTGCCCTGTGCAACTGGGTCGTGGACTTCCTGACGGGCCGCCCCCAGGTGGTGAGGGTAGGTAACAACATCTCCACCCCACTGATCTTCAACACTGGGCCCCCACAAGGGTGCGTTCTCAGCCCTCTCCTGTACTCCCTGTTCATCCATGACTGCGTGGCCATGCACACCTCCAACTCAATCGTCAAGTTTGCAGTCGGCACTACAGTGGTAGGCTTGATTACCAACAACGACGAGACGGCTTACAGGGAGGAGGTGAGGGCCCTCGGAGTGTGGTGTCAGGAAAATAACCTCACACTCAATGTCAACAAAACAAAGGAGATGATCATGGACTTCAGGAAACAGCAGAGGGAGCAGCCCCCTATCCACATCGACGGGACAGTAGTGGAGAAGGTGGAAAGTTTTAAGTTCCTCGGCGTACACATCACGGACAAACTGAAATGGTCCACCCACACAGACAGCGTGGTGAAGAAGGCGCAGCAGCGCCTCTTCAACCTCAGGAGGCTGAAGAAATTCGGCTTGTCACCAAAAACACTCACAAACTTTTACAGATGCACAATCGAGAGCATCCTGTCGGGCTGTATCACCGCCTGGTACAGCAACTGCTCCGCCCACAACCGTAAGGCTCTCCAGAGAGTAGTGAGGTCTGCACAACACATCACCGGGGGAAAACTACCTGCCCTCCAGGACACCTACACCACCCGATGTCACAGGAAGGCCAAAAAGATCATCAAGGACAACAACCACTCGAGCCACTGCCTGCTCACTCCGCTATCATCCAGAAGGCGAGGTCAGTACAGGTGCTTCAAAGCGGAGACCGAGAGACTGAAAAACAACTTCTATCTCAAGGCCATCAGACTGTTAAACAGCCATCACTAACATTGAGTGGCTGCTGCCAACATACTGACTCATCTCTAGCCACTTTAATAATGAAAAATTGATGTAATAAATGTATCACTAGCCACTTTAAACAATGCCACTTTCTATAATGTTTACATACCCTACATTGCTCATCTCATATGTATATAATGTACTCTATACCATCTACTGCATCTTGCCTATGCCGTTCGGCCATCGCTCATTCATATATTTTTATGTACATATTCTTATTCATTCCTTTACACTTGTGTGTGTATAAGGTAGTTGTTGTGAAATTGTTAGGTTAGATTACTTGTTAATGATTACTGCATGGCCAGAACTAGAAGCACAAGCATTTCGCTACACTCGCATTAACATCTGCTAACCATGTGTATGTGACAAATACAATTTCATTTCATTTCATTTCATTTTGAATGTCAAGAGTGTGCAAGCTCTCATCAAGGCAAAGGTTGGATACTATGAAGAGTCTCAAACATATATATATATATATATATATATTTGGTTATTACATATTCTTTGGATACTACGTGATTCCATTTGTGTATATATATATATTTCTAAAGATTAATAAAACGTATATAGTACCATTCAAAAAGGTGGACACCAAGACATTCAAAGGTTTTCTTTATTTTGACTATTTTCTACATTGTAGAATAATAGTGAAGACATCAACATGATGAAATAACACATAAAGAATCATCGTGTAACCAAAAAAGTGTTAAGCAAATCAAAATACCGTATATTTTCTATTTGAGATTCTTCTAAGTAGACACCCTTTTGCCTTGATGACAGCTTTGCACATTCTTGGCATTTTCTCAACCAGCTTCGTGAGATAGTCACCTGGAATGCATTTAAATTAACAGGTGTACCTTGTTAGATACTAATTTGTGGAATTTATTTCCTTCTTAATGCATTTGAGTCAATCAATTGTGCTGTGACAAGGTGGGGGTGGTATACAGAAGATAGCCCTATTTGGTAAAATACCAAGTCCATATTATGGCAAGAACAGCTCAAATAAGCAAAGAGAAATGACAGTCCATCATTACTTAAAGACATGATGATCAGTCAATCTGGAACATTTCAAGAACTTTTAAAGTGCTGTCGCAAAAACCATCAAGCACTATGATGAAACTAGCTCTCATGAGGACCGCCTCTAATGAGGACCGCCTCTAACCGCTGAGTTAGAGTTACCAGCCTCAGAATTTGCTGCCCAAATACATTTTTCACAGAGTTCAAGTATCAGACACATCTCAACATCCACTGTTCAGAGGAGACTGCTTGAATCAGGCCTTCATGGTCAAATTGTTGCCAAGAAACCACTACTAAAGGACACCAATAAGAAAAAGAGACTTGCTTGGGCCAAGAAACACGAGCAATGGACATTAGGCCGGTGGAAATCTGTCCTTTAGTCATCTGTCCAAATTTGAGATTTCTGGTTCCAACCGGCGTGTTTTTGTGAGATGCAGAGTAGGTGAACGGATGATCTTTGCATGTGTGGTTCCCACCGTGAAGCATGGAGGGGGATGTGTGATGGTGTGGGGGTGCTTTGCTGGTGACACTGTCTGTGATTCATTTAGAATTCAAGGCACACCTAACCAACATGGCTACCGCGGCATTCTGCAGCGATACGCCATCCCGTCTGGTTTGCATTTAGTGGGACTATCATTTGTTTTTCAACAGGACAATGACCCAACACACCTCCAGGCTGTGTAAGGGATATTTGACCAAGAAGGAGAGTGATGAAGTGCTGCATCAGATGACCTGGCCTCCACGATCACCCGACCTCAAAACCCAATTGAGATGGTTTGTGATGAGTTGGACCGCAGAGTGAAAGAAAAGCAGCCAGCAAGTACTCAACATATGTGTGAACTCCTTCAAGACTGTTGTAAAACATTCCAGATTAAGTTGGTTGAGAGAATGCCATGAGTGTGCAAAGTTGTCATCAAGGAAAAGGGTGGCTACTTTGAAGAATCTCAAATATATTTTGATTTGTTGAACACTTTTTTGCTTATTACATGATTCCATATGTGTAATTTCATAGTTTTGATGTCTTCACTATTATTCTACAATGTAGAAAATAGTAAAAATACAGAAAAACCCTTGAATGAGTAGGTGTGTCCAAACTTTTGACTGGTACTGTATATAACTAAAATATAGTCGTTGCATAAATATTCAGCTCCCTGAGTCAATAGATGTAAGAAACACCTTTGGCATTGTCTTCTTGGATAAGTCTCTAAGAGCTTTGTTCACCTTGATTGTGCAATATTTAATTTCAAAATTATTCAAGCTTTGTCAAGATGTTGGGGATCAACGCAAACACACAGAACCACATGCTTGCGCACTCACACACATTTTCAATGCAGTTTTCTGCAATAGGTGCTTATAAATAAAAAAGGTGCTTAAACAGTGTTTTTGTGTGTTTACCCTCCACCACTGATCATATGGCAAAAATACCCACTGTGTAAGTTCTCTAGCTAGCCCCTGAGTCCAGCTTGTGTAAGGAAGGTCTTCTAGCTAGCTCATTCATCCTGCTTCTTGATGAGATAATCTTGAGAGAGAGAGACAGACAGAGAGAGAGAGAATGTGTGTGTTGGCTGCTGAGGTTCTTCTCTGGGTCTCTGGCTGATTAGGGGAGGCATGTGGCAGCCATTTGCAGGATTGTCAGAGATAATTAATTTAGCGGGCCAAGCCCTAGGCAGAGGGAGCGAGAGACAGTTTAGTTTATTAGGATTAGGAGTTGGACCCAAAATTATTTTCTAATTGTTCTATTCTGAAAATAACCATTATTGTTTTTGTAACAACCAGCAAAATGTCACGGTTGTTGTAGGAAGAAGTGCAGCGTATGTGTCGTTCCACATTTTATTTATACTGTGAAACTATGCAATATATATATACACTGAATGAAAAAACAACAAACCGTGACGCAGAGATGAACACATACACAACTCAAAATTATAATCTCCCACAAAATCCAGGTGGAAAAACCCCTACTTAAGTATGATCTCCAATTAGAGACAACGAGGACCAGCTGCCTCTAATTGGAGATCATCCCAAACAAAACCAACATAGAAATACAAAACTAGAACATGAACATAGAAATGCAAACATAGAAAAACACCCCCTGTCATGCCCTGACCTACTCTACTATCGTGTCTTTGGCATCATTAAAACGGAAGACATGTTTATCAAATAACTGACTGTAATTATTATTATGCGATTAAACTGATTAATCGCGTAACTGTAATTAACTAGAAGGTCTGGGCACCAAGGAAAATATTCAGATTACAAAGTTATAATTTTCCTAATATAACTTTCAGATATTATAATATCTGATCGATTAGCCTCCTTTAATGATGTGTTAGTTTACCTCATGTTATTCTCATTCCAAACGTCGTAAATTGTTGGTTATCTGCACGAACCCAGTCTTCACTATGAGTCATCCATACATCAATTGTCTTAAAATCATTTATTTACTAAACTAAATAATTCAACAGAAATGCATAACAAACAGATATGGTTACAAGGAAATGATAGGAGAATGTGCCCTAGTGGGCTAAACCGGCATGGCGGCTTGTTACACAAAGAAAGAGAGTGTGGGTCAGCTGAGAAGGCACTACAGACTTGATAAATATTAACAATTGAAATGCTAATCCTTTGCACATGAACGCTCACTCATTCGGGAACAATTGCAACCAATATATATATTTACGCTCAGTGTGTCGTCGGGATCTTTGTTGAAAAGTTCTGTTCTGTTGGAGAGTTTTGTCCTCGCGTTCTTTCTCTCTCTCGGTTAGAATGGATATTTCAAAGTGACATTCATTAATGTCGTTATAGGACGGATGCTTTGTCGGTCTTCGCGTTCAATGATACCGAATTCCTAGCTGCAGACTAGTAATTAATATCAAAGACTTGTTATTATTCTGTCGGTATCAATATCTAAGATTTTAACCACGTGGTATGGTTAAAGTTCAGAACGAGGAATGCATGGTCAAACCTTGGCCCTCTCTTCTCGAGGTAAGCTGGTCTGGTGATAGAAACCCTGGGTGGGGTTTATATTCGGAATACAGAAAAAGGCTGTCTCATGACGCCAGGTCCTGTCTGTGTCCCTGGGGGCGTGCCGATGACTTGGTAAAACTTTAACCTCTTACATCTAGACGTTCCGTAAGCGGAACACCTGCTCCAATATCCAATGATAGGCGTGGCGCGAATTACAAATTCCTCAAAAATACAAAAACTTCAATTTTTCAAACATATGACTATTTCACAGCATTTTAAAGACAAGACTCTCCTTTATCTAACCACACTGTCCGATTTCAAAAAGGCTTTACAGCGAAAGCAAAACATTAGATTATGTCAGCAGAGTACCAAGCCAGAAATAATCAGACACCCATTTTTCAAGCTAGCATATAATGTCACAAAAACCCAGAAGACAGCTAAATGCAGCACTAACCTTTGATGATCTTCATCAGATGACACACCTAGGACATTATGTTATACAATACATGCATGTTTTGTTCAAGCAAGTTCATATTTATATCAAAAAACAGCTTTTTATATTAGCATGTGACGTTCAGAACTAGCATACCCCCCGCAAACTTCCGGGGAATTTGCTAACAATTTACTAAATTACTCACGATAAACGTTCACAAAAAGCATAACAATTATTTTAAGAATTATAGATACAGAACTCCTCTATGCACTCGATATGTCCGATTTTAAAATAGCTTTTTGGTGAAAGCACATTTTGCAATATTCTAAGTACATAGCCCAGCCATCACGGGCTAGCTATTTAGACACCCGGCAAGTTTAGCCTTCACCAATATCAGATTTACTATTATAAAACTTTGATTACCTTTTGTTGTCTTCGTCAGAATGCACTCCCAGGACTGCTACTTCAATAACAAATGTTGGTTTGGTCCAAAATAATCCATCGTTATATCCGAATAGCGGCGTTTTGTTCGTGCATCCCAGACACTATCCGAAATGGTAAATCAGGGTCGCGCGCATGGCGCAATTCGTGACAAAAAAATTCTAAATATTCCATTACCGTACTTAGAAGCATGTCAACCACTGTTTAAAATCAATTTTTATGCAATTTATCTCGTAAAAAAGCGATAATATTCCGACCGGGAATCTCCTTTTCGGCAAACAGAGGAAAAATCACAAAGACGGGGCGGCCAGGGCACAAGCCTAATGCCCACAGTCCCTTGATCGGCCACTTGAGAAAGGCGATAATGTGTTTCAGCCTGGGGCTGGGATGACGACATACTGTTTTTTTCCCGGGCTCTGAGCGCCCATGGAAGACGTAGGAAGTGTCACGTTAAGAGCAGAGATCCTTTGTAAAAGATAGAGATGGAAAAGAAGTTCAAGAAATGGTCAGACAGGCCACTTCCTGTAAAGGAATCTCTCAGGTTTTGACCTGCCATTTGAGTTCTGTTATACTCACAGACACCATTCAAACAGTTTTAGAAACTTTGGAGTGTTTTCTATCCAAAGCCAATAATTATATGCATATTCTAGTTACTGGGCAGGAGTAGTAACCAGATTAAATCGGGTACGTTTTTTATCCAGCCGTGAAAATACTGCCCCCTAGCCATAACAGGTTAAACAGAAAATACAATTCTCTCACATTAACATCTTACAAGCATCCCAACATATTCCAAATAGCTTTATCCTTATTCATTAATTTTATACAACCATTAGATGTAAGTCTCACACTTGAGGCTATTATATAAACAGAGCCATGGTAATGTGGCCCTATTGTCTCTCATGAGTTTCACAAAATTGTACCAAATGGACCAGTTCATAGCTGGATTCTTCACCGATCTTTTATACCTTCTCCAGAACATAAATGTTGTTTGGTTCCCCAGTCCTGTGAGCTGGAAGAATTCCTTTGTCTCTCTATGAAAACACTCTGTCTCTTTATACTGTGGCCATGAGGCGGGACATTTTCTTAGGAATTTACGACCGCTCAAACAGGGCCTGAGTAGGGGGAATTAGGGGGATGGTACATAGAAAACCCAAAGAGGGCAACGTCCTGACACTACCATAGAAAATAACATCTTACTATGGTCAGGACGTGACACAAAATAAAGTTCTAAACCGGTTCGAACCAAAACAAAGTACCGGTTTATATCGTTCCTTTCTGTTCCTTTTTAAACCTTTAGCTCAACTTTAAATTACTTAACCAATCATTCCAGATAGAGCAGCTTGCGATTTAATATGTATAGCAAAGTCTTTAAGATCAAATTGTATTTTACTGTAACAGCATAGTTAAATTATAATGAAAGTCAAACTCTCACACCGTGCTGCCAGACACAGTGTAGGGCATGAAATGCAACTGGCATTTTGAGGGTGAGGAAACAGTGAGAGAGGATAAGGAAGATTGCCTTGAAGTGCTGGGCATCTTGTTATGACATGCATTATCTGAATTAGGCCCACAGAATTATATCTACAAAGAAGCAGCTTCTATGGAGGAACTTTGAATGTTTTTGAACTTCCGAGTTGGTTTAACATTGGACCAAAGCAAACGTTAGCTAGGCAGCTAGCTAACTAACAAGCTTGTGTGTGCAGAGCAGCACTTGAATTAAAAACACATCTTACCTTTTTGTAGTTAATAAATCCAACGTGAAACGTGTTAACTATAGTATCTTTAACTAGCATTGAAAAAGTAATTCCATTCTTCTCTAATTAACCATCTCTCTTTCTGAATTACCCTTTAGAGGGTTATGTTGTCATTAGGCTATAGAAGCCTGTGCTTCAGAGGGGAGGGGCAGATATTTGTGTGAATTTCTGTGCAGCCTTACAAAGATTTCTATCTGGCAGGCAGATGCAGGAATAAGTTTGAGTAAGGGCTTTGTGGAGGCGGTTTATTGCTATTTTTGTTGGACCAAAACAATTGCCCAGAACGTTAAAATAACGTTATTAACCGGTTCCCATGCTTTTAAAATAATAGTTCTGTTCCAGAACAGTATAGCTCACTTTCGTTTTCTGTGCGGGTTCTGTTCCTCAAATAATTTTGTTCTTTAACGGTTTCTGATTCTGTTCCCTCAACTGGTTCCAACCCTTGATTAGCACACCATTAGCTACTGCACATCCAGCAGCTACTCTTCCTGGGGTCCACATAAAACATACAATGTACAGACAGAGAGAGAGCGGGAGAGTGAAAGAATGAGAGAGATGGAGGATTCGAGTAACAATGAGAGAAAAGGTGTCACGTATGTGTGAAAGAGAGGTTGACTGAAAAGGAGGAGAGAAAAGGGAGGGAGGAAAGGGAGAATGAGACAAGGAGAGAGATCGGGGCAGATGTGTATGTGCAGGGGGTGGGTTTGGTTAAGTCTGAAAGACACAGTGACTGTGAAAAAGGAAACGCGAGAGAGAGAGAGACAGATAGGGTCTGGGGGGGGGCGAGGGGAAGAGTGACCTCGTTCATGTCTGCACAGATGACTGCTTTAATATCCAAACCTCCCAACATCCACTGCTCTGCCACTCCGAGCAGAATCGCCCAGCCGCAGCCAATCAGGCGTGGCCTTTTATCGGCAGGGAGCCCCCACTGCCTCTCTGATTTATCTGCACAGACACAGCTCCCTTTCCACCCATCAATGCCCCACAGGGCAGACGATTTCCTGATTCTCATTGAAGTGCAAAGATTTCAGATTTAATACATTTATTCTCTGTGTTACTTTTCAAAGAGAGGGTGACATTAATAGGTTGTGGTGGGGTGGGGATGGAGGGATGCAGGGATGCAGGGATGGGGGATGGTGGAAGAGCGGAGGGAGGGTTGGAGAGACTGAGCAGGTGAGCAGGTCTGTTGATGTTAGAGAGATGCTGTCTGGTCATCATGTACTCTCGCTGGAGAGGGGGGGGGGGTGATGCACAATGCATGAGGAGGTCAGATCACATCACACACACTGTGTGCGTTCGGGTGTGTGTGCGTGGGTGCTTGCCTTTGTGTGCGTGTACTTGCGTGTGTAAAAGCTTGAGAACTAGTCCTCTAACCAAAGCAATCTACTGTCTACTTTATCTTAACACACAATCTTTACGCTACGGCTTGTTGAAGTCTAGAGGACTGTGTCATGACAATGTGCACCACAAACTGTAATCTAGACAACGTCTTTGCCACACCACTCTACAGAACAGGAGGGAACAGACTGATCACAGGGACACACACACACATGCATTTTGTATCACAATACACACACCAATCCACCCCAGGGGAGAGAGAGGCTGAGAAGGAGAGAGAGAGAGTGATGGGAAAGAATGTAGGAAGACAGAATATTGGGGGAAAGATGTAGTGAGAGAGGGAGTGAAGCAGAGGGTTAAAGGAATGATGGTACAAGAGGAGAGAAACCATCATGTTTGTTTAAAATAGTTTTGTGTTCTATTTTTCATGCTTTTCTTTTGAAGTGGTCCCTCAATTTCAAGCTAGTTCTTCAAAGATCATTGTGTCACTGTGCTACATCACTGCTTCTCTACTCTCTGTCACACACACACACACACACACACACACACACACACACACACACACACACACACACACACACACACACACACACACACACACACACACACACACACACACACACACACACACACACACACGCACACACACACAATCACAAACACACACACATTCACACCCCACAGAATTCAAAGGAGACCAGATGAAGGACAGTGTCCAGTGTTCGAGAAATAGGAAAAGAGAGAAAGAGTGTACAGTTGAAGTCAGAAGTTTACATATACTTAGGTTGGAGTCATTAAAACTCGTTTTTTCAACCACTCCACAAATTTCACAGTATCACAATTCCAGTGGGTCAGAAGTTTACATACACTAAGTTGACTGTGCCTTTAAACAGCTTGGAAAATTCCAGAAAATGATGTCATGGCTTTAGAAGCTTCTGATAGGCTAATTGACATCATTTGTGTCAACTGTATGAAATGTATGTATTCACTACTGTAAGTCGCTCTGGATAAGAGCGTCTGCTAAATGACTAAAATGTCTGATGTAATTGGAGGTGCACCTGTGGATGTATTTCAAGGCCTACCTTCAAACTCAGTGTCTTTTTGCTTGAATCATCAAAAGAAATCAGCCAAGGTCTCAGAAAAGAAATGGTAGACCTCCACAAGTCTGGTTCATCCTTGGGAGCAATTTCCAAACGCCTGAAGGTACCACGTTCATCTGTACAAACAACAGTACGCAAGTATAAACACCATGAGACCACGCAGCCATCATACTGCTCAGGAAGGAGACATGTTCTGTCTCCTAGAGATGAACGTACTTTGGTGCAAACAGTGCAAATCAATCCCAGAACAACAGCAAAGAATCTTGTGAAGATGCTGGAGGAAACGGGTACAAAAGTATCTATATCCACAGTAAAACGAGTCCTACATCGACATAACCTGAAAGGCTGATCAGCAAGGAAGAAGCCACTGCTCCAAAACCGCCATAAAAAGCCAGACTACGGTTTGCAACTGCACATGGGGACAAAGATCGTACTTTTTGGAGAAATGTCCTCTGGTCTGATGAAACAGAAATATAACTGTTTGGCCATAATGACCATCATTATGTTGGGAGGAAAAAGGGGGATGCTTGCAAGCCGAAGAACACCATCCAAACCGTGAAGCACGGGGGTGGCAGCATTATGTTGTGGGGGTGCTTTGCTGCAGGAGGGACTGGTGCACTTCACAAAATAAATGGCATCATGAGGTAAGAAAATTATGTGGATATATTGAAGCAACATCTCAAGACATCAGTCAGGAAGTTAAAGCTTGCTTGCAAATGGCTCTTCCAAATGAACCATGACCCCAAGCATACTTCCAAAGTTGTGGCAAAATTTAAGGACAACAAAGTAAAGGTATTGGAGTGATCATCACAAACCCTGACCTCAAGCCTATAGAAAATGTGTGGGCAGAACTGAAAAAGCGTGTGCGAGCAAGGAGGCCTACAAACCTGACTCAGTTACACCAGCTCTGTCAAGAGGAATGGGCCAAAATTCACCCAACTTATTGTGGGAAGCTTGTGGAAGGCTACCCGAAACGTTTGACCCAAGTTAAACAATTTAAAGGCAATGCTACCAAATACTAATTGAGTGTATGTAAACTTCTGACCCACTGGGAATGTGATGAAAGAAATAGAAGCTGAAATAAATAATTCTCTACTATTACTCTGACATTTCACATTCTTAAAATAAAGTGGTGATCCTAACTGACTTAAGACAGGGAATTTTTTACTAGGAACTGAGGTTAAATGTATTTGGCTAAGGCGTATGTAAACTGCCGACTTCAACTGTATATGTGTGTATGTTTGTGTATGTGTGCACGCATGAGTGTGTGTGTGTGTGTGTATGTGTGTCTCACCCGCCGCAAGTCACAGAGCTAATTAGTTAGCAGATCAGTGTATGGTGTTTAATCTGCAGTTAGAGCTGTGCGATGGTAACCAGCTGTCCTCATGGTGGCAGCCAGCGCTGCTTCCTAATTGGCTGTCTTTACAGCCCTGGCTGGCTGCTCTGCCCAGCTCTGTGATGTCTTACGGCTAGAGAAGAGCCAACCATGGCCTGATGGTCTCTCATGGGATCAGCCCTGTAACTCTTACTTTATCACTCACACATTGTCTAATTAACTGTGATTACCCTCATCTAACCACGCTCACTGTGGAGGGCTGGCAAGACAAGCGTATGTGTGTATGTGTTTGTGTTTTGCTTTAATCCGTTTTATTTTGTATATTTTAGAGAAAGAGAGAGAGGCTGTTGTTGTCCAGATCACATCCATTTGCATCACCCTGACCCCGTCTTGTTTCGGCTTGTCACGTCCTGACCAGTTTAAGGAGTATTTGCTATTGTAGTTTGGTCAGGACATGGCAGAGGGTATTTTGTTTATGTGTTTCGGGGTGGTGGTGGTGGTGTATGTAGTAGGGTGTTTGATTTATTATTTCCGGGTTTTGGTCTATGTTCTATGTTTTGTATTTCTATGTTCTTTCTGGTTTGTGGTATTTCTATGTGTAGGTTAATGGGGGGTTGGACTCTCAATTGGAGGCAGGTGCTTTCTCGTTGCCTCTGATTGAGAGTCCTATATATGGGTAATTGTTTGGTGTAGTGTTGTGGGAGATTGTTTCTTGTTTTGCCTGTGTGAGCGTGGCAAGACAGTTTTTTTTTTTTGGGTTCGTGCGTTTTGTTGTTTTGGTGTTCTCTTTATTTAAAATAAATATCAAGATGAGCATCCACATTCCTGCTGCGTTTTGGTCCTCTATTCCCGACGACAACCGTTACACGGCTAAGCAAGACAGCAACAGCTATCACTCACACACGTGACCTCATTATGATGATGTACAGTTAATCGTCTCCATGGTAACACAGACTAGTTGCTTTTGAGCAGAGCCAGATGGATGTCGGAGGAAAGGGGGTGTTGCAGTATAACTGCAATCACCATTGGGATACAGACAGACACAGACACAGACAGACACACACAGGCTTTTTAAATGCTTTTCCATCTGTTTATTTACAATGCCTTCAGAAAGTATTCACACACCTTGACTTATTCCACATTTTGTTGTGTTACAAATTAGGATTAAAATGAATGAATTGTCTTTTTTTCAATTATCTACACAAAATACTCTTTAATGTCAAAGTGGAAAGATATTCTAATGAATTTATGAAAAATGAAACACTAGTATATCTTGATTAGTATTCAACCCCCTTAGTCAATACATGTTATAATAAGTATTTTTCATTAAGTCTCTATGAGCTTTGCACACCTGGATTGTACAATATTTGCCCTTTTTTGTGTTCAAACTCTTAAATTGGTTGTTGATCATTGCTAGACAGCCATTTTCAAGTCTTGCCATAGATTTTCAAGTCGATTTAAGTCAAAACTGTAACTTGGCCACTCAGGAAAATTCAATGTTGTTTTGGTCAGCAACTCCAGTGTATATTTGTCCTTGTGTTTTAGGTTATTGTCTTGCTGAAAGGTGAATTTGTCTCCCAGTGTCTGTTGGAAAGCAGAGCGAACCAGGTTTTCCTCTAGAATTTTGCCTGTGCTTAGCTCTATTCCATTTATTTTTATCCCTTGCCCCCAAAAACTCCCTAGCCCTTACCTATGACAAGCATATCCATAACATGATGCAGCCACCACCATGCTTGAAGATATGAAAAGTGGATGGTACTCAGTTGTGTTGGATTTGCCCCAAACATAATGCTTTGTATTCAGGACAAAAAGTTTATTTCTTTGCCACATTTCTTTCAGTATTACTTTAGTGCCTTGCAAACAGGTTGCATATTTGGGAATATTTGTATTATATACAGAGTTCCTTCTTTTCACTCTGTCATTTAGGTTAGTTGTGGAGTAACTACAATGTTGTTGATCCAACCTCAGTTTTCTCCTATCAGAGCCGTTAAACTCTGTAACGGTTTTAAAATCACAATTGCCCTCATGGTGAAATCCCTGAGCGGTTTCCTTCCTCTCCAGCAACTGAGTAAGCAAGGATGCCTGTATCTTTGTAGTGACTGGGTGTATTGACACACTATCCAAAAAGTAATAACATCACCATGCTCAAAGGGATATTCAGTGTCAGCTTTTTATTTACCCATCTACCAATAGGTATCCTCCTTTGCGAGGCACTGGAAAACCTCCCTGGTCTTTGTGGTTGAATCTGTGCTTGAAATGCACTACTTGACTGAGGGACCTCACTGATAATTGTATGTGTGGGGTACTGAGATGGGGAAATCCTAAAATAAATTATGTTAACCACTATTATTGCACACAGAGTGAGTACATGCAACTTATTTGTTCATCAAAGTTTTACTCCTGAACATATTTAGGCTTATCATAACCAAGGGTTTGAATACTTACTGACTCAAGATGTTTCAGCTTTTAATTTTTTATATTTTATTTGACCCCCTTTTCTACCCAGTTTCGTGATATCCAAAAGCAATCCAATTACGATCTTGTCTCATTGCTGCAACTACCCAAAGGCCTCAGGAGAGGCGAAGATCAAGTTATGCATCCTCCGAAACATGACCTGTCAAACTGCGCTCCTTAACACCCGCCCGCTTAACCTGGAAGCCAATGTGTTGGAGGAAACACCGTTCAACTGATGGCCAAAGTTGGCCTGTAGGCGCCCGGCCTGCCACAAGGAGTCGCTAGAGTGCAATGTGCCAAGTAAAGCCCCCCAGCAAAACCCTCCCCTAACCCGGATGACGCTGGACCAATTGTCACTGCCCTATTGGACTCCCAGTGACGGCCGGTTGTGACACAGCCTGGGATCAAACCTGGGTCTGTACCTTAGACCACTGCACCACTCGGGAGGCCCCAGCTTTCATTTTTTATACATTTTTTTTACATTTCTGCAAGCTAAATTCCACTTTGTTATTGTGGAGTATCGTCTGTAGATCTGTGCCAAAATCTCAATGTAATTCATTTTAAATTCAGGCTGTAACACAATAAAATGTGGAAAAAGTCAAGGGATGTGAATACTTTCTGAAAGCACTCTAAATCAACTCTGACCTAAGCTGACTGCTGGTTGTGGAGTTTGACAGTTAATCACTTGACATGTGTGTACTTCAAGTGTGTTCTGTGTGTGTGGTGAGTTATTGTTTCTCTCTGAGTGTGAGCGAGTGAGTACAGTTGAACAGCAGAACACAAACAGCAGGGGGAGAGAAAGAGAGAGAGCGCAGTATGCTGCTTTCAAATACAATACATATCAATTGTTCCTTGTGAGGCATTAGTGTGTGATTGCGATGATGGCCCATTTACACTAGCTCTTATGATGAGCTCAGCCAAAGGTTAGCCAGAGCAGTGATCAGTCAATAGGAAGATGAGTTCTGGACTATTGATCCCCTCTCTCCTGAGGATCCTTAACTGCGGTGGTTCCCAACCTTTTTTGAACCGTGGCACACCTTGATGGGATAAAACATTCTGTGGCACACCTAAACTTTCCTAATAATTGATTTAGTGTTAATGACCTTCATCTCATTTGATTCATACTGCAAATCATACATTTTCTGTGACAACTTGTTTTTATAGATTAAATAGGGTTTATTTAAACTATTTTCATAGTTCTTTACCCATGATGGTTAATCATGATGTTTAATTTGTGTGAACCCCTTTAAGAGCGTCCAGCAAATTTAGCTGGTATAATAGGTCTTACTTTAATGACTTCATGGACCTTGTTTCTTAGGCTACATATGTTAATATGGGTTAATTTTAGCACTTTTCTGGGTTGCTTGATTGTTTTTAATGCTTTACTGGGAAGCTTATCAGAGGTAGACTTACTTATGCTATTTACATTGGAGCTGATAGTGCAGGCTGAGCTGCATAAAGTGGTCTTCCTACTATTGTTAGAATCACCTTTGGCAGCGATTACAGCTGTGAGTCTCTGATTAAGTCTCTAAGAGCTTTGCACACCTGGATTGTACAATATTTGCCCATTATTCTTTTCAAAATTCTTCAAGCTCTGTCAAATTGGTTGTTGATCATTCCCAGACAACCATATTCAAGTCTTGCCATAGATTTTAAAGCAGATTTAAGACAAAACTGTAACTTGGCCACTCAGGAACATTGACTACCTTCTTGGTAAGCAACTTTTGGCTTTGTGTTTATGTTATTTTCCTGCTGAAAGGTGAATTCACCTTCCAGTGTCTGGTGGAAAGCAGACTGAACCAGGTATTCCTCTCGGAATTTGCCTCTGCTTAGCTCCATTCCGTTTATTTTTAACATAACTCCCCAGTCCTTAACGATTACAAGCATACCCATAACATGATGCAGTCAACACATGCTTGAAAATATGGAGAGTGGTACTCAGTAATGTATTGAATTGGATTTGCTCCAAACATAAAACTTTGTTTTCAGAACAAAAAGTTAATTGCTTTGCCACATTACTTTAGTGCCTTGTTGCAAAAAGGATGCATGTTTCGGAATAATTTTATTCTGTACAGGCGTCCTTCTTTTCACTCTGTCAATTATGTTAGTATTGTGGAGTAACTACATTGTTGTTGGTCCATTCTCAGTTTTCTCCTATCACAGC
This sequence comes from Salmo salar, assembly GCF_965601325.2. NCBI lineage: Eukaryota > Metazoa > Chordata > Actinopteri > Salmoniformes > Salmonidae > Salmo > Salmo salar. The sequence continues at coordinate 5,959,462 of NC_138310.1, forward strand.
ATTTAAACTCTGTCACTGTTTTAAAGTCACCATTGGCCTCATGGTGAAATCCATGAGTGGTTTCCTACCTATATGGCAAACAGAATTAGAAAGGATGCTTGTATCTTTGTAGTGACTGGGTGTATTGATACACCATCAAAAGTATAATTGATAATTTCACCATGCTCAAAGGGATATTCATTGTCTGCTTTTAGGTGTTTTTCAACCAATAGGTGCCCTTCTTTGCGAGGCATTGGAAAACCGCCCTGGTCTTTGTGGTTGAATCTGTGTTTGAAATTCACTGCTCGACTGAGGAACCTTACAGATAATTGTGTGTGGGCTACAGAGATGAGTCAAGTCATTAAAAAATTATGTTAAACACTATTATTGCACCCAGAGTGAGTCCATGCAATTTATTATGTGACTTGTTAAGCACATGTTACTTCTACTCCCACTCCCCCTCTCCTGCGCTCGATGTTTCCTTGTCAGATGGTTTTCTTGTTTTGTGCTATGTTCATTATTATTAAACTCACTAACTGCACCTGCTTCCTGACTCACTGCGTGGTGTTACAGAAATCTGCCTCAACAAATGGAAGCAGCAGTTAATCAGGACAACTCCCAGATGGTCAGGGAACAGGGACACCTACTTCGCCGACGGCTATGGATGAGGTCTTCTGTGTTCTTCAATGTCTCGACATTCCCCGAGGGGCGTCACCTCCAACAAGTGGAGGATTCTCTACCACAAGTTGAGCCAGCCCATACAACAGTCCGCCCAGGTCATTTGTCCCTCCCGGACAAATATGACGGGTTTCCATCCAAATGCTGTGACTCCCTACACCAGTGCTCCCTCTATTTTATTGATCAGATGGGAGCCCCCACCACTGAGATGTCCAAGGTTGCCATGGTTATTTCCTTGCTGACCATACAGCGTTGGAGTGGGCTACGGCCATCTGAGAGGAGAGGAAGAGCTGAGTTCCTTAAGGGTTCATGGCTTTGTTCAGGGGTGCTTCGACCATCCACCGGAGGGCAGAGAGGGGTGTGAGTGCCTACTCCATCTACGGTAGGATGACCATGGTGGAGTACGTGCTCACCTTCCGGACAGTGGCAGCATCCAGCGGATGGAATGAGCCGGGCTCTGCACCCTACTCAGACGAGGATTGTGCAAAGAAATCCAGACAGAGTTGACGTGCTGAGACGACAATCTAACTTTGGACACACTCATCTTGATGGCCATCTGTCTGGATTACCTTCTTCGTGATTACCCATCGCCTCTCCCAATCCTTCATTGACCATTGAGTCAGAGGTAGGGGCCCCTACCCATGGAGGTAGGGGCCACACACCTCCCCACGACTGACCGACATTGTCAGAGACAGTTGGGGCTCTGTCCCTATTGTGGCCAGGAGGTTAGGCATGAGTAATCCATCATCACTTTCTGATAAACCTTTTATTGGTATCGTTTTCACTAGCTGGCTGTCCTTCAACTATTTTTTCTACAGCTAGTGGGTTCCAGTGCCGAGGGGAATGTTATTAATCAGACCCTTGCCTCCTCCCTGTACATCACCCCATATCCGTTCTCCTCTCCGTTTGCGGTCCAAGCGTTGGATATGCCACCATTGGGATCCGGCGCTATTACGCATGTCACAGCTCCCCTCACTGTGGGACACAAGCACCAGGAAAGCCTTCCCTTTCTCATCACCTCTGCACCCGTATACAAAGTCATCCTTGGCCTCCCGTGGCTCCAACTCCATAATCCCACCATCTCCTGGTCAGCGAGGATTACTGCCTGGCGACCAGGATGTCGGAGGACTGCTTTCCCGCATCCTGTGGTTCCACGTCGGTGGAGGGCCCTGTGAGTGTTTGCCAGCGCATTAATCGGTCCTCCCGTATAGTTGGCACCGTGTTTTGGGACGTAGATGTGGACATCCGCAAGGCTCTGGAGAGGGAACCCCGCTCCTGCTACATGCCCTCCGGAGTGCATCTACTTCCCCACGGGGGTGAGAGATCGGTTGCTGACCTGGGCACACACATCCCTCATTGCCGGACACCCAGGTATCACCCGCACCACTCAATCCCTTTCTGAGAAACTGGTGGCCCACTTCGGCGCAGGATATTGCACACTGTCAACTCATGTTCAGTATGTACTCAATCTAAATCTCCCCGGCATGCTCCAGCAGGTGAACTCCTTCCCCTTCCCATGCCTCAGCGTCTCTGGCCTCATCTGTCCATTGATTTTTGTCACTGATCTCCCCTCTGATGGTTTCACCACAAGTTTGGTGGTTGTTCACAGATTCTCAAAATCATACCATTTCACCCCTCTCTCTTGTCTCCCTACCATTCTCCTGGTCACTGAGGCACTGTTCCAGCAGGTCTTCCGGCACTGTGGCCTTCCGGAGGATATCGTCTCCGATCGTGGCCCCCAATTAACATCATGTGTATGGAAGGCTTTCATGGAGAAGCTGGGTGTCACGGTCAGCCTCACTTCCGTGTACCAGCCTCAATCTAACGGGCACGTGGAGAGGATGAATCAGGAGCTGGGGAGGTTCCTGAGGAGTCATTGCCAGGACCAGCAGGGGGAGGGGCCCTGTTCAAGATCCTCCAGAGGGTCAACGATGTAACTTACAGATTACAACTCCCGACTAACTACCGGATCTCATCATCGTTTCATGTTTCCCTCAGGTTGGTGGTTCCTGGTCCCCTGGCTGATGCCGTCCCATGACACCCCCTCTGCCTCACTTGGACATCGGGAGAAGCCTATGCCGTCAGATCACTCCTGGACTCCCGACTGGGAGGGGTACGATCCAGAGGAGCGGTACTGGGTTCCAGAGGACAATATTCTAGATCCCAGCATCATCCAAGAATCCAACTTTGCCGTCCAGACCGGCCTGATCCTCGCCCTCACAGCCGTCCTCCCGGGGGGGAGTACTGTCATGTCTTCTCCCTCTCTCCTGCGCCGGCCTACTAACACCAGTCCTGGCAACCCATTATTACGCACACCTGTCAACCCTCATTATGCACACCTGCGCCGACTCATGAGGGAAACCTGGACTCCATCACTACCCTGATTACTCCCTAGAATCACTTCCGGCAGTATTGGTTATGTTTCTTTGTCAGACGGTTTTCTTGTTTTGTGCTATGTAATTATACTTTTATTAAACTCACTAACTGCACCTGCTTCCTGACTCGACGTTACAGCACATTTTTACTCCTGAACTTATTTAGGACTGTCATAACAAATGGGTTGAATACTTATTGACTCAAGACATTTCAGCTTTACATTTTTAATTTGTAAGTAAAATCAAAAACATAATTCAATTATGGGGTTTTGTGTGACAAAACAAATATCAGTATTAATTCATTCAGGCTGTAACACAAAGTGTGGAAAATTCAGTGTTGGGAAGGGCCCACAATTCCACACATTTTGCCATGGGTTGAAGAGAAATGTTGGTTTTAAAGCAAATTTCCTCGAATTCTACACGTTTTGTAATTACTTGTGTCATGTTAAGATCTCTGTGTGAATGACAAACAAAATCAATGGGTGGCGGAGGTCAGGGACCCAATTTTCCACAACAGGAAAATTGTCCAATTCACGCACTTGCCAACAGCACATCCCTACTGCCTCTGATCTGGCGGACTCACTAAACAAACATGCTTCATTTATAAATGATGTCTGAATGTTGGAGTTTTCCTCTGGCAATCCATACATTTAAAGAAAATGGTGCTCTCTGGTTTGCCCTAGGATAGGAGGCGCCACAGCGCATTTTGAAAAAAAATCGTTCCCATTTTCAACGGCCTACTAATCAAACTCAGAAGCTAGGGCATGCATATACTTATTATATATGGATAGAAAATACCCTAAAGTTTCTAAAACTGTTTGAATGGTGTCTGTGAGTATAACAGAACTCAAATGGCAGTCAAAACCCCGAGACCGATTGAAACAGGAAGTGGAATTCAGAATTGTGGACTCGACTTCTCATCTTTCCCTATAAATCACACCGTTAACCATGGTTCAGTGAGCACTTCCTATTGCTTCCACTAGATGTCACCAGTCTTTTCACAGTGGTTTGAGCCTTATACAGTCGAAACTCAGTGAATGATACTCTTTGGAAATTGGTCACAGGGGATGGGCCATCACCATTATGACGCCGGCGGCCATGTCTACCCCCACTTTTGGAATGGGTTTGAAAGACAATTAAATCATCCCCCTCGAATCTTATTGGCTCTCTTGGTGTTACAGGCCCTGAAGATTAATGTTTTACAACGTTTGACATGTTTGAACGAACCTACAGGCGGGAGAATCTCATTTTATCCGGAACTTCAGCCCTGCGCTTGGAGAGAGCCATAGGACGCGCTACCAACAGCAGGCTAATGGAACGTGAAGTATGGACTTTTTGACCGAAAATACATCTGTTGTGGACCTGGGATGCTTTCTGATGAAGACAACTAAAGGTAGGCGATTATTGACAATATTATACAAGATGAGATGTGACATGCGATTGTTTCCAAGATGGCGCCGAGCTCTGTATATTAGCTCATTTTCTGAGTATCGCATCTCCTTTTATCGCAAAGTGTGATTACCCAGTACAGTTAATTTAAAATCTGGTATGACAGGTGTTCTCAAGAGATATTCATCTATAAATGTTAGATTGACAATATAAATTTAAAAAATCGTTATCGGATAGTAATTTAGGGAAATGTAGCATTGTTTACCGGGACGCATTTGAGGGGAAATTATTTAGTCAACGTCAGACAGAGATGTAAAATGCTGTTTTTATATATAAATATGACCTTTATTGAACAAAAGAATGCATGCATTGTATAACATGATGTCCTAGGGGTGCCATCTGATGAAGTTTGTAAAAGGTTAGTGCTGCATTTAGCTGTTTTTTGATTATATGTGATGCAAGTGGTTGGTCGGAAAATGGCTATGAAGCTGCTTTTTACGATGGACTCATCTAACATAATCTAATGATTTGCTTTTCCTGTAAAACCTTTTTGAAATCGGACGACGTGGGTCGATTCAGGAGAGGTGTATCTATAAAAAAAAAGAATTTTTTTTTTAATATTTTTTTTTAAATTATGATTTTTTTTTAATGCTAATTGGCGATATGATTTTTCGCTGGATTTTGATCCCGCTGACGGGATGAGACGCTGAAGAGGTTGATAAGGAATTAGAAATGTTTTATACTTTAGTATTTACATGTACTTTTGATACTTATGTATATTTTAAAACAAATACTTTTAGACTTTTACTCAAGTAGAATGTTACTGGGTGATTTTTACTTTTACTTGAGTCATTTTCTATTAAGGTATCTTTACTTTTACTCAAGTATGATAATTAGGTACTTTTTCCACCACTGGTATTCAGCCATGATTACTAAAAGTTTAGATAGCTGGCTAGACTAACTACCAATCTAAAAATTATTAGCTGACATGGCTAATTGAGTGGCTGACATAAGAGAAAAACTGCTGATGTACAATCACATTTTGAAATTGCACCTGGTGTATTACACTAATCTTAATCTCAATAGTAAATTGAGACCCATAATTAGTGCCCAAAATAAAATAAAAATGTATATTTTTCTATTTTAGGGAGTGGGTTTGGGAGCCCGTTAGCGGCCTGGGGTACCGAAGCGACCACTTATGTCGCTTATGCCTGGAACTGGCCCTGGTCATGGGTGGCTGGAGGGAGATCCAGAGCCTTGGAGCAAACCTGGAGAGCATATACGGTCCCACAGTTGACAGTGCATGTCAGAGCCAAAACCAAGCCATGAGGTTGAAAGAATTGTCCGTGGAGCTCCGAGAAAGGATTTTGTTGAGGCACAGATCTGGGGAAGGGTACCCAAACATTTCTGCAGCATTGAAGGTCCCCAAGAACACAGTGCCCTCCATCATTCTTCAATGGAACAAGTATGGAACTACCAAGACTCTTTCTAAAGCCGGCTGCCTGGCCAAACTGAGAAAAATGGAGGGAGAAGGGCCTTGGTCAGGGAGGTGACCAAGAATCTGATGGGTTCCTCTGCGGAGATGGGAGAATCTTCCAGGACATCCTTGGCGGCCAAACCATCCCCTAACCGGACGACGCTGGGCCAATTGTGAGTCTGGACTCGAACCCAGAATCTCTAGTGGCACAGCTAGCACAGAAACTCCCTAGATACAGGTGTGCCATGGTTGTACCCAAGAAGACTCGAGGCCTAATCACTGCCAAAGGTGCCTCAATAAAGTACTGAGTAAATGTCTGAATACTTATGTAAAATGTTTTATCAGTTTTTTTTATATAAATTGGCAAAAAAATCTTAAAACCTGTTTTTGCTTTGTCATTATTGGGTATTGTGTGTACATTGAAGAGGAAACAATACAATGTAATCCATTTTAGAATAAGGCTGTAACGTAACAAAATGTGGAAAAAGTGAAGGGGTCTGAATACTTTCCAAATGCCCTGTATTGTATCAAAACTCTTTTGAAAAGCCATTTAAGTAAGGTCAGTCTGGACATCAAGGAAGGATTTCTAGTTAATGGCCTTTTTTGTCATTGATATGCATTGGTACCCATAGCAACAGCTTCGTTTTGGGCTGCTCAGTGACAAGACATGAAAGAGCTGTTAGCTGACATTAGCTAGCTACTTTTTGTCACTCTGAACTTAGACAAACAGCTGTAAGTTTTGATTGGTAGAAGATAACTCTGCTCTGATTCCTGGATTAAATAGCAAAGAGGTAGACCAAGATGTTATACCTTATACGTTTTTTTGTTAGTATCCATAGCAACGGCTCCGTGTGGGCTGCTCAATGACGAGATATGAGAGAATTGTTAGCTGGCGTTAGCTAGCTAGTTTTCCTCACTCTAAACTCTGACAAATAGCTGTAACTTTTCATTGGTAGAAGATAATTCATTCCTGATTCCAGATTTGAATAGCAGAGAAGTAGCCCAATATGACATACCCTCTAAGTTTTTGTTAGAGTCCATAGCATTGGCTCCATTTGGGCTGCTCAATCACGAGACTGAGAGAGCTGTTAGCTGGCGTTTGCTACCTACTTTTCGTCAATCTAAACTCAGACAAAAAGCTGTAACTTTTGTCTCAGCCTCCAGTATTTATGCTGCAGTAGTTTATGTGTCGGGGGGCTAGGGTCAGTCTGTCACATCTGGAGTATTTCTCTTGTCTTTTCCGGTGTCCTGTGTGAATTTAAATATGCTCTCTCTAATTCTCTCTTTCTCTTTCTTTCTTTCTCTCTCTCGGAGGACCTGAGCCCTAGGACCATGCCTCAGGACTACCTGGCTTGATGACTCCTTGCTGTCCCCAGTTCACCTGGCCATGCTGCTGCTCCAGTTCCAACTGTTCTGCCTGCAGCTATGGAACCCTGACCTGTTCACCGGACGTGCTACCTGTCCCAGACCTGCTGTTTTCAACTCTCTAGAGACAGCAGGAGCGGTAGAGATACTCTCAAAGATCGGCTATGAAAAAGCCAACTGACACTTACTGTTGTGTTACTGACTTGTTGCACCCTCGACAACTACTATGATTATTATTGTTTGACAATGCTGGTCATTTATGAACATTTAAACATCTAGGCCATGTGCTGTTATAATCTCCACCCGGCACAACCAGAAGAGGACTGGCCACCCCTCATAGCCTGGTTCCTCTCTAGGTTTCTTCCTAGGTTTTGGCCTTTCTAGGGAGTTTTTCCTAGCCACCGTGCTTCTACACCTGCATTGCTTGCTGTTTGGGGTTTAGGCTGGGTTTCTGTACAGCACTTTGTGATATCAGCTGATGTAAGAAGGGCTATATAAATACATTTGATTTGATAAGTAGTAGATAAATCTGTCATGATTCCAGATTTGAATAGCAGAGAAGTAAACAAAGATGTTATACCCTCTACGTTTTTGTTAATTACATGGCAACAGCTCTGTCTGGGCTGCTCAATGACGAGACTGAGAGAGTTGTTAGCTGGCGTTAGCTATCTACTTTTCGTCACTCAAAACTCAGACAAACAGCTGTTACTTTTTTTCCTTTTGTGTTATTGACTGCATGTTTGTTTATTCCATGTGTAACTGTAATGGTTTTCTTAGAGAAGTGGAGGAGTCAGGCGCAGGACACAGGGATAAAGGTAAACAAACGTGTTTACTAAAAATATCAATAAATCTTCTCATAGAAAAATACATAGTTTGGAGAAACACCTCCAACTACACAAAACAGACAAACAATCACCGACAAGACAAACAGGAAATGCAGAGGTTAAATAATGAACATGATTAGAGAAATGAAAAACAGGTGTACACAATAAAGACAAAACCAAACGAACAGTGAAACATCGATCGGTGGCAACTAGTAAGCTGGTGACATCGACCGCTGAACGCCGCCCGAACAAGGAGAGGGGCCGACTTCGGCGGGAGTCGTGACAGTACCCCCTCCTGACGCGCGGCTCCAGCAGCGCGCCGACACCGGCCTCGGGGACGACCCGGAGGACGGGGAGCAGGGCGATCCGGACGGAAGCGGTGAAAATCCTGGATTAACGACGGATCCAGGATGTCTTCCGCCGGTACCCAGCTTCGCACCTCCGGGCCATACCCCTCCCACTCCACGAGGAGTCCATAATGGCTCGTACGGTATATGCCGGGGCCACCTCGATGTCCAGAGGGGGCGGAGGAACCTCCCGTACCTCAGACTGCTGGAGCGGACCAGTCACCACCGGCCTGAGGAAAGACACATGGAACGAGGGGTTAATATGATAATCAGGGGGAAGTTGTAACCTATAACAGTAGGTTAAATGGCCCCACAAAACGCGGACCCAGCTTCCGGCAGGGCAGGTGAAGGGGCAGGTTTCGGGTCGAGAGCCAGACCCGATCCCCCGGTGCATAAACCGGGGCCTCACTGCGGTGGCTGTCGGCACTCGCCTTTTGCCGCCTGATGGCTCGTTGAAGACGTACATGGGCAGCGTTCCATGTCTCCTCCGAGTGCCGAAACCATTCATCCACCGCAGGAGCCTCGATCTGGCTCTGATGCCATGTTGCCAGGACCGGCTGATACCCTAGCACACACTGAAAAGGGGTAAGGTTAGTGGAAGAGTGGCGTAGGGAATTTTGGGCCATCTCCGCCCAAGGGATAAATGATGCCCACTCTCCCGGCCGGTCTTGGCAATAGGACCGCAGAAACCTACCCACCTCTTGGTTGACTCTTTCCACCTGCCCGTTACTCTCGGGGTGGAACCCTGAGGTAAGGCTGACCGAGACCCCCAGGCGTTCCATAAACGCCCTCCAGACTCTAGACGTAAATTGGGGACCCCGATCAGAGACTATATCCTCAGGCACCCCGTAGTGCCGGAATACATGGGTGAATAGGGCCTCCGCAGTCTGTAGAGCCGTAGGGAGACCGGGCAAAGGAAGGAGACGGCAGGACTTAGAAAACCGATCCACAACGACCAGGATCGTGGTGTTACCCCGTGACGGGGGAAGATCCGTCACGAAATCCACCGATAGGTGTGACCACGGTCGTTGCGGAATGGGAAGGGGTTGTAATTTCCCTCTGGGCAGATGTCTAGGTGCCTTGCACTGTGCGCATACCGAACAGGAGGAGACATAAACCCTCATGTCCTTGGCTAACGTGGGCCACCAGTACTTCCCCGTAAACAGCGCACCGTTCGACCTATACCAGGATGACCAGAGGAGGGTGATGTGTGGGCCCAACAGATCAAACGATCGCGAACATCAAACGGCACGTACACGCGCCCAACGGGACACTGGGAGGGAGTGGGTTCTGCACGTGACGCCCGTTTGATGTCCGCGTCCACCTCCCATACCACCGGTGCCACCAGGCATGAGGCTGGAATTATGGGAGTGGGCTCTGTGGACCGCTCCTCTGTATCATACAGCCGGAACAGTGCGTCTGCCTTGACGTTCTGGGAACCTGGTTTATAGGAAAGAGTGAAAGAAAAGCGTGTGAAAAACATAGCCCACCTAGCCTGGCGAGGGTTCAGTCTCCTCGCTGCCCGAATATACTCCAGATTTCGGTGGTCAGTCCAAATGAGGAAAGGGTGTCTAGCCCCCTCAAGCCAATGTCTCCATGCTTTCAGAGCCCCGACAACAGCTAACAACTCCCTATCCCCCACGTCATAGTTTCGCTCCGCCGGGCTGAGCTTCTTCGAAAAGAAAGCACAGGGGCGGAGTTTTGGTGCTTTACCCGAGCGCTGAGATAGCACAGGCCCTTTTCCAGCCTCGGATGCATCCACCTCAACTATGAACGCTAAGGAGGGATCAGGATGCGCCAGCACGGGATCCGTGGTAAACAGAGCCTTCAGGTTACCAAAAGCTCTGTCCGCCTCAGCCGACCACCGCAACCGCACCGGTCCCCCCTTCAGTAAGGAGGTAATGGGAGCCGCCACGTGGCCAAAGCCCCGGATAAACCTCCGGTAGTAGTTGGCAAACCCTAAAAACCGCTGCACCTCCTTTACCGTGGTTGGAGTCGGCCAATTACGCACGGCTGAAATGCGGTCAGTCTCCATCTCCACCCCTGACGCGGACAAACGGTACCCAAGGAAGGAGACGGACTGTTGAAAGAACAGACTCTTCTCCGCCTTGACGTAAAGGTCATGCTCCAACAGTCGACCAAGCACCGTACGCACAAGGGACACATGCTCAGCGCGGGTGGTGGAGTATATGAGAATATCATCTATACACCACCACACCCCGCCCGTGCAGGTCCCTGAAGATCTCATCCACAAATGATTGGAAGACGGATGGAGCATTCATTAAACTCTATGGGCTAGGTAGGACGCTTGCGTCCCACCTACGTAACAGCCACTGGCAGCCTGTGGCGCGATTTTCAAAACCTTAAAAATCCTATTACTTCAATTTCTCAAACATATGACTATTTTACAGCTATTTAAAGACAAGACTCTCGTTAATCTAACCACACTGTCCGATTTCAAAAAGGCTTTACAACGAAAGCAAAACATTAGATTATGTCAGCAGAGTACCAAGCCAGAAATAATCAGACACCCATTTTTCAAGCCAGCATATAATGTCACCAAAACCCAGAAGACAGCTAAATGCAGCACTCACCTTTGATGATCTTCATCAGATGACAACCCTAGGACATTATGTTATACAATACATGCATGTTTTGTTCAATCAAGTTCATATTTATATCAAAAACCAGCTTTTTACATTAGCATGTGACGTTCAGAACTAGCATACCCCCCGCAAACTTCCGGGGAATTCGCTAACATTTTACTAAATTACTCACGATAAACGTTCACAAAAAGCATAACAATTATTTTAAGAATTATAGATACAGACCTCCTCTATGCACTCGATATGTCCGATTTTAAAATAGCTTTTTGGTGAAAGCACATTTTGCAATATTCTAAGTACATAGCCCAGGCATCACGGGCTCGCTATTTAGACACCCGGCAAGTTTAGCACTCACCATAATCATATTTACTATTATAAAAGTTTGATTACCTTTTGTTGTCTTCGTCAGAATGCACACCCAGGACTGCTACTTCAATAACAAATGTTGGTTTGGTCCAAAATAATCCATCGTTATATCCGAATAGCGGCGTTTTGTTCGTGCGTTCCAGACACTATCCGAAATAGTAAAGAAGTGTCGCGCGCATGGCGCAATTCGAGACAATAAAATTCTAAATATTCCATTACCGTACTTCGAAGCATGTCAACCGCTGTTTAAAATCAATTTTTACGCCATTTTTCTCGTAGAAAAGCGATAATATTCCGACAGGGAATCTCCTTTTCGGCAAACAGAGGAAAAAATCCCAAAGGCGGGGGCGGTCGGGTCACGCGCATAAGCCCAGTGTCCCTTGATCGGCCACTTGAGAAAGGCGATAATGTGTTTCAGCCTGGGGCTGGAATGACGACATTCTGTTTTTTCCCGGGCTCTGAGCGCCTATGGACGACGTGGGAAGTGTCACGTTAGAGCAGAGATCCTTAGTAAATGATAGAGATGGAAAAGAAGTTCAAGAAATGGTCAGACAGGCCACTTCCTGTAAAGGAATCTCTCAGGTTTTGACCTGCCATTTGAGTTCTGTTATACTCACAGACACCATTCAAACAGTTTTAGAAAATTTAGGGTGTTTTCTATCCATATGTAATAAGTATATGCATATTCTAGTTACTGGGTAGGAGTGGTAACCAGATTAAATCGGGTATGTTTTTTATCCAGCCGTGTCAATACTGCCCCCTAGCCCTAACAGGTTAACCCATACGGCATGACGAGGTACTCATAGTGCCCAGAAGTAGTGCTAAATGCCGTCTTCCACTCATCCCCTCCCCTGATACGCACCAGGTTGTACGCGCTCCTGAGGTCCAATTTTGTGAAGAAGCGCGCCCCGAGCAATGACTCTGTCATACTGGTGATCAGAGGCAGCGGGTAACTGTATTTAACCTGTTGGGGGTAGGGGGCAGTATTGACACGGCCGGATAAAAAACGTACCCGATTTAATCTGGTTACTACTCCTGCCCAGTAACTAGAATATGCATATAATTATTGTCTTTGGATAGAAAACACCGTAAAGTTTCTAAAACTGTTTGAATGGTGTCTGTGAGTATAACAGAACTCATATGGCAGGCAAAAACCTGAGAAGATTCCTTACAGGAAGTGGCCTGTCTGACAAGTTGTTGTTCATCTTGGCTCTTTTTATTGAAGACTGAGGATCTTTGCTGTAACGTGACACTTCCTACGGCTCCCATAGGCTCTCAGAGCCCGTGAAAAAGCTGAATGATATCGAGGCAGCCCCAGGCTGAAACACATTTACGCTTTTGGCAAGTGGCCGATCAGAGGACAATGGGCTTAGGCGCGTGCACGAGTCGACCCCGTGCTTTATTTTCTTTCCTCTTTTTACCTAAACGCAGATTCCCGGTCGGAATATTATCGCTTTTTTACAAGGAAAATGGCATAAAAATTGATTTTAAACTGCGGTTGACATGCTTCGAAGTACGGTAATGGAATATTTAGAATTTTTTTTGTCAAGAAATGCGTCGTGCGCGTCACCCTTCTTTACACTTCGGATAGTGTCTTGAATGCACGAACAAAACAGAGGATATTTGAACATAACTATGGATTATTTTGAACCAAACCAACATTTGTTATTGAAGTAGAAGTCCTGGGAGTGCATTCTGACGAAGAACAGCAAAGGTAATAATATTTTTCTTATAGTGAATCTGACTTTGGTGAGGGCTAAACTTGGTGGGTGTCTAAGTAGCTAGCCCTGTGATGCCGGGCTATCTACTCAGAATATTGCAAAATGTGCTTTCACCGAAAAGCTATTTTAAAATCGGACATAGCGAGTGCATAGAGGAGTTCTGTATCTATAATTCTTAAAATAATTGTTATGTTTTTTGTGAACGTTTATCGTGAGTAATTTAGTAAATTCACCGGAAGTTTGCGGGGGGTATGCTAGTTCTGAACGTCACATGCTAATGTAAAAAGCTGTTTTTTGATATAAATATGAACTTGATTGAACAAAACATGCATGTATTGTATAACATAATGTCCTAGGAGTGTCATCTGATGAAGATCATCAAAGGTTAGTGCTGTATTTAGCTGTGGTTTGGGTTTATGTGACATTATATGCTGGCTTGAAAAATGGGTGTCTGATTATTTCTGTCTGGGTACTCTGCTGACATAATCTAATGTTTTGCTTTCGTTGTAAAGCCTTTTTGAAATCGGACAGTGTGGTTAGATTAACGAGAGTCTTGTCTTTAAAATGGTGTAAAATAGTCATATGTTTGAGAAATTGAAGTAATAGCATTTCTAAGGTATTTGAATAACACGCCACGGGATTCCACTGGCTGTTACGTAGGTGGGACGAAATCGTCCCACAGGCCCTAGAGAAGATAAGCTAAGGACCCTGGGACTAAAGACCTCCTTCTGCAACTGGATCCTGGACTTCCTGACGGGCCGCCCCCAGGTGGTAAGGGTAGGTAACAACACACCCGCCACGCTAATCCTCAACACAGGGGCCCCTCAGGGGTGCGTGCTCATTCCCCTCCTGTACTCCATTTTCACTCATGACTGCAGTCACGACTCCAACACCATCATTAAATTTGCCAATGACACAACAGTGGTAGGCCTGGTCACCGACAATGACGAGCCAGCCTATAGGGAGGAGGTCTCTCAGGAGACTGAAAAGATTTGGTATGGGTCCTCAGATCCTCAAAAGGTTCTACAGCTGCACCATCGAGAGCATCCTGACTGGTTGCATCACTGCCTGGTATGGCAACTACTCAGCCTCCGACCACAAGGCACTACAGAGGGTAGTGCGAATGGCCCAGTACATCACTGGTGCCAAGCTTCCTGCCATCCAGGACCTCTATATCAGGTGGTGTCAGAGGAAGGCCCTGAAAATTGTCAAAGACTCCAGCCACCCTAGTAGCCTGTTATCTCTGCTACCGCATAGCAAGCGGTACCGGAGTGCCAAGAGGCTTCTAAACAGCTTCTACCCCCAAGCCATAAGACTCCTGAACATCTAGTCAAATGGCTACCCAGACTATTTGCATTGCCCTCCTCCCCTCACCCCCTCTTTACACCACTGTTACTCTCTGTTGTCATCTATGCATAGTCACTTTAATAACTCTACCTACATGTACATACTACCTCAACTAACCGGTGCCCCGCACATTGACTCTGTATCGGTACCCCACCTGTGTAATTTCTCAATATTGTTATTTTACTGCTGCTCTTTAATTACTTGTTACTTTTATCTCTTATTTTTATCCGTATTTTTTTAAACTGCATTGTTGGTTAGGGGCTCGTAAGTAAGCATTTCACTGTAAGGTCTACCCCTGTTGTATTCGGCGCATGTGAGTAATACAATTTGATTTGATAACAAATTCTTATTTACAATGACAATGACAGCCTACCGGAGAACAGTGGGGGGTTAACTGCCTTCTTCAGGGGCAGAACGGCAGATTTTTACCTTGTCAGCTCGGGGATTCGATCCAGCAACCCCCCCCCCCCATATATGTATCCAGAGTGACTTAGACTTACAATCAGTGCAGTCTGAAGTCGGTAAAAACACCACATATCATGATCATAGCATGTAAAACCTTCCAAATAGCCACTATTTCCTAAATCAGTGCTAGTAAGAGTGAATGAACAAGTATAAAAACAGTAAAGTGTTAGTATCACACATACAGGCACGCTCACAAGCTTTTGCGCACACGCACGCATGCGCACACACACCACACCCACACACACACCACACACACACACACACACACACACACGTTTTGTAAGTGTGCCAGGAGGTGAACTAAGCAGGATGTAAATACACAGATACTTCCTTAATCTCACTACCCTAATCTGTCTCAGTGACACATGTTATGGTTATAATGTAATCACATAACCTTACATCACCAAAGAACACCCATTCAGCAAAGTATATGATTTATGTGCAAATGCATTCAGCGTTGAAATATAATGATAAAGCAAGTTACATTCAAAGTGCCTGATCAGAGAATGACACTGTAGGACAGTGCTGCCCTCTGATGTCAAGGACAGAAGTAGCCCATCGAATCAGCCACATACTGTATACAGTGCCTTTGGAAAGTATTCAGACCCCTTGACTTTTTCCACGTTTTGTTACATTACAGCCTTATTCTAAAATGGACTAAATAAAACATTTTCCTCATCAATCTACACACAATACCCAATAATGACAAAGTGAAAACATGTTTTAAGAATTTTTTGCACATTTATTAAAATGAAAAAAACAGAAATACCTTATTTACATAGGTATTCAGACCCTTTCTATGAGACTCGAAATTGAGCTCAGGTGCATCCTGTTTCCATTGATCATCCTTGAGATGTTTATACAACTTGATTGGAGTCCACCTGTGGTAAATTCAATTGATTGGCCATGATTTTCAACATTCCATTCACTGTGAATGCAAAAGTTCAACTTTTGACACAAATCAGCTACCACTTTCCCAACAAGTTAGACAAAACATTAGAGTCTTATGAAATCAGAACAAAAATATCTCACACCAATCAAATGAAACAGCTGTTTTATTAACCACGTCAATTACATTTCCTTTAACTTTTTATAAACTGACATTTTTATAAACTATATATAACTTTATAAAATTATACACATTTTTATAAACTGAAATTTAAAAAAATCTGTTTTCGCTATGTCATTATGGGGTATTGTGTGTAGATTGATGAAGAAAATGTTTAAGGCTTTAACGTAACAAAATGTGGCAAAAGGGAAGTGGTCTGAATACTTTCCGAATGTACTGTACATTTGCGAAACTAGCATAAAATAACTCACCAACAGTAAGTAACTATTGAACCGTTCAAGTTAGAGACACCAAACCAACATTCACATGTTCAGGCTATCCTAGCTTAAAAATGTTTTTATCCATTATAACAGTATAAATGTGCATACATTTGCATAAAATAATCCACCAACAGTAACTCTTGAACCGTTCAAGCTATAGACATCAAACCAACATTCACATGTTCGAGCTATCCTAACTTTAAATTCTTTAAAAAGTTTATTAACTATAACTATATAAATGTGCACACATTTGCATAAAATAACTCACCAACAGTAGCTCTTGAACCATTCAAGCCAGATACACTAAACCAACATTCACATGTTTAAGCTATCCTATCCACTGCCACAAAAATACTTTCAAAGAGCTGAATCATGTCACACCATTTTTCTTCATGGAAAGTTACCATCTAGTAGTTATTGTTATTATTCTTTACAACGCTACTCCTTTTACACAATTTAAGATAGAAACATCATTGTAACGCGGGTCGTCTAAAGGGGACAAAGGCGCAGTGTGTAGAGTGCTCATATTTACTTTATTGAAGACACTTAAACAAAACAACAAAACGACAAAACGACAGCCAACAGTTCCGTCAGGTACACTTGACAAAACGGAAAACAACTACCCACAAAAACCCAGGAAGAAAAGCCCTACTTAAATATCATCTCCAATCAGAGGCAATGAGGACGAGCTGCCTCCAATTGGAGATCAACCCCCCCCCCAAAAAAACATAGAAATAGAAAACCTAGAACACAAACATAGAAAAACACAAAACACCCCCTGTCACGCCCTGACCTACTCTACTATAGAAAATTACATCTTACTAGGGTCAGGACATGACAATCATACAAACTTTAAAACAAACTTTAAAACGTGCAGATCTGTATGGAATAGTGTGCTTGCGTACAACTTTGATACCATTTATAGTTTTAAACTAATAAAAATATTATTTTTGTTTTCCATCCACTTTTATGGTATTCTCTCAACACTCTAAAGGCCCCATTGTGACATATTCACTTCCAACATTCTACTCTATTCACTGAAAACAATGCTACTTTTGAGACAAACAACTTACCGTAATTTCCGGACTATTAAGCGCACCTGAATATAAGCCGCACCCACTGAATTTAAAAAATATATATTATTTTCAACATAAATAAGCTGCACATGTCTATAAGCCGCAGTTGCCTACCGGTACATTGAAACAAATGAACTTTACACAGGCTTTAACGAAACACGGCTTGTAACAAAAATAAATAGGCTTTAACGAAACACGGCTTGTAACAAAAATAAATAGGCTTTAACGAAACACGGCTTGTAAAAAAAAAAAAATTAGCAGTAAGCTTTAGTTGTCTTTTTGCACTGAGTCAATTCCTCACGTTGCTGTTTCCAACGTCTTATTATCGACTCATTAAGACCAAGCTCCCGTGCAGCAGCTCTATTTCCTTTTCCAACAGCCAGATCAATCGCCTTCAACTTGAAAGCTGCATCATATGCATTTCTCCATGTCTTTGCCATGATGAGGGTGACAAAATGACTATCGTAATCAGAAAGATGGGAAGTTTGAGGGCGCTCGATTTAATCTAAACAGTAAACAAAAAAGTTGTTTGACCTTACCCAGTTCGGCAATTTCATTGGTCTAATGAAAGCTTCATGCCGCCCAAAAACTGAGCACGTCACAGAATGTTTTTTTTTTGAAAAAAAATGTGAAAGCGGGAAAAATCCATATATTAGCCGCGTCATTGTTTAAGCCGCGAGGGTATGTCATCTTGGTCTACTTCGCTGCTATTTAAATCTGGAATCAGAGTACAATGATCTGTTTTAGTAACAGCATTAACAATTTCCCCAAAAAACTTTCTCGCAAACAACTGACATTTTTACCACTTTCCCAACAAGTTAGAAAAATAAATAAATGGTGGGACATCTTGGTCTACTTCTCTCCTAATCACATCTCAAATCAAATCCAATCAAACTTTACATATGCTGAATACAACAAGTGTAGACCTTACTGTGAAATGCTTATTTACAAGCCCTTAACCAACAGATCAAGAAAGAAATAAGGTCTGGAGACTGGCTAGGCCACTCCAGGACCTTAATGTGCTTCTTTTTGAGCCACTCCTTTGTTGCCTTGGCCGTGTGTTTTGGGTCATTGTCATGCTGGAATACCCATCCACGACCCATTTTCAATGCCCAGGCTGAGGGAAGGAGGTTCTCACCCAAGATTTGACGGTACATGGCCCCGTCCATCGTCCCTTTGATGCGGTGAAGTTGTCCTGTCCCCTTAGCAGAAAAACACCCCCAAAGCATAATGTTTCCACCTCCATGTTTGACGGTGGGGATGGTGCTCTTGGGGTCATAGGCAGCATTCCTCCTCCTCCAAACACGGCGAGTTGAGTTGATGCCAAAGAGCTCCATTTTGGTCTCATCTGACCACAACACTTTCACCCAGTTGTCCTCTGAATCATCCAGATGTTCATTGGCAAACTTCAGATGGGCATGTATATGTGCTTTCTTGAGCAGGGGGACCTTGCGGGCGCTGCAGGCTTTCAGTCCTTCACGGCGTAGTGTGTTACCAATTGTTTTCTTGGGGACTATGGTCCCAGCTGCCTTGAGATCATTGACAAGATCCTCCCGTGTAGTTCTGGGCTGATTCCTCACCGTTCTCATGATCATTGCAACTCCACGAGGTGAGATCTTGCATGGAGCCCCAGGCCGAGGGATATTGACAGTTCTTTTGTGTTTCTTCCATTTGCGAATAATCGCACCAACTGTTGTCACCTTCTCACCAAGCTGCTTGGCAATGGTCTTGTAGCCCATTCCAGCCTTGTGTAGGTCTACAATCTTGTCCCTGAAATCCTTGGAGAGCTCTTTGGTCTTGGCCATGGTGGAGAGTTTGGAATCTGATTGATTGCTTCTATGGACAGGTGTCTTTTATACAGGTAACAAACTGAGATTAGGAGCACTCCCTTTAAGAGTGTGCTCCTAATCTCAGCTCTTTACCTATATAAAAGACACCTGGGAGCCAGAAATCTTTCTGATTGAGAGGGGGTCAAATACTTATTTCCCTCATTAAAATGCAAATGTCTTTTTCCATATTTTTTTGTTGTTATTCTGTCGCTCACTGTTCAAATAAACCTACCATTAAAATTATAGACTGATCATTTCTTTGTCAGTGGGCAAACGTACAAAATCAGCAGGGGATCAAATACTTTTTTCCCTCACTGTAGCATAATGGTGAGAGCTTGGACTGGTAACCAGAAAGTTGCAAAATCGAATCCCCGAGCTGACACGGTAAAAATCTGACGTTCTGCCGCTGAACAAGGCAGTTAACCCACTGTTCCTAGGACGTCTTTGAAAATAAGAATTTGTTAAATCTGGATGGAAAATTACTGAGGATAATACCAGATGATATTGCCACTCCTATTTGCCACATCTTCAATTTAAGCGTACTAGAGAGCATGCGCCCTGGAGGCCTGGAGGGAAGCTTAAGTCATTCCGCTACCCAAGAATAGTAAAGCCCCCTTTACTGGCTCAATTAGCCGACCATTAAGCCTGTTACCAACCCTTAGTAAACTTCTGGAAAAAATGGTGTTTGACCAGATGCAATGCTATTTCACAGTAAACAAATTGACAACATAATTTTAGCATGCTTATAGGGAAGGACACTTAACAAGCACAGCACTTACACAAATGACTGATGACTGGCTGAGAGAAATTGATGATAAAATGATTGTGGGGGCTTGTTTAGACTTCAGTGCAGCTTTTGACATTATCGATCATAGTCTGCTGCTGGAAAAACGTATGTGTTATGGCTTTACACCTCCTGCTATAATGTGGATAAAGAGTTACTCGTCTAACAGAACACAGAGGGTGTTCTTTAATGGAAGCCTCTCAAAAATCCCGTAAGATTCAGGAATTCCCCAGGGCAGCTGTTTAGGCGTCTTGCTTTTTGCCATTTTTACTAACAACATGCCACTGACTTTGAGTAAAGCCAGAGTGTCTATGTATGCGGATGACTCAACACTATACACGTCAGCTACTACAGTGACTGAAATGACACTCAACAAAGAGCTGCAGTTAGTTTCAGAGTGGGTGGCAAGGAATGAGTTAGCGCTAAATATTTCTGAAACTAAAAGCATTGTATTTGGAACAAAACACTCACTAAACCCAAAACATCAACTAAATCTTGTAATAAATAATGTGGTTATTGAGCAAGTTGAGATGACTAAACTGCTTGGAGTAACGCTAGATTGTAAACTGTCATGGTCAAAACATATTGATGCAGTAGTAGCTAAGGTGGGGAAAAGTCGGTCTATAATAAAGCGATGCTCTGCCTTCTTAACAACACTATCAACAAGACAGGTCCTACAGGCCCTAGTTTTGTCACACCTTGAAGACTGTTCAGTTGTGTGGTCAGGTGCCACAAAAAACGACTTAGGAAAATTGCAATTGGCTCAGCACAGGGCAGCACGGCTGGCCCTTGGATGTACACAGAGAGCTAATGCATATTAATAATATGCATGTCAATCTCTCCCGGCTGAAAGTGGAGAAGAGATTGACTTCATCCCTACTTTTATTTACAGTTGATGTCATAAGTTTACATACACCTTAGCCAAATACATTTTTTTGCAATTCCTGACATTTAATCCTAGTAAAAATGTGCTGTCTTAGGTCAGTTAGGATCTCCACTTTATTTTAAGAATGTGAAATGTCAGAATAATAGTAGAGAGAATGATTTATTTGAGTTTTTATTTCTTTCATATTCCCAGTGGGTCAGAAGTTTACATAAACTCAAATAGTATTTGGTAGCATTGCCTTGAAATTGTTTAACTTGGGTCAAATGTTTCAGGTAGCCTTCCACAAGCTTCCAACAATAAGTTGGGTGAATTTTGGCCCATTCCTCTTGACAGAGCTGGTGTAACTGAATCAGGGTTGTAGGCCTCCTTGCTCGCACATGCTTTTTCAGTTCTGCCCACAAATGTTCTATAGGATTGAGGTCAGGGCTTTGTGATGGCCACTCCAATACCTTGACTTTGCTGTCCTTAAGCAATTTTGCCACAACCTTGGAAGTATGCTTGGGGTCATTGCCATTTGGAAGACCCATTTGCGACCAAGCTTTAACTTCCTGACTGATGTCTTGAGATGTTGCTTCAACATATCCACGTAATTTTCTTATCTCATGATGCCATCTATTTTGTGAAGTGCACCAGTCCCTCCTGGAGCAAAGCACCCCCACAACATGATGCTGCCACCCCCGTGCTTCACGGTTGGGATGGTGTTCTTCGACTTGCAAGCCTCCCCCTTTTTCCTCCAATGATAACGATGGTCATTATGGCCAAACAGTTCTATTTTTGTTTCATCAGACCAGAGGACATTTCTCCAAAAAGTACGATCTTTGTCCCCATGTGCAGTTGCAAACCGTAGTCTGGCTTTTTTATGGTGGTTTTGGAGCAGTGGCTTCTTCCTTGCTGAGCGCACTTTCAGGTTATGTGGATATAGGACTCGTTTTACTGTGGATATAGATACTTTTGTACCTGTTTCCTCCAGCATCTTCACAAGGTCCTTTGCTGTTGTTCTGGGATTGATTTGCACTTTTTGCACCAAGGTACGTTCATCTCTAGGAGACAGAAAATGTCTCCTTCCTGAGCAGTATGATGGCTGCGTGGTCTCATGGTGTTTATACTTGCGTACTATTGTTTGTACAGATGAACGTGGTGCCTTCAGGCGTTTGGAAATTATTCCCAAGGATGAATCAAACTGGTAGAGGTCTACAATTTATTTTCTGAGGTCTTGGCTGATTTCTTTGATTTTCCCAAGATGCCAAGCAAAGAGGCACTGAGTTTGAAGGTAGGCCTTGAAATACATTCACAGGTACACCTCCAATTGACTCAAATGATGTCAATTAGTCTATCAGAACCTTCTAAAGCCATGACATAATTTTCTGGAATTTTCCATGCTGTTGATAGGCACAGTCAGTTTAGTGTATGTAAACTTCTGACCCCCTGGAATTGTGATACAGTGAATTATAAGTGAAATAATCTGTCTGTAAACAATTGTTGGAAAAATTACTAGTAGATGTAGATGTCCTAACTGACTTGCCAAAAACTGTAGTTTGTTAACAAGAAATTTGTGGAGTGGTTGAAAAACAAGTTGTAATGACTCCAACCTAAGTGTATGTAAACTTCCGACTTCAACTGTAAGTATTATTTCATAATGTAAGCATTTATGTCATCATCTAAGCAAAACTTCAACCAAGCTAAATATAAAACATTGTAGGAGAGGGCATTCTTACATCAATACATTATCTTAGTAAATGGCTTCCAGTGAGTCACTGAGCTTTCAACCTTTTCATTCTGCAAAACATTCTTAAGGGAATCATTTAAACAGTTACAAATCATTTTAATATTTTCAAGGAGTACACTGGGCAGTATGAGAATTGGAGTGGGTCCAGGGTTTCTGGGATGAAGGAGTTGATGTGAGCCATGACCAGCCATTTAAATAATTGCTACGGGGTGCTACGGGGCAGTAGTCATTTAGACAGGTTACCTTGATGTTCTTGGATACAGGGACTATGGTGGTCTGCTTGAAACATGTAGGTATTACAGAATGGGTCAGGAAGAGGTTGAAAATGTCAGTGAAGACACTTTCCAGCTGGTTAGCGCATGCTTTAAGTACGCGTTCTGATAATCCGTCGGCTACGTAGTGCGTGATCACACAGTTGGCCAGAACAGCTGGTGCTCTCACTCATGGTTTAGTGTTGTTTGCCTCGAAGAGAGCATAGAAAGCATTTAGCTCGTCTGTTAAACTTGCGTCACTGTGCAGCTCTCGGCTGGGTTTCCATTGTAATCCGTGATAGTTTTCAAGCCCTGCCACATCCGACGAGCATCAGAGCCGGTGTAGTGAGATTAGATCTTAGTCCTTCGATTGAAGCTTTGCCTGTTATGTGGTTTATCTGAGGGTATAGAGGGATTTATTATAAGTATCCGGATTAGTGTCCCTCTCCTTGAAAGCGGCAGCTCTAGCTCAGCTTTATCGTACCCCTTCCGTATTGAATGTGTCACTGGTACACCCTGATTGAGTTTGTGCTTGTAAGCAGGAGTCAGGAGGGTAGAGTTATAGTCAGATTTGCCAAATGGAGGGCAAGTGAGAGCTTTGTATGAGCCTCTGTGTGTGGAGTAAAGGTGATCTAGAGTTTTCTTCCTCTAGTTGCATAAGTGACAAGCCGGTTGAAATGAGGTAAAACGGATTTCCATTTTCCTGCATTAAAACCACCGCCCATGTCACATCTGGATGAGGAATTTCTTGTTTGCTTATGGCCCTATACAGCTCGTTGAGTGCAGTCTTAGGGCCAGCATCGGTTTGTGCTGCTAAATAGACAGCTATGAAAAATATAGTGGAAACTCTCTTGGTAAATAGTATGGTCTACAGCTTATCATGAGGTATTATAACTCAGGCGCGCAGAACCTTGAGACTTCCTTAATGTTAGAGATTGTGCACCCGTCTTTGTTGACAAAGAGACACAACCCACCTCCATGGATCTTACCAGACGCTGCTGTTCTGTCCTGATAGATATACACCAACAGTAACATCATTGTCCTCCCCACCACCAGCAGTGGAAGTAGATCGCCCTGGTTTAGCTAAGGAGGGTGTTGCTGTTAAATTAGCTGTCTTAATTAGATTCTGCTATACAGTGCAATCGGAAAGTATTCAGAGCCTTTGACTTTTTCCACATTTTGTGACGTTACAGCCTTATTCTAAAATGTATAAGATTGTTTTTTAACCCTCATCATTCTACACACAATACCCCAAATTACAAAGAAAAAACTGTTTTTTAGAAATGTTTGCAAATGTATTAAAAATAAAAAACAGAAATCTTACATTTACATAAGTATTCAGACCCTTTACTCAGTACTTTGTCGTAGCCCCTTAAGCAGCGATTACAGCCTCAAATCTTCTTGGGTATGACGCTACAAGCTTGGCACACCTGTATTTGGGGATTTTCTCCCATTCTTCTCTGTAGATCCTCTCAAGCTCTGTCAGGTTGGATAGAGAGAATTGCTTCACAGTTACCGTCAAGTCTCCCCAGAGATGTTTGATTGGGTTCATGTCTTGGCTCTGGCTGGGCCACTCAAGGACATTCAGTGACTTGTCCCGAAGCCACTCCTGTGTTGTCTTGGCTGTGTGCTTAGGGTCGTTGTCCTTTTGGAAGGTGAACCTTCACCCAGTCTGATGTCCTGAGCGCGCTGGAGAAGGTTTTCATCAAGGATCTCTCTGTACTTTTCTCCGTTCATCTTTCCCTCAATCGGACTAGTCTCCCAGTTCCTGATGCTGAAAAACATCCCCACCGCATGATTCTGCCACCACCGTGCTTCACCGTAGGGATGGTGTCAGGTTTCCTCCAGACGTGACACTTGGCATTCAGGCCAATACTCTTGGTTTCATCAGACCAGACAATCTTGTTTCTCATGATCTAGTGCCATTTGGCAAACTCCAAACGGGCTGTCATGTGCCTTTTACTGAGGAGTGGCTTCCATCTGACCACTTTACTGTAAAGGACTGATTGGTGGAGTGCAGCAGAGATGGTTGTCCTTCTGGAAGGTTCTCTAATCTCCAAAGAGGAACTCTGGAGCTCTGTCAGAGTAACCATCGGGTTCTTGGTCACCTACCTGACCAAGGCCATTCTCCCCCGATTTCTCAGTTTGGCCAGGCGGCCAGCTCTAGGAAGAGTTTTGGTGGTTCCAAACTTCTTCCATTTAAGAATGATGGTGGCCACTGTCTTCTTGGGGACCTTCAATGCTGCAGAATATTTTTGGTACCCTTCCCCAGATCTGTGCCTCGACACAATCCTGTCTCGGAGCTCCACAAACAATTCCTTCGACCTCATGGCTTGATTTTTGTTCTGACATGCACTGTCAACTGTGGGACCTTATATAGACAGGTTTGTGCCTTTCCAAATTATGTCCAATCAAATGAATTTACCACAGGTTGACTCCAATCAAGTTGTAGAAACATCCCAAGGATGAACAATGGAAACAAGATGCACCGGAGCTCAATTTCGAGTCTCATAGCAAATTGTCTGAATTCTTATGTAAATAAGGTATTTCTGTTTTTTATTTCAAAAATTTCTACAAAAATGTTTTTGCTTTGTCATTATGGGGTATTGTGTGTAGATTGATGAGGATTTTTAGTTATTTAATCCATTTTAGAATAAGGCTGTAAGGTAACAAAATTAGGAAAAAGTCAAGGGGTCTGAATACTTTCCGAATGCACGGAGTAGTTCTCTCCCAAAATGATAGCCTAAAACATTTTCTAATTCCTTATGTTCCTCCCTCCCACCACAAAAGCAAATCTTCAAAAAGTTGCAGAATCATCATTCATTTTCTCTCGTTTCAACAAGGACTGCATTTTTTGACGGACCAAGTCAACCAGGGACCAGAACCAGCTTCTCTCACATTGTTGCATATGGGAGAGCCACCCCTTAACTAGACTGGAACTGTGACAATTTATTTCAATGGTAAAAGGCCTTCGTGCGACGTCTTCATTTATCCACCATGTTCGCAATGAATGGACTTCCAGCAGAGAAAAAAACAACACGGCACCACTTTGCATCTAACTTCATTACATAATGCAAACAACAAGATGAGTCCTAGCTAAATAATCCAATTTGAGTTCCTATTGGACAGTGTCCCTCTCCATTTTGTCCCATTTGGTTCCTAGTGAATACAATCAAATACGGGTTGCACTGAAACGTCTATCCCTCGCTAAATGGCTTGGTAGCTAACTTTAGTAAGTTATCTTTCAGCTGGACTCAGATGTATGCTCTGATCATTTGATTTGAGTCAGAAGTGGCAGAAGTGATCCGAGGGAAGGGGTTCCCCCTTTCAGGCCAGTGGGTCCCTCTTCACACTTATCCCCGTCCAGCCCAGAGAGGTTTAGCCCAGAGATAAAATTGTGTTTAAATGTATTTGAAACTTCAACAATGCCTCTTTGTCACTTGTACTCTATTATTACAGTTTGCATATACTTTGGTATTCTAGTAGGAGAGTGGATAAAAGTGTAGTAGGCTAGTCTGAGTGTATTTATTTGTGATAAAATATGTGATCTAACTGCTGCCCCACAATCCAAAGTAATAAGGTTGATATAGTAGTCTATCAAAGTAATCAGACAAATTATTTTACTAAATTAAAATGTGACTTTATTTATCTGCTTCGCTTAAGTAAATAGAACGTATTGAACTTCTTAAACTACTAAAAAGTAATTTTAAAGAGTAAAAGCAAGCCCAACTTTACTTGTAAAGTTACCATCTAGTTATTAGTCTGGCTTGTGACAGCAGCCACACTTTAAATCGTGTATTAATTATTAGTGGGGCTTGCAAATCAACTATTGACCACAAGAACACAACTACTGACCACAACTACTGGCTAAACAACTACTGACCACAACTACTGACCACATCCATACTGTAGGGCCCAAATAACCTGTAACACAACTACTGACCATAACTACTGACCATAACTACTGCTCTGGTCTGCACTAGTTTGGTCCAGCTCTGGTCCGGGGCATAGCTAGCTCTGGTCTGCACTATAAATTACACCTACTTAAATGTGCATAAATTAGCATATAATACCCACCAATAATAATTGCAACTCTTGAACCATTCAAGCTAGAGACACCAAACCAACTTTCACATGTCCAGGTTATCCTATCGTATCAACCAATCAATCAATCTTTTCATCTACCTACTTTTTCAAATATAACCAGTCACCACCATTACTACTGCAGACACTACCACTACTATAGCTTATTTCAAACTATACATTCTTTAAAATAAGCTAGCAAGCACAGCACATTTTCTTCAGGAAATGTACTTTTCAGTGATCACTGTTAGCCTAAAGAGTTTATTTATTAGATTGAACTACAGCTAGCTATCAGTAGGTCTACATACAAATCTATTCTACATAGTTCTTCAACTACCACAAAAATAATTTTAAAGAGCTGTTATCACCATCATGTTTCTCTTCCCAAATAATAGCCTAAAACGTTGCATAATTATTCAACTAAAATCCAACTTAATTTACACTGAAAGTAAATTGTGAAACCCACAGTATGAATTATTGAGTTGCTTTGCTTTCCCAAGAGTGTTGTCCACATGATCCTGCCTTTTATTCCCATCTTTTGACAGAAGATCCCTTTGTCTAAATGTTTTTTTCTTTGTTATCACATGCAACAAATGTAGTTAAGACATTTTTGTGATCTAACTGCCCCACAATCCAAAGTAATAAGGTTGATATACTGTACACTGAGTGTACAAAACATTAAGGACACCTGCTATTTCCTTGGTGTCCAGGTAAAAAAAACTATGATCCCTTGTTGATGTCACTTGTTAAATCAAATTTAATCAGTGTAGATGAAGGGGGGAGACAGGTTAAAGAAGGAGTTTTAAGCCTTGAGACAACTGAGACATGGATTGTGTATGTGTGCAACTCAATATTAGGAAGGAGTCCTTAGTGTTTTGCTCACTCAGTGTCGTTGTCCATCAAAGTAATCAGACCCATTATTTTACTAAATGTAGCTTTGACAATATGTAACTAATTTGCTTTAAATAGTAAAACTTTTATTAAACTTATTAAACTTCATCCACTTCCATGGAATTTCTAAAGCTACCATTGTGACATCGTGACTTCCAACATTCCATTCACTATGAATTCAACAATCCAACTTTTGACACAAATCAGCTACTTAGATCACTTTCCCAACAAGTTAGAGGGTATGACATCTTGGTCTACATCTCCCCTATTCAAATCTGCAATCAGAACAGAATTATCTTCTACCAATCAAAAGTTACACCTGTTTGTGCTGTGGGTCTAGCCCCTGTGGGTCATACTATGGTCATAATATGGATCATTTAGCTATTTGATTTAGAATTGTAGAGCCCCTTTTGGTATAAAAAAATATATATACAAAAAACATACAGTACCATTCAAAGGTTTGGGGTCACTTAGAAATGTCCTTGTTTTTGAATGAGAAGCACATTTTTTGTCCATTAAAATAACATCACATTGATCAGAAATACAGTGTAGACATTGTTATTGTTGTAAATGACTATTGTAGCATGAAACGGCAGATTTTTTATGGAATATCTACATAGGCTTACAGAGGCCCATTATCAGCAACCATCACTCATGTGTTCCAATGGCACATTGTGTTATCTAATCCAAGTTTATCATTTTAAAAGGCTAATTGATCATTAGAAAACCCTTTTGCAGTTTTGTTAGCACAGCTGAAAACTGTTGTGCTGATTAAATAAAACTGACCTTCTTTCGACTATTGAGTATCTGGAGCATCAACATTTGTGGGTTCAATTACAGGCTCAAAATGGCCAGAAACAAAGTCCTTTCTTCAGAAAATCGTCCAGTATATTCTTGTTCTGAGAAAGGCTATTTCATGCAAGAAATTGCCAAGAAACTGAAGCGCTCGTACAACGCTGTGTACTATTCCCTTCACAGAACAGTGCAAACTGGCTCTAACCATAATAGAAAGAGGAGAGGGAGGCCCTGATGCACAACTGAGCAAGAGGACAAGAACATTAGAGTGTCTAGTTTGAGAAACAGACAAAACATTGAACAAAACATGCATGTCCTATAACATAATGTCCTAGGAGTGTCATCTGATGAAGATCATCAAAGGTTAGTGCTGCATTTAGCTGTGGTTTGGGTTTTTGTGACATTATATGCTAGCTTGAAAAATGGGTGTGTGATTATTTCTGACTGGGTACTCTCCTGACATAATCTAATGTTTTGTTTTCGTTGTAAAGCCTTTTTGAAATCGGACAATGTGGTTAGATAAAGGAGAGTCTTGTCTTTAAAATGGTGTAAAATAGTCATATGTTTGAAAAATGGAAGTTTTCGGGATTTTTGAGGAGTTTGTCATTCGCGCCACACCCTATCATTTGATATTGGAGCGGTGTTCCGCTAGCGGAACATCTAGATGTAAGAGGTTAATGGAGCGGCCACACGGCTGTAGTCTCGGATAAACCGTAGATAGAAATTCGCAAACCCCAGAAACCTCTGGAGCTGCAATCTCGTATCAGGCTGGGCCCAATCCAGAACTGCCCTAACCTTCTCTTGGTCCATCTTTATCTCTCCCCGGGAGATGATGTACCTGAGGAAGGATGTAGTGTGGGCGTGAAAGTCACACTTCTCGGCCTTCACAAACAGGCGGTTCTCCAGCAATCGCTGCAGAACCTGCTTGACATGCTGGATGTGGCTGGAATGCTCCTTGGAAAAAATCTAAATGTCATCTAGGTAAACGAACATGAACAGACCAATCATATCTCTCAATACGTCATTAACCATGATCTGGAACACTGCAGGAGCATTGGACAATCCAAACGGCATCACCAGATATTTGAAATGATCCATCGGTGTATTGAAACCAGTCAACCACTCATCCCCCTCTCTGATCCGGACCAGATGATACGCATTGCGTAGGTCAAGTTTAGTAAACACCGTAGCACCCTGTAAAGAATCGAAAGCAGAGTTCATCAAAGGCAGGGGATACTTGTTCTTAACCGTAATATCATTCAACCCCCGGTAATCAATACACGGTCGAAGAGAACCATCCTTCTTACTCACAAAAAACAATCCTGCCCCCAGTGGTGAAGACGAGGGACGAATGAGACCAGCAGCTAGAGACTCCTTTATGTAGGTCTCCAAAGCCTCCCGTTCAGGTTGAGAGATGCTGTATAATCGTCCCTTGGGATAGACAGCTCCAGGAAACAGGTTAATGGCACAATCATACGGTCGGTGGGGAGGAAGCGACAGTGCCTTCTGCTTACTGAACACCTCACCCAATTCGTGATATGTTTCAGGAACCAGGGACAATTCAGGGGACTTAGAATCACTGACCTTACAGGGAACCGAATGGGAACAGGCCGTCCTCAGACAGTTAGCATGGCATTCAGTGCTCCAACTAGTTACCTTGCCGGTCACCCAATCGAATGTGGGATTGTGTTTTCTCAGCCAGGGGTATCCAAGAACCAGAGGAACATGGGACGAAGGCAAAATTAAGAAGGATATAACCTCTGAATGATTCCCTGACAACAACATCTTAACCGGTTCAGTCCTCATAGTGATATGTGCCAGACTACTGCCGTTCAGAGTGGTAGCTTCAATGGCTTCCGGTAGCTTCTCCTTAGAAAGCTCCAGCTGTTCCACTAAGTCGGCATCTATAAAGCTGCCATCTGCACCTGAGTCGATAAATGTGTTAATCGCTAAACTCTCAGTCTTGTTCATGAGGGTAGCAGGAAAAAGAGGTCTAACAGGACTATTGAGAGGTTGAAACTGGCTTGCTAAAAGACCTCCCACCTTTAGCGAGCAAAGCCGTTTAACGGGTGCTGAGGATTGGACGTGCCCCATTGCTTCTCCCTCTGTCTCTCTCGGACTCTATTATCCACCTGAATAGCTAATGCTAACAGACTGTCCAGGTCCCTAGACTCAGGATAGGAGATCAACTCATCCTTGAGTTGCTCCGACAAGCCATGGTAAAAAAACGCTTGTAGTGATTGCTCATTCCACCCACTCTCCACAGCCAATGTCCTGAATTCAATAACAAAATCGGCCAAACTGCGAGCTCCTTGGAAAAGGGAGAACAACCGCTTAGCTGCGTCCTTACCTCGGACAGGGTGGTCAAAAAGTTTCCTCATCTCTGCCGTGAACTCCTGGTATGACCCCATGCAGGTGTCCTGTTGTTCCCATATGGCTGATGCCCACTCCAGAGCTCTTCCACGCAGCAGTTCCATAACAAAGGCTATCCTAGCCTTGTCTGTGGCGTAAGAGTAGGGCTGTAGATCAAAAACTAATCCACACTGCATAAGAAACGAACGGCACTTTCCCAAATCCCCTTCGTATTTATCTGGTGTCGGAACCTTGGGCTCACGGAAGGAAACCTCTCCAGAAGTGACAGGTGAGAGGGGTGAAGCAGGTGGTGGATGATCCGCCGGCAAACTGAACTGAGCCTGGATATTCGTCAGAATATTAGAAAAATTCTGAACCGAAAGCGCGATCTCCTGTAGCGCCGTGTTGTGTTGTCCCAACATCTGACCCTGATGGGTAATGGCATGGCGAACGGAGTCCAAGTCCGCTGGGTTCATTTTTGGCCAGATCGTTCTGTCACAATTCTCTAAGACAGAACCCAGAAGCAGACCAGGACAAGGTGAGTAAAATGAAGGTGAGTATTTATTGGTAGTCTTGATGTGTAATTTGAATGATCCAGGAGACGGAGCGGCAGCGGAGGTGAGTTGATGAGAGTAAATGGGTTGATCCAATGAAGTCACTGTATCCACCGACGACCAGGCAAGGGAGTTGAATGTTCCAGGAGGATGACTGTAGACAGAGTAAACGGGAGTGAGTAACCAGTAACAAGCACAAAACAACAAAACTATCTCAGGAAACATGAGGCTGATACGCTGGCACAACATACTGTTCGTTGCTAACGATCCGGCAGGGAATGGATGTCAGCTCAGGGTTTAAGAAGAGGTGAAGATCAGGACCAGGTGTGCAGAAGGTTGATGAGATGCCGGTGCGGGTAATAAATAGATCTCCCGCCTAACCTCATTGCCTGGCAACCAGACAGGTGCATTCAGGAACCTAACACAACACTCAAACAAAAACAGTCATCTCAGGCAGAAACAGACTCAGGAAGCGGGATTCCTGACAACGAATACAATTGTTAAATTCATGAGCCTAGTTGGTTTAGCCACATAAAAAAAGAACAACCTTCCCGCTAGCCATGATTGGCTGGGATAATGAGTGGGCTGGATATGCCGAAAGATGAGTTTGGATTTCTCTGCCATATAGCACGCGTCTGTCTATTGGAGCTGGTCAGTATGTCTAGGTAATTGTGTCAAACACGGTTTTTGTAGTAAAACTGCATAAACATAATGTCAAGTTAAAGTGTACTGTTAGCTAGCTAACGTTAGCTGGCTGGCTCGCTAGCTAACGTTATGTGTATGCTCTCCACTTTCTGGAGGTCCCAGTTTTGAAATCAGTGGAATTCGAGTATGATAGTTAAAGAGATGGAGAAAACACCAGTCTGGATTACATCGTCAAACTAAGGGCAACCATGCATGGCATCAGGCAGGAGACAAGTCCAACCATGATGTTTACTGGTAAGATAGTCTAGCTAGCTACATTTTCAGATATTACACGTTTCTAATTTTGACAAAGTGGTTTCATTTCAAGTCTACTGTTAGCTAGCTAACGTTAGTTGGCTGGGTAGCTAGCTAATGTTAGCTGGCTGTAGGGTTGACAACTTTCTCACTACCAAATAAGGGACAAAAGGTGGCGTGCCAGTGCTCAGTGCCACGGCGGTGTGGGTATCGTGTTGTGTGAATGAATATACAGTGTATATCATATTCTTAGTCAACTGGAAAGGCAAAACATTTTTATACTCTATTTAGTCTATAACTTTACTCAATCTGTATCATTATGTAAACTTATGTGGAAAAAATTCAAAATAAATTATCAAAGAAATTACAATTTGGATCTTTACAGAAAAAAAACTAAAAGCATTTCAAATGCAAAAGAGGAAAAGAGGGGCATGAGTCACTCACCAAGTCTACTTTTTCCATGGATATTTTTTGCTGCTCTTGACTGATTCAAGCAGTCCTTTGTCTTTTTGCATAGCCAGAGAGAAGTCCTTACACAACAAGTTACAGTTCACAGATATTTGAAGTTCATTTTTGATCAGCTCTGTCACAGAGCCTCTGTGCTGCATCTGTTTCTTGAGTCTGACCATTTAATGGTCATCATAGAGAAAAATCCTCTACACAAAGACATTTGAGCCTGGCACACTGGGGACAAATGAGACAATCCTGAACATGTTGATCAAGCTGGCTTTCCCTAGGTTTTGGAAAACTGCCACCCACTTCTCACTGGTAGATTTTGTGGTATCCTGTCTGGCTTTCTGTATTTCCTCCCAGCTAGCACAAAACTCTTCATAGAGTTGGTCCATACTGACTGTCTCTGTCATTTTGAGGGCAACCACCACCTGCTCCAGGTCAGTGAAGGAGAGCTCCTCATAGAGGCTGATCGGTTTCAGTTTCACCAGTACATTTTCTTGTGAGAAATCAAACCACTTGTCAATGTATGTAATGACAGTGTCATAGAACTTCACAAAGTCCTGTTGCTGCTTGGACCTTTGTGCTCAAAATTGTTTGTCCATTAGCTGCTTGGTCTGGTATCCAAAAAAGCTGTTCTGTTTCCGCTGAAGAATCTTCATTTAGAAATTTTGGACCTCTTCGTAAACATCTGTGATGCAGAACGTTGTTTCCTCCAGCATTTTTACCAGTTGGTCAAAAACACACCCCACATTGTGGAAAAAGCACAGATAAATCTCAGCAGCGTCCGTTTTCTCTTCATACTCAAAAATACTCTTCAGTGCCACAGGACATGTCTCCCCAAGGGACCTGAAGTACAACGTAAGAGCTGGCCAGCTTTGCAGGAGACGATCGACAGCTGGATGAAGAGAGAGCCATCATGTGCAAACATGTTGTAGAGTTTCACTCCATTCAATGTCAACAAAGGCAAAAAATGCACACAGTTCCTCTCTTCGGGAAGCAGATACTGAGAAGTGGCTGTAGATCTTTAAAACAATTTGCTCAATATCCACTGACAGCTGATCGCAGGCGTGCTTGCAGGCATTATGAGCTATGTGAGCTGGGCAATTAGCTTTCAGAATGCGATTGTTGGCACTACTCAATAACTGGTAAACGGAGAGGTGTTTTCCAAAGTTGACATTGGCATTATCTGCTGCATAGGTTGTGATGTGTCTAATATCCAGTTCATACTTTCCAGACAGTTCATCAGAGCTTGATGTATGCCATTTGCAGATTCATCATTGTCTTCATAAAAGGCAAGTAACTTGCACTGCACTCCATCAGACACAGAGAAATATCTCACGCACACTGGAAACATTTTTCTATTTCCCTTGTTTGATGCATCACTGGCAACTGAGAAATACTCGGGCTCACCTTTGGTCGGGGACAGATCATCCAAAATATCCCGCACAGTATTTGATCCTAAAACATTAATTGCAATCATCTCAGCTTTCGTTCTTCCCAAGTGCATCTTCTTCACAACATTTGAGTCATGAAACAAAGCACCTTTGAGCTTAACAAGATAGTCGGTGCCATTGTAGCTGAGTCCGTGTATAACTGTATGGTACACATACGAGGCTTCACTTGCCGCGATTTTGTCATTTTCCGCATTAGACGTCACAAAGAATGCACCGATATTGCTAGCAGCTTTAGCTAGCGTGGCCTTCTTGTGCATTTCTGTGGATGCATGCTGAGTTAGGTCATTCTCCCCTCCATGGCCAATTGAGAATTCCCAACTGCATAAAGTACAGAAAGCTTTCGTCGAGTCACCACTGACGGGCTTAACCCACGTCTTTTGTGCTTCACATTGTTTGTTGTAGCTGCACAGTCTTTTTTTTTGCAGGTTTATCTAGGGTGACCATATTTTAGTTTTCAAAAAAGAGGACAGTGGGAGCGGGAGGCAGACGGACACAGTGGGCGGTAAATACAAATGCGTTCACAACCATGCAACTATGTTATTGAACTTTAATACATAAAGTAATACATCCTTTCCATTCAACTGTTGGCCCTCAACAATAGAATAATAACAACAACAACAAAAAATAGTTTAGCTTTTAACACCTTTCTTTTCATGGCCAAAGGTTAAAATTACATTTAAAAAACAGTTATAAAAAAATCCACTATTTCAGTCAAAAATAATGTCAGTCCTCCTGATGCTCTCTGGTATACTTTCCCGAAGATCGAATCTTTCCCAACAGTCCTTGATTACCAATCAAGTAGGCATGAAAGTCTTTGCAAGACATGTAAACGCAGCCACTGCTGGCTAGCCAACTCTACCAGCTAGCAGTACTGTATCATTTTTAGTCAATAAGATTTTTGCAACGTAAGCTTAACTTTCTGAACTTTCGAGTTGTGTAGTCCACTTGTGTAGCTAGCAGGACTGACTTTGTGTTAGCTAGCCAACGTTTAATTACTTCTGCGTTATGAAAGGAACTAGACACGGACACGAATGATCCATTGGTAGTTTGTTGTAACCAAGTATTGGTGCTAACCGTGTGTTATTGGATGCTAGCATGCTAGTTAGCTACGGCGTCATAGGACATGGTGCACTGGGTGGGTTTCACGGAAGAATACTGTACCAAGTTATCTAGCTGAATAAACTAAGTTTGAGCCTATTCCTGGAAACATTGAACCACTGTAGTTCACATCAATTATCATTTCTAAAGTGGAAGTTGGAAAAGTTATATTTCAGTGTTTCAGTGAATGGTTAGTGAGGGAGGCCCTGCTCTCTCGCTTCCCCAGTTGTTTAGTTAATTTTCATTCCAATCTCCTTTGCATTAGCGTAGCCTCTCCTGTAGCCTGTCAACTATGTGTCTGTCTATCCCTGTTCTCTCCTCTCTGCACAGGCCACACAAACGCTTCACACCGCATGGCCGCTGCCACTCTAACCTGGTGGTCCCAGTGCGCACGACCCACGTGGAATTCCAGGTCTCCGGCAGCCTCTGGAACTGCCGGTCTGCGGCCAACAAGGCAGAGTTCATCTCAGCCTATGCTACCCTCCAGTCCCTCGACTTCTTGGCGCTGACAGAAACATGGATTACCACAGAAAACACTGCTACTCCTACTGCTCTCTCCTTGTCTGACCATGTGTTCTCGCATACCTCGAGAGCATCTGGTCAGCGGGGTGGTGGCACTGGAATCCTCATCTCTCCCAAGTGGACATTCTCTCTTTCTCCCTTGACCCATCTGTCTATCTCCTCCTTTGAATTCCATGCTGTCACAGTCACTAGCCCATTCAAGCTTAACCTGTTATGGCTAGGGGGCAGTATTTTCATGGCTGGATAAAAAACGTACCCGATTTAATCTGGTTACTACTCCTGCCCAGTAACTAGAATATGCATATAATTATTGGCTTTGGATAGAAAACACTCCAAAGTTTCTAAAACTGTTTGAATGGTGTCTGTGAGTATAACAGAACTCAAATGGCAGGTCAAAACCTGAGAGATTCCTTTACAGGAAGTGGCCTGTCTGACCATTTCTTGAACTTCTTTGCCATCTCTATCTTTTACAAAGGATCTCTGCTCTAACGTGACACTTCCTACGTCTTCCATGGGCGCTCAGAGCCCGGGAAAAACCTAAATGTCGTCATCCCAGCCCCAGGCTGAAACACATTATCGCCTTTCTCAAGTGGCCGATCAAGGGAATGTGGGCTTAGGCGCGTGCCCTGGCCGCCCCCGTCTTTGTGATTTTTCCTCTGTTTGCAGAAAAGGAGATTCCCGGTCGGAATATTATCGCTTTTTTACGAGATAAATTGCATAAAAATTGATTTTAAACAGCGGTTGACATGCTTCGAAGTACGGTAATGGAATATTTAGAATTTTTTTGTCACGAATTGCGCCATGCGCACGACCCTGATTTACCATTTCGGATACTGTCTGGGACGCACAAACAAAACGCCGCTATTCGGATATAACGATGGATTATTTTGGACCAAACCAACATTTGTTATTGAAGTAGCAGTCCTGGGAGTGCATTCTGACGAAGACAACAAAAGGTAATCAAACTTTTATAATAGTAAATCTGATTTTGGTGAAGGCTAAACTTGCCGGGTGTCTAAATAGCTAGCCCGTGATGGCTGGGCTATGTACTTAGAATATTGCAAAATGTGCTTTCACCAAAAAGCTATTTTAAAATCGGACATATCGAGTGCATAGAGGAGTTCTGTATCTATAATTCTTAAAATAATTGTTATGCTTTTTGTGAACGTTTATCGTGAGTAATTTAGTAAATTGTTAGCAAATTCCCCGGAAGTTTGCGGGGGGTATGCTAGTTCTGAACGTCACATGCTAATGTAAAAAGCTGTTTTTTTATATAAATATGAACTTGATTGAACAAAACATGCATGTATTGTATAACATAATGTCCTAGGGTTGTCATCTGATGAAGATCATCAAAGGTTAGTGCTGCATTTAGCTGTCTTCTGGGTTTTTGTGACATTATATGCTAGCTTGAAAAATGGGTGTCTGATTATTTCTGGCTTGGTACTCTGCTGACATAATCTAATGTTTTGCTTTCGCTGTAAAGCCTTTTTGAAATCGGACAGTGTGGTTAGATAAAGGAGAGTCTTGTCTTTAAAATGCTGTGAAATAGTCATATGTTTGAAAAATTGAAGTTTTTGTATTTTTGAGGAATTTGTAATTCGCGCCACGCCTATCATTGGATATTGGAGCAGGTGTTCCGCTAGCGGAACGTCTAGATGTAAGAGTTAACATCCTTATCATTTATCGCCCTCCAGGTTCCCTTGGAGAGTTCATCAATGAGCATGACGCCTTGATAAGTTCCTTTCCTGAGGATGGCTCACCCCTCACAATTCTGGGTGACTTTAACCTCCCTACGTCTACCTTTGACTAATTTCTCTCTGCCTCCTTCTTTCCACTCCTCTCCTCTTTTGACCTCACCCTCTCACCGTCCCCCCCTACTCACAAGGCAGGCAATACGCTTGACCTCATCTTTACTAGATGCTGTTCTTCTACTAATCTCACTGCAACTCCCCTTCAAGTCTCCGACCACTACCTTGTATCCTTTTCCCTCTCGTTCTCCTCCAAAACTACTCACTCTGCCCCTACTCAGATGGTATTGCGCCGTCGCAACCTTCGCTCTCTCTCTCCTGCTACTCTCTTCTCTTCCATCCTATCATCTCTTCCCTCCGCTCAATCCTTCTCCAACCAATCTCCTGATTCTGCTTCCTCAACCCTCCTCTCCTCTCTTTCTGCATCCTTTGACTCTCTATGTCCCCTAACCTCCCGGCCGGCTCGGTCCTCCCCTCCTGCGCCGTGGCTTGATGACTCATTGCGAGCTCACAGAACAGGGCTCCGAGCAGCCGAGCGGAAATGGAGGAAAACTAGCCTCCCTGCGGACCTGGCATCTTTTCACTCCCTCCTCTCTAAATTTTCTTCCTCTGTTTCTGCTGCTAAAGCCACTTTCTACCACTCTAAATTCCAAGCATCTGCCTCTAACCCTAGGAAGCTCTTTGCCACCTTCTCCTCCCTCCTGAATCCTCCTCCCCCTCCCCCCCTCCCTCTCTGCGGATGACTTTGTCAACCATTTTGAAATGAAGATTGACGACATCCGAACCTCGTTTGTTAAGTCAAACAACACCGCTGGTCCTGCTCACATTGCCCTACCCTATGCTTTGACCTCTTTCTCCCCTCTCTCTCCAGATGAATTCTTGCGACTTGTGACGGCCGGCCGCCCAACAACCTGCCCGCTTGACCCTATCCCCTCCTCTCTTCTCCAGACCATTTCCGGAGACCTTCTCCCTTACCTCACCTAGTCATCAACTCTTCCTTGACCGCTGGCTACGTCCCTTCTGTCTTCAAGAGAGCGAGAGTTGCACCCTTTCTCAAAAAACCTACACTCGATCCCTCAGAGTTTAACAACTACAGACCAGTATCCCTTCTTTCTTTTCTCTCCAAAACTCTTGAGCGTGTTGTCCTTGGCCAGCTCTCCTGCTATCTCTCTCAGAATGACCTTCTTGATCCAAATCAGTCAGGTTTCAAGACTGGTCATTCAACTGAGACTGCTCTTCTCTGTGTCACGGAGGCTCTCCGCACTGCTAAAGTTAACTCTCTCTCCTCTGCTCTCATCCTTCTAGACCTATCTGCTGCCTTTGATACTGTGAACCATCAGATCCTCCTCTCCACCCTCTCCGAGTTGGGCATCTCCGGCGCGGCTCACTCTTGGATTGCGTCCTACCTGACAGGTCGCTCCTACTAGGTGGCGTGGTGAGAATCCGTCTCCGCACCATGTGCTCTCACCACTGGTGTCCCCCAGGGCTCAGTTCTAGGCCCTCTCCTATTCTCGCTATACACCAAGTCACTTGGCTCTGTCATATCCTCACATGGTCTCTCCTATCATTGCTACGCAGACAAAACACAATTAATCTTCTCCTTTCCCCCTTCTGACAACCAGGTGGCGAATCGCATCTCTGCATGTCTGGCAGACATATCAGTGTGGATGACGGATCACCACCTCAAGCTGAACCTTGACAAGACGGAGCTGCTCTTCCTCCCGGGGAAGGACTGCCCGTTCCATGATTTCGCCATCACGGTTGACTCCATTGTGTCCTCCACCCAGAGTGCTAAGAGCCTTGGCGTGACCCTGGACAACACCCTGTCATTCTCCGCTAACATCAAGGCGGTGACCCGATCCTGTAGGTTCATGCTCTACAACATTCGCAGAGTACGACCCTGCCTCACACAGGAAGCGGCGCAGGTCCTAATCCAGGCACTTGTCATCTCCCGTCTGGATTACTGCAACTCGCTGTTGGCGGGGCTCCCTGCCTGTGCCATTAAACCCCTACAACTCATCCAGAACGCCGCAGCCCGTCTGGTGTTCAACCTTCCCAAGTTCTCTCACGTCACCCCACTCCTCCGCACACTCCACTGGCTTCCAGTTGAAGCTCGCATCTGCTACAAGACCATGGTGTTTGCCTACGGAGCTGTGAGGGGAACGGCACCTCCGTACCTTCAGGCTCTGATCAGTCCCTACACCCAAAGAAGGGCACTGCGTTCATCCACCTCTGGCCTGCTGGCCACGCTACCTCTGCGGAAGCACAGTTCCCACTCAGCCCAGTCAAAACTGTTCGCTGCTCTGGCACCCCAATGGTGGAACAAGCTCCCTCACGACGCCAGGACAGCGGAGTCAATCACCACATTCCGGAGACACCTGAAACCCCACCTCTTTAAGGAATACCTGGGATAGGATTAAGTAATCCTTCTAACCCCCCCCCACCCTCCCCCCCCCAAAAAAGATATAGATGTACTTTTGTAAAGTGGTTGTTCCACTGGATATCATAAGGTCAATGCACCAATTTGTAAGTCGCTCTGGATAAGAGAGTCTGCTAAATTACGTAAATGTAAATGTAAATGTAAAGTTGTATTGTATACACAGAAGCCCCTTCAGTGACTCAACAGACAACTGATTCCTTTCCTTTGTCCACTGGCTTTGCATCAGTGAAAAAAACTCTCTCTACATTTGCATTGTGAGAAGGAATAGCAAAGAAAAACTGTGCAATCTTCAGTAGCTCTGAATGAAAATCTATGCTTTTGGACCTTTCAAAATATTTGGTCCACTTCTTGTGTGCTTGTAGATTACTGAACTCTCCATCACTGTTACACCTTTGGTGAATTTCTTCAGGTTGGTGACCTGATCAAAGCACTTTGCATCATTAATTGGCACCTCCTTTTCTTCCAGGTGTTTTATACAGGCTTCTATGTCATTCCAGTCAGGTGTCTCACTCAGATCCATCCACATGAAAGAGGAGAACTCCTCCATGGGTGCCATCCATTTCTCCAGATACTCCAGGCATGAACTGTACAGACCCTGTACTTGAGCACTGAAATGGTCACAATTCTTACCAAGTCCATCCTTGTGCTTTTGTGCCAATAGTCCCTTAACTTTAAGGGACATGAAGTTATTGGTCTTGCGTTCAAGAAGCATGGTGTGGACTTTGTTGAAAAGGTTCTTCACTTCCACAATTTAATTACTCTCCCTTTCCATCTCCTGAATGTGTGAATGAAACACACCTGAGTGAGTGCATGTGCCAGAGGTAAATTTCACTGAACTCATCTCTTTGTGTTGTGGAATGCAAAAACTCCCTCCGCAGCAGTAACAGCATCTTCTGTTTTACCTGCTCTCACAAAATAGTCAGTTCATTTATCTGACGAACTCTCTCCTTTAGTTGCAATTTTGTGTTTTGCGGAGCTTATGTGGGCTTCTAGGTCGCTAGCACCTTACGTGCCAGCTTTGCAGGTCATGCATTCTGCTTCACACGGATCCCGACCAAGACGAAAACACGGGAATTTTCTCTGTAAATTGTCTGTGAATTTACATTTGCGTTTGGGCATTTTTATGCTGTTCTGGAGCCATGTGCTACTGTTGACAAGCAAGCTGCTGCTCTGTCTCTTGGCTGTTGCCATGGTGAGGGTAATGGTTGAGATGCAGTTTGACCAATGTTTGCGTAGGCCTACATGACCCACAAATGGTGGCGTGTGAGAAGGCGGGACCTAAAGAGAAAGGTCAAAGCAATGCAAAACCCCCAAAACGCACACAATGAATGGCGACTGTAGAAAGCAAAACCCGAATCCCGGACATTTTGGGCGATTTAGAAATCCCGGCCGGACGCATTTTTTTTGGCCCAAAAAGAGGACATGTCCGGGAAAAAGAGGACGTATGGTTACCCTAGGTTTATCAATATTTCCTTGATATGCCAAACCGACCGAACAACAACAGAAATGACTTACGCTATACTGTGATTGGATGAATTTACGGGACAAGGGAGGTCCCGTATGGGACAAACCAATTTAGCCCAATATAAGGAACATCCCG
Organism: Salmo salar; assembly: GCF_965601325.2. Taxonomy (NCBI): domain Eukaryota; kingdom Metazoa; phylum Chordata; class Actinopteri; order Salmoniformes; family Salmonidae; genus Salmo; species Salmo salar. The sequence continues at coordinate 6,001,214 of NC_138310.1, forward strand.
GCTAATTCGAGACAGTTGGCAACCCTAAATATAAGGGACATCCCAGCTAATACGGGACAGTTGGCAACCCTAGCTGGCTGGGTCGCTAACTAACTTTATGTGTATGATGTTATTCTTCGTATCTCAGACACATTTGCTTAACTAGTTATAGCCATAGAACCTGGTTGGTTAGCTACCTGCAGATTCATGTAGGGTAGTAACGTCATGAGCTGTGATTATGGTCCATTGTTTAGCTAGCTAGCTAAATATCTTAAAAGACTCCACTCAAAGTATTTTCATTTCAAGTTAGTGTACTGTTAGCTAGATAGCTAACGTTAGCTGGCTGGCTCCCTAACTAACATTACGTCATATGTTGGGATTCATTGTTTACCTAGCTAGCTATCTAGCTACATTTCTTAGCAAAAGACTCTTGTCTTAGTGTGCCAGGTCGCATAATAACTGATTAATTTTTAAATGCTCAACACCTGTTGTATATATCCGGTGTCAGTAAATGTCAGTAACAAAGCGTAATTCAATTGTTGCCAGCAGCATAGTTATAGACACCAACGCTCTGGATAACATGAAAAAAGCCTAACCAGCTCTGCTAGGGGGAGTAAAATGGTCAGAGTGGGGTGTTCTCTCATTATGTGTCTGGAAGTAGCTAGCCAATGTTAGCCAGTTAGCTTGGGTGCTTGACTGTTGTTGTGAGGTCAGAGCTTTCGGAACAACCCTACTTATTGGCCAGAGCGTCCACTGTGTGCTCTGAACGCGAAACGTGTTTATGGACAATGGACAAATGGACAATCTGACAGCACAGTTGCAGTCACCAACGTTCTGGATAACATAACAGCCTAATCAGCTCTGCTAGGGTGAGTAATGTTCAGTGAGCTGTTCTCTCTAGAAGTAGCTGGTAAGTTAGTACAGAATGCACGGATCAACCCTTAAAGAGATGGGTGGGGCTAACACGGAACCCAAACCGGCTGCGCGCGTGCACCATCGTGCGCTATCGTGTATAAATATATTTTGTCCCCCCCATACCAAACGCAATCACAACACGCAGGTTAAAATATCAAAACAAACTCTGAACCAATTACATTAATTTGGGGACAGGTCGAAAAGCATTAAACATTTATGGCAATTTAGCTAGTTAGCTTGCACTTGCTAGCTAATTTGTCCTATTTAGCTAGCTTGCTGTTGCTAGCTAATTTGTCCTGGGATATAAACATTGACTTGTTATTTTACCTGAAATGCACAAGGTCCTCTACTCCGACAATTAATCCACACATAAAAACGGTCAACCGAATCGTTTCTAGTCATCTCTCCTCCTTCCAGGCTTTTTCATCATTTAACTTATATGGTGATTGTCATCGAAACTTTCATAGTTTTACCACGACAACCGGCAACAGTTCGTCTTTCAATCACCCATGTGGGTATAACCAATGAGGAGATGGCACGTGGGTACCTGCTTCTATAAACCAATGAGGAGATGGGAGAGGCAGGACTTGCAGCGCGATCTGTGTCAGAAATAGAACTGACTTCTATTTTAGCCCTTGGCAACGCAGACGCTCGTTGGCGCGCGCGAACAGTGTGGGTGCAATAATTGAATAACGTAGATTTCTAAATATATTTTGCAACGCTCACGTACGCGACACGAGCGGTGTGGTCAGCCTATTAAAAAGGTGTGAACAATGCTGAATGGGTGTAGACAAAGAAGGGCTCTCCAATAGTAGTACTAAAACATTGAAAAACGGTTTTCTCAAAAATGAGTTTACATGAGTTTATCAACTTTCAAAACATTATTAATTCCCCATTGTTTCCTCAAATGCAGTGTATGACATACCATTTTGTAGCTCTGAGCCTCTACTTTTATCCAATGTAAAAAAAACTGATGTTAAAATGTTGCTACATAAAGAGCCAGAATCCAGGTTGTGAGTCACATATAGTATTATTAAACATAATTTGTACCAGCACAGAGCCTTCCTCTGGGTCATTACTCATATGAATCCCGTGACCTGTACAGCTGGGCATTCTTACCCCTCCAGACATGACATGAAATATAATATAATCTGACATTTGAAATCAAAGAGTTATGTCAGATGGACAAAGAGTTTTCACTATTATTCACCTAGGTCATAATGTGAGATAAATTAACTTAAAACAGGCCTAGGTTTACGTTTGCGTATCTCTAGTTAATAATAGATTTTAAAAAAATGTCTAAAAACAGTATGTCCCACAGATTATGTGACATGGTTTAATAATCTATGATGATAACATTGTCATAATGTGATTGATACCCCAGGCAGGACAGCCTTGGGGGAGAATAGTTAGAGGTGTGGAGTTCCACACAGTCTGATGGCCTCTCCAACGACCTCTGACCTCTCCAGATGGCAACCTTATGACCCCCAGCAACCCAGCCCCAAAGACGGAGCTCTGATTTAGTTGGATTGCTGATGTGTTTATGGTAATATTATAGGTTTAAGGGGTTTTGATCCTATGTTGATGTGGTAGTGCTAGACAATGTTCATTAAAGACGTGTGAGTAGCCTAAATACTACCTGTCAGACTGTGAATGGTGTATGTGTGTGCACATGTGAGTTTGGAATTTGTGTGTGCTTGTTCTATACGGTATGGTTGAGTGTTATGTGTATTAGAGATTCATACAAGGACAATCTCTTCAGAAGCCCTGCTGAGAGCTGAAGGGGGGTTGATAACAGTTCTTCAGTGTGAGAGATCCAGAGTCGTGAAGGCCATCATCACCCTCCTTCAACCCACTCTAAGCACTCCGTCACAGGGAGAACAACACCATCCAAGACAGAGGTTGTTATAAAGTTATTACCAGTGTCTTATAAATCCTTGGATATGTAAACAAGTGCCAGGGTTCAAACCCAGGGCTGAAACCCATCCAACGGTGACGTCGTGGGACTCAGCTCTGTGAATATAAAAAAATACCTTGTTGATTTCCACTTAGGACACGCTTCTGTTCCGCCCACGTCGAATTAATGAATCCATTCCAAACAATAACCTTGCCTGCTACACATTTGTGATTATTTAATTATCCCATGCCTGCCTGCCTGCCCCACCCCACGTTGTTTGACAGATGACTAGGCTCGCCTCATCATACTCATGAAAATTTAAACTAATGGGAGGTGAGCGGCCCGTGCCGGACTTCCAGACACAAATGGCCTGAATAAATGCTGGCACATGCTGCAGCTCCTCGTAAAAATGCTCAGGGAACATGGGTGACACGGGTGTCCTAACAAATCAAATTTAAGAAGTTATCTGATTGTTGAATTTCTTTTCCCCAGTCAGTGACTCTCTGTGGACATTTGTGGTGTGTGTTTGTGTATGCGTGTGTGCGACTGAGCAAGAGTAGGGTACATGGCTTCCCTGTAGCTCAGTTGGTAGAGCATGGTGTTTGCAACACCAGGGTTGTGGGTTCGATTCCCACGGGGGGCCAGCACAGAAAAATAAATAAAAATAAATGTGTGAAATGTATGCATTCACTACTGTAAGTCGCTCTGGATAAGAGCATCAGCTAAATTAGTTAAATGTATTTGCCTTGTTATTAGCAGATTACTCTCCAGATAAATTATAACTTATTTTATATTCCATGCCCTCAACATGAAATATATATATATATATTCAGCATGAAATATTATGTTCAGACTCTGCTTGGATAAGGGAAGTCATATCACGTTGGGTTTTGTTCATGCTACAGTTTAATAGTAAAGCACTTTGAGTATGACCACACAGAGGGCTCAGACAGACAGGTGTGGGCTCACAGTGACATCATTAGTGACCCAGGAGAGGTCCAAATGGCAAGTCTAACATTACATAATATATTAATAACAATATTTTACAATAAACACACAGAAATAAAACATGCCTACAAGCACACACCACATTCATACATTTGACATTTTGCTCCTCCCACGGTCATCCAATCACATCATTCTCTCCAGATGTTGCTCTTGGCTCCTACAATCAGAATTCAACTGACAATCATGATACTCCTTCCTTGACATGCAGTTGTTACTCTTTATCACAAATGTTGTACATGGAAGATGTTTCTGACACTACTGTGTCTACTATCACAGAACTAGAATGAAATTCTATTTTTATGTCTACGAAAATGTAGCTCCTCCCTCCGCCTTATCCCTTAGCAATAAAAAGCTTGCTAATAAGATAATTCTTCCATTGTAAAAATAACATTTCCCCACCCTCCTGTTCGCCACCTATCACGTGCATTTGTCTCTCCTCATCACATATGTCATAGTTAACTTAAAAATGTAAATTGCTGCTATCCCAAGCTTTCTAGTGACTTGTTGAGAATATCATTTGCCAGTACATGGTACTTTTCAGACACTACCTGTACATTGATATATACAATAGCTATCTGAAATACAAATGACCATGGCTTCGACACAGAGGCTTCATAAGAAGACAATCAACAGCATAGGAGATTAGACTTCACGATTAACCATGATGTGAATGAGGTCAAAGGACTCAATAGTAAAGCAAAATACACATGCATTACACAAGCACACATGCACTCATACAAACATATAATTGCATAATCGTGCACGCATGCACACACAGCTTAAAACAAGCACAGTTGATCTCATATGAGAAAATCAGCTGTTCTGATATTCTAGTGCTATGGTACTCAAGTGTTCTGACTGGATTCTCCTGTGTTCTGTTCTTCTGAAGTCTCATTTTTCTCTTGTTCTGTCTTTGCTGACAGTGTTCTAGTATTGTGGTGTTCTGTTGCTGTGGTTGCTCTGGTGCTGAGTTTTGGTTACTCTAGTAGTGTTCCTGTGTGGTTTCTTATCCTGTGCAGCAGGTGACAGTGGGCATCTTCTTGTTGGGACTTCTGTATAGGTTAGTCACAGACTCCTGGTTCTCATCCCTATGAACCTGCTTGGTCACCTCTCTAATGGGGGGACGGGGGAGGAGAAGGAGGAGGAGAACGAGAACAAAAGAGAAGAAGAATAGAGAGAGTTAAAGGCATACCTCCACTGTATTGGCATTAGTATAATTAAGCAATAAGGTCTGAGAGGTGTGGTATATGGCCAATATACCATGGCTGAAGGCTGTTGTTAGGCACGACGCAACTCGGAACCCACAAACCCCCGAGGTGCTTATTGCTTATGGGCATAATAAACTGGGTGGTTCGAGCCCTGAATACTGATTGGTTGACAGCTGTGGTATATCAGACCGTATACCATGGGTATGACAAAACATAGATTTTACTGCTCTAATTACATTGGTAACCAGTTTATAATATCAATAAGGCACCTCGGGGGTTTGTGGAATATGGCAAATATACCACGGCTAAGGGCTGTGTCCAGGCACTCCGATGCGTCATACGTAAGAACAGCCCTTAGCCGTGGTATACTGGCCATATACCACACCCCTCGTGCCTTATTGCTTAATTAGAGTACAGAACACTCTTGCACACTAGAGGCCAGCAAAACTTTACATGTTGTTCTACATTTTGGCCCTGTAAAAAAATATGAAAAAGTATCCAACTCAGTCAGATCAGAGAGTACTCTAAGGAGCAACACATTTACAGGTAAAGATCACTTAGCAGAGAGAGAAAACAGAGATGTCTAGGATCCGGTATTTCTTACTAGAGGTCGACCGATTATGCTTTTTCAACGCCGATACCGATACCGATTATTGGAGGGCCAAAAAAGCCGATGCCAATTAATCAGACTCTTTTTTATTTATTTGTAATAATGACAATTACAACAATACTGAATGAACACTTATTTTAACTTAATATAATACATAAATACTATCAATTTAGCCTCAAATAAATAATGAAACATGTTCAATATGGTTTAAATAATGCAAAAACAAAGTGTTGGAGAAGAAAGTAAATCTGCAATATGTGCCATGTAAAAAAGCTAACGCTTAAGTTCCTTGCTCAGAACATGAGAACATATGAAAGCTGGTGTAACGGTTGTCGTCGGGAATGGAGGACCAAAACGCAACAGGAATGTGGATGCTCATCTTGTATTTTATTTTAAACCAAGAAAACACCAAAATAACAAAATAACGAAGAACTCACGAACAACAAAACAGTCTTGTCAGGCTCACACACGCAAAACAAGAAACAACCTCCCACAAATCACAAACACACCCTAATATATAGGATTCTCAATCAAAGGCAACTAGACAACCCCTGCCTTCAATTGAGAGTCCACACCCCAATTAACTACACATAGAAACAGACTAACTAGAAAGAACATAGAAATAGACTAACTTATAGCAGTGACCAAAAAACCCGGAAATAATAAATCAAACGCCCCACTACATAAACCATCACCTCGAAACACATAAACAAAATACCCTCTGCCACGTCCTGACCAAACTACAATAGCAAATAATCTTATTACTGGTCAGGACGTGACAGCTGGTGGTTCCTTTTAACATGAGTCTTCAATATTCCCAGGTAAGAAGTTTTAGGTTGTAGTTATTATAGGAATTATAGGACTATTTCTCTCAATACGATTTGTATTTCATATACCTTTGACTATTGGATGTTCTTATAGGCACTTTAGTATTGCCAGTGTATATGTATAGCTTCCGTTCCTCTCCTCGCTCCTTCCTGGGCTCAAACCAGGAACACATCGACAACAGCCACCCTCGAAGCAGCGTTACCCATGCAGAGCAAGGGGAACAACTACTCCAAGTCTCAGAGGGAGTGACATTTGAAACGCTATTAGCTAACTAGCTAGCCATTTCACATCGGTTACACCAGCCTAATCTTGGGAGTTGATAGGCTTGAAGTCATAAACAGCGCAATGCTTGAAGAATTGCGAAGAGCTGCTGGCAAAACGCACGAAAGTGCTGTTTGAATGAATGCTTACGAGCCTGCTGGTGCCTACCACCACTCAGTCAGACTGCTCTATCAAATATCAAATCATAGACTTAATTATAATATAATAAACACACAGAAATACGAGCCTTAGATCATCAATATGGTCGAATACGGAAACTATCATCTCGAAAACAAAACGCTTATTTTTTCAGTGAAATACGTAACCGTTCCGTATTTTATCTAACGGGTGGCATCCCTAAGTCTAAATATTCCTGTTACATTGCACAACCTTCAATGTTATGTCATAATTACGTACAATTCTGGCAAATTAGTTCGCAACGAGCCAGGCGGCCCAAACTGTTGCATATACCCTAACTCTGCATGCAATGAACGCAAGAGAACTGACACAATTTCACCTGGTTAATATTGCCTGCTAACCTGGATTTCTTTTAGCTAAATATGCAGGTTTAAAAATCTATACTTCTGTGTATTGATTTTAAGAAAGGCATTGATGTTTATGGTTAGGTACAGTCGTGCAACGATTGTGCTTTTTTCACAAATGCGCTTTTGTTAAATCATCCCCCGTTTGGCAAAGTTGGCTGTCTGTTAGGAAGAAATAGTATTCACACAGTTCGCAACGAGCCAGGCGACCCAAACTGCTGCATATACCCTGACTCTGTTGCAGAGGTGACACATTTCCCCTAGTTAAAATAAATTCATGTTAGCAGGCAATATTAACTAAATATGCAGGTTTAAAAATAAAATACTTGTGTATTGATTTTAAGAAAGACATTGATGTTAGGTACACGTTGGAGCAACGACAGTCCTTTTTCGCGAATGCGCACCGCATCGATTATATGCAACGCAGGACAGGCTAGATAAACTAGTAATATCATCAACCATGTGTAGTTAACTAGTGATTATGATTGATTGATTGATTGTTTTTATAAGATAAGTTTAATGCTAGCTAGCAACTTACCTTGGCTTCTTACTGCATTCGCGTAACAGGCAGGCTCCTCGTGGAGTGCAATGTAAAGCAGGTGGTTAGAGCGTTGGACTAGTTAACCGTAAGGTTGCAAGATTGAATCCCCAAGCTGACAAGGTAAAAATCTGTCGTTCTGCCCCTGAACAAGGCAGTTAACCCACCGTTCCTAGGCCGTCATTGAAAATAAGGTGTTCTTAAGTGACTTGCCTAGTTAAAAAATATTTAAAAAATACAATAAAAAAAAATGTAAAAAATGTAATAAAAAAAAGATATCGGCAAGAGAGAAATACCGATTACCGATTGTTATGAAAACTTGAAATCGGCCCTAATTAATCGGCCATTCCGATTAATCGGCCGACCTCTATTTCTTACCTGGCCAGATGCAGCACGGCCTCTATGACATTAGATCCGTCTTTAGCACTAGTCTCACAGAAGAGGGCGTTATACGTCTGGTAGGAAACAAACAACGCAACTCTCAAATCAGGCCGAAGTTCCATACATTGACCTGACCAGGCTATATTCTAGGGTACAACTAGACGTGACTGTAAATCCCTCTGGATAAGATAATCTGCTAAATGACAAATGTAAATGTAACTAATGTAAAGGTTTAAGTAAGACGTTGGGGTTGTGTGGTCTCACCATGGCCAGCTTCTCTCCGAAGCTGGTGGGGACACAGGTGACACTGTCCTGTAGCGCTTGCTCTCTCAGGTCACACTTATTTCCAACTAGCATGATGGGAATGTCATCCTGGGACACGTCCTGAACACAGATGGACAGCAGGTTAAAACACAGGCCAACAACACAAACAAACACAACAACACTGCTATCCAAAACTCAAAACTGATTGCGTCCCAAATGGCACCCTATTCCCATTATTGTGCAGTACTTTTGACCAGGGCCCATATGGCTCTGGTCAAAAGTGGTGCACTATAGGGTGCGATTTGGGATGCAAACTTATCACACAACTCAACACTGCAATGATGCAACACAGCAATAACACTTATAGCTTTATCACCTGTTAGAAATACTGTCAAATGATTCAAGATCTACTAGGCTACAATGAAAAGGTTTCAAAGCAGTGGATAAAACATATCTCTTTAGTCTTTACACACCCACTATGAATCAGTCCAACACACTTGTGTACGCAGGGGTTAAATTGGGCCGGGTCCCGGTGTTTTTTTTAGAGGGTGGATCAGCTTTAATATATTCAATCGTTCAGCCTGTCGCATTCTGTGTGAAAGAAATTGCATGGTTTATGCGCGTGCGGGCACCAATGGAGTTGAATGCATAGGGCAGAACAGGGCTACGTGTAACACGGGTCAGGTGTAACGGGAAAGATTACATTATATTCAAGGTACATGATCCTTGGTTGTGCTTGTGGAAAAACTTTTGTGGGGACATTGAAGTCTTCAGTATTCCACCAGGCACGTGTAGTTTTGAGTTACATTTGGTTGAGTTGTCAACTAACGTGAATTCAATGTGAAATCAAAAACATTTCTCCTTGTCTTTGGATTTAGGTAAAAATTCCCTTACTTTGATGACTTTTTGCAAATCCAATGACGTTTTCACGTTGATTCAACGTCATCGATTTTTTTATTGAAATGACATGGACGCAACGTTGCTTCAACCAGTTTTTGCCCAGTGGGATGTTGCTATAATTAACAACAAGATAGCCTAATGTTTAGACTTTAGAGTTTGTGATCTGGTTAATGATTAGCCCAATGGGGTAAATCGACAACCCTCAGCCTAATTATTTATAGCCACTGTGCTGCATCAGGTGGGCTACACCAGGTGATAATAATGATTGCCAAATAGCACACCTGCCTGATAATATGGACTATTGTTATATTGGGTTCATTTCTGTAGGTGGAAATTACATTTTAAATGTAATTTTTTTTTAGAGGGTGGATCAGCTTTAATATTGCGGATAGATTGTTGCTTCCATCAATGTAATTGTCTGCATCATTTCCAATCCCCCATATATTTTTTGGGTAAATATATATATATACATAAATACATACACATACCCTCATATGTACATACATATATACACATACACACTTTTTTTTTAATATACCTTCCTTTATTATTCCCCTGCAAACCCTATCACCCCTCCCCTTAATTGGAGTAAACTAATAAACAATAACACTTAGGCTTCTACTTCCAGCTTATACATAGTATACACATTTTACAGACACAATCTATTTTACAATAGTAATATTTTGTTTGTTTTTAGTCCTGGCCTTCCTCTACTTCTGATGTCCATCCAGTTTGATTTCTATTTGCCATATATTTTAAATGTTTATACTCATTCATTTTGGAGTAGGATGTAATTTTAAAAGTCACCCAAACCGACTTTCTCACAGTCATTCTCCTCCCAAAATGTTTACATCCCGTGGCATCACCCAGATGTGTGCTACACATTGGTGGTGGATGAGGTGAGTTTTAACCTTACAGTGTGGGGCGGCAGGTAGCCTTGTGGTCAGAGCGTTGGCCCAATAACCGAAAGGTTGCTGGATCGAATCCCCGAGCTGACGAGGTAAAAATCTGTCATTCTGCCCCTGACCAAGGCAGTTAACCCCTGTTCCCCGGTAGACCGCCATTGTAAATAAGATTTTGTTTTTAACTGACATGCCTAGTTAAATAAAAAATGTGAAGTCCTTTGAGCATCTTGGAAAAGTGTCATATCAATTGGATATAAAAATGTATTATATCAATTATTACTACCTCAATCATGTCCACCCATTCTCTCACGTTGAGAAAGCTCTTTTCACAGGTGACATCATACAGCAGGAGGACCCCGTCGGCTCGTCTGAAGTAGGACTTCGCTATGCTGCGGAACCTAGGACACACACACACAGGGATAGAGGTTAACACAGCACCACTACATAGATAGGCTGAAATAGACATGTTCACTAACACACACGCATGCATGCAAACACACGCACAGCTCTCCTGGCCTGCTGTGTCCCATAGCTGTAGTAGCGTGGGCTCTCCATCCACTACTAGGGTCTTCATCTGAAAGTCCACCCCTGAGGACCACTAACCCCTGACCCTGACTCTAACCCTAAATCTACCCTAACACTAAACCGAACCCCTAAACTAGCCTTTCTACAAGTGAGGACCGGCAAAATGTCCTCACTTCTCTGAATATTTGTTGGTTTACTATTCTCGTGAGGACTTTTGGTACTCAAATATAGCAAAATGTGTCCACACACATACACACACAAACACACACCTCTCCTGGCCTGCTGTGTCCCACAACTGTAGTAGGGTGGGCTCTCCATCCACTACTAGAGTCTTCATCTGAAAGTCCACCCCTGAGGATCAACACAAGAGGATGTTCAAACACACTACTCCAAAAGACAATCCCATTACCATCTAAATATATATTCTATATCTGTCCCAGGCATGCACACAACATCAGCACCGTGGGATAGAGCCCTGGAGAATTAACAAGCCAAGCTGTGTTGGGGAGAGTAGTGTGAAAGCGTGCTTAACCGAGCCCGAGCGGTCCAACTAGACTAACTCCTTGTTCACCATTTACAGTCAAAAGTAATGTGTGGATAGAATGATACTGTAAGCAGGTGAGAGCTAACACAGGTGCGCTGACACACCCACCCAGGGTGGCGCTGGTGTTTCCTCGGAACTCATTCTTGCAGAGGCGGAGCAGGAAGCTAGACTTGCCCACCGCTGCATCGCCCGCCAACACCACCCTGTAGGCCTTCTCTGATGTCATATAGCCCAGGTCAGCTGACTCCTTCTCTTTACCCTATACACACAGAGAGAGAGAGAGGAGAGAGAGAGAGAGAGGGGGAAGGGAGACACAGAGAGAGCGCGAGAGAGCGCGTGAGAGGAAGAGAGAGCGCGAGAGGGAGCGAGAGAGAAAGAAAGAAAGAAAGTGAAAGAGGTTAAAGGCACACCTTGACTGTATTGTACTGGACCATGTTATAATACTGGAATGATGCACTTGTCATGCATAGTCAACAATCAACAGGTTCTCCTGAACTAAGTCAACCATTTACACTCAAGTGTTTTCTACTACGTCTGCCTGCTAACCAAGTAATTCCGCCAAGTGTCTGTTTCTTTTTAAAACGGTTTTAAAGCTCCAAAATGAGCTTTTAATTTAGTTCTACAATCCAGGATTTACACTCTCCTCTCTTCTCACACCACTGCCCTCTGTCCTGTACCTCATTGGTGATGGCAGAGAGGGCTTTGCGTGTGGACGCTCCAGAACTGGTCCGGCTGACTGACTCCAAAGGTTTCCAGTCCAGGACAGAATCACTGTCTGATCCAAACACCATCTCATCCCGCATCTCTGCAACCTGACACATTAACCCTATCACATTAACATCAATACATAATGAGCGTTATCAGTAACAATAAATGTACGTAGTACAAGTGGATGACGATGTGTATAATGTCTTTTTGTGTGTGTGTTGTGCATTACTGTAAAGTGTGTGTGTGTTTGTGTGTCTGTGTGTGTAATAAGCATGTGTCTGTGTGTGTGCATATAGTGCGTACATGTATGTGTGTACTATGGCATAGTCTATGTGTGTGTGTGTATGGTGTAGTGTGTGTATATGTGTAGTACTGTATGTTTATGTGTCTTACGTCGTTGTCAGAGTGGTCCCCCGCCAGGCTGTCTGTGTTCCTGGCCACCCTCTGTTCCTCCTCGTGCCCTTTCACCTCCTGCTCAGAGTCATATCCATTGTTGGAGCCACGCAGCGTGGACATGCCGCTGTCTAGGCAGCTCTCGGGCAGGCTGTCTACCTCGCAGCTGCGTTTGTGCTGCATGGCCGGGTCACACAGAGCCAGGGCTAGGGTGTCCAGACTGGGCCGCCGACACCCCAGAGAACTCCTACCACCTTCACCTCCACAAAGGCCCAGCAGGTCTCCGTCCGCATCCACACCATCCACACCCGCCTGGTAGAACCTGGGACAGTATAGACAGACAGAGGCATCCCTGTCAGTCACAACATCCACACAGTCTACTCGAAACAGAAACCTTTCTCGCTACAGTGGTTCCTCCTTTAAAAGTTGCGAGCTTACACCGCGGGACTTAAGAGGTACCCAGAATCACGGCTTCATTGCTCCAGACCACCGCAGGGGGGAGTTAGAGCACTCATTATGCATCTGGGTCCCAAGGTTTTTATATGACCAATCATATCGAGTGGTTCCAATGACAAATTTGACATTATGCCACCCGTCGCTGGTAAGTGTATGTAAACTTTCGACTTCAAATGTACCTACACACATATCTACAGTTGAAGTCCGAAGTTTACATACACTAACTTTGGAGTCATTAAAACTCATTTTTCAACCACTCCACAAATTTCTTGTTAACAAACTATAGTTTTGGCAAGTCGGTTAGGACATCTACTTTGTGCATGACACAAGTCATTTTTCCAACAATTGTTTACAGACAGATTAATTCACTTAATCACAATTCCAGTGGGTCAGAAGTTTACATACACTAAGTTGACTGTGCCTTTAAACAGATTGGAAAATTCCAGAAAAGGATGTCATGGCTTTAGAGGCTTCAAATAATTGACATCATTTGAGTCAATTGGAGGTGTACCTGTGGATGTATTTCAAGGCCTACCTTCAAACGCAGTGGAGTTTGCTTGACATCATGGGAAAATCAAAAGAAATCAGGTAAGACCTCAGAAAAAAAAACTCCACAAGTCTGGTTCATCCTTGGGAGCAATTTCCAAACACCTGAAGGTACCACGTTCATCTGTACAAACAATAGTACGCAAGTATAAACACCATGGGACCACGCAGCCGTCATACCGCACAGGAAGGAGACGCGTTCTGTATACTAGAGATAAACGTACTTTGGTGTGAAAAGTGCAAATCAATCCCAGAACAACAGCAAAGGATCTTGTGAAGATGCTGGAGGAAACAGGTACAAAAGTATCTATATCCACAGTAAAACAAGTCCTATATAGACATAACCTGAAAGGCCGCTCAGCAAGGAAGAAGCCACTTCTCCAAAACCGCCATAAAAAAAGCCAGACTACGGTTTGCAACTGCACATGGGGACAAAGATCGTACTTTTTGGAGAAATGTCCTCTCGTCTGATGAAACAAAAATAGAACTGCTTGGCTATAATGACCATCGTTATGTTTGGAGGAAAAGGGGGAGGCTTGCAAGCCGAAGAAGGAAGGAAAATTACATGGATATATTGAAGCAACATCTCAAGACATCAGTCAGGAAGTTAAAGCTTGCTCGCAAATGGGTCTTCCAGCTCTGTCAGGCGGAATGGGCCAAAATTCACCCAACTTATTGTGGGAAGCTTATGGAAGGCTACCCGAAACGTTTGACCCAAGTTAAACTATTTAAAGGCAATGCTACCAAATACTAATTGAGTGTATGTAAACTTCTGACCCACTGGGAATGTGATGAAAGAAATAAAAGCTATAATAAATAATTCTCTCTACTATTATTCTGACATTTCACATTCTTAAAATAAAGTGGTGATCCTAACTGACCTAAGACAGGGAATTTTTACTAGGATTAAATGTCAGGAATTGTGAAAAACTGAGTTTAAACGTATTTGGCTAAGGTGAATGTAAACTTCCGACTTCAACTGTACCTACACACGGTTATATATATTGGTCATGGCTCATGGGTCCCGAGTGGCACATTGGAAGAGGCATTACTACAGTCCCTGGTTCGAATACAGGCTGTATCACATCCGACCGTGATTGGGAGTGCCATAGGGTGGCGCACAATTGGCTCAGCGTCATCCGGTGTAGGCCGTGATTCTAAATAAGAATTTGTTTTTACCTGACTTGCCTAGTTAAACAAAGGTTCAATTTAAAAAACTACTGGCGGCAACTGCAGCGCAATCAATAGGATGTGAACAGTGGCTTGTGCCGACAATATAGCTAACTTGTTATGCAAGTGTTGCACACCAACAGATGGAGAAAACCTACACCAGTCGAGCAATTCATTTCAACAATAATCTTCATTTTAATTTGCCTTTACAAACAACATTAATTAATTGGAGTCTATTTCTTCGGAGCCTAGACCAATATAACATAACTTAACTGGCTGAGGTAGGCTATGAGGCTTAACAGACTAATAGAAGTAGGATTTTTTTTTATTAGGCCTACTTACAATTTTTGACCAGTGGTAACGGAAACCCTGAGGGTTCTGTTTTTCTCGGAATAGAAACACCATAATATTAATCAAATGAATTAAGCCAAATTTCCTAAAATCAATCCCATATACAATGTTATTACCAAAAAGGTTTTAAATTCTCTGGTAATACCAATATGGAAGACTATCAAATGCTTCTCAAAGATGCCCTCTGGTGGTCAAACTAGCACTGACTTGCGTTAACAGAAAAAAATGGCTGACAATTAAATAACGTGCCAGAGAATTCTGCAGCAGCCCGCAAGTTGTGCTGCAGTATGACACAACTTTTAAAGGAGGAACCACTGTCCCACTAAGCTAGCTCCAACAACCAAGCTAGACATAGACTGTGCTGTTTTGTGTCCAGTATGGATGGCTATGCGTATACAATTCAAACACGCACATGTCCAGTGCTAATCTTCCACCTGAGAATAATTGTACATAAACTTGAGTTTGAGCATACACATGTACGTGTGCAGTGTGTACCTGTATTAGAGTGTATGTACTGGATTCTGTCTGCACAAACACACCAGCAGGCTGTTGCTAGTCCAGCCTGTGTGGCTCAGTTGGTAAAGCATGTTGTTTGCAATGCCAAGGTTGTGGGTTTGATTCCCACGGGGGACCAGTATGGAGAAAAAAAATTATGAAATGTATAAGTCGCTCTGGATAAGAGCATCTGCTAAATGACTAAAATGTAAATGTTACCTGTCGTGGTATGGAGATGAGTAACAGATACTCTTGCTCCTCCTGCTAATGGTGCTGGCTGGGGAAGCACTGCTACCACGCTGAAACACAACCACAACATCACTGTCACAACTGTTTGGGTCACTGTGTGTGTGTGTGTGTGTGTGTGTGTGTGCACTGAGCTGTATGTACTGAACCCTATGTATGAGTATAGGAATTATTGTTACGTGAGACAGAGTGGAAGTTATGAGGAGAGTGAGTTAGGGGTCAAGACTGAAATATGCTGTTGTTTTTGTTGTTGTCTGTCATTGCCTCAAACATGGTTCAGTTGATTCCTCCAACAGACAAGCCCTTAGGACTGGCATTAGAGATTCAACACTGATGTTAAAAGCAGAGAGATCAGAGAGAAAGAGAGAGAGGGAGTGATGGGAAGAGGAGGATAAAAGGGGTGTGGGATAGGGAGGTGATTGAAAGAGGGACAGAAGAACAAAGATAAGAGGCAGGGAGAGAGCAAGAGAGAGAGCGTGCTGGTGTTACCATGGCTATGTGATTGTCTACCTCACCTTAATGCTCTTGCTGAGGGTGTTCTCCAGGGAACTGCGCAGCCCGTCGTTACTGTCATGGAGCTTCCTGTTGGCTGTTCTATAGAGGGGAACAGAGGAGGGAGAGAAGCAGAGGAGAGAGGAGGGAGAGAAACAGAGGAGGAGAGATGGGAGAGGGAGAGAAACAGAGGAGGAGAGAGGGGAGAGGGAGAGAAACAGAGGAGAGAGAAGAGGATAAGAACGGGAAGAGGTGATCAAAAGAGCCGTTGGCAGGTCTTCTCAGGAAAATGACTTTTGAGGTTTTCAAAAACAGAAACTCCTTAAGACTCACAAAACTCCCAAGGCTTACAACTTCATGTTCCTCAGTTTACAGGCAACTCGGTGTAACATCAAGTTGTGAGTCTTGAAGTATTCCTGTTTGTGGGTCAGGTGAACGTTTGTCAGCGTTCCTGTTTATGTGTCAGACAAGCACTATGATTGGCCAGACTTACTGTAGGATCTCTATCTGTCGCTCCAGGTTCTCCCTCTCATCAGAGAACTCTCTCATCATCGCCTCATCCCTGCACATACAAACACAGTCATTCACAACTAATACATACACTTTCATAAACACTCATAACACATACTACATAAACTATAATAACACATACTACAAATCCCCCCTTAAAAACACATACTACATAAACTACAATAACACATACTACAATAACACATACTACATAAACTACAATAACACATACTACACACACTCTCAAAACACATACATGAATTCTCCAAAAACAGGAGAATGTACATTCTAATAATGCAGACAAAAGCAGACACTTCAACAGTCTCAAAGAATCGGCACATTCACAACACAAACTTAGTTTGACTGGAACAAGTTCAAAGGCGAAGTGTGAGGCTGGTTGCCAGGTAACCAGATTGTGAGACTGAGTGTGAGGTCACACTAGGATATCCTGTTACAACCCTGGAAACATGTTACCACCCCAGGTGAGGGAGCAGCCAAGCACACAGGCAGGGAGGCAGTCACACAGTCACACTGGCCTGGGGCTGGGGCCTCTACTGCCTGACTGATTGAGTGACTGGATGGCTCAAGGCGAACCCACAGCTCAGGCTGGGATGAGGTGTCACAGGCTCAGTGTGCGTATGTGTGCTCACGTGTGTGTTTTGGCTTTGTGTCTGTGTGTTGTGCGTCTCAGTGTACATTGGGATTCTCAATATGACACTGTAGAAAAATCAGATTGATCTTTTCATAAATAGTAATACATCTAGTAGATATTAGATTATTACTTTTATTTTATTTTATTTAACTAGGCAAGTCAGTTAAGAACAAATTCTTATTTACAATGATGGCCTACCCCGGCCAAACCCTAACCCGGACGATGCTGGGCCAATTGTGCACCGCCCTATGGGACTCCTAATCACTGCCGGTTATGACACAGCCTGGAATCAAACCAGGGTCTGTAGTGACGCATCTAGCACTGAGATGCAGTGCCTTAGACCTCTACGCCACTCGGGAGCCCTAATGACATCACTAGATTACGTTACAGCATGACATACACTACCGTTCAAAAGTTTGGGGTCACTTAGAAATGTCCTTGTTTTTTAAAGAAAAGCACATTTTTTGTCCGTTAAAATAACATCAAATTTATCAAAAACACAGTGTAGACATTGTTAATGTTGTAAATTACCATTGTAGCTGGAAACGGCAGATTCTTTATGGAATATCTACATAGGAGTACAGAGGCCCATTATCAGCATCAGTCTCAATGTCAACAGTGAAGAGGCGACTCCGGGATGCTGTCCTTCTAGACAGTGTTGCAAAGAAAAAGACATAGCTCAGACTGGCCAATAAAAAGATGAGATTAAGATGGGCAAAAGAACACAGACACTGGACAGAGGAACTCTGCCTAGAAGGCCAGCATCCCGGAGTCGCCTCTTCACTGTTGACATTGAGACTGATGTTTTGCGGGAACTATTTAATGAAGCTGCCAGTTGAGGACTTGTGAGGCGTCTGTTTCTCAAACTAGACACTCTATTGTACTTGTCCTCTTGCTCAGTTGTGCTCTGGGGCCTCCCACTCCTCTTTCTATTCTGGTTAGAGCCAGTTTGCGCTGTTCTGTGAAGGGAGTAGTACACAGCGTTGTACGAGATCTTCAGTTTCTTGGCAATTTCTCGCATGGAATAGCCGTCATTTCTCAGAACAAGAATAGACTGATGAGTTTCAGAAGAAAGTTATTTGTTTCTGGCCATTTTAAGCCTGTAATCAAACCCACAAATGCTGACGCTCCAGATACTCAACGAGTCTAAAGAAGCCCAGTTTTACTGCTTCTTTAATGACCACAACAGTTTTCAGCTGTGCTAACATAATTGCAAAAGGGTTTTCTAATGATCAATTAGCCTTTTAAAATGATAAACTTGGATTAGCTAACACAATGTGACATTGGAACACAGGAGTGATGGTTGCTGATAATGGGCCTCTGTACGCCTATGTGGATATTCCATTAAAAATCAGCCGTTTCCAGCTACAATAGTCATTTACAACATTAACAATGTCTACACTGTATTTCTGATCAATTTGATGTTATTTTAATGGACAAAAAATTTCCTTTTCTTTCAAAAACAAGGACATTTCTAAGTGACCCCAAACTTTTGAACAGTAATGTATGTGTATGATTTACTAACAGTTCAACACTGATTGTGTAATACATGAAGACATTTGTAAGGCATTTTACAAGAGATTGGACAGACTATTGTGCCTCATACACAATGGGTGTCCAACACCCATGATACAGTAACGTGTGTGTGTGTGTGTGTGTGTGTGTGTGTGTGTGTGTGTGTGTGTGTGTGTGTGTGTGTGTGTGTGTGTGTGTGTGTGTGTGTGTGTGTGTCTGTGTCTGTGTGTGTGTGTGTTTCTCACCGCTCAGAGTTGATGCTGTGGTCTGTCAGATCACTCTTCAGAGAGGCCAGTTCACTCTGAAGGAAGGCTATGTTAGTTTGAGACTGCATCAACTCCTGCTTCAACCGCTGGTTTTCCTGGGGAGAGAGGGAGTGAGAGAGAGAGAGAGAGAGAGAGAGAGAGAGAGAGAGAGAGAGAGAGTAAAGGGAGAGAGAGAGAGAGAGAGAGAGAGAGAGGGAGAGAGAGAGAGAGAGAGAGAGAGAGAGAGGTAAAGGGAGAGGGAGAGAGAGGTAAAGGGAGAGGGAGAGGTAAAGGGATAGAGAGAGAGAGAGAGAGAGAGAGAGAGAGAGAGAGAGAGAGAGAGAGAGAGAGAGAGAGAGGTAAAGGGATAGAGAGAGAGAGAGAGAGGTAAAGGGAGAGAGGTAAAGGAGAGAGAGAGAAGTAAAGGGAGAGAGATGTAAACGTACACTCAGAACCAAAAAAGCACAGTACAACAGCAAGCAGCTGACACTAATTGAGGAGTCCATAAACACAAACAACTTCTGGCAAAATTGGAAAAAACTAAAAAAATCTAAACAAGAGGAATTAGCGATACAAAATGGTGACATATGGACAACCCATTTCAAAACACTCTACAACACCGTTCAAATTGACACAAACGCAGAACAACGCCAAATTCATGAGAAGTTGAATGGATTAGAAAAAGCTATAAAGGACAATCAAAATCCATTGGACTCCCCAATTACTGACCAGGAGCTCTATATGAAACTTCAGGCTCTCAAATTTAAAAAAGCATGCGGACCTGATGGCATCCTAAATGAGATGCTCAAACTTACTAGTGCAAAATTTCAATTGGCTATATTAAAACTGTTTAATTTGATCCTGAGTGTAGGCTATTTCCCTGACATCTGGAATCATGGACTCATAACCCCAATCTTTAAGACCGGAGACAAATTTGACCCTAACAATTACAGAGGCATTTGTGTGAACAGTAACCTGGGGAAGGTTTTCTGTAGTATCATCAATGTAAGAGTTCTAAACTTCCTTAATAAGCACAATGTCTTGAGTAAAAGCCAAATTGGATTTATACCAAAACATCGCACAACTGATCATATTTACACCTTACACACCCTGATAGATAAACATGTCCACCAAAATAATACCAAAATATATGCTTGCTTTATCGACTTCCAAAAAGCATTTGATTCTATTTGGCATACAGGACTGTTCTACAAAGTTATTGAAAGTGGTGTAGGGGGTAAAACATATGACATAATTAAATAAATGTATACTGGCAATACGTGCAGCATTAAAATTGGTAAGAAAAGAACAGAATTCTTTAACCAGGGGTGGGGCCTTCGTCAGGGTTGTAATCTGAGCCCTGCACTCTTCAATATTTACATTAACGAATTGGCCACTATTCAAGAAAAATCCTCAGCCCCTGGTGTTAGTCTCCACAATTCAGAAGTTAAATGCCTACTCTTCGCAGATGACCTATGCCTGCTGTCACCCACAGCACATGGCCTACAGCAGAGCCTGGACCTGCTAGAGCAGTACTGCCAGACCTGGGCCCTGGCAGTAAACCCCAAAAAGACTAAAATAATGATTTTCCAGAGAAGATCCAGATCTCAGGGAATTAGACCAAAGTTCTCAATTGGTACAAAATATATAGAGTACTGTACACACTACAATTACTTAGGTTTAAAAATAAGCTCAACTGGACACCTTAATGAGGCAGTGAATGAACTGAGAGAGAAAGCACGCAGGGCATTCTACGTCATTAAAAAGCAAATTCAAATTGAAATACCTATTATAATTTGGCTAAAACTAATTGAATATGTCTTTGAACCAATTGCACTTTATGGCAGCGAGGTGTGGGGTCCACTTGCAAAACAAGATTTCATCAAATGGGACAAACACCCCATTGAAACCCTGCATGCAGAGTTCTGTAAGATTATCCTACGTGTCCAGAGGAAAACTACAAACAATGCATGCAGGGCAGAATTAGGCCAATATCCACTAATAATAAAAACTCAAAAAAGAGCAATTCAGTTTTGGAAACATCTAAAATATAGTGACCCCCTCTCATATCATTACCAAGCCCTGCAATGCCAAGAGCTGAGCAAAGAAAAGAGTCCCCTCATCCAGCTGGTCCTGGGGCTGAGTTCACAAACCTGTTCTACTAACACACTGAAGCCTCAGGACCAGAACATCCAATCAATCAGAATAAACCAAATTACAACGCAGTCAAAACAAAACTACATCGCTTATTGGGAAACAAAAGCACAAACACAAAGCAAAATGCAGTGCTATCTGGCCCTAAATCGACAGTACACCATGGCTAAATATTTGACCATGGTTACTGATCAAAACCTTAGAAAAACCTTGACAAAGTACAGGCTCAGTGAGCACAGCCTTGCCATTGAGAAGGGTAGACACAGGAAAACCTGGCTCCCTGTAGAGGAAAGGCTGTGCAACCACTGCACCACAGCAGAACCTGAGACGGAGCTGCATTTCCTGACAAAATGTCAAAAATATAAAACAATTAGAGAGTGTCATTTCCCCAAATTTGAAACCCTTATTCAAGGTTTCAAAGACCTCTCTGATGAGGATAGGCTACCCGTCCTGTTGGGGGAGGACGCAGAGAGCTGTGTGTTGGCAGCGCACTACATTGCTGCCTGCCATAAGTTGAGGGACAGTGTCTGACAGACCAATAAACCTACACATGTACTCTACTGTATGGCTATTGTTATTGTTGAATGTATGGTTATTCTGACCCTTGGTTATTGTTGTTACTGTTGTCCCGTCGACAATTTTGATTCTCATTTTTTTTTTTTTTTTATATTGTAAATATCCCAAATAAGCTTTGGCAATATGTACATTGTTACGTCATGCCAATAAAGCGAATTGAATTGAATTGTAAAGAGAGAGAGAGGTAGAGAGAGCGGTAGAGAGAGAGAGGTGGAGAGGTAGAGAGAGAGGTAAAGGGAGAGAGAGGTAAAGAGAGAGAGAGAGAGGTAAAGGTAAAGAGAGAGAGAGGTAAAGGTAAAGAAAGAGAGAGAGAGGTAAAGGTAAAGAAAGAGAGAGATAAGAAAGAGGGAGAGAGGGGTAAAGGTAAAGAAAGAGAGAGAGAGAGGTAAAGGTAAAGAGAGAGAGAGAAAGAGAGAGGTAAAGAGAGAGAGACAGAGCGAGGTAGAGAGAGGGAGGTAAAGAAAGAGAGAGAGAGAGAGGTAAAGGTAAAGTGAAAGAGAGGGAGGTAAAGGTAAAGAAAGAGAGAGGTAAAGAGAGAGACAGAGAGAGGTAAAGAAAGAGAGAGAGGGAGGTAAAAGAAAGAGAGAGATAGAGAGAGAGAGAGAGGTAAAGGTAAAGTGAAAGCGAGGGAGGTAAAGGTAAAGAAAGCGATTGAGAGAGGGAAGTAAAGGTAAAGAAAGAGAGAGAGGTAGAGGTAAAGAAAGAGAGAGAGAGAGAGAGAGAGGTAAAGGTAAAGAGAGAGAGAGAGGTAAAGGAAAAGCGAGAGAGAGAGGGAAAGGTAAAGAAAGAGAGAGAGAGGTAAAGGAAAAGCGAGAGAGAGAGGTAAAGAGAGAGAGAGAGGTAAAGGTAAAGAGAGAGAGAGAGGTAAAGGTAAAGAGAGAGAGAGGTAAAGGTAAAGAGAGAGATGTAAAGAAAGAGAGAGGTAATGGTAAAGAAAGAGGTAAAGGTAAAGAAAGAGAGAGAGGTAAAGGTAAAGAAAGAGAGAGAGGTAAAGGTAAAGGTAAAGAAAGAGAGAGATAAGAAAGAGGGAGAGAGGGGTAAAGGTAAAGAAAGAGAGAGAGAGGTAAAGGTAAAGAGAGAGAGAGAGAGAGAGAGAGAGAGAGAGAGGTAAAGAGAGAGAGACGGAGAGAGGTAGAGAGAGGGAGGTAAAGAAAGAGAGAGAGAGAGGTAAAGGTAAAGTGAAAGAGAGGGAGGTAAAGGTAAAGAAAGAGAGTGTGAGAGGGAAGTAAAGGTAAAGAAAGAGAGAGGTAAAGAGAGAGAGAGACAGAGAGAGAGGTAAAGAAAGAGAGAGAGGGAGGTAAAAGAAAGAGAGAGAGAGAGGTAAAGGTAAAGTGAAAGCGAGGGAGGTAAAGGTAAAGAAAGCGATTGAGAGAGGGAAGTAAAGGTAAAGAAAGAGAGAGAGCGAGGTAAAGGAAAAGAGAGAGAGAGAGGTAAAGAGAGAGAGAGGTAAAGAGAGATAGAAGAAAGGTAAAGAGAGAGAGAGAGGTAAAGAGAGAGAGAGAGAAGCGAGAGAAGGGTTTAGCGACAGGCGACAGCATGGTCAGAGCCAGAATGATTCAGCTCAATTGTCTTGATCAGGAAATGGAAGAGAGTTAAAGGATGTGTACAGAGTGATATAGGACTAGCAGGAAGACCCATCTCACCAGAGTCAGTTCGTTGATCTTTCTCTTCAGGGTTGAAGACTCATCTTTCATGTTGATGTTCTTGTACTGGTCTTCAATCTGAGGAGGAAGTAGACACCTTTAACACACATCGCTGCCTGCTGTCAGTGAATCACAATCTTCAATGGCACAGATAGCGGCATAGATGGATTTCATTCAATTGTGATTGAGTTAATCTTGATTGGATGTCTCACATGTTCATGAACCAATGAACCAACACGCTGAGTGGGTGAACAGGAGTGATTGGCTAGACTAGTAGTCCAGGCAATAGGTGCTACATTATCGGTTAATTGTTCACTTTTTCATGGATGACTCCTTGCTGTCCCCAGTCCACCTGGCCGTGCTGCTGCTCCAGTTCCAACTGTTCTGCCTGCGGCTATGGAACCCTGACCTGTTCACCGGACGTGCTACCTGTCCCAGACCTGCTGTCCCAGACCTGCTGGAACCCTGACCTGTTCACCGGACGTGCTACCTGTCCCAGACCTGCTGTTTTCAACTCTCTAGAGACAGCAGGAGCGGTAGAGATACTCTCAATGATCGGCTATGAAAAAGCCAACTGACACTTACTCTTGTGTTACTGACTTGTTGCACCCTCGACAACTACTATGATTATTATTATTTGACCATGCTGGTCATTTATGAACATTTGAACATCTTGGCCATGTGCTGTTATAATCTCCACCCGGCACAGCCAGAAGAGGACTGGCCACCCCTCATAGCCTGGTTCCTCTCTAGGTTTCTTCCTAGGTTTTGGCCTTTCTAGGGAGTTTTTCCTAGCCACCGTGCTTCTACACCTGCATTGCTTGCTGTTTGGGGTTTTAGGCTGGGTTTCTGTACAGCACTTTGAGATATCAGCTGATGTAAGAAGGGCTATATAAATACATTTGATTTGATTTGATTAACAGCATGAAACTTGGCCCCAAACTGTGTATCAAGTTTCAGACTTTATTGGAAAAGTTTATATTTATTTCACACCACCTAAAATATAAAGGATATCTTTAGCGTGTACTAGGTGGAACAGTATAAGTGATGAATAGTCATTTACATTTACATTACATTTAAGTCATTTAGCAGAGCGACTTACAAAATGGTGCATTCACCTTATGATATCCAGTGGAACAACCACTTTACAATAGTGCATCTAAATATTTTAAGGGGGGGGGGGGGTTAGAAGGATTACTTTATCCTATCCTAGGTATTCCTTAAAGAGGTGGGGTTTCAGGTGTCTCCGGAAGGTGGTGATTGACTCCGCTGTCCTGGTGTCGTGAGGGAGCTTGTTCCACCATTGGGGTGCCAGAGCAGCGAACAGTTTTGACTGGGCTGAGCGGGAACTGTGCTTCCTCAGAGGTAGGGGGGCCAGCAGGCCAGTGGTGGATGAACGCAGTGCCCTTGTTTGGGTGTAGGGCCTGATCAGAGCCTGAAGGTATGGAGGTGCCGTTCCCTTCACAGCTCCGTAGGCAATCACCATGGTCTTGTAGCGGATGCGAGCTTCAACTGGAAGCCAGTGGAGAGAGCGGAGGAGCGGGGTGACGTGAGAGAACTTGGGAAGGTTGAACACCAGACGGGCTGCGGCGTTCTGGATGAGTTGTAGGGGTTTAATGGCACAGGCAGGGAGCCCAGCCAACAGCGAGTTGCAGTAATCCAGACGGGAGATGACAAGTGCCTGGATTAGGACCTGCGCCGCTTCCTGTGTGAGGCAGGGTCGTACTCTGCGAATGTTGTAGAGCATGAACCTACAGGATCGGGTCACCGCCTTGATGTTAGTGGAGAACGACAGGGTGTTGTCCATGGATCACGCCAAGGTTCTTAGCACTCTGGGAGGAGGACACAAGGGAGTTGTCAACCGTGATGGCGAGATCATGGAACGGGCAGTCCTTCCCCGGGAGGAAGAGCAGCTCCGTCTTGCCGAGGTTCAGCTTGAGCTGGTGATCCGTCATCCACACTGATATGTCTGACAGACATGCAGAGATGCGATTCGCCGCCTTGTTATCAGAAGGGGGAAAGGAGAAGATTAATTGTGTGTCGTCTGCATAGCAATGATAGGAGAGACCATGTGAGGATATGACAGAGCCAAGTGACTTGGTGTATAGCGAGAATAGGAGAGGGCCTAGAACAGAGCCCTGGGGGACACCAGTGGTGAGAGCGCATGGTGCGGAGACAGATTCTCGCCACGCCACCTGGTAGGAGCGACCTGTCAGGTAGGACGCAATCCAAGCGTGGGCCGCGCCGGAGATGCCCAACTCGGAGAGGGTGGAGAGGAGGATCTGATGGTTCACAGTATCAAAGGCAGCAGATAGGTCTAGAAGTATGAGAGCAGAGGAGAGAGAGTTAGCTTTAGCAGTGCAGAGAGCCTCCGTGACACAGAGAAGAGCAGTCTCAGTTGAATGCCCAGTCTTGAAACCTGACTGATTAGGATCAAGAAGGTCATTCTGAGAGAGATAGCAGGAGAGCTGGCCAAGGACGGCACGTTCAAGAGTTTTGGAGAGAAAAGAAAGAAGGGATACTGGTCTGTAGTTGTTGACATCGGAGGGATCGAGTGTAGGTTTTTTCAGAAGGGGTGCAACTCTCGCTCTCTTGAAGACAGAAGGGACGTAGCCAGCGGTCAAGGATGAGTTGATGAGCGAGGTGAGGAAGGGGAGAAGGTCTCCGGAAATGGTCTGGAGAAGAGAGGAGGGGATAGGGTCAAGTGGGCAGGTTGTTGGGCGGCCGGCCGTCACAAGACGCGAGATTTCATCTCGCGATTTGACTTAGCAAACGAGGATCGGATATCGTCAACCTTCTTTTCAAAATGGTTGACGAAGTCATCCGCAGAGAGGGAGGAGGGGGGGGGGGAGGGGGAGGAGGATTCAGGAGGGAGGAGAAGGTAGCAAAGAGCTTCCTAGGGTTAGAGGCAGATGCTTGGAATTTAGAGTGGTAGAAAGTGGCTTTAGCAGCAGAGACAGAAGAGGAGAATGTAGAGAGGAGTGAGTGAAAGGATGCCAGGTCCGCAGGGAGGCGAGTTTTCCTCCATTTCCGCTCGGCTGCCCGGAGCCCTGTTCTGTGAGCTCGTAGTGAGTCGTCGAGCCACGGAGCAGGACGGGAGGACCGAGCCGGCCTGGAGGATAGGGGACAGAGAAAATCAAAGGATGCAGAAAGGGAGGAGAGGAGGGTTGAGGAGGCAGAATCAGGAGATAGGTTGGAGAAGGTTTGAGCAGAGGGAAGAGATGATAGGATGGAAGAGGAGAGAGTAGCGGGAGAGAGAGAGCGAAGGTTGGGACGGCGCAATACCATCCGAGTAGGGGCAGAGTGAGAAGTGTTGGATGAGAGCAAGAGGGAAAAGGATACAAGGTAGTGGTCGGAGATTTGGAGGGGAGTTGCAATGAGATTAGTGGAAGAACAGCATCTAGTAAAGATGAGGTCAAGCGTATTGCCTGCCTTGTGAGTAGGGGGGGAAGGTGAGAGGGTGAGGTCAAAAGAGGAGAGGAGTGGAAAGAAGGAGGCAGAGAGGAATGAGTCAAAGGTAGACGTGGGGAGGTTAAAGTCACCCAGAACTGTGAGAGGTGAGCCATCCTCAGGAAAGGAACTTATCAAGGCGTCAAGCTCATTGATGAACTCTCCAAGGGAACCTGGAGGGCGATAAATGATAAGGATGTTAAGCTTGAAAGGGCTGGTAACTGTGACAGCATGGAATTCAAATGAGGAGATAGACAGATGGGTCAGGGGAGAAAGAGAGAATGTCCACTTGGGAGAGATGAGGATTCCAGTGCCACCACCCCGCTGGCTCGATGCTCTAGGGGTATGCGAGAACACGTGGGCAGACGAAGAGAGAGCAGTAGGAGTAGCAGTGTTATCTGTGGTAATCCATGTTTCCGTCAGCGCCAGGAAGTCTAGGGACTGGAGGGTAGCATAGGCTGAGATGAACTCAGCCTTGTTGGCTGCAGACCGGCAGTTCCAGAGGCTGCCGGAGACCTGGAACTCCACGTGGGTCGTGCGCGCTGGGACCACCAGGTTGGAGTGGCAGCGGCCACGCGGTGTGAAGCGTTTGTATGGCCTGTGCAGAGAGGAGAGAACAGGGATAGTCGAATGGTAAACTCACCAGCTGCATCTTCTGGAGCTTGTGCTGCAGTTCACACACCTCAGACTCATAGTGTCTCTTCAGCTCACTCAGAGCTGCCTCAGTCTTCTTGGCCTCCTACAGATAACAGAATAGAACATGATGTAGCATCATGCCATCTCTTATGGCCTCCACAAGGATACAAGACACAATTATAGTCTTACTTCATCATCGAATGTTCACACACTGTCAATATGTAACAGTGTAGGTTCCGTCCCTCTCTTCGCCCCAAACTGGGCTCGAACCAGGGACCCTTGCACACATCAACAACTGACACCCACGAAGCATCGTTACCCATCGCGCCACAAAAGCCACGGCCCTTGCAAAGCAAGGGGAACAACCACTTCAGGTCTCAGAGCGAGTGACGTCACTGATTGAAACGCTATTAGCGCGCACCACCGCTAACTAACTAGCCATTTCACATCGGTTACAAATATACAGATACAGCTACTGTCAAAAGACCAACTACTGTCCAAATCAAATGGCACAGCGTATGCGCATGCGTGTTTCTGTGTGTGTGAATGCGGTTGTGTGTTTTTCTGTGTGTGTGCATGTGTATGCTTGTGTTTGTTTGTACTTCTTTTATATCACTCCTCTATGTTCCACTGATAAGAGTTTGAGCTGTTTGAGCTGCTATTTTGGGGCAGTTTGGGTGACAGGTGGAGGGGGCCAGGGTGTATCAAGGAACATGAGCAGACCTGCTAACCCTGTCCAACTTTTTAGAGTACCAGACGCGTGCGGACCACCAAATTGGGGTTTTCTTTTCCCCGCATGCTTGTGCACACGCAGTTTGTGAGTCAAGTCTAGTCTATAA
Organism: Salmo salar; assembly: GCF_965601325.2. Taxonomy (NCBI): domain Eukaryota; kingdom Metazoa; phylum Chordata; class Actinopteri; order Salmoniformes; family Salmonidae; genus Salmo; species Salmo salar. Next base: position 6,029,596 of record NC_138310.1, read on the forward strand.
AGGGTTGGTATACTTTCTTTCTTGACAGCATTCCATTTACACATATGGTAAAAGTCACACAAAGGGCCTTTATTCTTTGAGTTTAAAAAAAATGTTATTAAACAAATAATAACAAGTTATTTGTTTAGGTACAGAATGTACAAACGTCTAATCCACGATAAAAAAAAAAAAAATTTTTACTCTGATATGATAAGAAGAACAAATGTTTGAAGGGGAGCATCAGTATCAAATTAACATGTTATCCATAATAGCATAAAAACAAAAACAAATGATTGCATTGACACAGACCGCAAACTGGCTACACGAAGCTTAAGTAGGCTACCGCAAAGGGAATCTGTACGCTGTTCGTTAGAAGAGTCCGGTGTTTCAGCCTATGTAAAAGTGCCTATTGGATTTCTTTGCAGCACATACATCATTTCAGATTTTCGAAATGAATAAAATCTCAAATCTAGTGCAAAGGCATTTTAGAAGCATTGCCTCTATAGCTGATACCGGACACTCATTCATTCTTCATCGTGCAGTCTTGTAAACTCCCGACTCACTTTTAATGCCAATATGTTTTTATTTATTTTTTATTATACTTTTGTAATGCCTTTTGTGATATGGATCATAATTACAGTTATCAGGTTGCGTGATCCTTGTAATGTTACATGGAAAATACAACTAATGAGACGCATAATTAAATGTATATCCCACTCGCACAAATGCGACCAGTTGCTTTACGTATTTGCACTTAATTTATTTCACAAGCAAATGCGAGTGACCTGCTGGCACTTTAGAGCCCACTGAATGTCCATCTTATGTTCGCTAACGTTAGCTTGAAACAACTAAACAACAACCTTTCCACAACACACAACACTGGGATTTGTCCATGTGTTTACGTACATCTGACATTCGGCAAACTCAGCATCACAACAAACAGGAGGAGGAGTCTAGGTGTGGGTGAGTCTAGGTGTGGGTGCTTTTTTTAGACTAAGCATACAGCAGCTGCACAACAAACAGAGCTGATGTAGCACACTTACATAATGTACATAACTACACACACACACACACACACAGGGGGAGATAAGACTGTTCCCGGAGTAGAGGAATGAGAGATTCCAGGAATAGGAGTGTTCCATGGAAGTATGGAAACCGGACGTTTTCCATCAACATCCCACTGGAGTTACTTTTAACAAATTATTATAAATAAATTCACTATAACAAATCTAGATATGATAACAGCTTGACATATCAGACGTTAACACAGCTGAGGAGTGTTTGAGGTTTAATGAGTAATCTGATCACAAGTCCTCTCTATTTGGCATGAGTGAAGAGATGAGCTCCACCCTTCTTATCAGTGGCTAAACCCTGTAGGAACACAACCTGCCCAGACCGCATGACAACATGGACATCATTTCTAAAGTTAGAATTGACAATCATGGAAGTGTGTGTGTGTGTGTGTGTGTGTGTGTCACCTGTTGCTGTGTGTTGTTCTCAGCTGCATGGATGCGTTGATCCATCTCCTCCTCCATCTCACTGAGCTGCATGGCGGCTTGGTCATGGGCTCTAAGCAGAAAGAAAACATAATACTGTAACTGAATTTATTAAATCTGTGTTGGTGTGTGTGTGTGTATTTGGGTCGTTCCACCATTTCGGTGCCTTTTGAGAAGTGTAACTTGGTCAAATAAACGTTGGATTTCACCTAACTTCATTGATTTTTTATTTTTTATCACCGAAAAAGGTTCAATAAATAAAAATACTATATTAAATGCCTATTAAGTGCCAAATAAAGTAACAGGGTTGATTGTGACTGAGTTGATTATTTCTACTTAAATCAGCCATAAATCCCCTTGTGACAGGGGGAATGGAAGCTTGTTGTGTGCAACAGGAAGAGGCAATTGAATGCATTATTGTATCATTATTTTTATAAATGTATTTCTAGCCTGTCTATCTATGGGTAACAGGGTTGTCGTGTTATGCTCGACCTGCTCAGTTAAATAATAATCTTCAGAAATTACTTCGTCAAAGCAACAAAATAACTAGGACTTTACAACGATGGAAATTTGGGCATTAAGTGGGTTAAAAAAATCTTCCTATAATAACACAGGGTTGATAGAGGGACATGTCAAAATGCAGAATTATGGCACTTTAGCAAGCCTTTATTCATATAAAAATTTGATTTATTGAATTATCCATGTGGTCTAGATTAAAGAGCACTTCATTTAATATAACAGGCTTTACAAAATTCAGTATTGGTGCACAATTTCTACTTAAAATATCAAACTTCCCATTTGTATTTGAGGACATGTACAGTATGATAGAATGTCTGCATGTGTACAGTGTATGTACAGTATGTGGGTTTTAAGTAAACTGAGGTTGTCGGTGAGTGTGTGAGCGTGTGTGCACATCGCGTGTGTGTGTGTGTGTGTGTGTGTGTGTGTGTGTGTGTGTGTGTGTGTGTGTGTGTGTGTGTGTGTGTGTGTGTGTGTGTGTGTGTGTGTGTGTGTGTGTGTGTGTGTGTGTGTGTGTGTGTTAGTACCGTTTCACAGCCAGGGCCAGGTTCTCCATCTCAGCATTGTGCTGCTTGATCTCTCTGGTGAAGCTCATAATGACTCTCTCATACTGAGGCACCATCCTGGGCTCTGTCATACTGATGTTCTGGTACAGCGTGGCTGCCTGCTCATTCCTACAGACACAACACAGGCAGGCAGGCAGGCAGGCAGGCAGGCAGGCAGGCAGGCAGGCAGGCAGGCAGGCAGGCAGGCAGGCAGGCAGGCAGGCAGGCAGGCAGGCAGGCAGGCAGGCAGGCAGGCAGGCAGGCAGGCAGGCAGGCAGGCAGGCAGACAGACAGACAGACAGACAGACAGACAGACAGACAGACAGACAGACAGACAGACAGACAGACAGACAGACAGACAGACAGACAGACAGACAGACAGACAGACAGACAGACAGACAGACAGACAGACAGACAGACAGACAGACAGACAGACAGACAGACAGACAGACAGACAGACAGACAGACAGACAGACAGACAGACAGACAGACAGACAGACAGACAGACAGACAGACAGACAGACAGACAGACAGACAGACAGACAGACAGACAGACAGACAGACAGACAGACAGACAGACAGACAGACAGACAGACAGACAGACAGACAGACAGACAGACAGACAGACAGACAGACAGACAGACAGACAGGGGAATGTTAATACAAGTTACTTACAACAGCATAAGGCCTTTCATCTAAAACACATTTGGAACAGCTACAGTATATTTGGAACAGAACAGCTACATTATATTTGTAACATGCTTCATGAAACAACAGCCAGGTGAAGACTAACGGTGAAATGCTTACTTTTCCAACAATGCAGCGTTTTTTTTTTAAATGACATGGAATAAATACACAGCAAATAACAAATAACAATAAAGAGTAAAAAAAACATGGCTATATACAGGGAGTACCAATATCGATGTGCAGGAGTACGAGGTAATTGAGGTAGCTATGTACATATAGGTAGGGGTAAAGCAAATAATAGACAGAATAGATAATAGACTGATCTGTAGCAGCAGCGTATGTGAAGCAGTAGCATATGTGGTGTATGGCCTATGGAGTGTGTGTGAGAATGTATGTGTGGCATCAATATGCATATGTGCGCATGTTATGTGTGTGTGGACATATGCAGTGTGTGTGTGTGTGTGTGTGTGTGTGTGTGTGTGTGTGTGTGTTAGGGTGTCAGTGTAAGTATGTGTGTGGGGGGTAGAGACCAGTGTGTGTGCATTGAATCGGTGCAAGATAGTTTAAAAAGAGACCCTTCAAAAAAGAGTCAACGCAGGTAGTAGATAAAAAAACAGAAATAGTGACACAAGGAATAAATACAGTGAATAACGAATAACAATATTGAGTCATAATAACATGGCTATATACAGGGAGTACCAGTAGTGAGTCAATGTGCAGGTGTACGAGATAATTGAGGTAGCTATGTCCAGTACCAGTCAAAAGTTGACACACCTACTCATTCAATAATTTGTCTTTATATTGACTAATTTCTACATTGTAGAATAATAGTGAAGACATCAAAACTATGAAGTAACACATATGGAATCATGTTAAATAAATCAAAATATATTTTACATTTGAGATTCTTCCATGAAGCCACCCTTTGCCTAGTAGCCTTTCACACTCTTGGCATTTTCTCAACCAGCTTCACCTGGAATGCTTTTCCAACAGTCATGAAGGAGTTCCCACATATGCTGAGAACTTGTTGGCTGCTTTTTCTTCACTCTGCGGTCCAACTCATCCCAAACCATCTCAATTGGGTTGTAGTCAGGTGATTGTGGAGGCCAGGTCATCTGATGCAGCACTCCATCACTCTCATTCTTGATCAAATAGCCCTTACACAGCCTGGAGGTGTGTTGGGTCATTGTCCTGTTGAAAAACAAATGATAGGCCTACTAAGAATGCTGTGGTAGCCATGCTGGTTGAGTGTGCCTTGAAATCAAAATAAATCACAGACAATGTCACCAGCAAAGCACCCCCACACCATCACACCTTCTCCATGCTTCACGGTGGGAACCACGCATGCGGAGATCATCCGTTCACCTACTCTGAGTCTCACAAAGACACAGTGGACGGAACCAAAAATCTCAAATTTGGACTCATCAGACCAAAGGACAGATTTCCACTGGTCTAATGTCCATTGCTTGTGTTTCTTGGCCCAAGCAAGTCTTCTTCTTATTGGTGTCTTTTAGTAGTGGTTTCTTTGCAGCAATTCGACCATGAAGACCTGATTCACGCAGTCTCCTCTGAACAGTTGATGTTGAGATGTGTCTGTTACTTGAATCCTGTGAAGCATTTATTTGGGCTGTAATTTCTGAGGTTGGTAACTCTAATGAACTTATCCTTTGCAGCAGAGGTAACTCGGGGTCTTCCTTTGCTGTGCCGGTCCTCATGAGAGCCAGTTTCACCATAGTGCTTGATGGTTTTTGCGACTGCACTTGAAGAAACTTTAAAAGTTCTTGAAATGTTCTGATTGACTGACCTTCATGTCTTAAAGTAATGATGGACTGTCCTTTCTCTTTTCTTATTTGAGCTATTCTTGACATAATATGGACTTGGTATTTTACCTTACATTGTCACAACACAAGTGATTGGCTCAAACACATTAAGAAAGAAAGAAATTCCACAAATTAACTTTTAACAAGGCAAACCTCTTAATTGAAATGCATTCCAGGTGACTACTTCATGAAGTTGGTTGAGAGGCAAAGGGTGGCTACATTGAAGAATCTCAAATATAAAATATATTTAGATTTCTTTAACACATTTTTTGTTACTACATGATTTCATATGAGTTATTTTATAGTTTTGATGTATTCACTATAATTCTACAATGTAGAATAAGTAGGTGTGTCTAAACTTTTGACTGGTACTGTACATATTCTGTTGTTAGGGGTAAAGTGACTAGGCAACAGGATAAATAATAGACAGTAGCAGCAGTATATGTGGTGAAAGTATGTGTGTGGCGTCAGTATGCATGTCTGCACATGTTATGCGTTTGTGGGCGTATGTAATGTGTGTGTGTATATGTTTGTTGGGGTGTCAGTGTAAGTATTTGTGAGTGTGTGGGTAGAATCAAGTGTGTGTGCATAGAGTCAGTGCAAAAAAAGGGTCAATGCAGGTAGTCCGGGTAGCTAATTTGATTAGCTATATAGCTGCCATGTTTAGATGTCTTATGGCTTGGGGGTAGAAGCTGTTCAGGGTCCTGTTGGTCCCAGACTTGGTGCACTGGTACTGCTTGCTGTGTTGTAGCAGAGAGAACAGTCTCTGGCTTGGGTGGCTGGAGTCTTTGATCATTTTATTAGCTTTCCTCTGACACCGCCTGGTATAGAGGTCCTGGATGGCAGGGAGCTCAGCCCCAGTGATGTACTGGGCCGTACTCAGCACCCTCTCTAGTGCCTTGCAGTCAGATGCCTTGCAGTTGCCGTACGAAGCGGTGATGCAGCCAGTCAAGAGGCTCTCAATGGTGCAGCATTAGAGCTTTTGGAGGATCTGAGAGTCCATGCCAAATCTTTTCAGCCTTCTGAGGGGGAAGAGATGCTGTTGTGCCTTCTTCACAACTGTGTGGGTGTAGACCACATTAATTCCTTAGTGATGTGGACACAGAGGAACTTGAAGCTCTCGACCTGCTCCACTACAGCCCCATCGATGTGGATGGGGACGTGCTGGCCCTCCATTTCCTATAGTCCACGAACAGCTTCTTTGTCTTGCTGACGTTGAGGAAGAGGTTGTTGTCCTGGCACCACACTGCAAGGTCTCTGACCTCCTCCCTATAGCCTCATCATTGTCTGTGATCAGTCCGACCACCATCGTGTCATCAGCAAAACTTGATGATGGTGTTGGAGTTGTGCGTGGCCAGGAAGTCATGGATTTACAGGGAGTACAGCAGTAGAGGACTAAGCACAGACCCTTGAAGGGCCCATGTGTTGATGGTCAGTGTGGCGGGTGTGTTGTTGCCTACCCTCACTGCCTGGGGAGGCCCGTCAGGAAGTCCAGGATCCAGTTGCAGAGGGAGATATTCAGTCCCAGGGTCTCTGAGCTTGGTGATTAGCTTGGAGCAGACTATGGTGTTGAATGCTGAACTGTAGTCAATGAACGGCATTCTTAAATAGGTATTCCTTTTGTCCAGGTGAGTGCGGGCAGTGTGGAGTGCAATAGAGATGGCATCATCTGTGGATCTGATGGGGCGGTATGCGAATTGGAGTGCGTCCAGGGTGTCTGGAATGGTGTTGATGTGAGCCAGCCTTTCCAAGCATTTCATAGCTATGAAGGCAGGCGTTCTAGGGCACGGGGATGATAGTGGTCTGCTTGACACAAGTTGATATTACCAGGTCAGGGATAGGTTAAAAACGTCAGTGAAGACAGTTGGTCGGCGCATGCTCTCAGTACGGGTCCTGGTATTCCGTTTGGCCCCGCAGCCTTGCGAATGTTAACCTGTTTAAAGGAATTTAATCAGCGTAAAAAAACACACAAAATAGCAAAATTGGTCAGGATCCATTGCATCGCCATCTTGTTTTACTATCAACACTTTTATGGCACAGTAACATCAATGCAACACTTTGGCAAAGTTCTGACGTTATCATTATGCTGCTGCAACAATATCGTTCCATTTCAACAGTGTTGAAAGTGTTGTACTTTGAAATAGTAGCTTACTCATTATGGGCTGGGTCCAGGTATCTAGGCTATTTATTAAACTGGAGAAAAGGTAGGTATTACACTTAGGGGGTTGAAAGACACCTGTTCATCTGTATTAGAGGTCAACCGATTATGATTTTTCTACGCCGATGCCGATTAATGGAAGACCCAAAAAAAAGCCGATACCGATTAATCGGACGATTTTTATATATATATATATATATATATATTTGTAATAATGACAATTACAACAATACTGAATGAACAATGAACAATAAACACTTTTATTTAACTTAATATAATACATCAAAAAAATCTATTTCGTCTCAAATAAATAATGAAACATGTTCAATTTGGTTTTAATAATGCAAAAACAAACTGTTGGAGAAGAAAGTAAAAGTGCAATATGTGCCATTGTCACAGTATCTAACGAAGGTGGCGACCCTCCTCGGTCGGGCGGCGCTCGGCGGTCGTCGTCGCCGGCCTATTAGCTGCCACCGATCGTTGTTTCTGTGTCTTTTGGTTTTGTCTATCTATCTCGCACCTGTTTTGTGTTTGTCATTAGTGGGGGGTTATTTAGTGTGTATTTTCAGTTGGGGTTCTCGTGCGGGATTGTTTATTGTCCACTCAGGACAGTTGCGATTGTGAACTGTTATTGTCTATTATATTGCCGGGCTGCGCCCCGTGCGCTTTTTTTCCCAGTGCGCTTATTTTGGGAAGGTGTTTTCCCCTGGCAGACTTCGCCACGCGCCTGGTGCCCTACGGCTATTGCGTGTTACTATTATTATTAAAACACAGTTGCTCCGGCCCTCTGTCTCCTGCTCCTGATTCCACATCTCCACTGGTCCTAGACAGCCGTGACAGCCATGTAAAAAAGCTAACGTTTAAGTTCCTTGCTCAGAACATGAGAACATATGAAAGCTGGTGGTTCCATTCAACATGAGTCTTCAATATTCCCAGGTAAGAGGTTTTAGGTTGTAGTTATTATAGGACTATTTCTCTCTATACCATTTGTATTTCATATACCTTTGACTATTGGATGTTCTAATCGGTACTTTAGTATTGCCAACCTAATCTCGGGAGTTGATAGGCTTGAAGTCAAAAACAGCGCAATGCTTGAAGCATTGCTAAGAGCTGCTGGCAAACGCAGTAAAGTGCTATTTGAATGAACGCTTACGATGCTGCTGCTGCCTACCACCGCTCAGTCAGACTGCTCTATCAAATCATAGACTTAATTATAATATAATAACACACACAATATGGTCAAATCCGGAAACTATCATTAAGAAAACAAAACGTTTATTATTTCAGTGAAATACGGAACTGTTCCGTATTTTATCTAACGGGTGGCATCCATAAGTCTAAACATTGCTGTTACATTGCACAACCTTCAATGTTATGTCATAATTACGTAAAATTCTGGCAAATTAGTTTGCAACGAGCCAGGCGGCCCAAACTGTTGCATATACCCTGACTCTGCGTGCAATGAACGCAAGAGAAGAGACACAATTTCCCTAGTTTAATATTGCCTGCTAACATGAATTTCTTTTAACTAAATATGCAGGTTTAAAAAAATATATTTCTGTGTATTGATTTTAAGAAAGGCATTGATGTTTATGGTTAGGTACATTCGTGCAACGATTGTGGTTTTTTCGCAAATGCGCTTTTGTTAAATCATTCCCCGTTTGGCGAAGTCGGCTGTCTTTGTTAGGAAGAAATAGTCTTCACACAGTTCGCAACGAGCCAGGCGGCCCAAACTGCTGCATATACCCTGACTCTGTTGCACAGAACGCAAGATAAGTGACACAATTTCCCTAGTTAACTAAATATGCAGGTTTAAAAAGATATACTTGTGTATCGATTTTAAGAAAGGCGCTGATGTTTATGGTTAGGTACATTGCTGTAACGACAGTGCTTTTTTCACGAATGCGCTTGTTAAATCCCCCAATTGGCGAAGTAGGCTGTGATTCAATGAGAAATTAACAGGCACCGCATTGATTATATGCAACGCAGGACACGTTAGATAAACTAGTAATATCATCAACCATGTGTAGTTAACTAGTGATTATGTGAAGATTGATTGTTTTTTATAAAATACGTTTAATGCTAGCTAACACCTTACCTTGGTTCCTTGCTGCACTCGCATAACAGGTAGCCACGCAGTCTCCTCGTGGAGTGCAATGTAATCGGCCATGATCGGTGACCAAAAATGCCGATTACCGACTATTATGAAAACGTGAAATCGGCCCCAATTAATCGGCCATTCCGATTAATCGGCCATTCCGATTAATCGGTCGACCTCTAATCTGTATACCTATGTAGGCTACAGTATTTACCTGATATCTATTCAGGTACTTAGATTTACATTTAAATGTTGTTTCTTGTAGAGCTATTTTACATGTTAATCTATGCCTAATTAAGAAACTCATTCATGGCTCATTCAACTGGGTCAGATGGGTAGAGGTATCTAAAGTGTGTGTGTGTGCCTTCAACAAGGTGACCAGATTATAATCCCTGAGCATATAGACTCACTGTCCTACAGTCAACAGCACTGTCAAAACAGGCAGTGTCACTAGTACACGCCCAGGTCTTAAAATCCAGGATTTACAGAGGGAACACCTTCTTCAATGTAATGTTTAAAGTTAAGAAATGCAAAATACTTTTGTTAGTACTAATAATGACACTATCAAAAACCAATAAACATAATATGTTACAGTGAGAGGATTGGAAAAGGTGGTTGTTTGTCTATGACTGTAGAGTATTGGCTATATCCCCAGGCCTCCAGCTCTACCCTAGCCTGGTTGCCTGAGTTTCTGCTTTAGCTAACCTCACTCCTCTGTTCTGTAATAACACATCTAGTTACCTGCTTCGAATATATTCTTACACTAGAACTATTTAGGAGTGGTAGCATTACTGATCCCTGCTCTACTCCACCCATGGCACTTCTATGGGCAGGGGAATAGAAAATAGTATGATGACCTTGGTCTCTGGATCTGAGCCCTGGGTGGATGTAGGCCTACTGAGTACAGACATGACTGTTGTATCACACAATAATGAGAACATTTGATCCACAGCACCGGAAAACCATCACTAATGGAGTGCCCCAGGAGTGGCCCTTTTTCAAAGAAACAAGCTAAGATGTTAGTTCCAATGGGTGACTTTCTACAGCTGGTGAAGCTGGTGATCAAACCAAAATAATGAGTTCTATTTAAGACATGATGGGGAACATGGAATCACTGTGTTAATCAATGTCCCCTCCATGGTAGCGTGTCAGGGCGCAGCTCAGTCCCATGCCAGCCCTAGAGGGCTGCCAGGACAACTACTCAATGGAACCTCATTTCAAAACCTGTCACAGGATACTGATACGTTCCTTTCCTTCTTTCCTTTCTCTTTCTCTCGCTCATTCTTTCAGGGTTAGGTTGCAGCAAGGGTTTCTATTGGTGCGCTTAGAGATATTTGGTATATTTCATCCAAAAGCTAGACTGACCTGAGTAACACACACGAATGCACGTACATACACATAGAGGTGTAAACCACATCTGGCTAATACAAGTGGGAGAAATGTTGAGCCCAGAATAGCCCAACAGTTTGAATATATATATATATATATATATATATATATATATATATATATATATATATATATATATATATATATATATATATATATATAGTGAATCTATTATAAGGGGAGAACCTGTAGCCTATTGGTTACACTTAAAATGTACATTGAAACTGTTTTACGCATGCATTCCTACGACGTTTGGACATTATGTAAATCAAAAGTGTATTAATTAGCCGGTACGATTGTTTCGTAATGTGATCCATACTTGACCTGGGTATGAACCGGGCATGGTCCCCTAGTCGGGTCTGGAAATCTTCCCAGGCCTGAGAGGAGACTCCCCAGCTCTTGCTCTCCATGTCCCCGCAGTAAACTTGCTCAGAGATCCGGTGGAAGCCGCTAATGAACTCCGCTAGATTGATTGTCCCGTCTCTGTCGGTGTCCAGTTTAGAGAATATGTGCTCTCTCTCCGTCGGCGGGACAAGGAGCTCTGAGCAGATTTGGACAAACTCGTCTTTTTCAATCCGTCCAGAATTATCCACATCACAAGCGTGAAAGAGCGAGCAGAGACTCTCCCGGTCCGTACCCATGGCTGGTAACGACATGGTTTAGTCTGGAGTGGAAAGCCCCACCAAACAACTACCCGGGGAAAGACCACTATGACCAATTATAACCGAAAGTTTTTGACCAATTCAATTCCTTTCACCACGATCTTCCGAAATTCCCTCAAGTCCGACGTTTTAGCCAAGTCTTTCTACACTGTCAAACACCTTATCGAGTTACACAAAAAGGTAAACAAAAAATGAAGTTGTTATCCATTCTCTCCTGGACGACTTCGACCGCCTTACGCTAACAGTATTAATGTGTCGTCCTATAGTGTCGTTTTGTCAAGTCTTCTTTCCGGGTCTCTTGCCAGATGGACGGGTGGAGAGAGGCTGGGTGCGAGCGGCTGTTGAAGCGGCTCACCTTCACTACTTCAGAACACTCTTGTGTCGGCCTCTCGACTTCCAGAGGAACAGGCACAAAACAAACAAGGTCCGGGCGTCTGGCCAACCAGGTACAGAATTATCTGTTATCCGTTGAATTAACTAAACACATCTAAACACTGTTAAAAAGCCGTTTCCATGGAGATTGTCTTGAAGACCAATACCCCCTTCTGTCTAACTGGCTGCCAGAGAATATGGGAAACTTTCAGTAACAAGCAGCATGTAAAAAAAACTATAAAATATTTTTGGTTACTACATGATTCCATGTGTGTTATTTCATACTTTTGATGTCTTCACTATTATTTTACAGTGTAGAAAATAGTAAAAATAAAGAAAATCCCTTGAATGAGTAGGTGTATCCAAACTTTTGACTGGTACTCTATAATTAAGCGTTAAGGCCCAAAAGGGTGTGGTATTTTGCCAATATACCACAGCGAAGGTATTTGTCAATATACCACAGCGAAGGTATAGCCAACAATATAGCCAATACTCTACAGTCATAGACAAACAACCACCTTTTCCAATCCTCTCACTGTAACAATATACCTTCGCTGTGGTATATTGGCAAAATACCACACCCTTTTGGGCCTTAACGCTTAATTATAGAGTACCAGTCAAAAGTTTGGATACACCTACTCATTCAAGGGATTTTCTTTATTTTTACTATTTTCTACACTGTAAAATAATAGTGAAGACATCAAAAGTATGAAATAACACACATGGAATCATGTAGTAACCAAAAAAGTGTTAAACAAATATATTTTATAGTTTTTTTTACATGCTGCTTGTTACTGAAAGTTTCCCATATTCTCTGGCAGCCAGTTAGACAGAAGGGGGTATTGGTCTTCAAGACAATCTCCATGGAAACTACTTTGAGTAAATAAATAGATTACCAATTGGATAAAGCTCAGTGGCGATTTTAGCATGTACACGTTGGTGGGGCAAACAAACAAAAGATGTGTGATTGCACTTTAACGGTGACAAACGGTGCCCACAAATTGTTAGGGCCTACATAAAGCTGTCCCAACAGCAGAGTCCCAACATCTTACCACTGCTACAACGTTCAGCGCAGCCTTGTCTGGCACAGTTCATTCAGCCTCATTTACTGCCTTTAAAAAAAACATAGCTGATATGGTTGACTTGCTTAAACAAATGTGGTTTCTACTGACAATTGAGATGTACAAACTATGGCATAAGGGAACGACAAGCGGATAAGAGGCAATCCGTAATTTCGATTAAGACAGAGCGAGGACGACGGACGTCGTCAATATAACTATTTTTTCAGCACTTTTCAAATGTACAGCGACTGAATTGAGAACATGGGCAGTTCTTACAGTGTACTCCCTGTACAACAAGTCAGAACCGTAGGATAAATAAAGGGGGCATATAAACAGACAATGAAAGCTCTTACAATATTCAATGATTGAATTTCTCTAAAACAGGTTATAGGCTACATGTGCACCACCAAGTTAGAACAGTAGGCGAAATTAAGAGGTGAAAATAGACCAAATTATTAGGGTGAGGCACATTGAACGCTGTTTGGGTCTTTGCGTGTCAAAAAAGATATACGTCATATAACACTATTTGATGCGGTAAATAAGCTTTTAATTTAACAGGTCAAATAACACAATTCTATTACAGAATGTTGTGTGTGCTGAATTTGCACGTGCAAGCCAAGCGCCACCACTACTATCAGTAGCACTGTCAAAGCTGTACAAAAAAAGTTTGCAAACAAGCACACACCGGGCCACGAACGATGTGTTTACAATACCGCATTGGTGAAAATAGACCAAATTATTAGGGTGAGGCACATAGGCTACTTACTACACAACATACACTTAGTATTGCTTTCTTAGCTAGAGTATACATATCTCCCTTGCATATTAATATTTTATGCAGCAGCATACAAGGCATTTTTGGACTCACCTTGTGAAGGTGGTGCTGCGGTCCTTTGTGGGCAAATTTTGTCATCAAACAGACTAACGTTAGTGGTTGCTTTGCAATGCTTGCAGTTAGCCACTGATTCCTTCCAAATGACTCATTGTTGAATTTGCGATTTCCAACTTGTTGTGTAATCTTTATGTCCAATGGCCGATGAGCACAGATACGTTTTATCAATAATTTCTCTTCATTATTTCTCTTCATATGACAAGGATAAAAAAGGATTTGCCAGTAGATTTGACAACTTGATTCATGATGATGACTGCTAGCTAAGACTTTGAAAGTAAGATGTTGACATGATCAGTTCAATCAAAGCTACTGTACATAACGTGATTTGACGTAATTTTATCAATGGCCAATGACCTTGAGCCTTCTTGGAAGGTCACTTGTAATATAACTCTATGGCAGGACCCAAAGAACACTGAGCAAATCACGGCGCTATGCTCCTATTTTCTGCTGGCTCTCCCCACCACCACAGAAAGCACTGAGCTATGCTGAAACACCTGTATTTTGGAGCTGCTTTACTCAAGAAAACTAAAAAGAGACCATGTGTGTTTTTGGTATCTTTTAGTTGTCACTGTATTAGACTAAGCAGAGGTGATTTGATGATGTTGAAATACTGAAAATGAAATGGTGCTGGAATAGTGGAGGCAGCTCCTGTTTTCTTTGCGACTTGCAGTAACTCTGTGCTTCTAAATCAATAGTTGTTTAGTGGTCTGAAAATGTTGGAATGGTCCTGGCACACCAAAAAAAAGTGTCACTTGACCATATGACTGAATGGTAGTCCAGGTGCAACAAAACTAGTGCCTATAGGACTTGTTGCATTGATAGCGGTATCAAGAAATCAGAGCAGTGCTTTATTATGGAGAGACCTATCCCCATCTTAGCTACCTTTGCATCAATATGTTTTGACCATGACAGTTTACAAGGGTTACACCAAGCAGTTTAGTCTCCTCAACTTGATCAATTTCCACATTATTCATTACAATATTTAGTTGAGGTTTAAGGTTTAGTGAATGATTTGTCCCAAATACAATGTTGTTAGTTTAAGAAATATAACTTATTTCTTGCCACCCATTCTGAAACTGACTGCAGCACTTTGTTAGCTTGTTATGGATAGGGGGCAGTATTTTCACGGCCGGATAAAAAACGTACCCGATTTAATCTGATTATTACTCCTGCCCAGAAACTAGAATATGCATATAATTATTAGCTTTGGATAGAAAACACACCAAAGTTTCTAAAACTGTTTGAATGGTGTCTGTGAGTATAACAGAACTCATTTGGCAGGCCAAAACCTGAGAAGATTCCAAACAGGAAGCGCCCTCTCTGACCATTTCTTGGCCTTCTTGATCATCTCTATCCAAAACAGGGGATCTCTGCTGTAACGTGACATTTTCTAACGCTCCCATAGGCTCTCAGAAGGCGCCAGAGCGTTGAATGATGACTTTGCAGGCCATGGCTGAAAAACAGTAGCGCATTTGGTAAGTGGTCGATCTGAGAACAATGAGCCTGGCGCGCGTGGACGAGACGACTCCATGTTTTTATTTTCAGTCTTTGAACGAAAACAACGACTCCCGGTCGGAATATTATCGCTTTTTTACGAGAAAAATTGCATAAAAATTGATTTTAAACAGCGTTTGACATGCTTCGAAGTACGGTAATGGAATATTTTGAATTTTTTTGTCACGAAATGCGCCGGGCGCGTCACCCTTCTTTACCCTTTGGATAGTGTCTTGAACGCACAACAAAACGCCGCTATTTGGATATAACTATGGATTATTTGGAACCAAACCAACATTTGTTATTGAAGTAGAAGTCCTGGGAGTGCATTCTGACGAAGAATGGCAAAGGTAATCCAATTTTTCTTATAGTAAATCTGAGTTTGGTGAGTACCAAACTTGATGGGTGTGAAAATAGCTAGCCATGATGGCCGGGCTATCTACTCAGAATATTGCAAAATGTGCTTTCACCGAAAAGCTATTTTAAAATCGGACACCGCGATTGCATAAAGGAGTTCTGTATCTATAATTCTTAAAATAATTGTTATGTTTTTTGTGAACGTTTATCGTGAATAATTTAGTAAATTCATCGGAAGTGTTCGGTGGGAATGCTAGTTCTGAACGTCACATGCTAATTTAAAAAGCTGTTTTTTGATATAAATATGAACTTGATTGAACAAAACATGCATGTATTGTATAACATAATGTCCTAGGAGTGTCATCTGATGAAGATCATCAAAGGTTAGTGCTGCATTTAGCTGTGGTTTTGTTTTTTGTGACATTATATGCTAGCTTGAAAAATGGGTGTCTGATTATTTCTGGCTGGGTACTCTGCTGACATAATCTAATGTTTTGCTTTCGTTGTAAAGCCTTTTTGAAATCGGACAGTGTGGTTAGATAAAGGAGAGTCTTGTCTTTAAAATGGTGTAAAATAGTCATATGTTTGAAAAATGGAAGTTTTCGGATTTTCGAGGAGTTTGTATTTCGCACCACGCCTATCATTGGATATTGGAGCAGGTGTTCCGCTAGCGGAACGTCTAGATGTAAGAGGTTTTAAGTGTCACAGTGATTTAACTTGCTGTGGTAGCTGACATGTATAGTGTTGAGTCATCAACATACATAGACACACAGGATTTACTCAAAGCCAGTGGCAGGTCATTAGTAAAGACTGAAAAAAGTAAGGTGCCTATACAGCTGCCCTGGGGAATGCCTGACTCTACCTGTATTATGTTGGAAAGGCTTCCAATAAAGAACACTGTTAGAGCCAGTAAAGGGTGCATTGCTATTCTTTTTTTGCAGAATGACTTTTGTTTCCCTCCAGGCCTGAGGGCACACAATTTCCTGTAAGCATAGATTGAGGAGGTGGCAATATTGTCCGCTATCATTCTCATAAATTTTCCATCCAAGTTGTCAGACTTAGGTGTCTTGTAATTATTGATAGATATCAATAATTATTTAACCTCTTTCACACTCACTTATACGGAATTCAAAATGACAATTCTTGCCTTTAATAATTTGGTCAGTTATGCATGGATGTGTACGTTCAGAATTTCTTGTTGACATGTAATACCTAAATTTGTTAATCTTGCCAATGAAAAAATAATTAAAGTAGTTGGTAATATCAGTAGGTTTTGTGATGAATGAGCCACCTGATTCAATGAATGATGGAGCCGAGTTCACCTTTTTGCCCAAAATGTAATTTAAGTTGCACCAAAGCTTTTTACTATCTTTATATAATTTATCTTAATTTCATAGTACATTTTCTTATTCTTTTTGTTAAATTTAGACACATGATATCTCAATTCACAGTATGTTTGTCAATCGGCTGTGCTGCCAGATTTATTTGCCATTCCTTTTGCCTCATCCCTCTCAAACATAAAATGTTTCAATTCCTCATCAATCAATAGGGATTTAACCATTTTTACTGTAATTGTCTTAATGGGTGCATGCTTATTAGTAACTGGAATAGGCAATTTCATAAATGTGTCAAGTGCCTTGACTGGTTGTTCCTCATTACAGACCACAGACCAGCAAATATTCTTTATATCTTCAACATAGGAATCACTACAAAACGTATTGTTTGATCTCTTATACACTATATTAGGCCCAGCCTTTGGAACTTTGGTTTTCCTAGATGTGGCTACTATATTATGATCACTACATCTGATGGATGTGGATTCTTCTTCAGAAAAGATTTCTGCAGAATTAGTAAAGATGTGATCAATACATGTGGATGATTTCTTTCCTGTGCTGTTTTTTAACACCCTGGTAGGTTGACTGATAACCTGAACCAGGTTGCAGGCACTGGTTACAGTTTGAAGCTTTTTCTTAAGTGGGCAGCTTGATGAAAGCCAGTCAATATTTAGGTCTCCCAGAAAATATACCTCTGTTGATATCACATACATTATCAAGAATTTCACACATATTATCCAGCTATTGACTGTTAGCACTTGGTTGTCTATAGCAGCTTCCCATAAGAATGGGCTTTAAGTGAGGCAAGTGATCCTGTAGCCATATTACTTCAACAGCATTTGACATGAGATCCTCTCTAAGCTTTACAGGAATATGACTCTGAATGAATTGTTTCATTATTTTTTTATTTCACCTTTATTTAACCAGGCAGGCTAGATGAGAACAAGTTCTTATTTACAACTGCAACCTGGCCAAGATAAAGCACAGCAGTTCGACACATACAACAACACAGAGTTTACACATGGAATAAACAAACATACAGTCAATAATACAGTAGAAAAAGGAAAAATCTATATACAGTGAGTGGAAATGAGGTAAGATAAGGGAGGTAAGGCAATAAATAGGCCATGGTGGCGAAGTAATTAGAATATAGCAATTAAACACTGGAATGGTAGATGTGCAGAAGATGAATGTGCAAGTAGAGATACTGGGGTGCAAAGGAGCAAGATAAATAAATAAATACAGTATGGGGATGAGGTAGTTGGATGGGCTGTTTACAGATGGGCTATGTACAGGTGCAGTGATCTGTGAGCTGCTCTGACAGCTGGTGCTTAAAGCTAGTGAGGGAGAGAAGAGTCTCCAGCTTCAGAGATTTTTGCAGTTCGTTCCAGTCATTGGCAGCAGAGAACTGGAAGGAAAGGCGGCCAAAAGAGGAATTGGCTTTGGGGGTGACCAGTGAGATATACCTGCTGGAGCGCATGCTACAGGTGGGTGCTGCTATGGTGACCAGTGAGCTGAAATAAGGCGGGGCTTTACCTAGCAGAGACTTGTAGATGACCTGTAGCCAGTGGGTTTGGCGACGAGTATGAAGCGATGGCCAGCCAACGAGACCGTACAGGTCGCAGTGGTGGGTAATATATGGGGCTTTGGTGACAAAACGGATGGCACTGTGATAAACTGCATCCAATTTGTTAAGTAGAGTGTTGGAGGCTATTTTATAGATGACATCACTGAAGTCGAGGATCGGTAGGATGGTCAGTTTTACAAGGGTATGTTTGGCAGCATGAGTGAAGGATGCTTTGTTGCGAAATAGGAAGCCGATTCTAGATGTAATTTTGGATTGGAGATGCTTATTGTGAGTCTGGAAGGAGAGTTTACAGTCTAGCCAGATACCTAGGTATTTGTAGTTGTTCACATATTCTAAGTCAGAACCGTCCAGAGTAGTGATGCTGGACAGGCGGGCAGGTGTGGGCAGTGATCGGTTGAATAGCATGCATTTAGTTTTACTTGCATTTAAAAGCAGTTGGAGGCCACAGAAGGAGAGTTGTATGGCATTGAAGCTCATCTGGAGGTTAGTTAACACAGTGTCCAAAGAGGGGCCAGAAGTATACAGAATGGTGTCGTCTGCGTAGAGGTGGATCAGAGAATCACCAGCAGCAAGAGCAACATCATTGATGTATACAGAGAAGAGAGTCGGCCCGAGAATTGAACCTTGTGGGACACCCATAGAGACTACCAGAGGTCCGGACAACAGGCCCTCCGATTTGACACACTGAAGTAGTTGGTAAACCAGGCGAGGCAATCATTTGAGAAACCAAGGCTGTCGAGTCTGCCAATAAGAATGTGGTGATTGACAGAGTCGAAAGCCTTGGCCAGGTCGATGAATACGGCTGCACAGTAATGTCTCTTATCGATGGCGGTTATGATGTCATTTAGGACCTTGAGCGTGGCTGAGGTGCACCCATGACCAGGTCTGAAACCAGATTGCATAGCAGAGAAGGTACGGTGGGATTCTAAATGGTCGGTAATCTGTTTGTTAACTTGGCTTTCGAAGACCTTAGAAAGAC
The DNA here is from genome assembly GCF_965601325.2 of Salmo salar. NCBI lineage: Eukaryota > Metazoa > Chordata > Actinopteri > Salmoniformes > Salmonidae > Salmo > Salmo salar. The sequence goes on from NC_138310.1 coordinate 6,049,026, forward strand.
AGGGTAGGATAGATATACTGTAGGTCTGTAGCAGTTTGGGTCTAGAGTGTCACCCCCTTTGAAGAGGGGGATGACCGCGACAGTGTTTCCTAGCCTCAGAGCAGTGGGCAGCTGGGAGGAGGTGCTCTTATTCTCCATGGACTTTACAGTGTCCCAGAACTTTTTTGAGTTAGTACTACAGGATGCAAATTTCTGTTTGAAAAAGATAGCCTTAGCTTTTCTAACTGCCTGTGTATATTTGTTCCTAACTTCCCTGAAAAGTTGCATATCACGGGGGCTATTCGATGCTAATGCAAAACGCCACAGGATGTTTTTGTGCTGGTCAAGGGCAGACAGGTCTGGAGTGAACCAAGGACTATATCTATTTCTAGTTCTAAATCTTTTGAGTGGGGAATGCTTATTTAAGATGGTGAGGAAGGCAGTTTTAAAGAATAGCCTGGCATCATCTACTGACATTGAAGCTCGTCTGGAGGTTAGTTAACACAGTGTCCAAAGAAGGGCCAGAAGTATACATAATGGTGTCGTCTGCGTAGAGGTTTTTAAACCGCAGCACCATTTGAACCGCAGCACCACCCCTATGGGCATTTCTGTCTTTTCTATAGATGTTATAACCATTTATTGCTTCTATTGTATCATCAAAGGTATTATCTAAGTGAGTTTTATGACCATTCTAGATTACCCTTCTAGCCAATCAGAAACGAGTATTCAACAATGATGTGTTATAATACAGTTAACGAACTTTATTGTGCCCTACTTGGCTCTAATGTACTCTACTGAACTAAACTGTACTGTATGTGTTAGTGACAGAGACATGGTTGTTGCATTCATGAATTTTCATTTCAAGTGGGATCCTAGCCAAACACTATCATTAAAATTAAATTCTTCAACACAATACAACAAGTTTATTTTAAGAGTTTTATGCCATCGTAGCAGTCAGACGTCTTTGTCCTGTCGTGTCCCTTGTATATATCTTTTTACATATTTTTCTTCGCATATCTTTTTAAAATATTTTTCTAAACCTCAACTTCAAAATACTCTCATGCAACCCGCCTCACCCAATGTGGCGTGGATCTGTTTTTTTGGGGGGGGTTTCTAAAGTATTTCTATTTACTTCAGATCTGGAATCCCTCAACTGAAGCTAGCCAGCTAACTACCTACCAGCTATCAGTCAGCAAACCATTGCTAGCGGTCATCAGCTAACCTTTAGCTCGGAAAGCTCTCGCCAGTTCAAACAACGTGACTCAAACCAGAGCATAACGGACCTATTAATATTTTATATATTTTTTTCCCCATATCCCCGGATTCCTATCGCAAACTCTGAACATTTCATCTGGATCTTCGCAACTAGCTAACCGCAATCCCGGGTGACTACTGGCTGGCGTTTCCATCCCGGAGCAAGCACCAATTAGCCTAAAGCTAGCTCGGCCAGGGCTCCTGTGCTACCACCGAAGCCCACTCCTGGGCTACAATACCTGGACCCCTTCTACTGCCGATACGGGGCACGGAACCCCGCCGACCCTCTACGACTGGAATACCGACATAATCTGCCCGAGAATTCCAACAGGCCCCTCAGGCACGACGTCCGCTGAAGGCCCATTCTGCTAACCGGCCTGCTAGCTATCTAGAGCTACTAATTCCACGACTGGTCTATCGACGTCACCGCACGAAGAGGCAAAAACAGACTTACCCCCATCGCGACGTCCCCCAAAGGCTAACTTGCTAGCCCCGGTCTGCTAGCTTGCCTGCCCCGGTCTGCTAACTGCTAGCCCCGGTCTGCCAACTGCTTGCTTGCTAACCCGGTCTGCTAACTGCTAGCTTGTTTAGCCCCGGCCTACTAACTGTTAGCTTGTTAGCATCGGCCTGCTAACTGTCTGAATCGCCGTGTCCCCAGTCAGCCCAACCAATCACTGGACCCATATGTTCACTTGGCTACACATGCCTCTCTCTAATATCAATATGTCTCGTCCATTACTGTCCTGGTTAGTGATTACTGTCTTATTTCACTGTAGGGCCTCTAGCCCTGCTCAATATGCCTTAACCAACCATGTTGTTCCACCTTCTACATATGCGATGACATCACCTGGTTTAAACGTCTCTAGAGACTATATCTCTCTCTCATCATTACTCAATGCCTAGTTTTACCTCCAATGTATTCACATCCTACCTTACCTTTGTCTGTACACTATGCCTTGAATATATGCTATCGTGCCCAGAAACCTGCTCCTTTTACTCTCTGTTCAAAATGTGCTAGACGGCCAGTTTGTATAGCCTTTAGCCGTACCCTTATCCTACTTCTCCTCTGTTCCTCTGGGTGATGTGGAGGTTAATCCAGGTCCTGCCGTGCCAAGCTCCACTCCCACTCCCCAGGTGCTCTTTGTTGACTTCTGTAACCGTAAAGGCCTTGGTTTCATGCACGTTAACATTAGAAGCCTACTCCCTAAGTTTGTTTTACTCACTGCTTTAGCACACTCTGCCAACCCGGATGTCTTAGCCATGTCTGAATCCTGGCTTAGGAAAACCACCAAAAATCCTGAATTCTCCATCGCTAACTATAACATTTTCCGCCAAGATAGAACTGCCAAAGGGGGCGGTGTTGCAATCTACTGCGAAGATAGCCTGCAGAGTTCTGTATTACTATCCAAGTCTGTACCCAAACAACTCGAGCTTCTACTTCTAAAAATGCACCTTTCCAGAAACAAGTCTCTCACTGTTGCCGCTTGCTATAGACCTCCCTCTGCCCCAGCTGTGCCCTCGATACCATATGTGAATTGATTGCCCCACATCTATCTTCTGAGCTCATGCTACTAGGTGACCTAAACTGGGACATGCTTAACACCCCAGCCATCCTACAATCTAAGCTTGATGTCCTCAATCTCACACAAATGATCAATGAACCTACCAGGTACAACCCCAAATCCGTAAACACGGGCACCCTCATAGATGTCATCCTAACTAACTCATAATACACCTCTGCTGTTTTCAATCAAGATCTCAGCGATCACTGCCTCATTGCCTGCATTCGTAATGTGTCTGCGACCAAACGACCACCCCTCATCACTGTCAAACGCTCCCTAAAACACTTCTGCGAGCAGGCCTTTCTAATCGACCTGGCCAGGGTATCCTGGAATGACATTGACCTCATCCTGTCAGTAGATGATGCCAGGCTATTCTTTAAAACTGCCTTCCTCACCATCTTAAATAAGCATTCCCCACTCAAAAGATTTAGAACTAGGAATAGATATAGTCCTTGGTTCACTCCAGACCTGTCTGCCCTTGACCAGCACAAAAACATCCTGTGGCGTTTTGCATTAGCATCGAATAGCCCCCGTGATATGCAACTTTTCAGGGAAGTTAGGAACAAATATACACAGGCAGTTAGAAAAGCTAAGGCTATCTTTTTCAAACAGAAATTTGCATCCTGTAGTACTAACTCAAAAAAGTTCTGGGACACTGTAAAGTCCATGGAGAATAAGAGCACCTCCTCCCAGCTGCCCACTGCTCTGAGGCTAGGAAACACTGTTACCACTGATAAATCCACTATAATTGAGAATTTCAATAAGCATTTCTCTACGGCTGGCCATGCTTTCCACCTGGCTACCCCTACCCCGGTCAACTGCCCGGCACCCTCCACAGCAACCCACCAAAGCCCCCACCATTTCTCTTTTACCCTAATCCAGATAGCTGATGTTCTGAAAGAGCTGCAAAATCTGGACCGATACAAATCAGCCGGGCTAGACAATCTGGACCCCCTCTTTCTAAAATTATCTGCCGAAATTGTTGCAACCCCTATTACTAGCCTGTTCAACCTCTCTTTCGTAGTAATAGGGGTTGCAACAATTTCGGCAGATAATTTTAGAAAGAGGGGGTCCAGATTGTCTAGCCCGGCTGATTTGTATCGGTCCAGATTCGTCTGAGATCCCCAAAGATTGGAAAGCTGCCGCGGTCATCCCCCTCTTCAAAGGGGGTGACACTCTAGACCCAAACTGCTACAGACCTACAGTATATCTATCCTACCCTGTCTTTCTAAGGTCTTCGAAAGCCAAGTTAACAAACAGATTACCGACCATTTAGAATCCCACCGTACCTTCTCTGCTATGCAATCTGGTTTCAGAGCTGGTCATGGGTGCACCTCAGCCACGCTCAAGGTCCTAAATGACATCATAACCGCCATCGATAAGAGACATTACTGTGCAGCCGTATTCATCGACCTGGCCAAGGCTTTCGACTCTGTCAATCACCACATTCTTATTGGCAGACTCGACAGCCTTGGTTTCTCAAATGATTGCCTCGCCTGGTTTACCAACTACTTCAGTGTGTCAAATCGGAGGGCCTGTTGTCCGGACCTCTGGTAGTCTCTATGGGTGTCCCACAAGGTTCAATTCTCGGGCCGACTCTCTTCTCTGTATACATCAATGATGTTGCTCTTGCTGCTGGTGATTCTCTGATCCACCTCTACGCAGACGACACCATTCTGTATACTTCTGGCCCCTCTTTGGACACTGTGTTAACTAACCTCCAGATGAGCTTCAATGCCATACAACTCTCCTTCTGTGGCCTCCAACTGCTTTTAAATGCAAGTAAAACTAAATGCATGCTATTCAACCGATCACTGCCCACACCTGCCCGCCTGTCCAGCATCACTACTCTGGACGGTTCTGACTTAGAATATGTGGACAACTACAAATACCTAGGTATCTGGCTAGACTGTAAACTCTCCTTCCAGACTCACAATAAGCATCTCCAATCCAAAATTACATCTAGAATCGGCTTCCTATTTCGCAACAAACATACCCTTGTAAAACTGACCATCCTACCGATCCTCGACTTCAGTGATGTCATCTATAAAATAGCCTCCAACACTCTACTCAACAAACTGGATGCAGTCTATCACAGTGCCATCCGTTTTGTCACCAAAGCCCCATACACTACCCACCATTGCGACCTGTACGCTCTCGTTGGTTGGCCCTCGCTTCATACTCGTCGCCAAAACTGAAGAAACCTTTGCACCTTTTTTTCTAAGACTGTGGAACTAACCCTGTGTATAGCTTACTTACTTTCTCATGTTCTTCTTATTTCTATTTCTTACGTGTTTTTGTTCGACTTTACTTTGTTTTATAGTACTATGGATATTGATTACGGCACTGTCGGGAAATAACTTGCATGAAAGGCATTTCTTTGTACTTGTGCTCATGAATATAAATCTTTAAACATTTGTGAATGTTAATAAGCAAACTCTAAATAGTCCTTCACTCATTTATAAACATTATTTACAATTATTTATGAATGATTTAAGATCATTAATAAGGTGTTTGATCATAGTATGTTCACAATTTGTAAATTATTAATAATGTACGACTAATGTACTTATAAACCAGTTGTAAAATAATTTATTGTCAACTTATAAGACTATTTATGAGGCATTTGTTAATGGTTGATTAATGGTTTGACTAATTAGATACATATTTATAAATGTATGTATATACAGTGCATTCGGAAAGTATTCAAACCCCTTCCCTTTTTCCACATTTTGTTATGTTACAGTCTTATTCAAAATTTGATTAAATAAAAAATGTTTGTATTTTGTTTTTTCAAAAAATACCTTATTTACATAAGTATTGAGGCCCTTTGCTATGGGGGTCCTCCCCCCTGCTCTATATCGATCCAGATCCACGACCCTTAGCCCTTCCTGCCCCTGATCCCTCACAGCAGAAAACCAGTCAGCCTCAGCCCAGACCCACCCAGACCCTTCGAACCACTTTCACCCCTCCCAGCATCCCCCATTCCATCACCAAGTCAGTAGGGGGCACCAGGAAGTCAGTGGGGAGGCACACCAAGACCTGTGAACAGCCAAGAACCACCCAACAACACAGATAACCTGCTATAGGCCCTAATTCAAATCTGCAACGAAATTGCCCTTCAACCAGGATTTTTTGAAATTCTGGAATTTTGGTTTAGTTACCGGAATTTTTCAAGTCTAAAGTGGCCTGTTTCAGGCCAATGTATTAGGGAAAAACTAGGCCACAAAATAAGGCCTTATGAGATACGTAATGTCAGAAAGAGTTCAATTTGAATGATAATGATAATATAAGCCTAGAAACTCACTTGGTGAAGGCCACAAGACTGAAAATGAATGAATTCAACAACCATGTGCAGTATCTTCCACTAATAAATATAGTCATAGGTGGTAACTCTACAATTAACTCGAAAAGGCAAGGTACACTGGGAAATTATATTGGAGACATGGCTTATTGGAGGCATGGCTTTAAGATAGTTAGTTAGTTATTTTTTGGCCACTTGTGAGTGGATGTGTTGTACCAGTTTAAGTGGTCTATGGTAGAGGTACATTTTTGCCTCTTATAATTAACAAATGTCTTTGTCACTGTCATGGTACAATATAAAGGCAAAAAAGCATGCTTTTGTACCTGTGGGAAAATGTACTATCTGGGGTACAATTATGTACAGTACCTCTAACTAAGTACAAAGGAGGAACTTACAGGGTACCACCCCAGTGACAAGCAGTTGTAGCCCTTTAGGAACAAATCTAAGCCTTTGTTTCTGAGAGTGTAGACTCGGCTAGCATTTCTGAAATAGGCAAATGTACGTACACCACCGGTCAAAAATTTTAGAACACCTACTCATTCAAGGGTTAACTTTATTTTCACTATTTTCCACATTGTAGAATAATAGTGAAGACATCAAAACTATTAAATAACACATATGGAATCATGTAGTAACCAAAAAAGTGGTAAACAAATCAAAATATATTTTATGTTTAAGATTCTTCAAACAGCCACCCTTTACCTTGATGAGGGCTTTGCACACGCTTTTCATTCTCTCAACCAGCTTCACCTTGAATGCTTTTCCAACAGTCTTGAAGGAGTTCCCACATATGCTGAGCACCATCTTTGGTTGAGGTCGGGGGATTGTGGAGGCCAGATCATCTGATGCAGCACTCCATCACTCTCCTGTTTAGTAAAATAGCCCTTAAACAGCCTGGAGGTGTGTTGGGTCATTGTCCTGTTGAAAAACAAATGATAGTCCCACTAAGCCCAAACCAGATGGGATGGCGTATTGCTGCAGAATGCTGAGGTAGGCATGCTGGTGAAGTGTGAACCATAACACCTCCTCCTCCATGCTTTACAGTGGGAGCCACACGTGCAGAGATCATCCATTCACCCACACCTCGTCCCACAAAGACACAGTGGTGGGAACCAAACATCTCCAATTTGGATTTCCACCGGTCTAATGTCCATTGCTCGTGTTTCTTAGCCCAAGCAAGTCTCTTCTTATTGGTGTCCTTTAGTAGTGGTATCTTTGCAGCAATTCGACCATGAAGATCTGATTCACACAGTCTCCTCTGAACAGTTGATGTTGAGATGTGTCTGTTACTTGAACTCTGTGAAGCATTTATTTGGGCTGCAATTTTTGAGGCTGGTAACTCTAATGAACTTATCCTCTTCAGCAGAGGTAACTCTGGGTCTTCCATTTCTGTGGCAGTCCTAATGAGAGACAGTTTCATTATAGCACTTGATGGTTTTTGCGACTGCATTTGAAGAAACTTTCAATGTTCTTGACTTTTTCCGTATTTACTGACCTTCATGTCTTAAAGTAATGATGGACTGTCATTTCTCTTTGCTTATTTGAGCTGTTCTTGCCATAATATGGACTTGGTCTTTTACCAAATAGGGCTATCTTCTGTATACCCCCCTACCTTGTCACAAGACAACTGATTGGCTCAAACGCATTAAGAAGGAAAGAAATTCCACAAATTCACTTTTAGCAAGGCACACCTTTTAATTGAAATGCATTCCAGGTGACTACCTCATGAAGCTGGTTGAGAGAATGCAAAGAATGTGCAAAGCTGTCATCAAGGCAAAGGGTAGCTATTTGAAGAATCTGAAATATAAAATATATTTTGATTTGTTTAACACTTTTTTGGTTACTACATGTGTCCATGTGTGTTATTTCATAGTTTTGATGTCTTCACTATTATTCTACAATGTAGAAAATAGTAAAAATAAAGAAAAAGCCCTTGAGTGAGTAGATGTTCTAAACCTTTGACCGGTGGTGTACATGCATGTACATGTACACAATTCCTTCACATTATTACATTTACATTTATAGATCTCTTTCTGTAACTGATCTTGAGTGCAATAAGTTGGTATAGTGGATGACGGGTTAACTCTACCTCCAGAGAGGCTTGACATTGAAAACCTACTCTAGCCCACCTGAAGTGATTGACAGTCCGCAACACCTGTAGATAGTGTGGCTCCTGAGTGGCGCAGCGATCTAAGGCACTGCATCTCAGTGCTAGAGATGTCACTACAGACCCTGGTTTGATTCCAGGCTGTATCACAACTGGCTGTTATTGGGAGTCCCGTAGGGCGGCGCACAATTGGCCCAGCGTCGTCTGGGTTTGGCTGCGGTAGCCTGTCATTGTAAATAAGAATTTGTTCTTAACTGACTTGCCTCGTTAAATAAATAAATAAAAATAGTCAGGCTTGGAGGATGATGCCTGCCCACAGTGCTTGGCAATTGGTCAGTTAGAGATGAGCTGTTCTTCACAATAACAACTTGCCCTAAGGTGAAATACAGTTTGAAAGAATGAAGGACTTTCATTTCAGCTCATGGGTATACTGTAGTTGTGTGTGTGTCAGAGGAGGCTGGTGGGAGGAGCTATAGGAGTACGGGCTCATTGTAATGGAATTAATGGAACAAAGTCAAATGTGGTTTCCATGTGTTTGATATTGTTTCATTTATTCTGTTCCAGCCATTACAATGAGCCTTCCTCCTATAGACGGGTTTGCTGATAACGTCACGAAAACAATGCACGTGCTTCAAAGGGGCAGAAGGCTGTTTGTTGTTATGGTTCTGGATGGCCAGATAGCTAGTAACAATGACAAGAAACTGTTTCAGCTCGTTTGAGCTTGATTTGAGGTGAGGAGCTTGATTTGAGGTGTTTTTAATGATGTCACGTATATGCTAATATGTCTAAAATGTGCTAGCTAGCTAACCAACAACTGTATCAATGTATTTGACAGACAATAAGAACACACCATGTGGCTGAGGACAGAGGAAGACATACATACGCACGCACACACACTTCCTCAGAGACTTACAGAGTGTGTGGTAATTGACCAGTCGGAGCAGGTGGAGGCAGACCTGGACCACTGTAGACAGATCTTGGTGTGGCAGGAGTGACAGTATGTACACCAATACCTCATCAGGAAGAGACAGCCACTGTACACTGCTCCCTACAGGCTAGGGGGAGAGAGTGGACACTACTAATTATTCAAAGTGCGCACCAGTCAGTGCACCACACTCAACTATCACAATACAGACATACACAACCATTGCTCCGCTGTTTGACTGTATAATGGTCAGAAATGAAATATGGTACTCTGAAGAATAAAAATGCACTTTGAGAGCCGCCGGCACAGGAATATTGTTTGTATTGGTATTCACCGCAGTGCCTAAAGATAAACAAAATTCTTTACATTAGACATGAGTGATAGAGATACAAAACATCAAAGCTTCACCATCATTGTATCATTTCTGCTTAATATTTTACAAAAAACTGCGTGTGTGTGTAATGAACACAATGGGAGACAGAGAGCTGGTTTCAAGTGCAGGGTGCAGCGGGTGTTTATTTGTAAAGGACCACAGGAGGAGGCAGGTAGCTGGGTCCAGGGGCAGGCAGAAGGTCATACACAGGGTGTCCAAAAAGACAACAGTACAGGCAGGGAAAAGGCTAGTAACGTCGTCCGGGAGATCAGGCAATAGGTTGATAACAGGAAATCCAATAGACTAAAGTACAGGCAGGGAATAGGCAAAAGGCATCGTTAGTGAGGCAAGCAAAAACTATCATACACGGGAGGATTAAATTACAGGAAAACCAGCACTCCAAATAGAAGTGTGTCACAAAACAAACAATACCTCACAATGATGGGGTGCAAATAACTGAACTAAATAGTGTGTGATAATGACATACAGGTGTGTGAACAGGTGATCAGAATTCAGGTGATTCGGATCTGGAGAGTGAGCTGCGTTCAGGGGATCTATGTGTTTGAGAGTGTGAGCTGGAAAGTGAGCTGCGTTCAGGGGATTTACGTGTTTGAGTGTGAGTTGGAAGCAGACGTTACAGTGTGTTTGTGTGTGAGTGTGTGGGAGGACGCAAGAGGGATCTCTTTCTGTCTTAATCCGGGAAGAGTCTTATGACTCGGTTGTGAGGGTCGAAATTAATTTAAAACCAAGATCTTAGGCTTTCCTAAAAACATAACATGTATTATTTGAGTTCTTCAACCTTTTTTGCACTGCATGACTTTTTGTGCATGATTCTTGTATAACTTTACAATCTAAGAAACTGGGTTCTGAATTGACTGGTGACTTTTACTTAAAGTTATAACAAGAGTGGTTTATTTAACTTGTTAATGAATTACTGTGCTAGAAGCTTTACACTCTATACTTCATAAAGTGTTTAGAACTAGTTTATTGATTGTTTATGAATCAGTGATTATTTAACTTGTGAGTCATCTATTTACTACTGATTAATAAAGTATCTATAAACTAAACTAACTACTATTTATTCTACAAAAATGTCTTATAAACCATTTACAAACTCTTTATAAAATATAACTTAATGTAAAGTATTACCATTAAGATATATTCTTAAAATCACAAGTAGCGACCAACAAATCATACCAAGTCACCATTCTTGACAATCCATCTCACAGGTTCCACATACAATTTAATTTGCATCAGTAATCTAGTGTAGGAGTTGTTCTCTGCTCACCCAGAGGGAGCTATGCTGAGGGTGGTCTACGTCTACAGCAGGAATGTTCAGGTAGGGACTTCCGTTTAGACACTACACCTGCTGAGTGGGGAGCTGGCAGCCAAAGGAGAAAATATGTCTGTCTACAGTATCTCTAGAGGTCAGGCCAGTGGTATATACACTAGGAATCAAATGGGCCTTAACAGGCAGGGACTAAACTGAACTCAATAAGAAATGACAGTTTTCACTGCAAAATGTTTTCTGTTGCAAAAATGTTTTGCTATGTGTAGCACAGGAGGTTGGTGGTACCGTAATTGGGGAGGACGGGCTTGTGATAACACATTCAAACGCCCCCCCCCCCCCCCCCCCAAAGAAACGGTTAGCATGGAACAACAAGCACCACCAGCGCCGGTACCGCAGCCGCCTGTTCTGGCTTATGCTCTGTTAGACCCGCCAATTCCATTGAATCTCGGAGCAGCAGACTTGTACATGGAATATAAAATATGGATGGAATCTTACTTCTCTGAAATCGCCAGTGGAACCGGAGGAGCCACGAACGCGGTAAGACGAGCTACATTGCTACGTTGTATTGGAGCACCAGTGCAGCGAATCTTCGCCAATCTACCGGGGGAAAAAGGTACATTTGCACAGACTGTAGCTGTGCTTGATGCCTACTTTACACCACAGAGAAATGTGGTGTTGGAAAGGCACACGTTCAGACAAAGAGCACAGGCTCAAGACAAAACTATTGATGCTTATGTGAATGCATTAAGAGAACTGGCTAAATCATGTGGGTTTGATGTACTGGAGTCAGACAGGTTGAGGGATCAGCTAGTGGAAAAATGTGCATACAAAAGACAAATGTGCATATAAATTGCTGCAGGAAGAAGGGTTAGCACTACAAAGAGCTCTCACCGTTGCTAGAATATTTGAAGCAGCACAGGCAGTATCAAAAGTGCCTTCTAATAATTTTGGCAAGGCTAAAGACAGTCATGTTTATTTTATTGGAGGATGTGCAAATGCTAATAAACAGAGAGGTAGAGCACGAAATGGAAACAAAAGCACTCATACAGAGGAATGCAATAGTGGCACAAAATGTTTCAGATGTGGACTGACAACACACAAAGCAGATGAATGTGGAGCTAATGCAGCTAAATGCTTGTCTGTAAGAAAACAGACAAATATGCCAGCGTCTGTAGAAAAAAAGAAATAGAACAAAAGAACAAAAGCAAGGTGACAAACAAAGACAGAGACAAAGCTAAAACTGACAAACCAGTTAGAGCTGTGAATAAACCTCAATCTGACACGTTTGTGTATTCAATCGGTCGTGAGGGGAAAGAAACAGTGAAAGTCAATAGACAAAAGCTGAACATGAGCATTGATACAAGCAATGGAAGAAATTTCATCGGAGAAGCCCTGTTCAAGAGAACGTTTGCCACACAGGAATGGAAGTTAAAGAGACTAAGAAAAAGTTATGCTTATGCTCAGACTACGCCACCACAGTGTGTAGGTTACTTTGATGCAGAGCTAGTGTGGAATAAAAGAGAAACAAAAGGCCAGATCTTTGTGATCAGAGAAAATGTAGAGGCATTGCTACTGTTGGAACTTTTGAACATTGATATATTAAAGACATGATCGATCAGACGCGGTCAGACGAGCTACATAGTATATTAAGGAGTGAGATCTGTAGAAAGACAGAGTGGCTGTGGAATGGGCTGGGTGGACGGGAGGAGGTCAAAGGATTGCTATAGGGGAGACAGATGGACATCTGTGGACTAGGTGAAGGAGGGGTTGAGGTCAGGAGGTAAGGTCAGATCCCCTGAAGGGAGTAATAAAGGTTTACTACCCTTTTCCTGTGGAACCATAACATGTAAGGATTGGAGAGACGGAGGAGTGTCTTAAGGGTAATATATATGCCTGTGATGGGAGAAATGTTGGGTTGTCTGAATTACAGCTATACAGATCCTTTGGGAAGAATTAAACTTGGTTAAAGCTTCTCTAGTGTCCGTGAGTTATTTACTCTGAAAAATAATAACCTAACACTAGTAAAGGAAAACATGTTTTGACTTAGCACAAGAGATAATGAGATAATGTCAATTCAGTAGAGCAATCACCAGGCAGATTTCTGCAGCTACGTAGCACAGGAATATGAGTCCCTTTTCCAAGGACTTGGACATATCAATGGATACAGTCACAAATTTACAGTGAATAAGCAAATAGCCCTTGTAGCTCAAGGCCTGAGACGTGTTCCTTATCCAATGCTGGAAGCTGTCAATCAAGAACTAGACAAGTTGTTAGATGATGATATCATCGAAGAAGTGAATGAAGCATCAGCATGGATTTCCAATATTCTCTTCATTCCAAAGAAAGACACGAAAGAAGTCAGAGTTTGTGCTGACTTATGAGAACCGAACAAAGCTGTCATACGAGAACGACACCCAGTTCCCACAGTAGACAGTATGCTGCAAGCAATGCAAGGAGCGAAAGTGTTTGCAAAACTGGATGCGAGAAAAGGATTTTGGCAAGTTGAACTAGAATCAAGAAACCTAACAACATTCATCACACACAGAGGATGCTACAGATTCAAGAAAGTTCCTTTCAGATTATCAATCGCACCTGAGGCCTACCAGAAAGCCATGGACGTTATGCTATGTGGATTACAAGGTGTAGTTTGCTACATGGACAATGTTGTTGTCTAGTGAACTGGAACAGAGACTGAGGAAAGTCTTCCAAGGATTCCAAGAGAGGACTGACACTTAACAAGGGAAAATACATCTTTGGACTAAAGCAGATTGAAATCCTTGGACATGTTGTCATGGCAGAAGGGATAAAACCAGACTCACAAAAAGTTGAACTACAATCATTCCTGTGGACATGTGCATTTCTCATGAAATTCATATCAAACTACGCAAACCTCTCAGAACCACTACGGAAACTGATCAGAAAAGAACAAGAGTGGGAACGGACATCCGAAACAGATAAATCATCTAGAGAAATGAAAAGAGCCCTGACTAGGGAACCATGTCTCGCATACTTCAAACTAGATGTACCAACAGTAGTGATTAGTGACACAAGCCCAGTCGGACTTGGAGTTATATTGCTACAGCAACATTAAAAGTGACAGAACAAGCCAATCACTTATTTAAGTCGTTCACTGACCCCTACAGAGAGAAGGTACTCTCAGATCGAGCGAGAAGCTCTTGCGTGCATGTGGGCAGCAGAACACTTAAGAACTTGTCTATATGGAGGCAAGTTTGTAATAGAAACTGATCACAAACCACTGATCTACATGTTGAATCCTGAGAAGTCGATGCTGTGTCCACCAAGAATTCAAAGACTTGGACTCAGACTACAACCGTACGACTACAAAATGTAGCACTTTGTGGAAAAAACAAACATTGCAGATTCCTTATCTCGACTTCTCTTACCTGAAACTGAAGAAAATTGATATGTTGACAATTATATGCAGAGTGCTTTTGTAACCGATGTGAAATGGCTAGCTAGTTTGCGGGGTGCGCACTAATAGCCTTTCAATCGGTGACGTCACTCGCTCTGAGACCGTGAAGTAGTTGTCCTCCTTTTTCCGCAGCAACCAGTGATCCAGGTCAACATGGACATTACCAAAGACATGGTAATGTAAAAATGTCTGAAATCAAAGAACTGATATAAGATTAGTATCAAAAGAGTTTCAGAAATGTTAAATTTGACTGTTAAATATTGTTCATATATAATCACAGAAAAATTGCTGTTGAAACTTTAAAGAAGTAGTCGTGGTTCTTGTTTAACTGGCTTTAATAACAACTCATTTTTTCCTAGGTTTCACAGTTCAAAGTCATTTTCATTCTCTCGTTCTAGTCACATCTTCATCACTATAACAGGTAGGTAATCTCACGATAGTCCAATCACTATACTACATCCCTTACCTTGTTAAATTTAAAATCCACTTTAACATACAATTATATTCCCGTTTCTAACATTTATGTTACAATAGCTTACTCATTAAATATGATTTTCTTTTACATTCAAAAGATAAATACTAATATTGTTATATACATTTTGGCGAAAATTAAAAAAAAGGGACGGGTTTGCTATGTTGTGCACTAATGGGGTGGCAGGTAGCCTAGTGGTTAGAGCGTTGGGCCAGTGACCTAAAGGTTGCTTGATTGAATCCCTGAGCTGACAAGGTAAAAATCTGTCATTCTATCCATGAACAAGGCAGTTAACCCACTGTTCCTAGGCTGTCATTGTAAATAAGAATTTGTTCTTAACTGACTTGCCTAGTTAAATAAAGGTTCAATTAAAAATGAATACACCCCTGCTGCTGTCTCTCTGTGTACAGGTGCTGTCCCGCTGACAGACTACAGAGGGTAGTGTAACTCCATGTGAGTGTAACTCCATGTGAGTGATACTCACCACATGGCTGTCTCTCTTGCTCTTAGTGGAATGAAAAAGGTGCCAGTACTCACTTATATTTCACCATACTTCATTTGATGTCATTGATTGCTATTAATACAAATCCAAGTTACAACCAATAACTTATTCCTCAGTTACACACAAACATATTGGTTGTTTGAGAGGATATTCACGTAAGTAGACGAGTAACTCATGATAGATGTTACCGTGGTAACATTATTATGTCTCTACATTGGAAAGTGTATGTAGGGTAAGTGCTCTATGTGCTGACTGTGTATATCATCAGTAGGTAAAGTATGTGTTATGTATATAATGCATGTATAGGATGAGGATCCTTTATTAGACCCATACTTCTGCTGTTCTTCACTTCTGAATTCATGAATAATGCACCTCTCCCCTCATTAGGGATGTCCTGGTGGACAGGTTGCTCAGCAACCACCAGCTCAGCAGGAGCCCTCACAGGTCATTTAGACAGATCAGTCCTTTGGTCCGCAGGTAGGGTCATGACATCAGCAGGTGCTTGGTTCTGCTCCTTTCTGAGGTGGTCCAAACGGGACACACACTGTAGGTACTCCTCATACACACTCATGTCCTCTGATACCTGGCCGTTGACTCCCGAATCTAGACGTTCCCCCTCTAGTATGACACTAGATGATCCATCAGGTATGATACTTCTAGTTCCCTCAAGGCCTATTCTAGGGTCCTCATCCCCCACAAAAATTCTGTCTCCTCTCTCTCCCCAGGCCCCTTCGCTTGTATCAGGTGAAAATATGAGGTCATGGACTCTGGATAAAGGATCATACCCAGGCAGCCATAGGATAGTGTCTGTGTCATCTGAGGTGTAACAGGTTCTATCACTGCTGTCTGTCTTTCAAACTCTCACTGATGGAAGCATCATCTTTCCCCACAGGACGAGGAGGTATTGGTAGTCTGTGCTGCCTAAAGGTTGTCTAGGCCAAGCAACTGTGTTTGGTCATTGGGATCCTCTTGTGGCTCAGGGGATAGGACCAGCTCCATGTGCTCAGGGGTCTCCCTAAGCTCAGGCCTAGATAAGACAGGGCCATCTAGTGTGTGGAAGAGAAGGCAGGGCAGTGGGATGATGTATGGAAGCCTGCTCAGAGGCTCTAGACTGGGTCCAGATCCAGAGACGTCCCCCCACTAACACTCCCTGTTAGACCCTGCTGGACCACACTCTTCTTTGACCCTCTGGTTACACCATCTGACTGTGTCCTGTGAACTACAACCTCTGACCCCGTCTCCATTCCCCCGTCCCCCGTCTCCATTCGTCTCCATTCCCTCCCGCTAAATTATCTGTGTTTATTTCTGATGTAACAATTGTTCATGAAGCAAACAATGTATGACTTGGTGAAGGTGTGGTAGAAAGAAGCTGTCAGTTTTCCTCCCCCTCATTCATTCTTGTGAACATCAACAGTCATAAACATGTAATTCTGAACAGCAACATCTTCCTAACAAGAATTTAGACCAGTTGACAATTCAACAGAATTCAGTCTTGTTCACGATGATGATCAGTACAACATGAGACAGATAGAAAGTAAGTATATCAGACCGTATACCACATTATATTACGGTATATACCATGGTATAGCTAAATAGGACAAATTAGCTAGCAAGTGCAAGCTAACTAGCTAAATTGCCATGTTACATTGTTGGCACGTTACAAATTATCCGTGTTTAACAGGCTAACTACATGTAGATATCTATGTTATTCAATTATTGCACCCACACTGCTCGCTCACGTCAATGAGCGTCTGCGTTTCGAAGGGCTAAAATAGAAGTCCTTTCTATTTCTGACGCAGATCACGCTGCAAGTCCTGCCTCTCCCATCTCCTCATTGATTTATAGAAGCTGGTACCGCTCGCGTCGTGTGTGCGAGCGCTGCAAAATACATTTTGAAATCTGTATTATTCAATTATTGCATCCACACTGCTCGCGCGCGCCAACGAGCATCTGCGTTGCCAAGGGCTAAAATAGAAATCAGTTCTATTTCTGATGCAGATCGCGCTGCAAGTCCTGCCTCTCCCATCTCCTCATTGATTTATAGAAGCTGGTACCCACGTGCCATCTCCTCATTGGTTTTACACACGTGGGTGACTGAAAGACGAACGAGGTCAGTGGCGGTAATGCACCTAATTTATGAAAGTTGCCAATCGCAATATAAAGTCAAGAGAAGAAAAAGCCTGGAAGGAAGAGAGATGACTAGAAACGATTCGGTTGAGCGTTTTATGTGTGGATTAATTGGTGGAGTAGAGGACCTTGTGCATTTCAGGTAAAATAACAACTCAATGTTTATACCCCAGGACAAATTAGCTAGCAACAGAAAGCTAGCTAAATAGGACAAATTAGCTAGCAAGTGCAAGCTAATTAGCTAAATTGCCATAAATGTTTAATGCTTTTCAACCTGTCCCCAAATTAATATAATTGGTTCAGAGTTTGTTTTTATATTTTAACCTGATTGTCGTAATTGTGTTTGGTGTGGGGGGACAAAATAAATGTATGAACGATGGAGCACGATGGCGCACGCACGCAGCCGGTTTGGGTTCCGTGTCACTACACAAGCTGTCACGTCCTGACGCTAGTAAGATGTCATTTTCTATAGTAGAGTAGGTCAGAGCGTGACAGGGGGTGTTTTGTGTTTTTCTATGTTTTCTATTTCTAGGTTTATGTTCTAGGTTTTCTATTTCTATGTTGTTGTTTTTTGGGTTGATCTCCAATTGGAGGCAGCTGGTCCTCGTTGCCTCTGATTGGAGATCATATTTTAGTAGGGGTTTTTCTTCCTGGGTTTTTGTGGGTAGTTGTTTTCCATTTGTCAAGTGTACCTTACGAAACTGTTGTCGGTCGTTTGTTGTTTTGTTCAAGTGTCTTCATTGAAAGTTAAAGAATGAGCACTATACACGCTGCGCCTTGGTCTCCTTTATACGACCCACGTTACAGAACTACCCACCAAGATTGGATCAAGCGGCGTGCCCGGGCTGAAATGGACACCTGGTCACATAGTGAGTGGACGGAGAGGAGGAATTGGACCTGGGGCCAGGTAATCGAGAGATACCGGAGCCTACCTGGGAAGAACGAGAGGCAGCCGGGTAGTTTGGCTGGGCCAGGGGTGAGGCCTGAGTCAACTCCCCATGCTTTTTGTGGTGAGCATGTGCCTGCCTCTCGCACTCTCTCTCTCCAGTGCGCCTCCATAACACAGTACGTCCTGTGCCTGCTCCTCGCGGTCTCCCTCCAGTGCGCCTCCAGAATCCAGTACGTCCTGTGCCTGTTCTTCGCACTCTCCCTCCAGTGCGCATCCATAACCCAGTACGGCCGGTGCCTGCTTTGAGCACTCGGTCCTCAGTGCGTCTCCCCAGTCCGGTAAGACCGGTTCCAGCTCCACGTACAAAGCCTCCAGTGATAATCGATGGTCCGACGCCTGTAGAGATGATCCATGGTACTAAGCCTCTAGTGATGATCCATGGCCCGGAGCCTGTAGGGATGTTCCATGGCACGAAGCCTTTAGAGGTAATCCATGGCCCGGAACCTGTAGAGATAATCCTTGGCAAAAAGCCTGGAGGGATTAGAAATGGTCCGGAGCCTGTAGGGATACACCATGGCACGAAGCCTGTAGGAATAATCCATGGCCCGGCACCTGTAGAGATAATCCATGGTAAGAAGCCTCCAGTGATGATCCAGGGCGCGAAACCTGTAGAGATGATCCATGGCATGGAACCAGCAGCAATGGTCACTAGTCCGGAACCTAGTATGACGCCTCCCAGTCCGGAACCTCCGGCGACGTTTCTCCGTCCGGAGCTTCCAGCGACGTTCCTCAGTCCGGAGCCTCCAGCGACACTCCTCAGTCCGGAGCCTCCAGCAACGCTCTTCAGTCCGGAGCCTCCAGCGACGTTTTTCAGTCCGAAGCCTCCAGCGACACTCTTCAGTCCGGAGCCTCCAGCGACGCTCTTCAGTCCGGAGCCTTCAGCAGCGGCCTGCAGCCCAGAGTCTCCAGCGGCGGCCTGCAGCCCGGAGCCTCCAGCGACGCTCTTCAGTCCGGAGCCTTCAGCAGCGGCCTGCAGCCCAGAGTCTCCAGCGGTGGCCTGCAGCCCAGAACCTCCAGCAATGATCTACAGTCCGGTTCCTTCGACGACGATCCACGGTCAGGTGGTAATAAAGCAGAAGGATCAGCGGGTGGAGCGGGGAGTACGCCTCGAACCGGAGCCGCCTCCTATGCTGGAGGTTAAGGTTATGTGGACTGCATTTGAGCCGCCATAGACAATTATCACCCTCCCTACCCTCCCTTTTGTTTTGTGTTTTTTTTATGTTGGTTTTGTTGCATTCGGAGTCTGCACCTTTGGGGGGGGGGGGATACTGTCACGTCCTGACCCTAGTAAGATGTCATTTTCTATAGTAGAGTAGGTCAGGGCATGACAGGGGGTGTTTTGTGTTTTCTATGTTTTCTATTTCTGTGTTTGTGTTCTAGGTTTTCTATTTCTATGTTGTTGTTTTTTGGGTTGATCTCCAATTGGAGGCAGCTGGTCCTCGTTGCCTCTGATTGGAGATCATATTTAAGTAGGGGTTTTTCTTCCTGGGTTTTTGTGGGTAGTTGTTTTCCGTTTTATCAAGTGTACCTTACGGAACTGTTGTCGGTCGTTTGTTGTTTTGTTCAAGTGTCTTCATTAAAAGTTAAAGAATGAGCACTATACACGCTGCGCCTTGGTCTCCTTTATACGACCCGCGTTACACAAGCGTCCAGATAGTGATGGGCATTCCGGCTCAGCTCACCAAAAAGAGACGGCTCTTTTGGCTCCCAAACGGCTCTTTAAAAAAAATATGTTTTGTATTTTTTCAAGCCAAACAGTTTGGATAGTTTGACTGTGATTGGTGTTAAAACAATTCTAATTAAATTATATCATATTCATCCTTAACTACAATGTATTTAAAAATGCATTTATTTATGAAAAAAGCTATTAAACATTTGCATTTAAAGTATAACTTTTTAATGTATATAAGCAAAGTGCATATAAATCTAACCATTCAAAACTAATACCATCTGAAGCATAATAGAATATTGCACCATATCAAAGAAAAATAAATAGGATCGGACCTCCATTATGGTATCTGCTGAGGGATTCCTTCGCACTGCATCCCCAGTTGCTCTCTCGTCAAACAGCATCCAAACAGCAGACGTTTGTGGCACTACTGCTGGTGCTTCTACTTCATCTGATCCCTCTTCTTCCTGTTGCCCTGGTGCCTGAGCCAGCTGACTGCTGCGGCTGTCCCCCCCTGCTGCTGAGTTTATTCTTTGAAAAGCCTCATCAATCGCTCTGGCATCACTGAAGGCTAACTTCTTAAACCTGGGGCCAAGTGCAGCAGTTTCTGATAGCACGTGATTATATTCCATTCTGTGGAACTTTCTGTCCATTGATGAACATAGGGTGTCCATCAACTCTGTCACATGTCCTGTGGTTACATTTGCTTCTCTCTGGTGGCTGCCTGTGATTCGCTGCAGACCCTTACACAGGAGTATCATTTTTGAGGCTGTCACATAGCTGAAAAGAGAGAACAGTAACTTATTAGTTCAGGTTCATGTTTTGTCTACTGATACTACATTCTCATCTACTGCTCATCTACATATATAATACTGGATTACTGTACCTCTCTCCACTGATCTCCACAGTGACCTGCTCAAAGGGTTCCAGGACTCTGCACACCTCCTCCACCACCTCCCATTGCTCTTGGGTCAGAGCATCAACAGGTGCATTGACAATGGCCAGGGAAGAGATGATGGCATCCTTTGACTCAAGAAATCGCTTCAACATATAAAATGTAGAATTCCACCTTGTAGTGCAGACTGTGCAAGTATTCCACAGCTGCTTTTACATTGTCCACAGTTTTTTTATTTCACCTTTATTTAACTAGGCAGGTCAGTTAAGAACAAATTCTTACTTTCAATGACAGCCTAGGAACAGTGCCTGTCAGGGGATTGTGCCTGTACCTTGTCAGCTCAGGGATTGGAACTTGCAACCTGTCAATTACTAGTCCAATGCTCTAACCACTAGGCTACCCTGCCGCCCCAGTGGGCTTTATCACCTTCAGAGCATCTCTTACAATCAGATTGATTGTGTGGGCAAGACATGGATGATGGGTCCATTTTAACATTTTCATGGCTTTGGTTATGTTAGCTGCATTGTTGCTAACACAACAGACCACTTTTCCATCTACTTGCTATTCTCTGGCCACTCTCAACAGTTCCTCTGCCAAGTTCTCTGAGGTGTGTCTGTCACTGAACTCAAAGTAGTCCAGAAGATAGCTAGACATCGAAAAATCGTCAATGAAGTGACATGTAACCAACATGTAAGAAGTGGTTACACTTGATGTCCAGCAGTTAGTGGTAAGGCAAACTGCAGTAGCTTTTTGGGCTCTTTCCTGCACTGAAGCCTGTGTGCTCTTGTACAATTGTGGAATATGTGATTTTGAAAGGGTTTTGCTGCTTGGAATTGTGTACATTGGATTTAGACTATTGCTATAATTTCTAAAACCTCTGTCCTCAATGATCGAAAATGGTTGGAAATCGGTGGCAATCATTTTAGCCAATGCAATATCAATTTGGCCTTGTTTTGCTACAGACATAGACTTTGGCATAAACTGGTCCATAAAAGACTGTGTTGCTGTGGGTCGCGGAGTAGGCCTACTTGACTGAGTGGATACATCTCCACTTGTGGAGGTGCTGGCTCCACCAGTATCACTAGCAGGCCCGCTAGTTTCTTGAAGCTCCGCTACAGCTAGCTTCACAGTTGGGTGCAGTTCACATATGCCGGTGTAGGTTGTGCGTAGAACCAGCTTTATATGAGATTGTTTTTGCTAATTCTACACTGTGCTCTAACATTGTCTACATTATTAAAATGCATCCAAAAATGCTAATGTGCTTCTGACTCATTTTCCAGCTGTTGTTTTCACAGCTGTCCTTCCTCTCTCCTCGGCTGCTAAGTGTGTTACTGTTAATGAGTTGGCTCGGCCCTCCCTCACGCATCTTTGGTTCATTGGTTGACACTGCGTGTCTTATTGACAGGAACAACAGGTGAGGCTGTTAGTCTGAGCAGACAGTCAGAACGAATGTGTGCGCTTGAGAATTTAGGCCTATATCATTTCATAAATGTTTTCGTTCTTTGAATTAGTTAATTCTATTCATTTAAATCTTTTGATTATTCATATATTCATTTTTTATATTTTTATAAATAGATTCGGCTCTTCTGTTATGCCAGCCGGCTCCCAATGTTCACCTCTTTGAGCTGACTCATTAGCGAACGACCCATCACTACTCCTCAGTCCGAGAAAACACTGAGAGAGAAAGGTATATGTCGCAGATTAGAAATCCATAACGTTAAATAAATATAGCATTAACCTTGGGATACTTTAGGTATTGTTATGAGAGTGTGAGACTATTGAAACATGTAACTTTCAGAGTTTTATCGTTGTTATTGATATAGTTATACAGAGTGCTAAAAAGTATTGCTGGTGCTAGCTAGCATGTCTTTCTATGATGCAGATGGTTAGATAGCTGCTGATTTATGTTAGCGTTGCATTATGGGAGAAGTAGTTTTAGCTCTCTAAGGTCTGAATGGGATAAAGGTGATTTCACGTTGTAGCTTGTTTGTATTAGTGTTTTTGTACGAGTTGTTGTATTTTAATACTGTCAACACTGAAAGCACCTATAAATGTATTGGAGATGTGAGACAGGATACAGTGAGGGAAAAAAGTATTTGATCCCCTGCTGATTTTGTACGTTTGCCCACTGACAAAGAAAGGATCAGTCTATAATTTTAATGGTAGGTTTATTTGAACAGTGAGAGACAGAATAACAACAAACAAATCCAGAAAAACGCATGTCAAAAATGTTATAAATTGATTTGCATTTTAATAAACCTACCATTAAAATTATAGACTGATCATTTCTTTGTCAGTGGGCAAACGTACAAAATCAGCTGGGGATCAAATACTTTTTTCCCTCACTGTATGTGTTTTACCTTCATGCTCCTCTATAGAACAACTTGTCCGATGGTGCACTGGAGACTGATGTATTCCTGTGCTGTCTTTTCATAACATTATTAGAGGTATGGCTCTATTGTCTAAGAATTACTATTATACATTCTTTGTATTAAAGATGGTTTATTATTTTATTCTATACATTACGGCTTTATGTATGAATGTAATTGTGTGAGTCTGAGTAAACACTGAGAAAGAACAACTTGTCAGATGGTGCATTGGAGACTGATGTGTTCCTGTCCTGTCTTTTCATAATATTATTGCAGATCGACATAAAAGCCTAAAATGACAGCCGTGGTGTCACTCTTCAATTCTTGGTTCTTCTGTGGTACATAAACTCAGCAAAAAATGAAACGTCCTCTCACTTTCAACTGCATTTATTTTCAGCAATCTTAACATGTGTAAATATTTGTATGAACATAATAAGATTCAACAACTGACATGAACTGAACAAGTGCCACAGACATGTCACTAACAGAACTGGAATAATGTGTCCCTGAACGAAGGGTGTTCAAAATCAAAACTAACAGTCAGTATCTGGTGTGGCCACCAGCTGCATTAAGTACTGCAGTGCATCTCCTCATGGACTACACCAGATTTGCCAGTTCTTGCTGTGAGATGTTACCCCACTCTTTCACCAAGGCACCTGCAAGTTCCTGGACATTTCTGGGGGGAACGGCCCTAGCCCTCACCCTCCGATCCAACAGGTCCCAGACGTGCGAAATGGGATTGAGATCCGGGTTCTTCGCTGGCCATGGCAGAACCCTGACATTCCTGTCTTGCAGGAAATCACACACAGAACTAGTAGTATGGCTGGTGATATCATTTACAAAGATAATTTTTTTAATGAAATGTTTAAAAAAGGTATAACTTTTTTTTTTTTATCAATTAGTATATTTGAGTTTAACCACAATATTTGTTATATAATTTGTTTTGTCTTTTCAGGTGGATTAAACTGAAATTACAACCAACTTTCTATGGATTGTTCAAAAAATAACAATATTTTGGAGATTATTTTGTTTTCAAATAACTGAAAGTGAGCGGTTGTAATCTGAATAACAGGAAAAAGGCCATTCTTGAACATGGGGTGAGACATTCTTACTAATTTACGAGAGAACCATTTCGGATTTAAGTCTAACTTTTGTATGACTGATGCCTTTAGTGAGAGGTCTAATGCTTTAATATTTAATCATTTCTGCCCTCCAAATTCATATTCATTATATAAATAGGCCCTTTTAATTTTGTCTGGCTTGCCATTCCAAATAAAATTGAATCTTTTTTGCTCATATAATGTAAAAAGCTGGTCGCTGGGGTAGGCAAAAACCATGAGAAAATAGGTCAACTGTGATA
The DNA here is from genome assembly GCF_965601325.2 of Salmo salar. Taxonomy (NCBI): domain Eukaryota; kingdom Metazoa; phylum Chordata; class Actinopteri; order Salmoniformes; family Salmonidae; genus Salmo; species Salmo salar. The sequence goes on from NC_138310.1 coordinate 6,073,597, forward strand.
TGACTAAAGAGTTAAGTGATATTTCTACAAATAGACAGGTATTTTCCTTTCCATGGTAACAAGATCTTATCTATTTTTGCTAACTTTCTATTCAAATGTATTGGCGTGAGATCGTTTCTTTCTTTTGGGATATGTATACCGAGTATGTCCACATCCCTGTCAGATCATTTTATTGGTAAACTACACGGCAATGTAAAAGTAGCATTTTTTTGTCATCCAATACGTAATTTGGTTTTAAGCCAGAGGGGTTAGAAAAAGTAGCCTAATTGTGGATTTAAAAGAAAACATGAATCATCAGCATACAATGATAACTTTGTTTTTAAGCCATGGATTTCTAATCCATTAATATTATTGTTGGATCTAATATTAACAGCTAACATTTCGATGGCAATAATATATAGACATGCCAATAGTGGACAACCTTGTTTACTCCTCTTGACAGTTTAAAACTCTGAGATGTAGCCATTATTTACTATTTGAAATATTCCATATATATAAACTCCAGCCGTACTTTATCAAAAGCCTTTTCAAAGTCAGCTATGAAAACCAGGCCTGGTTTCTCAGATATTTCATAGTGTTCTATTGTTTCCAGTACTTGTCTTATATTATCTCCAATGTATCGTCCATGTAAAAAAAAAACAGTCTGATTAGGATGAATAATATCTGACAAAACCTTTTTAATTCTATGAGCTAAGCATTTAGATAGGATTTTTGCATCACAACGGTAAAGTCTAAGAAGCCTCCAATTTTTAAAATGGACTGGATCTTTATAAATATACCATTTGGATCCTGTCTCAGGAATAATGAGTGTCCGATAATCTACCATTTATATAGGAGTGCTTTCAACACTAGCCAGCAGCATACCACCCTGCATCCCACTGCTGGCTTGCTTCTGAAGCTAAGCAGGGTTGGTCTTGGATGGGAGACCAGATGCTGCTGGAAGTGGTGTTGGAGGGCCAGTAGGAGGCACTCTTTCCTCTGGTCTAAAAAAATATCCCAATACCCCAGGGTGCTGTCTTTTGGATGGGACGTTAAACGGGTGTCCTGACTCTCTGAGGTCATTAAAGATCCTATTGCACTTGGTGTAAGAGTAGGGGTGTTAACCCTGGTGTCCTGGCTAAAATTCCCAATTGTTACTTCTTACCAGTTTTGCCATTACAAAAATTACATTTTGGCAAGAAATTATTATTTTAGCAAACAATTACTGTGTTTCATCCTATATTGTCCCTAACATCTTTTACTCCCTCGCAACAGTTGTGACACACACAAGCCATTTCCCCCACAAGCAACCATACACTCAGATGCTCAACAGTTGCACCATCCCAGAGCCCAACTCAGATCCACCCAACCTTGAGGAAGGATATACACAGCTGGCTGTGTGTTGGGGTAACACCGTCAAGGATTCTGGTACTTGCACAGAATTGGGCCAAGTCACAAGGGAAAAGTGACTGGAGTACTTTGTGACTCCAGGGGACATACAAAACTGTCACAACGTCCACAGGTGGCGCCTCTCCCCGTTCGGGCGGCGCTCGGCGGTCGTCGTCGCCGGCCTACTAGCTGCCACTGATTTCCTTTTCTGTTTTCGTTTAGTAATGTCTGGTTAGGGTAGGACCTGTTTTGTGTTTAGTAATTAGTGGGGTATTTAGTCTGTCTGTTTTGTGTTTGGGGTTGTGCAGGATTGTTTCGTGTCTGCTATTGTAGGTTGGGGGATTTTTATTTTCTGTCCATTTATAATATTTAAGCGTTGGGCATTAGGGTTGCTGGGCTGCATCCCGATATATTTCAGAAGACTGTGTTAGTCTTCCTTTATTGGAATATTTTTTCCCTGCCTTTTCGGCTTGTTATTTTTGGACTGTTTTTTTCATTCATTAAAATAACTACGTGTTTCACGTACCTATGTCTCCTGCGCCTGACTTCACCCCTCCTGCAGAACTATTATTCTGACAAAAACATCTGGAAAACCATGATGCAGAGACAACAAATGGACAAAACTTATGCCATCGGTGTCTCGGAAATCGTTAGGAAACACACAGCGAAACTGGAATTTATCAACAATACATCCACAACAAACACCTTGTCCTTATGCTGATGACAAAATAGAGTAGGAAAAATGTAATGGCCTATAAGGCCATGGTCTTCATGGATGTCAAAGTCTGTTAATATTTTGAATGTACAACGATACAGGATGGCTTAAAGCGACAGCTACCCCGGGTAAACTCTGATTTGACCCATCTACAGTGAAGCATGACAGATGTGCTTCTTTGTTGGAGATGCGGAATTATACAACGGGTGGGTCTAATCCTGAATGGTGATAGTTAAAACCGTAATCCAGCCGTTGTCTATTCCACAAGTTACCACCGACTAAATCTATGATATTGAAAAGCATATTTACTCTGTTCAATCTCACTGCGCAATCCACTGTCTCATCAACCCTGCCAGGAAATGTATAAACTTGATCTCCACTATAATTGAGCTCCACTATAAAAAGCATGTAGACATTATCTCCCATTTCTTTTAGACTAGCATTTGGTTTTCAATAGCAGAGATGTGTATAAACCACTGTCTGTCTCTCAGACCTTTTCAATATTGAATTGCGATCTCCACCGTCCCATTAAAGTGAATGTGTCCGAACGACACTGACAGCAAATTGAACTGGTTGTCAAAGCAACATACACAACTGTTTTCAGTTCACTGGCTAAATCGATACTTTGTTGCGAAAACTAAAATGGATGAGTGGAACATTTATTTTGATATTTTTGGCGGTATGACTATGGATGAATGGGGAAAAGAGATGGCAATAATACCCAGGCATGCATATTTGGAGGATAGTGCATTGAATGACCTAGACCGCAACGGAAAAAAAAACACATTTAACAATACAAACTGGGCTGTGCGTTGCTTCGAGGGCTGGCTAGCAGGAATGAAAAATTGTTGACTTTAAAACTGTCACTAAGGAAGAGTTTGACCCACCAATCGGTCGCAGCTGGTGCGTTGTGAAGGAAACAAACATTTCCACCTCGTATCATGTATTTATGGTGAACATCAAACAGCTAAGAAGACAAGGAAAATATATCACAAACAGCCACCCTCCCATCACCGATAAGGACATGGCCCAGCTCCAAAACTCCCAGGTTCTGAATCCCGGTACACCAAAGGGTCTGGTCCAGAAAGTGTGGTTCGACCTCCAGTTACATCTGGGTCGAAGAGGAAAAGAGGGGAACAGACAACTATAGCCCAACTCATCCCTCATAAAAACAGAAGAGAACGGTCTAATGTATGTTATTCATAGCCTGTTTGTTATTTCTAAGACGCACTCGTAATTAGGCTACTGGAAAACAATATAACGCATTCTCTCTCTCTCAGATATGCCACTCTCGAATATAACAAGGCCACAAAGAATCATCTAGACCCAAGGGAGAGGGGCACAGAGTCAAAGAGGGGATTCATGTTCGAGCAGCCAGGGAACCCACTATGCCCGGTGACATCACTGGAGAAATATCTATCGAAATGTCCGGAGAACGCCCTTGCATTGTATCTCCACCCAAGGAGAGGAGAGTGTATCGGGACTCGATCTTGTACAAGTCAGAGCCGATGGGCGTGCATTATCTGGCAGAGATCTGCAGGGCAGCGGAATATGGAACGCCGTTTGGGTCTTAAAGCGCGTGGTCAAAACGCAATCTTTTTAATGGTACTGTATAAAGTAAACCGGTGCAGGCGCTAAATTAACGCCTACATGAGTAAAATAAGCGTGTGCAAATGTGCTTGCAGGAGGTTCAACATGTGCTAAATAAATGGCTGCAAGCGGTCCTGCACACTTCAAGTTAACGCCTACAGCTGCTAAATATATACCTACACACACTAACTTAAAGCGTTCTTTAATATGCTGATTTTACTAGCCAATTTCCCTAGCTCCTCCTTTCAACCAGATTTCACAGTTTGAAGGAACTTCCTTTTCCACTGCAAGCAGAGTTTGAACCTTTACAAGGTAACGGTTTTGTCTTTGAAATTAGTTTTTTACTGAATTGTAAAGTTTATCAGCTAGTTTACAGTGGAAAGATCTGTTTCTCATCACTAGCTATAAAATGCAGCTAACATTAATCTAGCACCAGGATCAGCAGTGCTTAGCATATGCTAAGTCAGATACTTGCTAGGTAATTTAGCTAACGTTGGTAGCCTCGAACCCCGGCCATATTATATCATATAGTTAGCCTCAAACTTTGCCCGGTCATACTGCTAGCCGCAGTGAATGGTACCGTCTTGTGTTTTATTAAAAGCCCTGCTGAAAAAAACATGTAAACTATAACAGCCACGGAAACACATTGGACTGTGTTAATACTATCAAGGTAAATTACATACTAGCAAGATTGTTGCTTGAATGCAGGGCCAGGCATACATAGATTAGACAACGGAGATGCTTAAAATCTTGGTAGTTCGATTTTTGGACTATTGACTTTTTTTTGAAGCAGGACATGTTTTTGAGTTATGTTTTTAGCCCAAATCCTTGTATTTAAGCAAAACAACAACTTAAGGTAGGCAACTTCTTCAGCCTGACAGGCTTTCATTTAAATGCTAGCATTAGCCGCGCTAGCTCGCGAATAGCATGAAGACACAGAAAAGCTCACAAAGCAAATTTGGCTAGTGACAACCTTGTAAAACCTTTGCTAACGTTTAACGTTACATGTCAGCTTTCAAACAGAGTAGACTTTAATGTGGACGTTGACTTTTTGAACATTTATATTCCATTGAAGCTTATTAGGGTAAAATAACATCAGGCATATACCCAGTACTGGTTCAAAGGAATAGGGTTCCCATTCCTTCCGCTTTATTTTCACACAATTGTGTCTTGCAGAAGGGAACCAGGAAGAGGAGCTTGGAGTGGGCAAGGGGGAGGCTGACAAAGCAGCAGAGAAGACCTGATTCATCAAGTATCAATTAAATGTTGGTGATTCTCACCTGGTTGGCATGCATGCACAACATAACAAGGTATGCAACATTAAGCCCAATCAAATATCCAATGTTATTAAAACATGTATCCCAATTTACAGTCAAACAACATTTGTCAGTTGTGTTAATGTTATGAACTACAAACAATTTATGGTTCTTGGAGTCAATGAATCAATTGAAAGGGACTACAATTAGACATTTTTAAACTGTGCCAGTAAAGATGACAAAGTAATCGGCTCTTATGGTTCTGTTTACATTTTTTCCAGACACTTCAATCTGACACTCTTGTTAATGTTGACGTCAGGCAAAACGTCTTTAGCCACCTTAGGACGGAGAGCCACTGGTTGGCATTTGACTGCAGTGTCTGTACCAGTCAAGAACGTTAGACGTTATGTCCCCATGATATCGAAGCTTCTTCCCATCTCCACTGCAGCCCAGTCGATATCGATTTAAAAAACTGGAACAATTGTGTAGCACAACTCCAGTTTGCCTATTGTCCCAAAAAATGTCAATTTGCATTTTTACATAAGTCAGAGTGCATATTATAGCTCTGCTTTCAACGCCATCCTGACCCACAAACTGGTTAACAGACTCGGGGTGTAAATCCTGTAATAACAAATTAGATTTTTTTACATTATTATAAAGTGTATCCCCAGAATGGACCCGACACTCCCATGGTACACACAAGTTCATGAAGGAGCTGTGGGACTTGACATAATGGTGATAGGACAACAGTCTCAGCGTAAACAAAACAAAGTAGATGGTGATACTTGACCATTCTCCCATCTACTGTACATTGACATGGAGATGATCAGCAGCTTCAAGTTCCTGGGCACCCTGATATCCTTTTCTGTCCCCAGTTACTTCACTCAAAGTCCCACTTGTGCTTCTCCACTACCCTCAAACTTGCTGCACCACGACCTATGTACCAAATACAGTGTCTTTTATTGCCATTACACATGTAAATGAAACGTCCATATTTACGGTAAGATTTATTTATGGTAACATTGCACATATCGTAACAGTCCCTTGACATACATGACTTAACTACTTTGCATAATGCTCAGTTTACCCACTAAGATATCATACATTTATTAAAGCAGCATTATGTATTACTGTGTCCAATTGATTCTGGTTGGTTGTAACGTTTTTGAAAACTTTCACTACACAACTTTTTTTGCTGATGGACAGTCCTGTTGGAAACTTTCATAATATCAATTATTTTGGGACACATCACCAATTAGCATTGGCTGCAGTATTCCGAACTTACTAGGTAGTCATGCAATAAACGTTTTGGATAATTCCCGTTACATGAATTCTTCAAATCAAATTGTATTTGTCACGTGCCAAATACAACAGTGAAATGCTTACTTACAAGCCCTTAACCAACAATGCAGTTAAAAAATTTAAAAATAAGTAAATTATTAAAAGAGCATCATTAAAATAACAATAGCGAGGCTATATACAGGGGATACTGGTACAGAGAATGTGCAGGCACCGGTTAGTCAAGTTAATATATACATGTAGGTAGAGATATTTTTTTATTTTATTTATTTCACCTTTATTTAACCAGGTAGGCAAGTTGAGAACAAGTTCTCATTTACAATTGCGACCTGGCCAAGATAAAGCAAAGCAGTTCGACAACATACAAAAACACAGAGTTACACATGGAGTAAAACAACATACAATCAATGATGCAGTAGAAAAAAAATTAAAATTAAAATAAGATTATATACAATGTGAGCAAATGATGTGAGATAAGGGAGGTAAAGGCAAAAAAATGCCATGGTGGCAAAGTAAATAAAGTATAGCAAGAAAAACACTGGAATGGTAGATTTGTAGTTTGAAGAAAGTTCAGAGATAAAATATAAATAATATGGTGTAAAGGAGCAAAATAAATAAAATAAATAGATACAGTAGGGGAAGAGGTAGTAGTTTGGGCTAAATTATAGATGGGCTATGTACAGGTGCAGTGATCTGTGAGCTGCTCTGACAACTGGTGCTTAAAGCTAGTGAGGGAGATAAGTGTTTCCAGTTTCAGAGATTTTTGTAGTTCGTTCCAGTCATTGGCAGCAGAGAACTGGAAGGAGAGACGACCAAAGGAGGAGTTGGCTTTAGGGGTGACCAGAGAGATATACCTGCTGGAGCGCGTGCTACAGGTGGGTGCTGCTATGGTGACCAGTGAGCGGAGATAAGGGGGGACTTTACCTAGCAGGGTCTTGTAGATGACCTGGAGCCAATGTGTTTGGCGACGATTATGAAGCGAAGGCCAGCCAACAAGAGCGTACAGGTCGCAGTGGTGGGTAGTATATGGGGCTTTGGTGACAAAACGGATGGCACTGTGATAGACTGCATCCAGCTTGTTGAGTAGGGTATTGGAAGCTATTTTGTAAATGACATCGCCGAAGTCGAGGATTGGTAGGATGGTCAGTTTTACGAGGGTATGTTTGGCAGCATGAGTGAAGGATGCTTTGTTGCGAAATAGGAAGCCAATTCGAGATTTCACTTTGGATTGGAGATGATTGATGTGAGTCTGGAAGGAGAGTTTACAGTCTAACCAGACACCTAGGTATTTGTAGTTGTCCACAAATTCTAAGTTAGAACCGTCCAGAGAAGTGATGCTGGACAGGCGGGCAGGTGCAGGCAGCGATCGGTTGAAGAGCATGCATTTAGTTTTACTTGTGTTTAGGAGCAGTTGGAGACCACGGAAGGAGAGTTGAATGGCATTGAAGCTCGTCTGGAGGGTTGTTAACACAGTGTCCAAAGAAGGGCCAGAAGTGTACAGAATGGTGTCGTCTGCGTAGAGGTGGATCAGAGATTCACCAGCAGCAAGAGCGACATCATTTATGTATACAGAGAAAAGAGTTGGCCCAAGAATTGAACCCTGTGGTACCCCCATAGAGACTGCCAGAGGTCCAGACAGTAGGCCCTCCGATTTGACACACTGAACTCTGTCAGAGAAGTAGTTGGTGAACCAGGCGACGCAATCGTTTGAGAAACCAAGGCTACTGAGTCTGCCGATGAGGATGTGGTGATTAACAGAGTCAAAAGCTTTGGCCAGGTCAATGAATACGGCAGCACAGTATTGTTTCTTATCGATGGCGGTTACGATGTCGTTTAGGACCTTGAGCGTGGCTGAGGTGCACCCATGACCAGCTCTGAAACCAGATTGCATAGCGGAGAGGGTGCGGTGGGATTCGAAATGGTCGGTAATCTGTTTGTTAACTTGGCTTTCGAAGACCTTAGAAAGGCAGGGTAGGATGGATATAGGTCTGTAGCAATTTGGGTCAAGAGTGTCATTTACGTCATTTAGCAGACGCTCTTATCCAGAGCGACTTACAGTAGTGAATGCATACATTTCATACAATTTCATACATTATTATTATTTTATATATATATATATATATATATATATATATATTTTTTTTTTTTCTGTGCTGGCCCCCCGTGGGAATCGAACCCACAACCCTGGTGTTGCAAACACCATGCTCTACCAACTGAGCTACAGTGTCACCTCCTTTGAAGAGGGGGATGACAGCAGCTGCTTTCCAATCTATGGGAATCTCAGACGACACGAAAGAGAGGTTGAACAGGCTAGTAATAGGGGTTGCAATAATTTCGGCAGATAATTTTAGAAATAAAGGGTCCAGATTGTCAAGCCCAGCTGATTTGTAGGGGTCCAGATTTTGCAGCTCTTTCAGAACATCAGCTGAATGGATTTGGGAGAAGGAGAAAATGGGGGAGGCTTGGGCGAGTAGCTGTGGGGGGTGCAGTGCTGTTGAATGCAGTAGGGGTAGTTAGGTGGAAAGCATGGCCAGCCGTAGAAAAATGCTTGTTGAAATTCTCAATTATAGTGGGCTTATCGGTGGTGACAGAGTTTCCTATCCTCAGTGCAGTGGGCAGTTGGGAGGAGGTGTTCTTATTCTCCATGGACTTTACAATGTCCCAAAACTTTTTAGAGTTGGAGTTGCACGAAGCGAATTTCTGTTTGAAAAAGCTAGCCTTGGCGTTTCTAACTGCCTGTGTGTATTGGTTTCTAACTTCCCTAAAAAGTTGCATATCGCGGGGGCAGTTCGATGCTAATGCAGAACGCCACAGGATATTTGTGTTGGTTAAGGGCAGTCAGGTCTGGGGAGAACAAAGGGCTATATCTGTTCCTGGTTCTAAATTTCTTGAAAGGGGCATGCTTATTTAAGATGGAGAGGAAGGCATTTAAAAAAAATAACCAGGCATCCTCTACTGACGGGATGAGGTCAATATCCTTCCAGGATACCAGGGCCAGGTCGATTAGAAAGGCTTGCTCGTTGAAATGTTTCAGGGAGCGTTTGACAGTGATGAGTGGAGGTCGTTTGACCGCTGACCCATTACGGGTGCAGGCAATGAGGCAGTGATCGCTGAGATCTTGGTTGAAAACAGCAGAGGTGTATTTAGAGGGCACGTTGGTTAGGATGATATCTATGAGGGTGCCAGTGTTTGCGGCTTTGGGGTTGTACCTGGTGGGTTCATTAATAATTTGTGTGAGATTGAGGGCATCAAGCTTGGATTGTAGGATGGCTGGGGTGTTAAGCATGTCCCAGTTTAGGTCACCTAGTAGCACGAGCTCTGAAGATAGATGGGGGGCAATCAGTTCACATATGGTGTCCAGAGCACAACTAGGGGCCGAGGGGGGTCTATAGCAGGCGGCAACGGTGAGAGACTTGTTTTTGGAGAGGTGGATTTTTAAAAGTAGAAGTTCAAATTTTTTGGGTACAGACCTGGATAGCAGGACAGAACTCTGCAGGCTATCTCTGCAGTAGATTGCAACACCGCCCCCTTTGGTCGTTCTATCTTGTCTGAAAACGTTGTAGTTAGGGATGAAGATTTCAGAGTTTTTGGTGGACTTCCTCAGCCAAGATTCAGACACAGCTAGGACATCCGGGTTGGCAGAGTGTGCTAAAGCAGTGAATAAAACAAACTTAGGGAGGAGGCTTCTAATGTTAACATGCATGAAACCAAGGTTATTACGGTTTCATGCATGTTAACATTAGAAGCCTCCTCCCTAAGTTTGTTTTATATTAAAGTGACTATGCATAGATAGTAGCAGCAAATAGTCTGGGTAGCCATTTGCTTAGATGTTCAGTAGTCTTATGGCTTGGGGGTAGAATCTGTTTAGAAGCCTCTTGGACCTAGAATTGGCGCTCCGGTACCGCGCGGTAGTAGAGAGAACTGTAGCTGTGGCTCCACTGGCAATCCCAGCCTAGGAATGCTGAAGCCCCTGAAGTGAAAATGAAAACCCTTCTTCATGGTTAAAGGGTATGTGTTCCCCCTGAAAAAAGGGAAGGGGGGGGTGTTAAAGTCCATAAGTAACACTTGTTGGAGAACACAATACTCTAAGTGAAAGTAGTTTGGGATTTAATTTATTACATTCTTAGGGGGCCCATGGAAGAATAAGGCTATAAAATGCTGTCCCACAGTTGTGAGAGTGATTAGGGGATGTTTTACTGATGTGGGCCGTGTTACTTCAATGATCATGGTTTTGCATCTAACCTTCCACCTCCAGAAGGCAGTCCCTCCAGAAACATATGACTCTTCTCTCTATTACTCTTTGATTGGTACCAGGTGGGGAGCACTCTGCTTTGAAGAAAGCTATGCCTGGCCAAAAGACGTTTCTCAGCATAGATGAAAACCTCTCTGAAGAGGCTTGAGTGTCTATTTATATAAGGCAGGAGACCTAGACACTCCAGACCCTCTTTGAATCTATAAAGTAAAAAAAAGTCAATGAATTTACCTTGAAGAATTTAACTAAAAACTTGAGAATCCTTAGAGTGGGGAGAACAAGTATTTGATACACTGCCGATTTTGCAAGTTTTCCTACTTACAAAGCATGTAGAGGTCTGTAATTTTTTATCATAGGTACACTTCAACTGTGAGAGATGGAATCTAAAACAAAAATCCAGAAAAAAAATCACATTGTATGATTTAAGTAAATAATTTGCATTTTATTGCATGACATAAGTGTTTGATACATCAGAAAAGCAGAACTTAATATTTGGTACAGAAACTTTTGTTTGCAATTACAGAGATCATACGTTTCCTGTAGTTCTTGACCAGGTTTGCACACACTGCAGCAGGGCTTTTGTTCCACTCCTCCATACAGACCTTCTCCAGATCCTTCAGGTTTCAGGGCTGTTGCTGGGCAATACGGTCTTTCAGCTCCTTCCAAAGATTTTCTAATGGGTTCAGGTCTGGAGACTGGCTAGGCCACTCCAGGACCTTGAGATGCTTCTTACGGAGCCACTCCTTAGTTGCCCTGGCTGTGTGTTTCGGGTCGTTGTCATGCTGGAAGACCCAGCCACGACCCATCTTCAATGCTCTTACTGAGGGAAGGAGGTTGTTGGCCAAGATCTCGCGATACATGGCCCCATCCATCCTCCCCTCAATACGGTGCAGTCATCCTGTCCCCTTTGCAGAAAAGCATCCCCAAAGAATGATGTTTCCACCTCCATGCTTCACGGTTGGGATGGTGTTCTTGGGGTTGTACTCATCCTTCTTCTTCCTCCAAACACGGCGAGTGGAGTTTAGACCAAAAAGCTCGTCTCAGACCACATTACCTTCTCCAATTCCTCCTCTGGATCATCCAGATGGTCATTGGCAAACTTCAGACGGGCCTGGACATGCGCTGGCTTGAGCAGGGGGACCTTGCGTGCGCTGCAGGATTTTAATCCATGACGGGGTAGTGTGTTACTAATGGTTTTCTTTGAGACTGTGGTCCCAGCTCTCTTCAGGTCATTGACCAGGTCCTGCCGTGTAGTTCTGGGCTGATCCCTCACCTTCCCCATGATCATTGATGCCCCACGAGGTGAGATCTTGCATGGAGCCCCAGACCGAGGGTGATTGACCGTAATCTTGAACTTCTTCTATTTTCTAATAATTGCGCCAACAGTTGTTGCCTTCTCACCAAGCTGCTTGCCTATTGTCCTGTAGCCCATCCCAGCATTGTGCAGGTCTACAATTTTATCCCTGATGTCCTTACACAGCTCTCTGGTTTTGGCCATTGTGGAGAGGTTGGAGTCTGTTTGATTGAGTGTGTGGACAGGTGACAAGTTTAAACAGGTGCAGTTAACTTCTTGCATCTAGACATTCCGCTAGCGGAACGCCTCACCAAATATCCAATGGAAGAACGTGGCGCGAAATACAAAAACCTCAAATGCAATAATTTCAATTTTTCAAACATTTGACTATTTTACACCATTTTAAAGATAAGACTCTCGTTAATCTAACCACATTATCCGATTTCAAAAAGGCTTTACAGCGAAAGCAAAACATTAGATTAGACTCACTACGAGCTCACAGAACAGGGCTCCGGGCAGCCGAGCGGAAATGGAGGAAAACTCGCCTCCCTACGGACCTGGCATCCTTTCACTCCCTCCTCTCTACATTCTCCTCTTCTGTCTCTGCTGCTAAAGCCACTTTCTACCACTCTAAATTCCAAGCATCTGCCTCTAACCCTAGGAAGCTCTTTGCTACCTTCTCCTCCCTCCTGAATCCTCCTCCCCCCTCCCTCTCTGAGGATGACTTCGTCAACCATTTTGAAAAGAAGGTTGACGATATCCGATCCTCGTTTGCTAAGTCAAATGACACCGCTGGTCCTGCTCACACTGCCCTACCCTGTGCTTTGACCTCTTTCTCCCCTCTCTCTCCAGATGAAATCTCGCGTCTTGTGACGGCCGGCCGCCCAACAACCTGCCCGCTTGACCCTATCCCCTCCTCTCTTCTCCAGACCATTTCCGGAGACCTTCTCCCCTTCCTCACCTCGCTCATCAACTCATCCTTGACCGCTGGCTACGTCCCTTCCGTCTTCAAGAGAGCGAGAGTTGCACCCCTTCTGAAAAAACCTACACTCGATCCCTCCGATGTCAACAACTACAGACCAGTATCCCTTCTTTCTTTTCTCTCCAAAACTCTTGAACGTGCCGTCCTTGGCCAGCTCTCCTGCTATCTCTCTCAGAATGACCTTCTTGATCCTAATCAGTCAGGTTTCAAGACTGGGCATTCAACTGAGACTGCTCTTCTCTGTGTCACGGAGGCTCTCCGCACTGCTAAAGCTAACTCTCTCTCCTCTGCTCTCATCCTTCTAGACCTATCTGCTGCCTTTGATACTGTGAACCATCAGATCCTCCTCTCCACCCTCTCCGAGTTGGGCATCTCCGGCGCGGCCCACCCTTGGATTGCGTCCTACCTGACAGGTCGCTCCTACCAGGTGGCGTGGCGAGAATCTGTCTCCGCACCATGCGCTCTCACCACTGGTGTCCCCCAGGGCTCTGTTCTAGGCCCTCTCCTATTCTCGCTATACACCAAGTCACTTGGCTCTGTCATATCTTCACATGGTCTCTCCTATCATTGCTATGCAGACGACACACAATTAATCTTCTCCTTTCCCCCTTCTGATAACCAGGCGGCGAATCGCATCTCTGCATGTCTGTCAGACATATCAGTGTGGATGACAGATCACCAGCTCAAGCTAAACCTCGGCAAGACGGATCTGCTCTTCCTCCCGGGGAAGGACTGCCCGTTCCATGATCGCCATCACGGTTGACAACTCCCTTGTGTCCTCCTCCCAGAGTGCTAAGAACCTTGGCGTGATCCTGGACAACACCCTGTCATTCTCCACTAACATCAAGGCGGTGACCCGATCCTGTAGGTTCATGCTCTACAACATTCGCAGAGTACGACCCTGCCTCACACAGGAAGCGGCGCAGGTCCTAATCCAGGCACTTGTCATCTCCCGTCTGGATTACTGCAACTCGCTGTTGGCTGGGCTCCCTGCCTGTGCCATTAAACCCCTACAACTCATCCAGAACGCCGCAGCCCGTCTGGTGTTCAACCTTCCCAAGTTCTCTCACGTCACCCCGCTCCTCCGCTTTCTCCACTGGCTTCCAGTTGAAGCTCGCATCCGCTACAAGACCATGGTGATTGCCTACGGAGCTGTGAAGGGAACGGCACCTCCATACCTTCAGGCTCTGATCAGGCCCTACACCCAAACAAGGGCACTGCGTTCATCCACCTCTGGCCTGCTGGCCCCCCTACCTCTGAGGAAGCACAGTTCCCGCTCAGCCCAGTCAAAACTGTTCGCTGCTCTGGCACCCCAATGGTGGAACAAGCTCCCTCACGACGCCAGGACAGCGGAGTCAGTCACCACCTTCCGGAGACACCTGAAACCCCACCTCTTTAAGGAATACCTAGGATAGGATAAAGTAATCCTTCTAACCCCCCCCCCCCTTAAAAGATTTAGATGCACTATTGTAAAGTGGTTGTTCCACTGGATATCATAAGGTGAATGCACCAATTTGTAAGTCGCTCTGGATAAGAGCGTCTGCTAAATGACTTAAATGTAAATGTAAATTTAATTAGATTGTTAGGAGAGTACATAGCCAAAAACAATCACACAGCCATTTTCCAAGCAAGCATATATGTCACATAAACCCAAAACACAGCTAAAAGAAGCACTAACCTTTGATGATCTTCATCAGATGACACTCCTAGGACATTATGTTATACAATACATGCATGTTTTGCTCAATCAAGTTCATATTTATATCCAAAAACAGCTTTTTACATTGGCATGTGATGTTGAGAACATGCATTCCCACCCAAAACTTCCGGTGAATTTACTAAATTACTCATCATAAACGTTGACAAAATACATAACAATTATTTTAAGAATTATAGATACAGAACTCCTTTATGCAATCGCTATGTCAGATTTTAAAATAGCTTTTCGGCGAAAGCACATTTTGCAATATTCTGAGTACATAGCTTAGCCATCACGGCTAGCTATTCAGGCACCCGCCAACTTCGGGGCTCACTAAACTCAGAATTACTATTATAAAAATGGTATTACCTTTGCTGATCTTTGTCAGAATGCACTCCCAGGACTGCTACTTCCACAAGAAATGTTGTTTTTTTTCAAAATAATCCATATTTATGTCCAAATACCTCTGTTTTGTTCGTGCGTTCAGGTCACTATCCAAAGGGTAACGCGCGAGCGCATATCGAGACAATTCAGAAGCATGTCAAACACTGTTTAAAATCAATTTTTATGGTATTTTTCTCGTTAAAATAGCAATAATATTCCAACCGGACAATAGTGTGTTCATTCAAAGACGAAAAGAAAAAACAGCATGGTCTCGTGAACACGCATCTCCAATCTTAGTCACCAGGCAGTCCACTGACAAACTGTGTTACTATACTCTGCCCAGAGACAGGAGACGCCTCAATCCGCTTTCTGAACGATTTAGAGAGCCAATGGAAGCCTTAGAAAGTGCCACGTAACAGCTCAGATACTGTAGTTTCGATAGAGAAGCAAAAGAAGGACTACAAATTCGCAGACAGGCCACTTCCTGCTTGGAATCTTCTCAGGTTTTTGCCTGCCATATGAGTTCTGTTATACTCAGACACCATTCAAACCGTTTTAGAAACTTTAGTGTTTTCTATCCAAATCTACTAATAATATGCATATTCTCGTTTCTGGGCAAGAGTAGTAACCAGTTTAAATCGGGTACGTTTTTTATCCGGCCATGAAAATACTGCCCCCTATCCCAAACAGGTTAATACAGGTAATGAGTGGAGAACAGGAGGGCTTCTTAAAGAAAAACGAACAGGTCTGTGAGAGCCGGAATTCTTACTGGTTGGTAGGTGATCAAATACTTATGTCATACAATAAAATGCAAATGAATTACTTAAAAATCATACAATGGGATTTTCTGGATTTTTGTTTTAGATTCCGTCTCTCACAGTTGAAGTGTACCTATGATAAAAATTAGACCTCTACATGCTTTGTAAGTAGAAAAACCTGCTAAATCGGCAGTGTATCATACTTGTTCTCCCCACTGTATATGGAAACTCACTACTCAAGAGCATCCCGTATCCTGCTTTCTAAGTAGAACTTTGTGGCTGACTCCACTAGGGCATCCCTCTCCAATGTATGAATGTATCGCACTGGACCCAACATGACCGCTTCCTGTGCCTCGTCAACAGTTTGTGCTAACTGGATCTTAGATTGTTTATTGAACTGTGTTTTGGGACAAATTAGCAAAACAATACACTGATTATCACTACCCTTAAAAGGATTGACTGCCAACAAAAGGAAACCAAATCCACATGGAAAAGTATTCATGAACTACAACCCAATTTTTTTTCAAACTTAGTGCAAATTAACATCCATCACAGTATAAAGTCACTTACCTTCTCCAACTTCTCTCTGAAGTCATATTCCACAATTTCTTTCAGTTCTGGCACAGGTTGTAGGCCACACACTTGCCTGTATAGCCTCTGAAGAAATGTGGCTCTACACCCCCATGTACCAGACAGCAATCATGCGGCCCACCTGCTTGTATATGCCATCATAGAGTGCTGTCACACAGAAGACAAGCAGTAAATAAAGGACACATTACATACAAAAATCAAATATCTTACTCAAGTCATATACATTGCCATAAACAAATGTGTCTTTGTTGGTGTAAAAGTGTAACTCATCTTGAGAGTTGCAAGAATGGCAAAAAATGCCTATCAGGTCCCTCAAATATTGCAGAGGAATGGATGGCACTCATTAGCAGCCAGAGAAATTCGAGGGACCACCCTCAGCAGCTGCCCCTTTTCCGTCAGCATCCCTAAACCATGTCTATTTTTGCCTCACGATTAAAGCGGGCTCACTTAAAGCCTCTCATTGCACAATCATAAACGTTGTCCCTCATCACGTTAATTCGGTTGGCATCTCATTAACTTCAGCAGTGTTTGGAGGGCAACACTGAAAGAGACATTCAGAATAACAAAGCTCAGATACTTCCCACAATTCATCTGTAATAACAAGACATTTCATTATTTACAGGGATGATTTACTCATTGTACCAATATCAATAGAAGAGTGTGGTGAAGGTGGACGATAAGCCTCAGGGAATGGTGGAGGGGAGGCCACAAGAAGTGATGCAGAAGATGGGGGGGCCACAGGAATAGGTGCTGCCACAAGTGTAGCCAAGTCTGTAAAAGGTCATTTAAAGGCTTATACATTTTAAAAACATGGAGAAAGCAATAAAGCTGTTAAACATAATGTGATTACGTTCTGAAAGTGATTTACAGGAGAAATAAATGTAGCCGCATGAATCACTCACTATAAAATGTAATCAATGTGTAGGTCAAGAAGACATTTTAAGGATACATGTAGCTCTTTTTTAAAAAATAATATCTTCAATATGTATTACATTCAACAAGCAGACAGTGTTGTTTTCTCCATGGTCCATCCTAACTCTGGAGGGAACGCCATATCTGGAGACAGCATTCATGAAGCAATCCATTACAGTACTGCTGTGATTGTTCCTGGACGCACGGAGAAACAACGAGACGGCTGTACCCATCAATGCCACCATGTATGACTATCCTCCACCTAAATCAGAAAATACAGCACTAGTTGATACAAAAGCTGAAGATACATTAAATATACAATCACCATCCTCTTTTACCACTTAAATGCTGCATCAGGTTCCTGCAGTATATCACAAAGCATCAGACAAAATATTAAATTAACATCCAAAATGTGGAACAATATTAATGAACAGTCTACCGCAGATCACAACTATAAGTACTTCCGTTAGCCCTCTAAAGGCTACAACAAGGCTTTGTTGTAGACCGTTTCCTGCAGCAGAAGATGTGGGATTACAATATCTCCTTAATTGGAAAAATAACCACGTTTATCTTGATGAATCAAGAGGACAGACTCTCTTGTTGTTCACAATTAGGCACAAATACTTTGCTCCAACTGTTTTTGCCTCCGTAGGTCCTCAATGTAAGCATGTTTGTTAATTTCATGGTGCAGATATTCTATCAATCACTGAAGTAGCAGAAACACAAAACAATTATCCAAATGAGTAACATATGGTATCAAGGGCCATTGCTTACTGAACTGTTAGTTGTTGATGAACAAGTTGATGGTGAACAATTTGAGATGTTACAATGTACAACTTCTCAGTGATGTAGATAATTGTGTCTATAACAAAGATACATCTACCTTATCAGTTTCTGGTTTCCATCAAGGTGCCATAACGAGTTTGGTCCAGCAACACGGCATGACCTTCTATGCAGCCTCTGCGACATGGCTCGGAGGGCAGCCGCCCTCGGGTTAACACAAAGCATGCTGTCCTGCTCCTGCTGACTCCATGACGACTGGTGTGTGTTTCTGTCAGGCGGTGGGTGTAGCTGGTGCATGAAGTCAGGCGCAGGAGAGCAGAGATGAGTGAACAACGCACTTTACTATAGAAAATAGTACAAAGTAACAAAACAAGGAGAGGAACCAACTTCGGCGGAAGTTGTGACACCTTCACTCTGCGTCTCTGCACCCAGAGCCCTTAATTGTGATCGAACAGCCTCCGGTCCACGTTTATCATTCCCAGCCTCCAAGTCCTTAATCTTTTCATCCAGAGCCAAGTCTGACATGTCAGAATATAACATTACATTACATTTAAGTCATTTAGCAGACGCTCTTATCCAGAGCGACTTACAAATTGGTGCATTCACCTTATGATATCCAGTGGAACAACCACTTTACAATAGTGCATCTTAATCTTTTAAGGGGGGGGGGGGTTAGAAGGATTACTTTATCCTATCCTAGGTATTCCTTAAAGAGGTAGGGTTTCAGGTGTCTCCGGAAGGTGGTGATCATGGAACGGGCAGTCCTTCCCCGGGAGGAAGAGCAGCTCCGTCTTGCCGAGGTTCAGCTTGAGGTGGTGATCCGTCATCCACACTGATATGTCTGACAGACATGCAGAGATGCGATTCGCCGCCTGGTTATCAGAAGGGGGAAAGGAGAAGATTAATTGTGTGTCGTCTGCATAGCAATGATAGGAGAGACCATGTGAGGATATGACAGAGCCAAGTGACTTGGTGTATAGCGAGAATAGGAGAGGGCCTAGAACAGAGCCCTGGGGGACACCAGTGGTGAGAGCGCACGGTGCGGAGACAGATTCTTGCCACGCCACCTGGTAGGAGCGACCTGTCATAACGGTGATAGATTGAAGTGTCTGGGAAAAAAAGTAACAATGGACAGGGATGAGGTAATGCATATCATCATAATCATTTTAAAGTCATGTCTTGATTGTAGTCATTCTAAAATTGTTTGATTGGTAAGAAACTGGAAACCATGCATCTAAAGTCTGTAGTTTATAGCATTACTCCCAAGCACAACTGACCTTAGACGACATTTGACTGTCGATCGGGACGCATGTAGAATATCTGCCATCTGAGACACACTGAAAGCACAGGACATCAGAAACCTCAGTTGCTCTTGAGCGATGGCATAACAAGGCGCACCTCTAGCTCCTCTCCAAGTCCGAGGAGCCCAGTAACTGGAACTGGCTGTGACAATAATACAGTACATTAAGTAGCCTAAACACAGTGTAACACAGCCCACCCCCCTCGATCCAAAAACACTTAAATTATAGTAACTGTCACAGATTTTTCCCAAGTAATATTTTTATAAAATTGGATTTTAAAGCCAAGACATAAATAGAAATGTTGACCAAAAATGAATAAAATGGGGAGCAGGAGAACGAAGAGTGAAAAAACAAAAAAAAAACAACAGTAAACTTAACCACACCCAACATTTTTCATCCTCCCCTAGCCCACTCAAGGCTCCTCTGCATGGTTTCCATTCTGCTAAGATGACAGTTTTGTGAAAATAGAGACCATGGAAGGGACTGTGATTCCTGTTCAAACAGTGCCATAGTACTAACGTTAACGTTCCTGGTTTATGTCTGAAGTTTTTAATTTCTACATAGGCTTAGATGAAATATTCATATTTCAAAGGGTATTCAAAAATATATCTGTGCTGTTGGAAAGCTGATATGTTATTATATAAGCAAAGTTTTTACTCGGTTGTGCTAGGTCAAAATGAGCGTTGTGAGCTTTGTAAATGTTTTCATGCTAATCGCGAGCTAGCGCGGCTTAAGGCTAGGTAGTATTGGCATTATAGCTAGCCAGCCTGCCTGCCGTGTTAAAACTTCAGTTGTTGTTTTGCCTAAAAATACAAAAACATGTTTGACGTCAGTACTCCTCGATCAAGCCAACTACCGTAATTTCTGGACTATTAAGCGCACCCACGGAATAAAAAAATATATATATTATTTTTAACATTAATAAGCCGCACATGTCTATAAGCCGCAGGTGCCTACCGGTACATTGAAACAAATGAACTTTACACAGGCTTTAAGAAAACACGGCTTGTAACAAAAAAATAATAATTTGCAGTAAACAGTAGCCTACCAAGAAAGTCATTGCTCCAGACCAAGCTCCCGTGCAGCAGCTCTATTTCCTTTTCCAACAGCCAGATCAATCGCCTTCAACTTGAAAGCTGCATCATATGCATTTCTCCGTGTCTTTGCCATGATGAGGGTGACAAAATGACTACCGTACTCAGAATGATGGGAAGTTTGAGCGCGTTCGATTAAATCTAAACAGTAAACAAAAAAGTTGTTTGACCTTAACCCGTTCGGCAATTTCATTGGTCTAATGAAAGCTTCATGCCGCCAAAAAACTGAGCACATCACAGAATGTGTTTTTTTTTTTTTTTTACATTTATTTGAAAGCAGGAAAAATCCATATATTAGCCACGTCATTGTTTAAGCCGCGAGGTTCAAAGCGTGGGAAAAAAGTAGCGGCTTATAGTCCGGAAATTACGGTAGTAACTAATTTAGCATTCCAGCCATTTAAATACCAGCATTCATTACAACTAACTAAATAAATATACATACACACACACATACTGCTCAAAAAAATAAAGGGAACACTTAAACACCATATCGTAGATCTGAATGAAAGAAATAATCTTATTAAATACTTTCTTCTTTACTTAGTTGAATGTGCTGACAACAAAATCACACAAATAATAAATAGAAATCCAATTTATCAACCCATGGAGGTCTGGATTTGGAGTCACACTCAAAATTAAAGTGGAAAACCACACTACAGGCTGATCCAACTTTGATGCAATGTCCTTAAAACAAGTCAAAATGAAGCTCAGTAGTGTGTGTGTGGCCTCCACGTGCCTGTATGACCTCCCTACAACGCCTGGGCATGCTCCTGATGAGGTGGCAGATGGTCTCCTGAGGGATCACCTCCCAGACCTGGACTAAACCATCCGCCAACTCCTGGACAGTCTGTGGTGCAACGTGGCGTTGGTGGATGGAGCGAGACATGATGTCCCAGATGTGCTCAATTGGATTCAGGTCTGGGGAACGGGCGGGCCAGTCCATAGCATCAATGCCTTCCTCTTGCAGGAACTGCTGACACACTCCAGCCACATGAGGTCTAGCATTGTCTTGCATTAGGAGGAACCCAGGGCCAACCGCACCAGCATATGGTCTCACAAGGGGTCTGAGGATCTCATCTCGGTACCTAATGGCAGTCAGGCTACCTCTGGCGAGCACATGGAGGGCTGTGCGGCCCCCCAAAGAAATGCCACCCCACACCATGACTGACCCACCGCCAAACCGGTCATGCTGGAGGATGTTGCAGGCAGCAGAACGTTCTCCACGGCGTCTGCAGACTCTGTCACGTCTGTCACATGTGCTCAGTGTGAACCTGCTTTCATCTGTGAAGAGTACAGGGTGCCAGTGGCGAATTTGCCAATCTTGGTGTTCTCTGGCAAATGCCAAACGTCCTGCACGGTGTTTGGCTGTAAGCACAACCCCCACCTGTGGACGTCGGGCCCTCATACCACCCTCATGGATTCTGTTTCTGACCGTTTGAGCAGACACATGCACATTTGTGGCCTGCTGGAGGTCATTTTGCAGGGCTCTGGCAGTGCTCCTCCTGCTCCTCCTTGCACAAAGGCGGAGGTAGCGGTCCTGCTGCTGGGTTGTTGCCCTCCTACGGCCTCCTCCACGTCTCCTGATGTACTGGCCTGTCTCCTGGTAGTGCCTCCATGCTCTGGACACTACGCTGACAGACACAGCAAACCTTCTTGCCACAGCTCGCATTGATGTGACATCCTGGATGAGCTGCACTACCTGAGCCACTTGTGTGGGTTGTAGACTCCGTCTCATGCTACCACTAGAGTGAAAGCACCAAGTGACCAAAACATCAGCCAGGAAGCATAGGAACTGAGAAGTGGTCTGTGGTCACCACCTGCAGAACCACTCCTTTATTGGGGGTGTCTTGCTAATTGCCTATAATTTCCACCTGTTGTCTATTCCATTTGCACAACAGCATGTGAAATGTATTGTCAATCAGTGTTGCTTCCTAAGTGGACAGTTTGATTTCACAGAAGTGTGATTGACTTGGAGTTACATTGTGTTGTTTAAGTGTTCCCTTTATTTTTTTGAGCAGATATATATATATACATATACACTAGCTAAATATAAAATACTCCCTTGGCCTAATCAGACTTACAATATTAGCAACACATAGGCCTAAGTTACTTGCACTGCTGTCTCAGTGTCTGAGCCTCCAACATAGCTGCATAGCCATACACAGATCCATCCGTGTTAGCTAGCAGATCAACTTTATGATTAAGTAATAATAGTATTTAAAAAGAATCAACCTTGTTAACGTGGACTGAAGGGCATCAAGTCCAGGATTATCGGAGAGCAGAAGCCGAGTGCAGCCATTTAGGGTCTGTTTGCAGCAGATATGTAAGTTCCTTCTCGCCATCTTCAATTGTGGTGTTGTTGCATTAATAACCTCTTACATCTAGACGTTCCGCTAGCGGAACACCTGCTCCAATATCCAATGATGGGCGTGGCGCGAAATACAAACTCCTCTAAAATCCGAAAACTTCCATTTTTCAAACATATGACTATTTTACAGCATTTTAAAGACAAGACCCTCGTTAATCTAACCAAAACATTAGATTATGTCAGCAGAGTACCCAGCCAGAAATAATCAGACACCCATTTTTCAAGCTAGCATATAATGTCACAAAAAACAAAACACAGCTAAATGCAGCACTAACCTTTGATGATCTTCATCAGATGACAACCCTAGGACATTATGTTATACAATGCATGCATGTTGTTCAATCAAGTTCATATTTATATCAGATATTTCAACCAATACACAATCCAGGGGAATGTACAGATAAATGTGACACAATACAATAAGTAGCTATAGCTACGTCAGCTGTGGTGGATAACAACGCGATTGTATGGTTTCATTTATTAAAATCAGCTCAAATGAACGTCATGGATTGTCTTTCTTTTGTCTGAACAGTGTCCTGACAAGAGAGCACATTTTTTTTCTGCCATGCAAAGTCGCACTTCATAAGCTCATTGTTATGGATGTATCCAAATAAATCTTAACTAGAAAACAGCTTAAACAAATGCGGCTACTTTGCTGTTATTCTGGCTGCACTTTTTGACATGACTGTAAATTAGCCCTAGTTGGCTAGTTAGCAAGCAAGGGATAACGTTCTTATGTCAGTATGGCAATGGAACATTTAGAACGAACGACTGGGTCGCGTCTATACATACAGAACAAAAAGAACGAACGACTGGGTCGCGTCTCTTTTTAATTTATCAAACCTTTATTTTTAACTAGGCAAGTCAGTTAATAACAAATTCTTATTTAGAATGACGGCCTACGTCCCTAGCATCCCTAGATTTGTGATTTCGGGACTATATCTTTTTGAAGGATGAAATAGAACGAATAAATTGAGCAAAATAACGTTTAATGAAAATATGTCGATCATCATTTGAATATGTTGGTAACCCGTTGTATAAAAGTGATAATGCCCTCGTAGCCAGTGTTTGTTGGATATATTGCCACGGTTTGCCCCGTAACAATATATCCAACAAACACCGGCTTCGAGGGCATGATCAGTTAATCATGACAAGCGCAAGCAGATTGCGTACGTCGTGTTTGGTTTAACAGGTTGTGCCAGGAAAGTAGGTGAATGACATCTTTTGTTTTGGGGGATGTTTTACAACCCCGTACAGTAGGTGGCGGCAATACACTGAGCGGATTCTGCCAATAAACCTCAAAGAAGAAGAAGCCGGCGTACGTTATACCTGCTCCTTTCGCTGTTAGCAACGAAGAGAGAATCCCCTTTGAGCAAATCGAAAAATAAATTGACCCGAGGTTCAAGTCACTAATGTATTACTTAAGTGTAATCGGCGCATATTGTATTTATTTTGAAAGAGGATAGCTAACTGTTCTGTTTTAATAGGCATTACACATACGTTAGCTAGCCTGCTATTTGCTAAGTAAGCTAATAGCTATCAAGGTTCTCTAAGGTTTTGAATCACATGCGCGAGTAGCTGAACTAGCAAGTTGGCGTTAGCGGTCGTTAAAAAAAGCTATCTAGCTCGCTAACTCGGCCTAATATTATCTTTTCATCATTTGGTTGCAGTGTATAGTGTTTTTGAGATATTAGGAATACACCGCAAACGTTGTCGTTTATGGGATAATGTCAATGAAGCAGGCCGGTGGTAATCGCAAACCCGGCGGTGGTGCTGCCGCTGGGGCCGGACGACAGAATTTGGGCAGGTCGGTGATTTATTCAGTCGACATTTTAGTTAGCAAATATAATGCAAACATTTGAAAATTTACCTAAGCTAATTATGCTCTTAGTTACAGTTACTGACATTTCCGCGATAAACGTCAAAACGTGTGTTATGTGAATGCACATTTCAGTGGGGCCTGATTGCTTACTACGTCGTTGGTGGTGGTCAAGTTTTTAGCCAGCCAGCTAGCACGTTAGGCCTACGAATCATGCTGACACACAATCCAGCAGTTTTGCGGTACTTAGTTATTTTGGTAGCTCCATCTGTTTGTTAGTAGCTAACGAGTATTGAGAACATTAGTAAACTAGCAGTGGTTGCTGGTTTGTGTCCTTCGTCAATTGCTTCACAGGATAACCCTGTGACAAGAGGATGCATATACAGCAACGAATTAAACGTATATACTACATAACTAGCTTAACTAGATTTAGGCTAGGTTAGCCAACTACCATTAATTCATGCCATTGTATCAGCATCAAATGGTATTATTGGATAAATCGGCTATTTCTAGCTACCAATATGTAAGCCAGGGGTGTATTCATTACGGAAACAGTTTGCTCCTTTTACTTCTGGTTCTGAAATGGTAAACGAAACTGGGAGGGACCTACCTGATTTTGTCCAATAGAAACTCTTGTTTGAGTTTCTGTTTTGAGTAAATGGCTTGTTGCAAAACGTTTTGTAACAGAATCAGCAATGTGATAATTATACTGAACAAAAATATAAAATGCAACATGTAGCGTTGGTCCCATGTGTCATGAGCTGAAATAAAGGGTCCCAGAAATGTTCCATCTGTACAAAAAGCTTTTCTCATTTTGTGCACAAATTAGTTTACATCCCTATTAGTGACATATCTCCTTTGCCAAGATAATCCATCCACCTGACATTATACACTGGGGACAATAAAAGGCCACTAAAATGTACAGTTCTGTCACAACACAATGCCACAGATGTCTCAAGTTTGTCCACCAGAGCTGTTAGAGAATTGAATGTTCATTTCTCTACCATAAAGCTGCTTCCAACATTGTTTTAGAGAATTTGGCAGTATGTCCAACCTGCCTCAACTGAAGACCACGTGTAACCACACCAGCCCAGGACCTCCACATCCAGCTTCTTCACTTGTGGGATCGTTTGAGACCAGCCACCCAGACAGTTGATGAAACAAGACTATTTCTGTCTGTAATAAAACCCTTTTGTGGGGAAAAACTCATTCCGATTGGCTGGGCCTGGCTCCCAAGTGGTTGGGCCCTTGCCCAATCATGTGAAATCCATAGATTAGGGCCTAATTTATTTATTTAAATTGACTGAATACCTTATTTTAACTAACTCAGTAAAATTGTAACATATTGGGTTTATATTTTTGTTCAGTATATGTTTTCACACAGGGTGTTACAAGAAAGCCCTATACATACGCTGCCATAGATTTTTAAAGTAACCTGTTCTTGGTGATGCTGCCTTTGTTCTCGATTTGGTAAAAAAAAGTATCTTCGAAATGTCATTGGTTCAACAAAAACACAAAAATATGAAATCCATGTTTTGTACAGAGTGAGAAATGCTTCTTGCATGTGGGTAGATATGTTGTTTGCACTGTGTGACATGCTGTCATCTACAGTGCCTTCGTAAAGTATTCAGACCCCTTGACTTTTTCAACATTTTGTTACGTTAGCCTTATTCTAAAATAGATAAAATAAAAATCCTCAGCAATCTACACACAATACCCCATAATGACAAAGCGAAAACAGGTTTTTATAAATGTTGGCAAATTTATAAAAACATTTAAACAGATGTTTAAATAAGGTTCAGACCCTTTGCTATGAGAATCGAAATTCAGCTCAGGTGCATCCTGTTTCCATTGATCATCCTTGATGTTTCTACAGCTTGATTGGAGTCCACCTGTGGTAAATTCAATTGTCTATATAAGGTCCCACAGTTGACAGAGTAAAGACCAACCCATGAGGCCAAAGAATTGTCCGTAGAGCTCCGAGACAGGATTGTGTCAAGGCACAGATCTGGGGAAGGGTACCAAAACATTTCTGCAACATTGAAGGTCCCCAAGAACACAGTGGCCTCCATCATTCTTAAATGGAAGAAGTTTGGAACCACCAAGACTCTTCCTAGAGCTGGCCGCCAGGCCAAACTGAGCAACCGGGGGAGAAGGGCCTTGGTCAGGGAGGTGACCAAGAACCCGATGGTCACTGACAGAGTTCCTCTGTGGAGATGGGAGAACCTTCCAGAAAGACAACCATCTCTGAAGCACTCCACCAAATCAGGCCTTTATGGTAGAGTGGCCAGACAGAAGCCACTCCTCAGTAAAAGGCACATGACAGCCCGTTTGGAGTTTGCCAAAAGTCACCATAAGACTCAGACCATGATATACAAGATTCTCTGGTCTGATGAAACCAAGTGTCACGTCTGGAGGAAACCTGGCACCATTCCTACGGTGAACCATGGTGGTGGCAACATCATGCTGGGGGATGTTTTTCAGCGGCAGGGACGGGGAGACTAGTCAGGATCAAGGAAAAGATAAATGGAGTAAAGTACAGAGAGATCCTTGATGAAAACCTGCTCCAGAGCACTCAGAACCTAAGACTTGGGCGAAGGTTCACCTTCCAACAGGACAATGACCCTAAGCAGTCAGTCAAAAGAAAGCAGGAGTGGCTTCGGGACAAGTCTCTGAATGCCCTTGATTGGCCCAGCCAGAGCCTGGACTTAAACCTGATCGAACATCGCTGGAGAGACCTGAAAATAGCTCTGCAGCAACGCTCCCCATCCATCCTGACAGCTTGAGAGGATCTGCAGAGAGGAATAGGAGAAACTCCCCAAATACAGGTGTGCCATGCTTGTAGCGTCATACCCAAGAAGACTCAAGGTTGTAACTGCTGCCATAGGTGCTTCAACAAAGTACTAAGTAAAGGGTCTAAATACTTATATAAATGTGTTTCAGTTTATAAGTAGACCAGATCTAGCTGCTATCACGTTGGTGTCTACTGAAGGGTTGGTTGTTTAACAAAACCGAAGCGTGCTCAACTATGGGGCAAAAGAGACTGGACTGGCTTAGATGGTTGCCAACATGTAAACTATTTCTCCAATGTTTATTGAAAACATAAATACATTTGCACAATGAGAACTTCTCTCATGCATTGTCAGTTAGCTAGCGATTTTAGCCATATTAGCATTGACCTGAAATCAGTCAAAAACACCCCAAAACAAGACCTGGTATCAAGAACAAGATGAATCTAGCCGAAATTAGTCACAATTTTCCACGTGACAGTTAATGGTCAATGTTGGTAGTTATCTGGCCATCCAGAATAACATCAACTCATGGACTAATGCCCCATTGAAGCGTGCGCATAATTTATGAAGTTGTCAGCTAACCCATCTATGGAATAACCACCCCGTTAAGCAGACAGCAACTGACAATTTTTTTTTTCAATGGTAAATGGCCTGAGTGAACCGTCTTCATTTATCCACCATCTTTGGCGCAACATCGCAATACTTTCGGGAGCATGTCACGAGAAGCGCACTCGACATACCAGACCGGGGTTTGGAAAGTAAAAGGGAGAAGTGATTCTCTAATTCAAAAGGCAAAACCTAGATTTGAGCAAATGTCTTAAGTAGCTGAACCAGTCAGTACTACAACCTTGTGAAAGTGACAAACGCATGTTTTCATTTTTTGTCAAACTAATTTATATTGAAATAGTGCCTTTCATTTGATGGCCTGCACATGCGCAGCTCAACACGAAATGACTGCTAGACCCGTTGATTTGTTTTCTTCTATTGAAGAAGCAGTTTCTTGATGTCTTCATACTGTACTGCAGGGATCATCAACTAGTTTCACCCGCTGGCCGATTTTTCTTATTATTATTTTTCCTGGAGAGAATGGTCAGGGGTCCGGAACATGATTACAAATAATTTGTAGACTGCAAATTGAACGCAAAAATCCCAAACAGATATTTGACTAAAACAATCATTTCAAACCTTGCTTACATTTGTATACAAGCACGTGTCTCTATTATGCATGGGAATACGTTGGAACAGATTTCCAAAATTATCACTTCGAGCTGATTTGCTAGCCTCTATGGGCTAGGCGGGACGAATTCGTCCCACCTACGTAACAGCCAGTCTAATCCAGTGGCGCGATTTTTGAATCGTTTGAAATACTATTACTTCAATTTCTCAAACATATGACTATTTTACAGCTATTTAAAGACAAGACTCTCGTTTATCTAACCACACTGTCCGATTTCAAAAAGGCTTTACAACGAAAGCAAAACATTAGATGATGTCAGGAGAGTGCCCAGCCAGAAATAATCAGACACCCATTTTTCAAGCTAACATATAATGTCACCAAAACCCAAACCACAGCTAAATGCAGCACTAACCTTTTATGATCTTCATCAGATGACACACCTAGGACATTATGTTATACAATACATGCATGTCTGTTCAATCAAGTTCATATTTATATCAAAAAACAGCTTTTTACATTAGCATGTGACGTTCAGAAAAAGCATACCCCCCGCAAACTTCCGGGGAATTTACTAACAGTTTGCTAAATTACTCACGATAAACATTCACAAAAAGCATAACAATTATTTTAAGAATTATAGATACATTACTCCTCTATGCACTCGATATGTCCGATTTTAAAATAGCTTTTCGGATGAAGCACATTTTGCATTATTCTAAGTACATAGCCCAGCCATCACGGCTAGCTATTTAGACACCCGGCAAGATTAGCCTTCACCATAATAACATTTCCTATAAGAAAAATGTTCTTACCTTTCCTGTTCTTCGTCAGAATGCACGCCCAGGACTTCTACTTCAATAACAAATGTAGGTTTGGTCCCAAATAATCCATAGTTATATCCAAATAGCGTCGTTTTGTTCGTGCGTTCTAGACACTATACGAATGGTAATCCACGGTCGCGCGCATGGCGTGACAAAAAATGTCTAAATATTCCATTACCGTACTTCGAAGCATGTCAACCGCTGTTTAAAACCAATTTTTATGCCATTTATCTCGTAGAAAAGCGATAATATTCCGACCGGGAATCTGCAATAAACTAAACAGCCGAATTAAAATACTCCACGGGGGCTAATCGCGCACGCGCCTCATTCCATTGTCACCTAATGGGACACTTGGATAAGGTGATTATCTGTTTCAGCCTGAGGCTGCCTCGTCAACCTTCATGATTTTCCCGGGTCCTGAGAGCCTATTGGAGCCCTGGGAATTGTCACGTTACAGCTAAGATCCTTACTCTTCAATAAACAGATGCAAGACGCACGACTCCTTGTCAAACAGGCCACTTCCTGCATGAAACCTTGTCAGGTTTTTGCCTGCCATAGGAGTTCTGTTATACTCACAGACACCATTCAAACAGTTTTAGAAACTTTAGAGTGTTTTCTATCCAAACCGGAACAATAATATGCATATTCTAGCTTCTGAGTTGGTGTAGGAGGCAGTTAAAAATGGGCACATATTTTTTCCAAAATTCTCAATACTGCCCCCTAGCCCAAACAGGCTAGTGTTTTTACACTCTTATGTCCAATAGAAAACCTGAGGGGCCTAATAAAATGTGGCCCGCCAGTTGGGGAACCCTGCTGTATCGTCTTTGATGTGGCCGCATCATCTGGAAAGGACTAGTTCCTGAAAATATGTTGGGAAATGCAAGTTGTCTGGCAGCTAAAATGGTGAGGGAACTTCACTCTGTGCAAAAATGTGGATTAAATATCTTGCCGAGTTTTCACTGGATTTTGTAGAACCAACTGCAACTGGTCACCGAATCGGGAACGAAGAAAGTATTGCCAATAACAGTTGGAAAAATGTATTGCAAGACTTTTCATTAGTGAACCTCTAACACGGGTGTCAATCTTGTCCCACGGAGGGCTTAGTGTCTGTGGGTTTTGTTTTTAAGACCTAGACAACCAGGTGAGGGGAGTTCCTTACTAATTAGTGACCTTAATTCATCAAGTACTATGGTGGAGCAAAAAGCAGCAGACACTCGGCCTCTGTGGAATGAGTTTGACACTTGCTCTAACGGATATGGAGAATCACAAATCCCGTTACCAATTATGTAGCAAGGCTATGTCAGCACACCACCTTTCTACGCAACGTTTTGCTTTACATCTTGTTGCAAGATGGAGGCTTTGGCACCGACAATTGCAGATAAATTGCCTAGCTACCTCTAATCCAGATGGAAATGATTGTGTGTGGGAAAGTGAAGTAACCACGGCACAGTTAGTGAGCTGGCAATATTTCTAGTGAAACTTGCCCTAATGACAATGATATTCACCATTATTTTTGTCTTTATTCAGGGGACGGCATAGTGCCAAAGGTACTTCGGCAGCAGTAAGTTAAGTTTAATCATTTATTACATTTTTCTATCCCAATATTTCTATTGGGCAGGTGAAGTTGGAAGATAGCCTAGATTGTGAAATTGAACGGTATCTTATTTACTATTGGTTTCTTTCCTAATGAGAGAAAAAAAAACGGCACACTGGTACGTACTCAGTTGCTTGGTTTGTCACAGGATTTGTCCACAATAAGTGCAGATGTTTTCTTTAGTGTTATTTTGTTTTGGGCTCTCAGGTTTGAATTGTATGATACATTTTTTTTTTGTCTTTCAGGTGGTCTTCAATGGTGTATATGCAAACATGAGGATGGTCCATGTCTTGACATCAGTAGTGGTATGTTCCCTCCTGTTCTTATTATTCTTAGCTACCCCCATCACTTTATACATGATCAAGGCTGGCAAAACCAAACTAATTGAGGACATATTTCCATAGAGGTAGCAGAGCAAGTTATATATGGAAGTTGTCCCCACTCCTCATAGCAGGGGAAATACTGGACATAGTTTTAGTTAATGGTCGCTGGAATCCTGATGACAGCACGCTACAAGAGCTGTCGAGTCACTGAAGTGGTAACATGGAGTCAAATGTATTGCATAATCAAGTAAGCAATAGTCACACGTTTCTCCACAAAATCTGCACTTGCGATAATTACGCCATGTGTGATTGACAGATGATACATTTGAAAGAACAGAGGCATCTGTTTTTCGGAGTGAAGCTGCAATTAATAAATTATTCAGCTTTTTAACTGCATGTTTTTTTAAACTCATTGTTTTTAAAGAGATTCTCTGGTATTTTTGTATACTTTTTAGTCAGTAGTTCTGAAAGTAACGCTCATGAAAAAGGGTCCCCGAAAATTGCGTACTACATCAAATACAGTTGAAGTCGGAAGTTTACATACACCGTAGCCAAATACATTGACTCAGTTTCACAATTCCTGACATTTAATCCTAGTAAAAACCCCTGTCTTAGGTCAGTTAGGATCACCACTTTATTTTCAGAATGTACTATTATTCTGACATTTCAGTGATTTCAGCTTTTTTTTTTCAGCACATTCCCAGGGGGTCAGAAGTTTACTTGCACTCAATTAGTATTTGGTAGCATTGCCTTTAAATTGTTTAACTTGGGTCAAACGTTTTGGATAGCCTTCCACAATAAGTTGGGTGAATTTTGGCCCATTCCTCCTGACAGAGCTGGTGCAACTGAGTCAGGTTTGTAGGCCTCCTTGCTCGCAACGCCTTTTCAGTTCTGCCCACACATTTTCTATAGGATTGAGGTCAGGGCTTTGTGATGGCCACTCCAATACCTTGACTTTGTTGTCCGTAAGCCATTTTGCCACAACTTTGGAAGTATGCTTGGGGTCATTGTCCATTTGGAAGACCCATTTGCGAGCAAGCTTTAACTTCCTGACTGATGTTTTGAGATGCTGCTTCAATTTATCCACATAATTTTCCTATATCATTATCCCATCTATTTTGTGAAATGCACCAGTCCCTCCTGCAGTAAAGCACCCCCACAACATGATGCTGCCACCCCGTGCTTCACGGTTGGGATGGTGTCCTTTGGCTTGCAAGCCTCCCTCTTTTCCCTCCAAACATTACGATGGTCATTATGGCCAAACAGTTCTATTTTTATTTCATCAGACCAGAGGACATTTCTACAAAATGTACAATTTGTCCACATGTGCAGTTGTAAACCGTAGTCTGGCTTTTTTATGGCGGTTTTGGAGCAGTGGCTTCTTCCGTGCTGAGCGACCTTTCAGGTTATGTCGATATAGGACTTGTTTTACTGTGGCTATAGATACTTTTGTACCCGTTTCCTCCAGCATCTTCACAAGGTCCTTTGCTGTTCTTCTGGGATTGATTTAAACTTTTCACACCAAAGTACGTTCATCTCTAGGAAACAGAACGCGTCTCCTTCCTGAGCGGTATGACGGCTGTGTGGTCCCATGGTGTTTATACTTGCGTACTATTGTTTGTACAGATGAACGTGGTACCTTCAGGCGTTTGGAAATTGCTCCCAAGGATGAACCAGACTTGGAGATCTACACCAATGATATATATAAATTTGGATTGTTGATGCTATGTTTTGGCCAATGAGGCTTTGAAGCCACATTGGCTCTCCTCAGAAAAACTATGGAATTCTACAGTATTTCAAGGCCAAAATTAAATGTTTAAGTATTTCTTTGTGGTAGTGCTTTAAAAAAAAATATACTTTAAAGGAAATGTTTTTGCTCACAATGCAATTTAAAA
The DNA here is from genome assembly GCF_965601325.2 of Salmo salar. Lineage (NCBI taxonomy): Eukaryota > Metazoa > Chordata > Actinopteri > Salmoniformes > Salmonidae > Salmo > Salmo salar. Next base: position 6,106,664 of record NC_138310.1, read on the forward strand.
GTATGCTTTAATGTGTCTAATGTAATAGACATGGGGGGGGGGGGAACAAGTGGACATGAGTAAATTAATTTCTACAGCTTCAAATATTTTTTACAAGGGTGTAGGTGTGCCAAGATGGTGGCTTCAAAATAGTGCCCCCCCCTTCAGTCATCTGTGTGTGTGTGTGTATATATATATAAATCATTGGTGGCAACACATACAGTCAAAGGGTTTTTAATGAGGCTTGTCCATTCTAATTGTTAAAATACTGTTCAATGAAACTTTAACAAATTTGGAATATAGTGGATACTTTGAATCTAGTGTTTGACATGACATAGAATGAAAAAGCCAGGGAGAGGTTGTGACACGGTAGGAACCAAAGTGTTGGCCGTGTTTCCCAGTGGACACTAATGTTATTAAATGTTGTCTCTTATTGTTGCTATAATATTCATGCATCGCCTATTCCTCTTCGATTTAGAATGTACCATTTGACAAACTGATCTAGGCATACACCAGTACTGGTATCGGGATGTATTAGCTAGCGATTAGCATTAGTGGCTAACAAGATTTATTTTAGACAACTCGCTAAGAAAAGACAAACTAGCTGTTTACAGACAGTAACAAACGAATATTGTGCTTACAGAACACTTGTGGATTTATATTAAGACGCAAAGTGGAAAGCAGCATTGTTGTCACCATCTGCAGCATTGCATCTTCACTGCATTCATTGACCATGCAGACTCACTGAGTGGTTGTGACTCGGGGTGGTAGCAAAGATGGTGGACAAATGAAGATAATTCACTCAGGTCGTTTACCATTGAAAACAAAAGGTCCGTTCCGGTGTACTTAACAGGGTGGGTCTCCCATAGACACCTATGCAATAGCAGCTGGGTCTGGTCTACTTAGTTAATTTACTTTCATTGAACCAGAAAAAAACCTCTCCTTGAGTGACATGCGGAGGGGCTTGGTGTTTGGAAGGAGAGAGGGAAACGGACATTATTGCACAGGACGGAGTGGCATAAGACACTTAATAAATCAAACATTGAAATACCGTTATACAAGGTAAAGTAAAAACCCAAACCAGCCCGTGCATCAATACCAGTATATAGTAAAATATGGTGTACTGCCCAGCCCTAGTATGAACTACACATTGACACATCCAGCCCAAAGCGAGAAGTTTAAAAACACTTACTAGTCAAAGTTATGGAGCATGTCTTTAAAATGTGTTGTTCAGACTGCCAATGGAGTTATTCCTAGCATCAGGGCAAAGGTTATAGTTGAGTTAAACAAAACAGTATAACTCATGTGTATGAAAATAAGATGTTTTTCTAATTTTCAGGGATCCAAATGCGAACTGAAGGTTAAAAATGGATTGGTTTATGACGGAGTGTTTAAAACATATGGCCCAGAGGTAAGGAGGATCATATAAAACAATGGAAACTCTTCAACATTCACCACAGTGGAATACATACTGCTCCATCCTTTTTCCTATTAGGTGACAAGCCAATTAATTGTTGTGGCTGGAGCAGTGTTCTGTAACCTGAGGTCCAGCATATTCAATCTTTCTTGGTAATAGAAAAGGAGGCTTACATAAAAAAAATATATATATTAAATGGACCTTAAGCTCTATTCGGATGGGATAAGTTTTAGAGTTTAACACGTGCGGCACACAGTTTGGTTAAGAACATGGGAACAAATTGATGCTTAAAAACAAATTGCTATGCACATAGCCTACAGATAAATGATCTGTTTTGTCATATCAACATTCCTAGTGCCATACTTCTCTTTTAAAAGATGAAGGGGACGATATTGTGCCAATTAATAAATTGCCAAATACATCAGGTAATTAAATATCTGCATAGGTTACAGTTCATGGTTCTTATTGATATACATTTAGACTTTCTGAACTGAAGGTCATTAGGCCTATATTTGAAATATCTTCACGTCTAGAAGAGCCTCCAGGCTTCCGTCATAATGATCAATTGTGAATGAGGATAAAAAAGAATTACAGGGGTAGTTTGGTTAAAACAAATCCTGTCTGAATCATCCAATGGAGAAACTGATATGCTGGGGTAATTATTACAACCAACGTTCTATAGTAATTAGTCCCGTGCGAATAGGGCTTTAGCCTACATTCAACATTAGGTTCAAGTTTAACAGCATTGTCGTTAATTCATTCAGGGTAAATGCATTGTATGGCTCAGTTACGGACAGTGTTCATAATCTTATGTCAAGCACACAAAACCAAAATAAATGTAAAACATAACCATGCATTTCCTCCAGGAAGTAGGCGAACGCAAGCATTTACAACCATAAGTGATTTAGCTCTCACCACTCTTTGTCCACCCAGTGTGACATGGTCCTAGATGCAGCCCATAGGAAGATCCCTAAGCCCAGCGAGGGCCCACGACAGGAAGACATTGTGGAAAGCATCATCTTCAAGGCTTCTGATGTGGTGGTGGTGCACTTCAGAGACGTGGACCTCAATTTTGCCAGTAAAAGTAAGGCCTACTGTCAAGACCTATACACTCCAGGTTGTCACTGTCCCCTAAAGTTGACTGGATGCACAAATAGATGTTTATTTGTTGGCCAATACAAAGATTGTGCTTAGGGTTGTTGTCCTGTTGGAAGGTGAACCTTCACCCCAGTCTGATGTCCTGATCTCTCTGGAGTAGGTTTTCAACAAGGATCTCTACTTTGCTCCGGTCATCTTTCCCTTGATCCTGACTAGTCTCCCAGTCCCTGCCGCTGAAAAACATTCCCACAGCATGATGTTGCTTCGACACAATCCTGTCTCTGAGCTCTACGGACAATTCCTTCAATCTCATGCCTTGTTTTTATTGCTCTGACATGCACTGTGGGACCTTATATAGACAGGTGTGTCCCTTTCCAAATCATGTCCAATCAATTGAATTTACCACAGGTGGACTCCAATCAAGTTGTAGAAACATCTCAAGGATGATCAATGGAAAAAGCATGCACCTAAGCTCAATTTCGAGTCTTATAGCAAAGGGCCTGAATATTTCTGTTTATTTTTAATAAATTAACCAACATTTCTAAAATCCTGTTTTCACTTTGTCATTATGGGGTATTGTGTGTAGATTGATGAGGAAGAAAATGATTTTACCTTCACTTTTTCTAAAATGGATTGTCTGAATACTTTCTGACTGCACTGTATATCACCTCTAAACCTGTCAGGGCCCATACACTTCACAGTGAACTATGATACTCTTTCTGGGAGTTAGCATTGTAATCAAATCAACTAGTGACGTGGCACTGTGTGAAGGAGAGCTGGGTTAGATCAGGGCTTCCCCACTTCCAATTCTGAAGCATTCCTGAGTGTCCAGGGATCTGATCTTGGATCAGTGTTCTTGTTCTAGCCAACCCAGTTTCCAGCTGACAAACGGCAAATGCCACATGTTAAGGCTTGCACACGTCTGCCGATCATTTTAGATGCATACAATATGCATACAATATCTCCAAAACATGATGGCCATGTGCCATATTGAACAGCTAACCCATAACCTTATCAGTAACCCATTTGGTTTGAAAAGGAAAGAAACATAACTAAGGGGTTGGAATGGAAACCTCATATACGGTGGTGCTTTAGGAAAAAGGTTGGGAACCCTAGGGGTAGGCTAGGTTTAGGCTACCTGTCTTCTCTCCACTGACCTTCTCTTCCATGTCTCTCTCTCCTCAAATGGGTGTAGTCTCTACCGACACAGGTAATATGTCTGTTTTCTGCTCTTGCACTTTTGTTGACACATTTTCATTTTGAAAGGGACTAAACTGTCATATCTCTAAAGCTTTGCGGAAATGCAAACTCTGCTAATGGACAATCCTCATATTGAACTTGTTTCAGTCAGACTGTATTTCAATGGCGACCCACCAGTACCCCACCCGAATCTCGTTATTCTCTAAAGAGCTTTATTCTTCGACTTACATAACGGCATGGACTAATACCCATGTGATGTCTTTATACTGTTGATGTCAGAAACTACTCCTTTTGCGGGCGTCTGTCCGTTAGAAGTTTGATGGGTTTGACTGTTAGTTCTGCAGTAAAGTAAAGCCAGAGGGGTGATTTTAGAAAAACAAAGTGTGATTTGGACGAATCTATTGAATAAATGCAACTGAACCACATCAAAGTATTTACACAGGTGTACAACGCAAAGATTTGTGCTGAAATATGGCACTTTTCTCTTCTGATCTCAAGTATAAGAATCTGGCTCGTGCATTCTAACATTCATTTTGCTTATTCAATCAATTCTGCCTTATCCCATTTCCAGACAGGCCATAAGTCAAATATTTCATCCTACATGACTGCAATCTAAGTGCATGTTTTTTGTTGTTGCTTACCCTCATTGATTTCTGTACTCATTCTCCCTAATGTCAACCCTTTGATTTTGCTACCTCTGGGTTGTGACTGTCTAATGGCTAGCCTGACATGATCACTGCCAAAGCAGTGATCATGCACTGTGTGTGTGTGTGTGTGTGTGTGTGGTACCCTCTTAACACCTGCACATTGTATGTGGTACCCCTCGACACCTGCACTGTGTGTGTGTGTGTTTGGCCCCTCTGTTTGCATGCGTGTCTGTCTACTGTATATAAATATGAATGTGTGATGTAACATGTAGACAACTTCACGGATACGGCGGTGAGCAGCAGAATCAACGGGGAGCACAAGGAGAAGGACCTGGAGCCGTGGGATGGAGGGGAGCAGCAGCAGCACGTTGTCACAGGCAGCCTGGAGTCCCTAGACACAGACGTGGTATTGCTTTCCATTTAGTGCTCTGCATGTACCGGGGTGTGTTCATTAGTGCACACTGTAGCAAAACGCTGTTACTCACCATCAGTTTACGCCATCTGACCAAAAACCTCTCCTCTCTCTTTTTCTTCTCTCTCTAGTCTAATGGATGGGACCCGAATGACATGTTCAAGTACAACGAAGAGCAGTATGGCATCATGTCGACCTATGACAGCAGCCTGTCTACCTACACGTAAGCAGCACTCGCTTCTCTCATTCCGCTCACGCCTCCCTCGTACAGGCACAGTCAAGTGTATCAAGGAGGAACTTGCCTCATCCACTACCAGTGTGTAGCACCCACCTAGCTTTGTTTGTGTGTTTGGGGACGGGTCTGTGTCTAAGGTTTGCCCTGAGCTGTGTTGCCCCATGCAGTGTTGCCCTGGAGCGGGATAACTCAGAGGAGTTCTTGAAGCGGGAGGCACGGGCAGCCCAGCTGGCGCAGGAGATCGAGGCCAGCGCCACCTACAAGGCCCGCGTGGCCCTGGAGAACGACGAGCGCACCGAGGAGGAGAAGTACTCAGCCGTGGTGCGCGGAGAGAAGGGAGAGCGTGGAGAGCGGGAGCCACACACACTCAACAGGTGGCTCTCTGAGGGGGGAGTTCAACATAATTATACTGAACAAAAATATAAACGCAACAATTTTAAAGATTTTACTGAGTTACAGTTCATATTTTTTATTTTTATTTTATTTTATTTCACCTTTATTTAACCAGGTAGGCTAGTTGAGAACAAGTTCTCATTTACAACTGCGACCTGGCCAAGATAAAGCAAAGCAGTGTGACACAGACAACAACACAGAGTTACACATGGAATAAACCATAAACAAGCCAATAACACAATAAACAAGTCAATGAAACAGTAGAAAAAAAAGAAAGTCTATATACAGTGTGTGCAAAAGGCATGAGGAGGTAAGGCAATAAATAGGCCATAGTAGCGAAGAATTACAATTTAGCAGATTAACACTGGATACATGTTGGTCACAGATACCTTTAAAAAAAAGGTAGGGGTATGGATCAGAAACCAGTCCGTGCCTCATGCAGAGCAACACATCTCCTTTGCATAGTTGATCAGGCTGATTGTGGAATGTTGTCCCACTCCTCTTCAATGGCTGTGTGAAGTTGCTGGATATTGACGGGAACTGGAACACGCTGTCGTACACGTCGATCCAGAGCATCCAAAACATGCTCAATCATTGACATGTCTGAGTGTGCAGGCCAGAACCTGGACATTTTCAGCTTCCAGGAATTGTGTACAGATCTTTGCGATGGGCCGTGCATTGTCATGCTTAAACATGAGGTAATGGCGGCGGATGAATGGCAGGGCAATGGGCCTCAGGATCTCGTCACTCTATCTCCGTGCATTCAAATTGCCATCGATAAAATACAATTGTGTTGTCCGTAGCTTATGCCTGCCCATACCATAATCCCATCGCCACCATAAGGACACTCTATTTACAACGTTGACATCAGTAAACCGCTCACCCACACAACGCCATACACGTGGTCTGCGGTTGTGAGGCCGGTTGGACGTACTGCCAAATCCTCCAAAACAACGTTGTAGGCGGCTTATGGTAGAGAAGGGAACATTCAATTATCGGCATTGTATTCTCTGCATTGTATAACAGCATTGTATACACATTTGTGAACCAAATTTGAGAGAAATAAGCTTTTTGTGCATATGGAACATTTCTGGGACCTTTTATTTCAGCTCATGAAACATGGGACCAACACTTTAGGGAAAGGGGGAAACCTAGTTAATTGTACAACTGAATGCATTCAACTGAAATGTCTTCCGCATTTAACCCAACCCCTCTGAATAAGAGAGGTGCGGGGGGCTGCCTTAATCAACATCCATGTCTTCGGCGCCCGGGAAACAGTGGGTTAAATACCTTGCTCGGGCAGAACAACAGATTTTTACCTTGTCAGCTCGATGATTCGATCCAGAAACCTTTCAGTTACTGGCCCAACACTCTAACCACTAGGCTACCTGCTGGTTGTAAGGGTTGCTACAGCCATGTTCAGACAGTCACTCGTAACTCGCTCCTTTAGTCATGCAGGGTTAGCATACTGGCAAACTGCAGTGTCTTCAAGCTCTTGTTCCATTGTGAACATTTCAGAAGAAAGCTTGTAGTTTTATTGCAGGATTCCACCAATTCACAACTCTGATTTGACATTGTGGCAGTTGCATTAGTTTGTAACTTGTCCCCCTGGGTCTCTGATCTCTCCATAGAGAAAACAAGTACATTCCCCCGGGCCAGAGGAACAGAGAGGGGATGTCATGGGGAGCGGGTCGTCAGAACTCCCCCAAGTTGGTCCAGAGCAGCAGCGGACCTCCGCGGTCAAGTCCCCATGACTACAGCCCCAGCTCTGGAGCCGACCAGCGGGTTCTCAACGGAGGTAAGGACCCCCTGTACCCTAGAGCACAGAACAATAATGATACCACACAATTACTGAGAATGAGACAGCACTATTGTCAAAGCTAGAGGAAGTATGTGTGTCGGGTAACCCTGGGAGAACCACAATTGCTTTTTTTTGTTAAAAACAATTCAATAATATTTAACCATTTAACTAGGAAAGTCAGTTAAGAACAAATTCTTATTTACAATGACAGCCAAACACGGACGACGCTGGGCCAATTGTGCGCCGCCCTATGGGACTCCCAATCACAGCCGGATGTGATGCAGCCTGGATTTGAACCAGGGACTGCAGTGACGCACACCTCTTGCACTGAGATGCAGTGCCTTAGACCGCTGCACCACTCGGGAGCCATTTCCTTGATTCCTTGTCATCTCGCCTCCTTCTCAAAACCCATTAGATGAGGTCAGAGGGGAGGGACCTCTGACCTTCTCATCCAATGGGTTTTGAGAAGGAGGCGAGGAGAGAGGACATGAAGAATCAAGGAAATGCAATTGAGATTCTCACCCTGAGTGGGTCGTTACAGGCATCCTATAGTTATAGGGTAGTTAGTTATAGGACATTAGTTCTCCTTGCATGGGTCCATCTCAGACTCCTGAATCTACACAATCCCTCGTTTTCAGCGTTCCTTGTTTTCAGTTCACCGGTATGCTTACGAGTCTTCAGAAAAGTTTTTCTTGAATATAAATCCTTTCCTTTTTCCCGAAATGCAACATTTGAGTTAAGACTTTCACCTGTAGGACTCAGGTTATTCTGACACAGAATAAAGAATACTGTAATCCTCATTTAATCCTGCAGTGTGATTTTTAATTTCAAACCTTTCTTTGACAATGAATATCTCCATGGAATGTGCTTGTTAGTCCAGGCCTATGTTTAATCTGTGTCTGCGAAACTGGCCCATATGGATTTGGCCTCGCGTTTCAGGGACTAGGGTCATCCTCTCACCCAAAAACGTTCATTACATGCATCTCGTCCTACATTAACAATTTGAATGTGAATTGAGTTTCGTTTCCTGAAATGTCCTCTTGTTCTGCACCTGTTTTAAGTTTCTTTGACCATTTTCAAGTTTATACTGTTTTCATCAGAATCACTGGAGTTCTTTCTTCTTTGCTGTGCTGTTTCTATCTCTCTCTACCGAAACCATTCTCCGCCTTTCCTTGAATCACCCTCCTTTTCCTCATAGACCTCATCCCTCCTATTTAGCACTTCTCCCTATTATTTGTCATTATTTAATATTTTGTCCTCTTTCTTTCTTTGCTTTCTCAATTGTCCCTATTAGGTACCACCTCGTGGCCATCTCCCTGCCCATCTCCCTCCTTGCGTCCTCCTTTTTGCTACCAGTCAGGGCCCTCCTCTCTCCCAACCAGGGTGGCCACACCCACCCGGCCTCCCTCCAGACCTCCCTCGCGGGCTTCCCGGCCCTCGTCTCACCCCTCCGCTCACGGCGCTCCAGCTCTCGTCTCCACTATGCCCAATAGACGCATATCCTCCGAAGGTAGCTACCTCCCTCCCAACAGAGTGGCGAACACACAGAGCCACATGCACCACTGGGCTCACTGAACTACGTTGACACTGGGCTAGCTGTGCTACTGCTCCTCTCGTAGTGTTTCGCTCACTAATCTCCTGATACAAGACGCTGCTTTTGAGTCACGGCTTTGGACTTTGAGATTTTTTGTTGTTGTTGTGTATTTTCGTCTTCACCCTACCACTATCTTTCCTCCTCTCACTCGCTGTTTCTCTCTCGTGCTCTCTTTCTCGCTCTCTCCCTCTCCTCAACTCACACAGATTGCATTGTGGTGTGAATTGTGTATGGTGTTGGTCACTCATGGCAGTCTCTCCAGGGGGCTGTGTCTCACTCACCGGTAACACTCCCATGTGTGGCATTGAAACCGCCAGGAACTAGTGAAAGTCTTGCTGTCAGGCAGACTGGTGAGTGCTTATGTCCACTGGGTGAATTGATGGCCATTGTATTGTTGAATGTAAATATGGTGTATGTGTTCATGATCAGTGTTTCTCCTAGGATTTGTTTTCAGCAGTGGTGACAGTTATTGTTGGGGGGGGGGGTGCGTGTGGGCATGGCCAATGTTGCGGTCTCCAACCGAATATTTGAGGCCCTCTTGTCTGCAGAGACAAAAATGTATATGTTTTAAAGCAAATTTCCTGCAATTCTACACATTCTGTCTGGGGCTCTGAGAGAAGAAATTGTAGTTTAAAGCAAATTTCCTGCAATTCTACACATTTTGCCATGGTTTATGCCGTGCTATCTGAGTGACTCAAATATTATAACAAAATCAATGGGAGCCCGATTCCACAACATTTTGGAAATTTTAGGTTCTCCTTGACTGTCTAGTTTTTATTTTGGTGGTTGTTAGTTCTCAAAGATGATTTTAAAGAAAAATATATAGGTCCATTATTTTTTTTAAAGTTTACACTGAAAACGTTTTACCATCATGAAAATATTATAAAATACATTTAATACTGTGCATTCGGAAAGTATTCAGACCCCTTCCCTTTCCCCCCCCCCCCTTTTTTTTTTTTACGTTACAGCCTTATTCTAAAAAGAATTTAATGTTTTTCCTCATCAATCTACATACACTACCCCATAATGACAAAGCGAAAATAGGTTTTTATAAATTTTAGCAAATGTGTAAAAAAATAAATAACTTATTTACATAAGTATTCAGACCCTTTGCTATGAGACTCGAAATTGAGCTCAGGTGCATCCTGTTTCCATTGATCATCCTTGATGTTTCTACAACTTGATTGGAGTCCACCTGTGCTAAATTCAATTGATTGGACATGATTTGGAAAGGCACACACTTGTCTATATAAGGTCCCACAGTTGACAGTGCAAGTCAGAGCAAAAACCACGCCATGAGGTTGAAGAAATTGTCCGTAGAGCTCCGGGAAAGGATTGTGTGGAGGCACAGATCTGGGGAAGGGTACCGAAAAATGTCTGCAGCGTTGAAGATCCCCAAGAACACTGCGGCCTCCATCATTCTTAAATGGAAGAAGTTTGGAACCATCAAGACTCTTCCTAGAGCTGGTCGCCCGGCCAAACTGAGCAATCGGAGGAGAAGGGCCTTGGTCAGAGAGGTGACCAAGAACCCGATGGTCACTCTGACAGAGCTCCAGAGTTCATCTCGGGAGAGGCGACGGTCAAGAGCCTTGCGTCCTCCGAAACACACCCCCGCCAAGCTGCACTGCGTCTTGACACACTGCTCGCTTAACCCGGAAGCCAGCCGCACCAATGTGTAGGAGGGAAAAACCGCACAGCTGGCTACCAAAGTCAGTGTGCATGAGCCTGGCCCACCACAAATGACTACAGCGCGATGGGAAAAGGACATCCCAGCCAGCCAAACCCTCCCCTAACCCGGATGAAGCTGGACCAATTGTGCGACACCTCATGGGTCTCCCGGTCATGGCCGGCTGCGACACAGCCCGGGATCGGACCTGGGTCTGTAGTGACGCCTTTAGCACTGCAAAGCAGTGCCTTAGACCACTGCGCCACTCGGGAGGCCCACAGCTAATTTGATTGAACCTTTTCCTTTGGCAGGGGCGTCCCTGCTATCCCTGGTCCAACAGACGGAGCACTACTCGTACTAATGGATGATTGCAGTCCCTACCTCCGCTTCTATCTAAATGATGTGATGTCTCACGACCATCTCTCTCCCTCCAGGCCCTCCCAGGATGTCACCGAAGACACAGCGCACCCCACGCACCCATAGAGTTCCCCCTGGGGGTAGAGTCCCTCCAGGAGTAGACTTCATGCCCCACAATGCTCCAGGAGAGGTGCCTGTGCCCCCGCCAACCCGCAGCAGCTCTTCCGGTGGCACCTGGTCTTCTGTGGTCAGCGGAGGTAAGAGACCACTCTGTCTCTCAGGATTGGGATGGGAATGACACCCCCTGACAAAATAGCTTGGATTGTACAGAGATGTTACTCAAATAGCCACTGCATGGTCATAGTAGGGGTGTGTGTGTGTATTGTAGCTGTGAAGGCTATGTAGTGCAAGGGATGTAGTTCTGTGTGACTTTCAGTTAACAGCATTCGTTGCTCTCTCCTAAAGCACACAGGCCTCGCTCCCCTCGGCAGAACAGCATGGGCGGGGCCTCCCCTGGCCCTTCCTCCCTCCCCTTGGCCCAGACTGGGACCACCCCCGTAGAACCTGCTAGCACGCAGTCAGCCTCATCACCCACTGCTGCTAGCCCCGCCCGGGATATGGCCGCCACTCCCTCAGCAGAGGGTAAGTCTGTTTTCCACATCCATGCAGACTGTTTTAAAAAAAAATTATACGTAGAACATTTTGGGAAGAGTTGATACACAATGGTAAAATTGTGACTCCCCTTTGCTGTGATTTAGTAGCTCAGGCTAAACCGTCTGAAACAAAGCAGTTTGCTAGGCCGCACTTGACGATAGAACTGAGGATGACCCTTTTCCTCTATTTCTTCCCTCGATATAGCAAAAGAGTCTCGGGTCCAGGAGAAGAGACAGAACTCCCCTACTGCCAACAAGGAGAACATGAAGCCCCTGGAGAGCCCCCCTAGTATCAGCAGACCCCTCTCTAAAGGTCTGCAGTGTGGACACAGCTCACTTTTTAGGAAGATTATATTTCAAAGTCTCAAATGAAACTGTAGCGGTGAAATGATCGATGTCTCCTCTCTCTCGCTTTCGCTTTATTTCTCTTTCGCTGCAGGACCCCCCTCCATGGCACCAGACCACAGAAAACAAATAGACAACTTAAAGAAATTTAGTGTAGATTTTAGGGTAAGTTAAGTGTCCTCACTATCAGGCATTTATTGAAGTGTCACTTTCCTTCATCAAGAAGTATTGACAGTAAAATACAGAAGTTGTCACAAAGAATCTTAAGGTGTTTCTCAATATGCATACTACTGTCTCCACGCTGTCATTCTCCGAGTGCATTCTCCGCAGACGTTCTCTTGAGAATGTTCTTATGTGGAGAATGCATAAAATATTACATTTGATAGGGTGTCCAATCAAAAATGTATATTTTTACTAATGGGTAAAATAATGTTTAATTGTGTAGATAATCCTCTAAGAAAACCAATGGTCCAAACCTCATGTCTCTTTTATAATCCGTTCAAAAGTTTTTACCCTTGCAGGATGGCCAGAATTTGGGTAACTAAATCAATGGAGGCCAGAGAAAAAGTGGTCAAAAATAAAGAAAATTGCATTGTGCCAGCTTGGCTGGATTCTGTGCAAGAATTAATGCTACTGGCTACATGACAGGCTCACTTTCCTGTTGAACTCGTCTTCTTCTCCGCAGGACATAAAACAATATACCGGTAAGATGGATATCAACTTTGAGAGATGACATAGAATATTTAACGTAGAATATTTTCATATTTTAGTATATGCTTTTCATATTATTTCAAAAATCCATTTAGAAAAAAATATTTCTCACAAAAACAAGCAGATCTCTGAGCATACAACAAGCTTTTTATTTTCAAAGCCTTTTCTATTGAATTCAGCTCGTGTTATGTTTGTAACCTGTTGAAACAACTTTTAAAGACGACGACCACAACATGTCAAATTCTCAAGTTGTTCGCCCGAAACTTGCACAGCTATGACAACAGAGCACGGTGCTTATAATCAGATATATTAGGTTACGAAATACGATTTTTCTGATATACACTACCGTTCGAAAGTTTGGGATCACTTAAAAATGTCCTTGAAAGAAAAGCACATGTTTTGTTCATTAAAATAACATCAAATTGATCAGAAATACAGTGTAGACATTGTTAATGTTGTAAATGACTATTGTAGCTGGAAACGGCAGATTTTTCTACATAGGCGTAGAGAGGCACATTATTAGCAACCATCACTCCTGTGTTCCAATGGCACATTGTGTTAGCTAATCCAAGTTTATCATTTTTAAAAGGCTAATTGATCATTAGAAAAACCCTTTTGCAATTATGTTAGCACCGCTGAAAACTGTTGTGCTCATTAAAGAAGCAATAAAACTGGCCTTCTTTAGACTAGTTGTGTATCTGGAACATCAGAATTTGTGGGTTCGATTACAGGCTCAAAATTGCCAGAAACAGAACTTTCTTCTGAAACTCGTCAGTCTATTCTTGTTCTGAGAAATGAAGGCTATTCCATGCGAGAAATTGCCAAGAAACTGAAGATCTCGTACAATGCTGTGTACTACTACCTTCACAGAACAGCGCAAACTGGCTCTTAATGAAAGACCCCACTGAACGATTCAGAACATGAATAATCATATTTGTCTTGGTAAAATGTATTTTAGAACATAAGGAAGTGAAATTTAGAGTGGATGAACAACCTACATTTGAGAGGCACTCGCACTCCTCCCTGCTGTATTACCTCACGCTGGCTGCACCTCACTATTTACTGAACCTTTTTCCAGCTAGGACAATGGCAACAGAAACATAACACAGCAGGGAGGAGTGCGAGTGCCTCTGAAATGTAGGTGCTCCATATATAATATATACAAAGAAAATGTTTTACTTCATAATTATCAGCTAGCTGTTTGTGAATCGTAATAATATATCTAGCCAGCTAGTTGAAAAAAAAACCCAACATAAAACTGTTATGCTGTCAATTCTTCGTGGATAACCAACTACCAATTCTTCATTGCTAGACGTATTGACTTACTATCGGCTTGCGATCAAAACGCTCTTTCTCGCTTTCTTTCTCTCGCTCAGTTGCAGTCCAGCTCTAACCCAGATCCACAGTTTGAGCAGATGATGACCAAGCCTCCACCAGATGCCGTGGGAGAGAAGCCCAAGGAGCTTCCTCTGGACAAGGGTTTGGAGGGGTCTGAGGAGGGCGCCGTGGCCCCCACCGGGAGCAGCAAGGCAGGCAGCCCTGGAGCACCATCCTCCTCCTCTACCCTCTGTACTGCCCCGGAGCAGAAGAGGGGGCCTGACGTGACCTCACAGGGTGTCCAGACATCTGCACCCACCTTCAGCGGAGGGGCCAAGCCTGAGGACAAAGAAGAAAAGGAGCCAGTCAAAGAGTGAGTGTCATGGCCACACATTTGCTCCCATTATTTCAATTTGAGTTGCTGTTTTAGAATGGGCCTCTTTGAGGGTAAGCACAAATAACGGAATGTGGCTCAAAACGACAACTGACCAGCGAAAAATGTATCATCCTGGAACTCAAGGGATTGCTCACGTTGAGGGAATAAATTATTTTGTCTCGAGTTAACTATGTGTTCTTTTTTTCCCGGTCCGCAGTCAAATCATAAAGTCGACTCTCAATCCTAATGCCCATGAGTTCAAACCTAGGGTGTTCAATACTCAGGTTAGTTGTCTGACTGCCCCAGTAACATCATACCTAGTCTCATCCTGCTTTTTGACATTGCCACTTGAGACAGACATTCCTTTTTACGCTGTAGTGACTTTTATAGAGTTTCCCTGTCGTGTGTGTGTGTGTGTGTGTGTGTGTGTGCGTGCGTGTGGCCTGCAGCCCAAGCCGGCCACCACTCCAACCCCCCCGCGGCCCCAGGGCCAGCCCAGCCCCTCCATCGTGGTGCAGCAGCCCCAACAAGTCTACAGCCAGACTGTCTGCTTCCCCCAGATGTACCCTCTGACCCCAGTCAGCCCTGGGGTTCAGGTGAGACATATGCACACACTCTCCATCCCACCTGCATGCCTCTGCAGCTCAGAAGAAGAGTACTTGTGGAAGCTCAGACATACCCTTGAATGATAATTGGTTAATGATTGGCATGCAGAGTTCCTAAGCATCAAGGAAGATGTATGAGTGTTCTAAAATATTTAGTTGGCCTCCTTTCCCATCATCTCACTATTGTCCTCTCCTCTCTGTTGCATCAACCCTGCATCTCTCTCCTTGGAAGGAATGTATCATGCAACAGGAAGAAATGAGGGAGAGGGGGTGTATTTGTGTGGTCCAGCTGAATTTGGATATGCAGTTGTGGCATGCACATGTTAGAGGCCCTCTCCTCTCACTTTGGCCTGTCTGGTCACCGTTTCACCATTCCCCACTTGACCAGTCTTCACCATTCTACAGCCATAAACTCACCGTGAAGTCATGTACAGTAGCCTACTGCTTGTTTATATTGGTTTGTGACATTTCCAGAGACTTTGGGTTGGTTCGAGTCGAGCTTGAATTGTTTTCTCTGAATTGAATCTCTAATTGTTTTTTTTTTTTAAACTTTTGTGTAGCCTTGAAGATAAGTGTTTTGTTATAGGGTAGTTGGAAGTAATGTAGAGCTCTGAGTGAATGCAGTTTGTGAGACAAGTTCATCTGTTGTGAAATATATAATGGTGTGATGGTGATTTCTCTGGACTCGCTGTCTCTAAGTGATTTATTGTTCTAAAATATATTTCGGTTTTGAAGTTGCTATAAGAAATTGTTGGTAATCCAACATCGGTCATTTGAGTTCAGAGAATCATTTCTGGTTAAAGAAAAAAACGAGCAACTAAAGAATGGTTCTTTTTTTTCTTTCCTCTCTTTCCTCTCTCTCCATTAGAAAAGCATTATCTGGAAGGTTCGTGCATTTCTTAAGCTATCTACTTGTTTCTTACCTTTTTGCCAAAATCCGTATGAGATGTTTTGCTTGCTTGAAAATGTCTCATCAGATGTTGGTTTGCCAATTTGTTATTGCAATTGGCTACAGTTGTTATCAAGAACTTAACCTCATCCTTGTTTTAACAGCTTTCTTAAGTGGCATTCTTACTCTTTCTCCCAGGCCTAGAATAATATGACTAGTATTATGTCATTCTTGCTCACAGTTTACAAACACTGAAGCAGTGCAGAGAAATTCTCACGTCTCTATTTGATAAGCCTGCATTAATGTTTGCAGATAGAATAAGAAGTGCATGGTCAATGTTCATTCAGGTTAGTAAATGGGCTATGTTGGACCCCATTGGTGGACAGCTGCACTGTATCCATGTGGTCTAAGGTAAGTGCCCAGCCAACCTTTCTTCTCACTCCAAGTCCACACGGCATGCTGTGAACAAGGAGTGTGGGTGGATAAGAAGAGAGTCAAAGTTAAAAGGTTGGGGGGGGGGGGGGCGGAGAATCAATGGAAGGTTTCAGTTGGTTAAACGTTGTCTTCTTCTGATCTCATCTCTCAGTCTCCAGCCATGTACCATGTCCAGATGCCTCATATGACGGTGAGCCAGTCCAAGCCCTACAGACCAGGTAAAGGTGAGAATGCTCACTGGCAATGCTGTCTGTCCCATGCAGTCCCCTATCTTCACTAATAGCACAGTTCAGCATCTTGGTATGTCAGACACACGTATGGAGTCAAAGCATTCTAGCAAACACATAGTCAAAAGAGAATAAGACCACGTGTGCAGGTATATTTTTAGTTGTAACACCTGGCCTGCATGGGGTCGTAGCCGTGCTAGATATTGCTGTCTAGTCTGCTGGGGAGCTGCTCTGATTAACAGTGCTTTTGGAAACCATGTCATAGGGTAAATTCAGTACTGTAGACTAATATTGAATTTAAGAAGGCTGTGCCCCTCTGCACATACAGTTGAAGTCGGAAGTTTACATACACCTTAGCCAAATGCATTTAAACTCAGTTTTTCACAATTGCTGACATTTAATTCTCGTAAAAATTCCCTGTCTTAGGTCAGTTAGGTCACCACTTTATTTTAAGAATGTGAAATGTCAGAATAATAGTAGAGAGAATGATTTATTTCAGCTTTTATTTCTTTCATCACATTCCCAGTGGGTCAGAAGTTTACTTGCACTCAATTAGTATTTGGTAGCATTGCCTTTAAATTGTTTAACTTGGGTCAAACGTTTCGGATAGCCTTCCACAAAGTTCCCACGGTAAGTTGGGTGGATTTTGGCCCATTCCTCTTGACAGAACTGGTGTAACTGAGTCAGGTTTGTAGGCCTCCTTGCTCGCACACGCTTTTTCAGTTCTGCCCACAAATTCTCTATGGGATTGAAGTCAGGGCTTTGTGATGGCCACTCCAATACCTTGACTTTGTTGTCCTTAAGCCATTTTGCCTCAACCTTGGAAGTATGCTTGGGGTCATTGTCCATTTGGAAGACCCATTTGCGAGCAAGCTTTAACTTCCTGACTGATGTCTTGAGATGTTGCTTCAATATATCCACATTATCTTCCTTTCTCAGGAAGCCATCTATTTTGTGAAGTGCACCAGTCCCTCCTGCAGCAAAGCACCCCCACAACATGATGCTTCCACCCCTGTGCTTCACGGTTGGGATGGTGTTTTTCGGCTTGCAAGCTTCACTCTTTTTCCTCCAAACATAATGATGGCCAAACAGTTCTATTTTTGTTTCATCAGACCAGAGGACATTTCTCCAAAAAGTACAATCTTTGTCCCCATGTGCAGTTGTAAACCATAGTCTGGATTATTTATGGCGGTTTTGGAGCAGTGGCTTCTTCCTTGCTGAGCGCCCTTTCAGGTTATTACATTATCCAGAGCGACTTACAGTAGTGAATGCATACATTTCATTTCATGCATTCTTTTTTTGTACTGGCCCCCCGTGGGAATCGAACCCACAACCCTGGCGTTGCACACACCATGCTGGCGTTGCAAACACCATGCTCTACCAACTGAGCCACAGGGAAGACATTTTATGTCGATATAGGACTAGTTTTACTGTGGATATAGATAATTTTGTACCTGTTTCCTCCAGCATCTTCACATCGTCCTTTGCTGTTGTTCTGGGATTGATTTGCACTTTTCGCACCAAAGTACGTTCATCTCTAGGAGACAGAATGCGTCTCCTTCCTGAGCGGTATGACGGCTGCTTATACTTGTGTTTATACTTGCGTACTATTGTTTGTACAGATGAACGTGGTACCTTCAGGCGTTTAGAAGTTGCTCCCAAGGATGAACCAGACTGGTGGAAGTCTACAAAAAAAAAAATCTGAGATCTTGGCTGATTTCTTTGGATTTTCCCATGATGTCAAGCAAAGAGGTACTGAGTTTGAAGGTAGGCCTTGAAATGCATCCACAGGTACACCTCCAATTGACTCAAATAATGTCAATTAGCCTATCAGAAGCTTCTAAAGCCATGACATGTTCTGGAATTTTCCAAGCTGTTTAAAGGCAAAGTCAACTTAGTGTATGTAAACTTCTGACCCACTGGAACTGTGATACAGTGAAATAATCTGTCTGTAAACAATAGTTGGAAAAATAACTTGTCATGCACAAAGTAGATGTCCTAACCGACTTGCCAAAACTATAGTTTGGTAACAAGACATTTGTGGAATGGTTGAAAAACTAGTTTTAATGACGCCAACCTAGGTGTATGTAAACTTCCGACTTCAACTATCTCTTTCCTGTAATCCTGGACGTTGTGTTCCACTGGCTGCTGCAGTAGCCAACATGCCCCAGCAGAGGTCAGACCAGCACCACCCCCAGGGCACACCCACCATGATGCACCCGGCCCAAGCCGGGGGGCCGCCCATTGTGGCCCAAAGCCCCACCTATTCAGCCCAGTACTTCACCTGCAGCCCGCAGCAGTTTACCAGCCAGCAACTGATGCAGCAGATGCCCCACTACCAGTCACAGGTAACAATCTGCCAAAATAACAACTCGACTCACGTCTTTCCACGGTCCATAGAAGTATCACAAAAGATTGGCATGTATGCCTTTCAATCATTAGCAGTGTCTTGTGAATAGGACACACCCACACACATGCACAAGCAATGTGTTCCCCCCCCCCCAGGCCCAGCATGTGTTCAGCCCGGTGATGCAGAGTCAGGCCAGGATGATGGCCCCTCCCAACCACGGCCAGCCCGGCCAGCTGGTCTCCTCCTCCACCACCCAGTATGGCGAGCAGACTCACACCATGTATGGTAAGCAACGTCCCCCCCTCCCCTCTGTGTGTCACTCTATTGTCACATTGTTTAGTCTTCTGTCTGTGTGTACCTAATCTTGGCACCCAGAACAAAATCAGCTACTTCATTTAGGGTTCTGGGACCGGAAGTAGAGAGATTTGTAATAGCGTTGCATACTCACTCCAGTTAAAAAAAAAAGTATGTTTAGATAACTTTGTTGTGGTAAAGCAAACACTCTACATTCAATCTGGTCCGTGCCAATAACCCAGTCTTTGTTTTGGGGTTCCAGTGTCACAAGGCCCCATGCCGCAGCAGTACCAGCACCCCCAACCCTCGGCCACGCCCACAGGCCAGGCCCAGCAGGGCGGGCAGCATGGGGGAAACCATCCGGCTCCCAGCCCCGTCCAACAGCACCAGGCTGCAGCCGCCCAGGCCCTGCACATGGGCAACCAGCCCCAGCAGCAAATGTACCAGGCCCTTGCCCCCACCCCGCCCTCCATGACCCCAGGGACCAACCCCCAGTCCCCCCAGGGCAGCTTCCCCTCTGCCCAGCAGGCCGTGTACCTCCACCCCCAGCAGATGCAGCACGGCTACAACCCCTCCCACATGGCGCACATGCAGCAGGTGAGCTCCACCTTCAGAAGCCCTTCACTTCACTCTGTGTACATACTATATGAACAGGTTAGTGGTCCCAGGAACAAAAACACAAAACCCTTTTATGGAGTCAGTAACAGTTGTATGTATCTCTTTCTACTAATGTGTTCTGTCTCTCTCTCTTTCTCTCCCCCCCTTAGGCCCATATGCAGTCTGGGATGGTTCCCTCCCACCCTCAAATGATGCTGATGGCCACCCAGCAGCCAGGCGGCCCCCAGCCCCAACTCCCCCAGAACGCCCTCAACCCCATACCGGTGTCCTCCACTACACACTTCTCTTACTTGGCACACCCCCAAGGTACATCTCTACGTCACCCCGTCCCTATATGCCTCAGGGGTAGGACTCTTCCAATCACCTGACGGATGTCTCTGTACAGCTTGTTCAACTAAACACACTTCCAAGTATTAAATTGGGGCAAATATGTTTGTTCAGCGCGTCAATGTTTGATCCAATTTTCCCCAGCCTTATCGTTAATGATACATTTAGCTGAAAACTGAAATTCTTGTAATAAGTGCTATAAGGAGCCTTTTGGTCCATAACAGCTTCTATCCCCAAGCCATAAGACTGCTGAACAACTAATGAAATGGCCACCCGGACTATTTACATTGACCCCCCCCCCCTTTGTTTTTACACTGCTGCTACTCGCTGTTTATTATCTATGCATAGTCACTTTACAAATTACCTCGACTAAACTGTACCCCCGCACATTAACTCAGTACCAGTACCCCCTTTATATAGTCTCGTTATTGTTATGTACATTTGTGTTACTTTTTGATTGATTAGAATTTTTTAGTTTATTTAGTAAATATTTTCCTAACTCTTTCTTGAACTGCACTGTTGGTTAAGGGCTTATAAGTAAGCATTTCACAGTGAGGTCTACACCTGTTGTATTCTAACCACGACTGGCCAATTTCACTGATTTCCTCCGTTTTGTGTCCCTCCAGTGCAACAGCACCATCAGTAGCAGCTGTGGCGGGTGCTACTGAGAACATGTACCCCTTATCCAGCCCTCGCTCTCTTCAAGGGTCTTGACACAGAGAAGCCACACAGATCTCGTCATGCTACTACACATATGCTTTCCTCTCCCAGTCATAAAGAATGTTTGACAGGTTGTTGCATTGGAGAGGTTTTATTGATTTAAGAACAGAAAGGATCCCTCGCTCTTCCCCACACACACACCTTTAAGAAACCTGCAGAGGGTCCCTAATGAAACTTGATTCAGCTTGCCAATTGAGAGAAAGATAAAATGAAAGTTCCAGTCATTTTTTTTATCTGCACCTTTATGAAAATTCTTCCAACTTAGACAGTATTAATGTTACTGTTTAACAGCTGCTGCTGCATTCAAGACTTCAGAACAGGTTTTAACCAAACTAAAACCAAGTTTGGCCTAAAGGACAAACATATATTAATTATGATGGCTAAAGTGATCCCACTTCTGACCTGACCATTATGTAACTTTTACTTTGTAGATAATATAAATAATTTAAAACATTTGGGGAAAAAATAATAAAAAAAAACATTTTAAAAACCGGATAGCTGTATTGGCAGTCTTGTGTTTTTTTGCTTTCTATGTATAATCGTGTTAATTGGCCAAGCAAATGGCCAAGCAAGGTTCACACGTAAGAATGGGCATCAGCAAGAATCTGTCACTTTCTGGTCCCTATCCCGTTGATTTTAGAGGGTGGTATAATGATTTGACCATCCAGTTATGTTTACAAAATCTTTTTTTTTTTTTAAGATCATCTGCAAGATTAGAACCTGTGACCTGAGCCCTAGCATACTGCACCAGCATAGATAAGGCTGCTCAGTCAGTAAGTCGTTTAGAAACGTGAATAGTTAAGTATGTTGGAAAACAAAAGCCGCATTGGGTGTCAAACCCTGCGATTAACGCCCTCCAACCTACCATCCTTAAAGGCCTTTATTTGACGCGCACCTGTAAACTCCAGCCCCTGACCTGTCACTAAGCTCTGCCCACTGCTTTCATTCAACAAATCAATTTATCCCTGACTAATTCTGGATGTGGTCAGGATGATCCAATCAATGAGTCTATACTGGTCTTAAAATGTCAACAGAACGTGGATGGGATCTGGATGCAGGTTACCACCAGGTATAAACAAGGCTCATGTTTCACACATGTCCCTTGGGTTGTTCTTGGTTCGCCCACTTTCACATCCCAGTTCTATTTGAACCCCAGCCCCCTCTGTTCACAGATCTGAAAGGACTAGACTGGTGAAAGCATTATAGGGCTATGTGCAGGAGCCATACAATGCTGTTTTATACCTATGTCTAATAATTTCAGAGCACACATTTTAAGACTTGTCAAAGTAATATTTGCAGAAAAACATGGAAGTGTGGAGCTTTTTCATAGTCACAAAAAAATGCTGTGTTGTAGGTACATTTTTTGGTTAGCTTTATATTACAAAAAGTCAAATATACAGTTGAGATATAATTTAGAATGCTTAACTGAGGGTAATGTAACAATTGATCAAAGATTGACAGAAGCTTTGGTGTGGTTTAATTAGCTTGGGGAGAATGGTATGTTTAGTGCTAATACATAACAGATACATCAACAGTATTGAGAAGACATTAAATCAGTTGAACTTGAACAATGTCACAAGGCTTGACTGACCGGGCAAAATAAATGCATGTAAGCAAATGTTCTAATACATAGGCCTGAGGTACATTGGGGCCATTTGGAGTATAAAACTAACCTGATATGTGCAGACAGACAGGTGTTGAAGAGTGAGCAACACCAGTCTACAGTAGTGGAATGCACTAAGCTTGCCAGAACTCTTGGTGTGATTTGTGTTTTGCCAATATGATTGAGTGCAAAGACAATGTATAGGTTAAGCTATAATATAAAGCGTTCAATGTGCCATAGGCTAAATTATTGGAAATATCTCAGTTATTGCACTAAGTTCAAACACATCACGCCCTGAGATTCAAAGGGGTAAAGCAACAGCAGTTTTCAGGCAAGGCAGTCTTTCTGGCTACAGGTCAAAGGGACTGATAAGTCAATGATACCGTTGCTTTCCTTTTGCAGAACACGTTGGTTTGGGATTAGTTTCAATTTAAGCACAGGAAACAAACCATACTTGTCTGCAATTGTCTAACCTTTTTTCCCCACCTAAACATTTGACAATGTCAGTTTCGATATTGAAAGGTATCTGATTAAAAACCATTGATAGATTTTCAGTTGGGTCATGCAATGAAAAGACATCTCCTTTCATGGCAAGTTGATGTCCTGATCATTTAAAAAGGAAATCAACCTGCCTTTGCATTTCTTAAAAACAGAAAGCCCTTCTATGTTAAGAAATAAACATGACCATAAATACTGTAGGACATCTAGAGGGTAAGCTGCACAACTCCTGATTAAGGTTTCACTGTTAGTGTTAGGCAAGGGAAAGAAGATGTACATACAGAAAAGTGACGGGTACTGGTATGTTAAAGAAGAACGTTTAATTAATAAACAATTTTTTTTTTACACCAGACGGTTGCTTACATAAAATGTGTTAAGGGGCCATGCACACAAGGGTTCTTAGTAAAAGCAAGGGAGTGCAGTCTTTTCCTCACATTTTCTTTGGTGAAATGTGTCTCTTTCAAGAGCTCACTGATTAAGAAGCCAAACATTCAAATGTAGCATTTGGAAACATTTAACTAGCAAAAAACAAATGCCTTCAGGAAGGTCCAGCTTTGTCCTTGAGTCGTAGCAATGGAGAGAACAATGTTAAGATGAAAGAAGTTAATGCTATGAAGGTAAGGACTCTTCTGTTTAATGCTAACAGGAAATTAACATGCTAATATTTGCCCCATACACATTCAAGTTGTACAATACAGGTACAATGCTTGTGATACAACAGAGTTTTACACAATGGTTGTGTAAACATTTTTGGGCAGACAAACTGTTGTATCACGAACATTGTGTGAAATGTGTTATACAAGAGTTGTGCACAGGGCTTGAGAGTCGAGGCTGTGGAGGGGAACAGGGACTCTGGAATAGGGTGTGTCCCCTCCCGACCTCTTTCTTTATGGGGTTAACTCCCTTGTTCAGTCCCGTCTCGGGAGGTTTAACGTCAATACATACCCCAACAGTGAGACTGGACCAAACCTACGTGGAAGTCTCCACACAGTTTGTTGGGTTCCTTTTTCAACACCTTCGATTTTCCAACAAAAATAGTCAGCGAATTAAAATACACAGTTTTAAAAGTACACTGTGTACAGAATGTGTGCATTTCAAATACACAGGGTATCATTAGAATACACTATAAAATGGAGTGTGTGTGGAGGGGAGGGAGTGTTGCCTAACGCTTCAGGGCCCTTAAACAGACCCCTATTAAAGGGGGAGGGAGAGGCAGTGAGGGTGCCCCCCTCCCCTGCCTGAGGGAAGACCTTCCACATCAGCGCCACTCACTCCCATGTAGCAACATCCCTTTAAACGACATCCGCTTCATAAAATGAGAAATCATATCAAATAACAATATTAAACACTTTCCTAAAAATACATTCATAATGAACTCTGTCACCCCCACCACGAAACAGACCTCAACTTGGGCATACACGTTCACTCATGAGTCCATCTGGCACTTGCTTGGAGTTTTGCGGTGACCTCTGGGCCGGCTGTGACAGGGAGAAAGGGAGTCGGCCGGTCAGAGGAACATGTACTGGTTGTCGATGGCCCGCTTGCGGCCCCTGTCTGGCTCCAGTTCGTAGTCGGAGTCTCGCTGAGTAAAGGGTGGGTGGGGGTTGGGGTGACGCAGTAGGGGTCTGCGGCCCACCGACTCACTCCGACGCAGGGGACCCGAGGTGGGGAGGTCTGGGAGGGGTGCGGTGTATAGATGAGGGTGTCCGGGCTGGGGCAGGGGGCCTGGAGAGGGGCCTGCTGAGGGGAGCAGGCTGGGGCAGGTGGCTGGGCTGCAGTGGGCCAAGCTGGGCTCGGAGCTCCAGCAGTTCAGGGAGAAGGGAACCAGAACAGCCGCTGAAATCTGACCTGAGAGAGAGGACACAATGACATAACATTATTTATGCTGACAAAGGGTTTCACTTGTAACAGCCTGTGCGGATTCCCATATACTTTATATCCAAGTAGCTGTTTATGGCACATCTATAATAAAATAGTATTTTCTTTGTGTGTTCTTTTTTTTTTAAATACATTTATGTAAAGTTAAGTGTTAGCAGTAGCCCTAAGTTCAAAAGTATTGGTGGGTGCATGTGTTTGAGTTCAGTGTTAGTCAGGGGTCAGTGACGAGGGCTCACCTTGGGAGTTGGCCACCACGAAGCTTGAGAGGGTGACGTCACAGGCAGCGCCACACTCCAGGGGTATGGGGTAGAGGCGAAAGTGACTGAGCATGTCCATGACGGATGGGAAGCGCAGGTGCTGCACCCTACACTGACCCCACTCTGTTAGAGACAGACGCAGGTGCTGCAGAAATAGAGAGGGGGAGGGAGATACATCGACATGAACAACAATGTCAATGATGCTTTTTTATTCAGACATCTTCATGATATCAAAAATTAAGAAGGTATTCTTCTAGAACCTATGGTAGATCCAAGGTGTGTGCGCCCCACCTTGGCCTTGCTCTGGTAGTTGAAGGTGAGGACGTAGTCTCCGCGGCGAGTCTCACTCTGCCTCACTAGGAACACTCCGTGGCCCTCCAGGCCCAAGTTCTGGACCAGGTGGGCCGCCTTGACCCGCGAGATGGGCCCGTGGAACCAGGGGTATGAACACAGGAAGTGGTCAGTCTTATGGTACACCTGCTCCGAGGGGGCAAAGGTCGCAGATCCTAGTGGGGGGACAACAAGTGAAGTCTAAGAATAGAATGTAACGTGGTCATTTAGCAGACACTTTGATCCAGAAATAGCTCATCTTTTGGGGGGTACACACACTGGATAGTTGCAGTGAAATTTGTTGTTTAACAGGGTCAGCCATAGTAGTATGGTGCCCCTAGAGCAAATTTGGGTTAATTGCCTTGCTCAAGGGAAAATCCACAGAATACCGATTACCTTGTTGACTCGGGTATTCAAACCACCAACATTTCTGTTACTGGTCCAATGCTCTAACCCCTAGGCTACCTGTCGCCCTGCCGGAATGTTCATAAGATATACATGCAGCCCATGCAGGAATCATACCCACAACTCCTCAAACTGTTATAAGCGACTGGGCTAACCACTACAGCATAATTTCAAACATAAAGATACAATATCATCCGGAGATATTAATTGTTACACACTTCCAGGTTGGGGTCTGACCCTTCCTGTCCCTGACACCCACCCTGACTCCCTGACTCGGAGTTCCCTCTCCGGTTGGCCATCGCAGCATTGTCCACAGGGTAGGTTAGGAGCTCCAAATCCACACTGCCAGACCTGTGTAATAAACAATGACTTCAGTTAGCAGCAGACTGGGCTAAAACGTTAGTCCATCCTTCTTGACATGACGCTGCCATCAACTGCACAAGGCTGAAATGTACTATTTAAATAAATCATTAGATATTTCAATTGTGTTAATGATGGCGGACTGATTGATACATTTTTTCAAGATGAGTGAGGAGAAGAGAATCGTCTAGCCCAGGGGTGGGCAATTCCAGTCCTCGAGGGCCTGATTGGTGTCACAGGTTTTCCCCAGCCCCAGCTGACACACCTGACTCCAATAATCACCTAATCATGATCTTCAGTATAGAATGCAATTTGATTAATCACCTGCGTATGCTAGGGATTTAGCCCATTGGGTATCTCACGACAATCCTATATGCCATGTCTTGAAATATGCAGACAGATGGATTAAAAGTTTACATTGTATGCTGAACAAAAATATAAACGCAATATGTAAGGTGTTGGTCCCATGTTTCATGAGCTGAAATAAAAGATCCCAGACATTTTTCATACTCACATAAAAAGCTTATTTCTCTCAAATTTTGTGCACAATTGTGGTTACATCCGTGTTAGTGTGCGATTCTCATTTGCCAAGATAATCCATCCACCTGAAATGTGTGGCATATCAAGAAGTTGATTAAACTGCATGATCATTACACAGGTGCATCTTGTGCTGGGCACAGTAAAAGGCCACTCTAAAATGTACAGTTTTGTCACACCACAAAATGCCACAGATGTCTCAAGTTTTGACAGTGTGTGCAATTGGCATGCTGACTGCAGGAATGTCCACCAGAGCAGTTGCCAGAGAATGTTATGTTAATTTCTCTATCATAAGCCGCCTCATACATTGTTTTAGAGAATTTGGCAGTACATCCAACCGGGCTCAAAACCACATGTATGGCATCGTGTGGGTAAGCGGTTTGCTGATGTCAACGTTGTGAACAGAGTGCCACATGGTGGCGGTGGGGTTATACTATGGGCGTCATAAGATATGGCCAATGAACACAATTGCATTTTATCAATGGCAGTTTGAATGCACAAAAATACTGTGACGAGAACCTGAGGCTCATTGTGAGGCCCATTTTTTTTTTTTTTTTTTAAGTTATCCGTTTTCCCAGTCATGTGAAATCCATTGATTAGGGTCTAATTAATTCAATTGACTGATTTCCTCATATGAACTGCAACTCAGTAAAATTAAATTGTTGAATGTTGCATTTACATTTTTGTTCAGTAATACTTCTGACAGCTAACTTTCTAGGTCCGACCATAACTTTTGGACTTCATACCATTCCCATTTATCAGGATGCGTACACCTCTACTGTTACTACAGTAGGTGGCAGCATGGGCCTCTCCAATCCAGCTCCTCTTTAAATATTACATTTCTCTTTTTTTTTTACTCTTGCAAGAAAAAGAGATTGTCAGCAGATGTGGTTAAGTGTTTGAGAACCATATGCTTTTTTCCCCCCATCATGGAGCCCATGCATACAGAAGATAGCCCTATTTGATAAAAGACCAAAGTCCATATTATGGTAAGAACAGCTCAAATAAGCAAAAAGAAACGACAGTCCATCATTACTTTAAGACATGAAGGTCAGTAAATACGGAACATTTCAAGAACATTTCAAGAAAGACCCAGAGTTACATCTGCTGCAAAGGATAAGTTCATTAGAGTTACCAGCCTCAGAAATTGCAGACCTAACAAATGCTTCAGAGTTCAAGTAACAGACACATCTCAACATCAACTGTTTAGAAGAGACTGTGTGAATCAGGCCTTCATGGTCGAATTGCTGCAAAGAAACCACTACTAAAGGACACCAATAATAAGAAGAGACTTGCTTGGGCCAAGCAATGGACATTAGACCAGTGGAAATTTGTCCTTTGGTCTGGAGTTCAAATTGGAGATTTTTGGTTCTAACCGCCGTGTCTTTGTGAGACGCATGTAGGTGAACGGATGATCTTCGCATGTATATTTCCCACCGTAAAGCATGGGAGGTGGTGTTATGGTATGGGGATGCTTTGCTGGTGACACTGTCTGTGATTTATTTAGAATTCAAGGCACACTTAACCAGCATGGCTACCACAGCATTCTGCAGCGATACACCATCCCATCTGGTTTGTTTTTCAACAGGACAATGACCCAACACACCTCCAGGCTGTATAAGGGGTATTTGACCAAGGAGAGTGATGGAGTGCTGCGTCAGATGACCTGTCCTCCATAATCGCCCGACCGCAACCCAATTGAGATGGTTTGGGATAAGTTGGACTGCAGAGTAAAGGAAAAGCATCCAACAGGTGCTCAGCATATGTGGGAACTCCTTCAAGACTGTTGTAAAATAATTCCAGGTTAACCTGGTTGAGAGAATGCCAAGAGTATGCAAAGCTATCATCAAGGCAAAGGGTGGCTACTTTAAGAATCTCAAATTTAAAATATATTTTGATTTGTTTGACACTTCTTTAGTTACTACATGATTCCATATGTCTTATTTCATAGTTTTGATGTCTTCACTATTATTCTACAATGTAGAAAATAGTAAAAAATAAAGAAAAACCCTGGAATGAGTAGGTGTGCAGACTTTTGACTGGTACTGCTGTACATGCTATATTTAAGCAATGAGGCCCGATGAGGTGTGGTATTTGGATTGTTCTTATGCCCGGCGCAACGCGGAGTGCCTAGGTACATCCCTTAGCCATGGTATATTGGCCATATACCACAAACACCAGAGGTGCCTTATTGCCATTATAAACTGGTTACTAACGGAATTAGACCAGTAACACGATTTGCTTTGTCATACCCATGGTATACGGTCTGATGTAACACGTCTTTTAGCCAATCCAGATTCAGGACTCGAACCACCCGGTTTACAATTCCTTTTTTATATTGTCTTTTCAGTGACCAGGTATCTCATTGGCATTGACTAATTCTATTGTTACTTCCTAGATAAGAACAGTTACTTGGAGACAATGGAGTCTAGATTGTATGGGGGGAGAGGGAAATAATATTTTCTCAACTTATGATAAGATGGTCATGGGCATCATTGTATGTAGCCTAGTGTGCTTATCACTTTTTTCTGCTTCTTCCTCCTCAACTGGAAAGGCTTACTGCAGCCTGTTCAGGGATTCATCGGCACTTGTGAACTCCATCCTCTGTGTTCCCATACCATGTGAGGATATTTAGAGTTCTTCTGTTTCCAGAAGGCCATTTTTGTTGTCCTAGTCGTCCACGCGCCTGCCTTGTATATGCATATGACGACAGACTCCACTTTCCTTTTGAGGAAATCTACTTCTTTAACAGTTTGCTTGTTTTGGTGAGCGTTGAGAGCATTTTAGCTATGTTTTCCTGGATATCCTTTAGCCGTTCGTTGCTCTAATTTGCATCTCCAAGTTATTCTTTGTCTTTTCCTCTAACGGAAGCCATGGCTTGTTGGCGTCGCTTAACACAGATTGGTTCATGGCTGTATATAACTGACCGCTCACTCTCCTCCAGTTGCTTGGGGATATATTGATCTTTTGACTTTAGAGGCTTAATTTAAATGATATTGTCTAACTTCTACATAGAATCACAGTTTTGAGGGTACAAAACGGAGCTACTCACTCCCCATGCGTCCTATCAGTATGTGCATTGGCCTCTCCGAAAGATACTGCATTATTCACAAGAAAGTAAACATTTATATCACACTAGGTCAATATTAATCCAACAATCTGCTTATTCAATCATATAAACCACAAACGGGAGCTTTGGAGTTGTGGTTACACTAGGGGAGAAGTGAAAGAACGAAAGAACGAAAAAGAAAGAAAGAGGAAGCGGGAGAGAGGGATGGGGGCCATCGAGTCTACAGGAAGCAGCAGGACGGAGGCACACAAAAGCGTCAGGGCTCGGTCAGGAAGGATGTCTTGTTACAGTAAATCTTGAAAACGCTAGTTTTATTGTACATGATACCTCCACTCCACCCCCAATATCACACACACAGTCTGTCCGTCTGTGAAAGAGAGTAAGAGTGAGAGAGAGATGGAGTTTTTCCTCCTCATACATATTCACAGGTCCTCCACCCAGAAGGAGATAAGACGAAGCCTCTATATATTTCTCTAAGCACACACACACACCACACTAAAAATAGATGCACACATGCGCAAACTCATGAATGTGCACACTCATACAATCTTGAGTACTGTGACTAACTGCCTAATTTGGAACAGCATGTTAACATACATGTTGAAAGCGCAGCCATGCCATCGATAGAGCGCACAATCCTATCATCCGAAATAGGAAATGACAGCACTATCAGTGTTAATAGCTCACCAATCCCTGCACACTTCAACCATTTTACAGGGTGTCCATTCTGATGACAAAAGTGTTACCATACTATGTGTCAGTACTGCATAAGAGTACTGAGACTGAAATGAGACTGAAATAACTATTGTACCTCTGACGCATTCGTTAGCCTTTATCTGTTATAGTCTAGCAAATACAGCACTGCCTTCTGAGATAGAAGTTTAATGTTTGGCGCCCCAATGAAAGGGGGTCCAACCGTTAGCAAGAAAATTATACTTTTTACTTACATTTGAACTCTGTGTCGGGGGGGGGGGGGGTGTGTGTGTGTGTGTGTGTGTGTGTGTGTGTGTGGCCTTGGGACATGGGGGCTGCAGAGCTGAAGCCATGCTGGACTGAAAACCAGAGTCTGGGGAGGGGAAGCGAGAGAGAATTCCAGACATCTGCAGAAATGAGAAAGGTCCTGAGATTCCCCCACTGAGACTCAGACCTCCCCCACACTTCCTCTTTCACAAGGCTGCGCCTGACACATAGCTCCCCACACACACACACACACACACACACACAGAGAAACACGCTCACACACACAGAAACACTCTCACACACGCACACAGAACACATGGAATAAAGCTAGATGAAGAAAATACAAAATAGATGGGGAGGGAGAGTAGCATGTTAAATAACTAGTGTACTGATAACATTACAGTGTGCCGTGTCCCTCACCTGTTGATACATTCTTTCATTTCTGTTGTCCAGGAGCTGACTTGCTGGTTACTTTCCGTCTCAAATATGAGACTACCTGGATAGTGATTAACCTGGAGAGAAGACAAAACTAGTGGTAAAGGAGACTGTATGCACACACACACAGAAATATGTGACAAACACACCCTCAAGAACAGGAATGGGAAGAAACAGACAAGTTTGGCAGAGGGTGTGTGTGTGTGCTTGCGTGTATACACTTTTGAGTGATGTTTCATGTGGAAGCTCACTGCTCAATGGGCACTATAAATCCAAGAGTGCTTTTGGATAGAACAATCGGACTCCTTGGCTGAATGTGTGCATGGACCATGTGGCGAAGGGACACGACACAAGGCAGGAAGATGGATCAGCATCACTAGCAGGGGAGAGTCTCCTCCTCACCTTTAAAACAAACGTGTTCATGTTGTCGGGCATCTCCAGGCGGTTGCAGCGGCGGATCTCCAGGATGTCTGCGCAATGAACTGTCAGTTTGGGACAAGAGCCCTGGAAGATGGACACACCCACACAGAGAGAGAGAGAGAGAGAGACAGACAGTCAGGGAAGAAGCAGACATTGAAACAGCATGTCATGTTCTAGACCCCTCAAACACCACTCTGTTCCAGTAACACACCACATCGACAGAACTCCCTTTAAAACACCACATTCGTCGTACCGGTGTGTTTGTGCCACATTAAGAGAAGTTTCAAGCTAGAGTTTGCTTCTGCTTTACGTACATCTTCGTTCGTCAGGACCATTTTAGTGAGTGTTTGTGGTGAGGAGGTTATGTTTGTGTTGGTTTGGAGAGTAGAAATATTAGGTTGCATGAATTTTATCTATCGCCGTTTTGATGTTTTCCTTTTGCTCTACAGATCTCTCTGACAAGAGCTCCAGAACTGGATGGAGAGGGGTACCAGATGGTGGAGGAACTAGTGGGAAACTTACATTCACTGGGACATGCAGGTTGTGTGTGTGTGCGTGCCTCGCTTTCTCAGTGTGTCTAAAGTATGTGTGCCTGTGTGTATGAGTCTTTGCTCTTGAAAATCCAGCGTGGCTCTTACCCTGGAGCGTCCCTCAGTGGAGCTCTCTGGGCTGAGCACCAGGCCCCGTTCAGACTGGAGAGACCCAGAGAGTGGGCTGGAGGAAGGCTACTGCTCACGGAACACACACTCTCCAGCCCAGCTAAGGAGGAGGAAAGGAGACGAGGGGAGGAGAGTTCACCATTTTACAAATTGAATCTCGTCGCTTTTTTTCCAGCGCAAATGGGTGGAGGGAAAGAGAGCAGAAGGTGCTCATTGTGTGCTGATGATAGCTAGGCTTTTGTGTGTGTCATGTGTGAGCTGTTCCACGTGCTGGCTGCCGGGATGGATGAAGTGCATGTGATATCAACCCCAGTCACATTGTTATGAGGAATCCTTATGCTATGTGAAGGCAGGTGTTCCTTGGAGAGAGTGGGTGGGTGGGTGGAAACAATTTGTACTGGATTTGCATATGGTGTAGTCAGAACGGCATAACCCAAAATGTACATCTCCTCACTCTTCAGCCAATTACTAAGCCTAGATCTCCATTATTTTTGTAGATAATCCCTAAAAAGACAATGACATGAATCACCAGAACGTCTCACTCTCTCTGCTCCTTTACAATAAATCCTAGAAATGGGGATCAAACAGCAGAGCATAACAAAGCACAGTTGGTGCAACACTCAGGTCCTAAGAGGTGTATTCCAGAAGGCTATGTCAGATGAGTGTGACCCTATGCAAATGTGACAGTGTGTGAGCGGGAGGAATGTCTATGGATGCATCCCAAATGGCACTCTATTCACTATATAGTGAATTCATTTTGGGACGGGGCCTATGGGCCCTGGTCATAAGTAGTGCACTACATATTAAATAGTGTGCCATTTGGAATAATCACAGACAGGTTGGGCACATCAAAAGGAGATTCCTTTCCTCATGAGTCTTAGTATAAATTAATAACACAGAGCCATTGTTCATCCAAACAGCTTTAGGGAGAAATTAAAAAGTATTTGACTCATTGAAGGGATCTGAGAAGAAATTACTAACTGGCTCTCTGAGAAACCATCTCACTGACTGAGTGTGTACAAAAAAGAAGCAGTCTAATTATTTAAAAAAAAAACAGTCCTGTGGGCATGTGACCTGTCCCATCCACCATGCTGAGTCTGGGGGAGGATGGGGGTAATATATACCAAATGCTGAACACACACATGCACGCTAAACATAGGCAAACACACACACACACACACACACACACCAGCCATCATAAATTGGCCTACACAAATATCCACGATACAGCACAACGCCGAGCCTTTGTACCGACACTCAAACAAATGTACCTGAGGTTCAGTGCGCACTCCACATCTTTGTCAAGTATCAACAATCCAAGTAACCTTTAACCCCAAACTGTCAGTTTACATACACTACATGAACAAAAGTATGTGGACACCTGCTTGTCAAACATCTCATTCCAAAATCATGGGCATTAATATAAAGTTAGTCCCCACTTTACTGCTATAACAGCCTCCATTCTTCTGGGAAGGCTTTCCACTAGACGTTGGAACATTGCTGTTGGGACTCTCCCATTCAGCCACAAGCGCATTAGTGAGGTCGGGCACTGATGTTGGGCGATTAGACCTGGCTCGCAGTCAACGTTCCAATTCATCCCAAAGGTGTTCGATGGGGTTGTGGTCAGGGCTCTGTGCAGGCCAGTAAAGTTCTTCCACACCAATTGACAAAAGATCTCTGTATGGACCTAACTTCGTGCACGGGGGCATTGTCATGCTGAAACAGGACAGGGCCTTCCCCAAACTGTTGCCACAAAGTCGGAAGCACAGAATCGTCTAGAATGTCATTGTATAGTATGCTGTAGCGTTAAGATTTCCCTTCACTGGAACTAAGGGGCCTAGCCCAAACCATGAAAAACAGCTCCAGACCATTATTTCTCCTCCCATTAATCTTTACAGTTGGCACTAGAGGTCGACCGATTAATCAGGGCCTATTTCAAGTTTTCAGAAGAATCGGAAATCGGTATTTTTGGACACCGATTTTTTTTTACACCTTTATTTAACTAGGCAAGTCAATTAAGAACACATTCTTATTTTCAATGACGGCATAGGAACGGTGGGTTAACTGCCTTGTTCAGGGGCAGAACGACAGATTTTTACCTTGTCAGCTCGGGGATTCAATCTTGCAACCTTACGGTTAACTAGTCCAACGCTCTAACCACCTGCTTTACATTGCACTCCACGAGGAGCCTGCCTGTTACCTTGGCTTCTTACTGCATTCGCGTAAGTTGCTAGCTAGCATTAAACTTATCTTATAAAAAACAATCAATCATAATCACTAGTTAACTACACATGGTTGATGATATTACTAATTTATCTAGCCTGTCCTGCGTTGCATATAATCGCTTAGGTACACGTTGCTCCAACGTGTACCTAACCATAAACATCAATGCCTTTCTTAAAATCAATACACAAGTATATATTTTTAAACCTGCATATTTAGTAAATATTGTCTGCTAACATGAATTTCTTTTAACTAGGGAAAATATGTCACTTCTCTTGCAACAGAGTCAGGGTATATGCAGCAGTTTGGGCCACCTGGCTCGTTGCGAACTGTGTGAAGACTATTTCTTCCTAACAAAGACAGCCAACTTCACCAAACGGGGGATGATTTAACAAAAGCGCATTTGCGAAAAAAGCACAATCGTTGCACGAATGTACTTAACCATAAACATCAATGCCTTTCTTAAAATCAATACACAGAAGTATATATTTTTAAACCTGCATATTTAGCTAAAAGAAATCCAGGTTAACAGGCAATATTAACCAGGTGAAATTGTGTCACTTCTCTTGCGTTCATTGCACGCAGAGTCAGGGTATATGCAACAGTTTGGGCCGCCTGGCTCGTTGCGAACTAATTTGCCAGAATTTTACGTAATTATGACATAACATTGAAAGTTGTGCAATGTAACAGCAATATTTAGACTTATGGATGCCACCCGTTAGATAAAATACGGAATGGTTCCGTATTTCACTGAAAGAATAAACGTGATAGTTTCCGTATTCGACCATATTAATGACCTAAGGCTCGTATTTCTGTGTGATATGTTATAATTAAGTCTATGATTTTATAGAGCAGTCTGACTGAGCGATGGTAGGCACCAGCAGGCTCGTAAGCATTCATTCAAATATCAAGAAAACTGGGAAATCAAGAATAAACGAGCTCCGACTGGGAAAATACATTTTGAACGGTCATCCAACTCGGAATTGTAAATCTGGCCTCTTTCTAGACCTACGACCTGAAGATCAAAGACATCATCATGATTCAAACTTTTTTTTTTTTTTTGTCCAGAGTTCCCAGTTGTTTTGAAAGCGGCATAAATCCAGAGAATGCCAGACTTTGATGTACCAGCCTTTGATGACACAATTTTCCCACTAAGGACCGCCGCGCCACCTTCCTGTTCAAGTGAGCGCAGCACAACAAGGTGAGTCCAAAAATGTATTGTATGCTGCTGCATAAATTATGTAATATGCCAGGGGGACATATATACTGTAGCTAAGAAAGTAACACTAAGTGTATGTTGTGTAGTAAGATGTTAGTAGCCCATGTGCCTCACCCTAATCATTTGGTCTATTTACCCCTCTTAATTTCACCTACTGTATTGACTTGGTGGTGCACATGTAGCCTATAACCTGTTGTAGAGAAATGTAAATCATAGAATATTGTTAGAGCTTCATTGTCTGCTTATATGCCCCCTTGATTTATCCTACGGTTCTGACTTGGTGTACATGGAGAACACTAAGAAGGACCCATGTTCTGAATTCTATCGCTGTACATTTCAAAAGTGCTAAACAAATACTTTTATTGACTAAATCCGTCCTAGCTCGCTCATTATTAATGTCTTAATCGAAATTACGGATTGCCTCTTATCCGCTTGTCGTTCCCTTATTTTTCCCCTGCCCATTTGATTATGGACCATTCTTAATCTAAACAAATTTTACATATTAGTAAAGACAAAATTAAATTGAGAATAGCCCGAGGCAAGGAACAGAGGGCAAGCTTTTTTTGCTACTTTGTCAAATCATCAATAGCCTATAGTCCCACCATGTAGCCCATATAGTTTGTTGATTTCTAAAGACATTCTAAGGTTGATATCATTCACAACTAAAATTGCCAAATAACTAAATCTAGCATATAGGACCGGTTTCAAATTATCACTTTCACGTGCAATATGCGCACTTGCTACATAATGGGAAAAATATCCTTTCCATTGTATTCAGTTAAGTTCAATTATATACACCTCTTTAAAATCATATGAAAATAAAACAATTGCACAGGATTTATAAGCATACAGCCTATGGCATGGCGCATAGCCAGATAACATAGGCCTACAGTAGGCCAACTCATATTCTATTCACCTGAAATACAATTTCTTCGCATCATGTTGTTTCTTTAGACCCGACTAAAATAAAGGTTTTATTGTGATGTTGTACATTAAATTGGTTGT
This sequence comes from Salmo salar, assembly GCF_965601325.2. Taxonomy (NCBI): domain Eukaryota; kingdom Metazoa; phylum Chordata; class Actinopteri; order Salmoniformes; family Salmonidae; genus Salmo; species Salmo salar. Next base: position 6,143,189 of record NC_138310.1, read on the forward strand.
AGACGTGTAGATGTTCCAAAATGCCACATCAGCAGCTTATATGTGTGGAGGCCTAGATATGCTAAAGGCGTTTGTTAATTAACGGTCAATTACCGTGAGACCAGCGGACTTTTACATGACAATACAAAAAAAAAAAATATATATATATATCAGGACAGCCACAGCTCTAAATCTGGTGATGCTTTGTTTGTTTTGCCCACTAGAGAGTGAATTGCTTTCATGGAGGACTGGCTTGACTTGTGAAGATCACCACACAATTGCTTTTCATCATGAGCAAAAGTTTTCAATCCAAAATTGCTAAGAAAATATTGTGATCTATAATTTAATAAACACAAGAGACCAGCAAAATGTATTAAAGATGTGGCAGTAGCAGGAACAGCGGCATCTAGTGTGAAAGTTCACAGTAGTTCATGGTAAATAAAGCAAGCAACTTCAACAGCTCATTTCTCTGAACAGGGGGGGAAAAAAACATCACCAGATTGACAGGGAATACATTACAAAGGATGAAGAAGCAATACTCCAATCCGCAGACCCATAACAAGGCCTACTTGTCAGACAGAGAACTGAGTACTGAACTGAATACTGTGTAGTGGTTGTTGGGGTGGGATTGGCGTGGGATGTGTGGGTGGCTTTTTACTATTTTATTGGATTCCTCATGTCTAATGCAAATCAGATGTTGGGTACTATATTTCTTGAATATTATGTTAATCCTATAAATTAAAAGGGCTAATTTGGGGGCAATCATGAAGTTTAATTTCTAAGATATCTAAATTAATTTTCAATAAAACAATTTTGCAGCAATGCTAATATTATCTGTTTCTAAATACAGAAACGATTTCAGAACAATCAAGGATGGTGGGTGTCATGGCATGCTGAAATGTCATGGAATGACTCAGTAGAGGGTCTAGCGTAAAGAAAAACTCCAGAGCTCTTCAACCTTTAATACAAACAGGAAAGAACACCAGAGAGGCTACATGTGACTGATGTATTAAGAGTATGTGACAGGAAGGCTTTGTGAGGGTGATGACATGAGAAGCCTGTGAACACTTGAAAACTAATGTCTATGCACAAGGACTACTCTCAACAATTTCCACTGAACAGCATCACTCTGTTACCGTGGAATAGCCCTTACTGTAGCTGTCTACTTCGAAATGCCAGACACCATCTCCTGGATTGTATACACGACGCATCGAAACTGTTTGTCCGTTTCCAAGCTTGTTTAGTACATTTTTGTGTACTTCATAAGGTATGCTCTGAGCCTGTGAAGCCACAAGTGATGAGCAAATAGAACATGGTGTAGGCAGTAAGAGATGTGACACAAATCAAGAGTGATGCGAAGCAAAAATTACTGGGTGACAGAGAACAGCACAGATGCAGAACGGGGGTCTCATGCTACTCAGTCAGCGCCCATCCCAACCACATCTCACATCAGAGATCAGCTGCGTACCAAAACAGTGGCGGGGTGCCTTTTATTGTTGTTTGAACTGCAGAAAGCCACTCAATATGACGCTGAGAGACAAGTGAGTGCACGTCGGTCTTTCACGTCGGTCTTTCAGCTTCAGTCACACACAACATTTGATATTGTGGTTTGAGGAAATTGCCAATTTAACCCACAGACACGTGGCAAAGCAAATACACGATCACAAACCCAAACATGCGTGAGTTAGACTACATAATAAGCCTAGGCCTATATAGGCCTACTTCATCTACACATTCACAAACAAATTTAAGCTACACATACTGTATGTACAGGCTTCAACTTACAAGACAACACAAAAAAAGTGTTGGTGTCAGCTGTAGACCTTAACGTTCTGCACTTAAAAGGGATAGTTCACCCAAATTACGAACTGACACAAACTGCTTACGGGGTAAGGAAACCAACGTACAAGGTATGACAGTAATCCATGCTTTGGTTTAGTTTCCCTGGCGATGGCTGGCACTGTTTCCAAACACTAACATTTTAGCACAAATCCCATTCAAGTCATGGGGCCAATATTTGCATTTTTTCATGTTCAAATCACCTATAAGTGACTTTGGTGAGCTTCACAATCAATTTGAGATACTTTCTGATGATTTGGACATGCGCAGAAAATGCTTATATTGGTCCCATGACTCGTATGGGATTAGTGTTACAAATGCTAAAACGTTAGCATTTAGAAACATTGGCAGCAGGGAAACTGAACTAAAGCATGTATTGCTGTCATCACACCTTGTCCATAGACTAAGATTCTTGTTTGTAATGAAAATCACTATATCAAATAAATGCAATGTAATAGACTAGGAAACCAAAATGTAATTTTGTAATTTGGGTGAACTATCCCTTTAAACACAAAGACATATTGGTTGTTCAGACCCACCCCCACCCACACAGTCATACTGAACCAGAGAGGAGACAGGAAGTTTGGGGTCCCCTAGCGCCTCCCAGGGTCCCATTCTCAGGCCGTCTCCATGACAACACCCCCCTCACCCAGAATTCCGCTATCCCCTAAGAGGGTCAAGATCACCGTCACTGTCCACCCGGGGCAGGACTCCAAGCCTGGTTTGCTCTAGCATTCCGCTGACCCTGGGGTTGTCGTCATCATCAGAACTGTCTCCAGAGACTTTCCAAATGTTCCCCTCCGCTATTAGTACACACACACACACACACACACACAAAATACAGGGGGATTTGATTTTCATATGCCACATTTGATTTAGATGTCATTTGGTTGACAAACTCATTAGATTAGGTTATTGAGAATTTGGTAGTTCATGTTTAGAATAGGTCCTTTACCACATCCACCCATGGCCTCCGGTACACTAGGCTATGTGCTTGCTAATCAGCTTCGGCATGGATGCTTTGCATTCTTCATGGTGAAGCAGGTTTTCAAACAACCCTACATCCTCAGAAGTGTCACAGAAAAGAAAGAGTGCTGTTCTCTGGAGTCTCTAAAGGGACCAGCAGCGAATAGAATGGTGATAAAACTCTCTGAATCAGATCTAGCGAGATATGACATCAGCAAGGATGTGGGGACAGCGGGGCCGAGGTAAAACTGAGAAATGACAGGTTTCTAGGAAATATTTCAGAGACACCGTCTGTCAATGTGTGCCAGGGAAACAAAGTGACAGTGGTCAACAGAAATGAATAGACCCTATTTTTCTATTAGAATTTGTGTCAAGTATCTTCGAATTAAATTGTAATAATACATATTACAGCGCATTAAAGGTTCTACACATAGGATTTCCAAAAAATGTTGCATTGTAATTTCAGAAAATGCCCAGAATATATCTGCCGCTAATAGTGGAATGATAGTGTATCACTGTATTACTTGTTGTGATTGGCTATGATATTCGCCTATTGATTTCTCACGCAGGACTGGATCTGTTGTCAAACTGGGAAACCTGTTGTGACTATGTTATCTAGTGGAAAACGCTCTGTCATTTCCTGGTTGCTAAAATTCTACACTGTTCTCTCAATTTCAGTTTATGTGAGAAAACAAGCTCTTTATAGTGTAGGGATTCATTGTGCCATCTAAATTGCTGTGAAATATCGTTTAATAAGATGAAATACAATTTCTACACCAGTTTCAAAGCAGTTTTGGTCCACCAGTTTCAAACAGTTATAAAAAATATATTTTTTGTTGTGTTATTGTGTAGAAAGACTTCACAATTTAAATCACTGAAAACGTATGAATTCGGTGTATTGCTTGTAGTTTTGAATATTGGCCAGGTTTATATGATCAGGACTATTTCTAAGTAAGAGAACATTAAATTAAACATTTAGCCTGTCTTCTCTTGAGATTAAAGCCTTAAAGCCTTAACAGTTATACTGCAAGATATGAATTGCCACAATGTTTGTTCTTCAAATTATGTATTTTATTTAAACAGAAAAATGAAGTAAATAGCCCACATTATTATGAAAAATAAATGTACTTTTTTTGTGTGGGGGGGGGTTGCGTTTTTCCCTGATTTTATAACAGAACATTGCATTTGGTCATTTTTTTAAGTCCACAACAATGCTTAAATCACATCAGGAGAACACTGGGAAGAATGAGAAATGTTGATTTTTGGGTGTAGTTACCCTTTAATTCAAGTGCACACCTAGCAAGAGGTTGTTTAGCAGTGTTTTTGTAGCACACATGATCGTAGAGTTTGCAAAACAAGTACCCACTGGATTGATTAAAATAATCATAATATTCTGCCAGGTAACCATAGGCTACTTTGTAGCCTTTCCATCTACCAGAAGACTGTTTGACTTAGCATCATCGCTAATGGCTACACAAAGTGATAGACGCTCGCACCGCACACAGACGGGCATTCTCGTCGTCTCTTCAGAAAGTTGCAGGAAATATCTATCTTGGGCAACTTAAATAATGTTCAATACATTTAGTTGTTCCTACAGTGATGATTCACCATCTTCATGAGGTGTTTTCATAATTTATCTGCAGACAATCACCAAAAAGCCAAGGCCTACCAGTAGCCTATACAATTTAAGGAGACAAATGAACGGCTTTCTCACCGATGCGATTCGGTAGTCTACGCTTAGTGAAGAGAAGTGTCACTCACTTTAGCGTCACTGTCTGGCAAGCCCCAACATCATTGGAAAGGAAACCTGGGAAATCCTTTGGTTTACTTGCCCCGATGCGATACGATGTTGCATGATTTATGAATGGCAAAGGGATATAACAAATCGACTTTATTCAGTCAGTTCGACACTTTTTTATAAACTAGTCAACACTTGCTGTTCAGTTGTGACTCAACGCACAGTAAACAGCCTAGGCATACTATGCGCCACGACTCCGCGTGTCTGGCTATGTGATGAATGTGTCAGAAAACAATAATTAGCCTAAATTGTGGATTTCGACTCATCGTTACCACTTACATTACTTACATGGGGCGAGCAAATTCACGAGGATCATGCTCTCTCCATCAGTGTAAAGAAATTTGACTGCAACCAGAGATCTGTAGTTACACATTATAATGACGAGATACTCATGTCGCCGCCCTAACAATAGGAGTTGTTGTCCCAAAGGCGGGAAGGCAGGTGACAAATTTAGGTCCAAAATAAGCCCATAACACACATTGGGCTTATTTTGGACAGCTTTTGGCGAGAGTGAAACCTTCCTCTCTGCAGTGTTTCCCTGTCATTGCTCGCTTTAATAGATCACTAGAAGATGCATTTCGTTCATTCAAGCGGGAGAGGACTCGACGTACTAGTGAATTTAAAAACTTTTAAATGATAAGTAACCTGAAGTGGTAAATGAAGCCGGCTGAAAATGAGTCTGTAACCGACGGCTTTGAAAAACACTGTGTGTGTGTGTCCAGGTTATTATAGTAAACGAAAAATAAAATCTAAGATGGTTTATCCAATTTAAACTGAAATAAAAAACTATAGGCTACTGAAACTGACTGCAAAACTAACCAAAACCAAATAAAAAACATCAAATTTCGTTTTTTATTTTCTATGTGGCAAAAATGAAATGGGTTTAATCAAGCTTTTTTTCAAATGGGCTTTTCGAGTTCTGAATCTGGCATGTAAATGCTGCCAGTAGATGGCAATGTTTCAAATAGGCCTAGCTTGTGCAATATTATCATTAGCTATCAGAAGCTAACAGGGAAGAAATCAAAGGGAAAAAAATAGGATTATTTTGAGTGAGACAGCTATTATTTTATTTTTACAATTCGGTCAGAATTCGACTCCTGGTATCATATGAACACACATAAGACATGGAACATGTTTAGAATTACAAGAAATGTGCTTTGCACATTTTTCTCTCTGCCAACAAGAAGTGTGTTTGGGGTCTCATGGGTTGCGAGGTGGGCGTTTGTTACTATGCCGATACATGACAATGCATCCGGACTTCTGTCACATAGGAAATTTGTTTGACAGGACCATCTCAAATTGTATGAGTACCCCTGCTATAGGCCTACAACACATAAATAGCTCCTAGCCTCCCATGCATATGGCTACTTTGTCCCTAGCACTAAAACAAAATAATATAAAAAACTAAATAACTAGTAAATCTAGTCTGAAAACAAACTAGACAGAATTTCAAAGATAAATCTAAAAAACATATAGAAATAAAAACGAATGGAAAAATCACAAATCTATAATAACCACGGTAGTGTCGTCACGACACCAGAATTTTTATTTCGATACTTGGCTAAGTATCGCAATACTCAATACCATCATGATACTCTATACCAAAACGATACCACGGCAAAAAAACATGTTCTCAAATGCCATCGAAATGGCAGCAGCGGTATGAGAACCAGCACATTCTTGAGCATGCAATACGGCTTTCCTCAGTGCGAAATCCTCGTCGACCCACTGTGCTGTCAGACTCAGCATGCTCATGGGGCTGACGTCACTGGTCCAAATGGAAGCTAATAGCAGTAGCTCATGGATGTGCATTTCAACAATACTGTGTAACTCCGGTAATGGATTTCGCCTTTGAGTTGTCTCGCTGAAATGTTCTTACTCTTTCAAATGACTGCTTGACTTGTTGTCTGTTCGATCCACACAGCAGACATTGTGGGCTAGGTTAGGAATGCTGTGTTGCACGTGTAGAGCGATATTTTTTGTGGCGTTATTACTACCTCTATCTACATTATATAGGTATGCACGTCAGCTTTGACATCGGTTTTGCACATCGGCTTTAAACTAGAGACATCGGGCCGATGCTAGTGTTTGCATTTTTAGCTAATATCATCCGATTCCGAAATGCTTACTGATATATCGAAAATCCCTAATTACCATGAGCTGCTGATTTCTATTTCTCGATGGTACCCGCATCCAGGGCAGATAAAGCACAGTCCTATTGGGCCTCCCGAGTGACTCAGCAGTCTAGCATTACTACAGACCCGGGTTCATTCCCGGGCTTTGCCACAACTGGTCGTGGCCAGGAAGTCCATACAGGACGGTGCACAATTGGCCCAATGTCATCCAGGTTAGGGGAGGGTTTGGCTTTATGTGGCTCATCGCTCTAGCGACTCCTTGTGGTGGGTCGGGTACTTGCGGGCTAACCCCGGTCGCCAGTTGAACAGTGTTCTGGCTTCCGGGTTAAACTGGAGGCTCTTAAGGAGCGCAGTTAGGCGGGTCATGTTTTGGAGGAAAAACGACTCCAGCTTCACCTCTCCCGAGCCAGTTGGGGAGTTGCAGCGATGAGACAAGTTCGAAAATTAGGGAGAAAAAAGGGGTAAATAAAATAAAAAAATTAAAAAATGACTTAGTGCTTTTTTAAAGACGTTGCTGCTAGTGGTATTGCTGTAAGATGCGATTTATAAAATGTTTTATACTTGCTTTTAAAACAGCCTAGTTTGGGTTGTAAATAACTCTTATTTATTTATTTATTTATTTATTTATTATGCGCAACTTCTTTAAAATCCTTCACCATTTCAGCAGGGCTCTCTACTCTTTAGGTTTAGTGTTCCCCACTACAAGCATAGCATGTGTGGATATCGTTTGCGTGGGGATTAGTGGTTACCTTGTTCTATAAGGAGACCAGGGTGGGTTTTCTTTTTCATACCAGGCTTCAGAGTATTGTTTGTTTGTTTTTTTATTCTTCTTCAACTTATTTTTTTGTTGTTGCCATTTTTGGAAACATTTTTAAAGGATCAGTTCTTGTAATCTGGCATCTATCCTTTCCCCACCTGACTTTACATGGCCAGGCCTAATCTCATGAGGGACACTTTTGCTATCTGGAACGTTAAATCTTTAAAAAAAGTCACCTAGTGAAACGTAAAAGGGTTCTTTCTCATTTATATCACCTTAAAGTAGATATCATCTTTCTTCAGGAAACATCTCTGCACTTTCGACCACTCTCTTTTAACAGGAGGGTGGATCGGTCAATCATTCCAATTTTCATTCTAAAACTAGAGGAGCAGCCATTTTAATTAGTAAAAACATTACACTTGACATTTCGAATGGTGAGGCAGACTCAGCAGGCCGTTTCATTATTGTAGTAGGAAGACTGTATAATACACCTGTTATCTTAGCTAACATTTATGCACCAAATTAGGATAACAGTTAATTTGTCACAAATGTATTTTCTCGATTACCAAATATGGCACACACACACACACACACACACACACACACACACACACACACACACACACACACACACACACACACCCCCTAATACTAGGTGGTGATATGAATTGTGCACTGTCGCCCAATCTGGATCGTAGCTCTCCTAAGGTATCATCTTCATCAAACACAGCATCCACAAATTAACCCTTTAAGACATACGGCATATCTGATGCTTGGCGTTTCCGCAATCCCATAACTAGGGAGTATTATTTTTTCCTCGCCAGTTCATAAGACCTTCTCATGTATAGATTACTTTTTCCTAGACAATAGATTTCTGCCACTTATTACTGAGTGTGATTACCAAGCTATAGTCATTTCGGATCATTCTCCCCCCCTCTCAACGACTCCTGTATGTATTACCCTGCCGGTCCTGGCAGTGACTCCTCAGGAACCTCCCCAGCTCCTGGTTCATCTTCTCCACCTGTCCGTTAGACTGAGGCCTATACCCAGAAGTGAGGCGGATCATGACCCCGAGCTTCCCCATAAAGGCTCTCCATACCGTGATGTGAATTGAGGGCCACAGTCGGAGACGATGTCCACTGGAAGGCCATAATGCTGGAAGACCTGCTGGAACAATATCTCAGCAACCTGAAGAGCAGTAGGGAGAGCAGAGAGAGGGATGAAACGACAGGATTTAGAAAATCTATCCACAACCACCAAAAATGGTGGTGAAACCGTCAAAGGAGGGGAGATCAGTGACAAAGTCAATGGATAGATGAGGCCAATGATGCTGAGGCATGGGAAGGAGTTTCCCTGCTGGAGCGTGCCGGGTTGGTTGGAGCACATACGGAGCAGGAGTTGACGTCGTGAATAACATCCTGCGCCAAGATAGGCCACCAGTACTTCTCGGAGATATGGGTGCATTCAGGACAGGACCCTCTCCCGAGTCGTAGAGACAGGACAAGGCATCGGCGTTGGTGTTCTTTGAACCTGGGCGATAGGTCAGTGTGAAGTCAAATCTCGTAACGAAAAGGGCCCACCTTGCTTGGCGCGGATTCAGCCTCCTCGCTGTCCATATGTACTCCAGGTTCCGATGGTCAGTGAGGATGACGGATGGGTCCTTGACGTCCTCAAGCCAGTGTCTCCACTTCTCTAATGTCAACTTCACCAAGAGCTCTCGATCACCAATGTCGTAATTCCTCTCGGCAGGGGACAGATTCTTAAGAGTAATCCGCACACGGATACAATTTTTTGTGGATTACCTTGTCGTTCAGACAGAACTGCCCCCACTCCCACCTCTGAAGCATCCACCTCCACCACAAAGGGTATCATGGGATCTGTGCGTTTCAACAATGGGGTGGAGGTGAAATGTCCCTTCAGTAGGCAGAAGGCCTCGTCAGCTGATGGACTCCACACCAACCTACAGGGACCACCCTTGAGGAGAGAGGTGAGAGGATGGAGATAAAGTTCCTGATGAAACGGCAGTAGGTGGCTGGCCATGACCTGACTGCATCTACCTTCTTGACCTCCATCTTCACCCCTTGCGGGCTGATTTGGTAGCCTAGGAAGGAGACAGCCTCCAGATGAAACTGGGACTTCTCTGTCTTGACAAACAGTTGGCTAGCCAGGAGGCATTCCAGGAGCGATGTGAGCGATGTGATCCTCCAAGGTAGCCGAGTAGACCAGGATGTCATCAATATACACAACCACCTGGAGTCTGAGAATGTCCCGGGAACACCTTGTTGACGAATGCCTGGAACACTGACAGAGCATTGGCTAAGTCAAATGGCATCACCAAGTACTTATAGTGACCAGACATCATGCTAAAAGCTGTCTTCCATTCATCCCCCTCCCAGATGCGGATGACGGGCCCAGATGAGCTGTCCGATGGCTGCCGTCACCGACGGGAGAGGGTAACGGTACTTGGTGGTGATATGATTGAGTCCTCTGTAGTCAATACATAGGTGTAACACTTCATCCTTCTTGGTCATGAAGAAGAAGCCTGCAGACCCAGAAGTGGACGTGCAGATGAATCATTGTTGGAGTGCATCATGGATGTACTCCATGGCCTTGGTTTTAGCCTACGACAGAGGTTGGATGCATCTGCGCAGGGGGCGCAGAGCCTGCAAGCAGGTCGATGGCACAGTCCCAGGGGCGATGAGGAAGGAGACAGGTGGCGCGGGTTTTGGAAAATACCTCCCGCAGGTCCTGGTATACCTCTGGGATGTTGGACTGAAGGGTAACCACAGGACTCAAACTGACATGGAACCACAGGGGATGAGCAAGAAGGTCCTCCGGCATTCTGGTGCCCAGTCTGTGATTTTCATCCTCAACCCATGAGATGGTGGGATTATGGTGTTGAAGCCAAGGGAGGCCGAGGATGATCTTGTGGGCTAGTGCACTGGTGATGAAAGGAATGTTCTCCTGATGGATGGACTCCACGGTGAGGGCGAGTGGTTTGGTGATGTGTGTGATGGTCCCGGAACCTAGTGGCCAATTATCGAGGGCTTGAACCGGGAAAGGAGATGAGAGCGGGTATGAGGTGATGTAAGAGAGGATGGGTTTGGTCAATAAAGGTCCCTGCGGCACTGGAACCCACTAATGCTGTAGAAACAGTACATGAGGGACAGTCAACTAGTGTGATCGACACCAAAAAGGGTTTGGCAGAAAGTGATGAAGAGGGGATACTCACACCTGCCCTAGGAGGTGGAAGACGACGTAACCGTCCCTCTGCTCTCGTGGATCCCGAGTTGGGACGTACCGGACACTGCTGGAGCCCTCCTTGACCACAATAGAGACAGAGCCCCAGCTTTATCCATCTGCATTGCGCCGCCGCGGGGAAGCGTGTGACCCCTACCTCTATGGGTTCAGGCTCTGATCCAAAGTGTTCACTGAGGGAGGGAGAGAAGCGATGAGAGTACCGACGCTCGTGAAGTAGGTTATCCAGACGGATGGCCATTGCGATGAGTGCATCAAAGGAGAGGTTGTCGTTTTGACAGGCCAGTTCTGTCTGGACCTCCTTGCGCAGTCCTCTGAATAGCGTAGGAAGCGCCGCCTCATTCCATCCCTGTATCCTGCACTGTCTGGAAGGTGAGCACGTACTTGGCAGCCATCTGGTCCACTGCCATAGTTGTAGTAGGCGCTCACCCCCCCCTCTGCCCTCCGGTGGATGATCAAAGATAGCCATGAACACCTCATATGAATCCAGCTCCTCCTGTCCTGTCTCCCAAACGGCCATGGTCCATTCCAACGCCCGCCCAATCAGCAGAGAAACAACCGTGGCAACCTTGGACCTCTCGGCGGATGGGGATTCCATCTGGTGCGAGGCAGCACTGTAGTAGGAAGCCACGGCATTTAGATGGGGTGCCGTCATATTCATCTGGAAGGGACATATGGGTGTCGCTGACCTGAGCGGGTTGTTGAATGGGCTGGTTTGCTGGATCGACTGGTGGTGGAGTATACTCTGCTAGTTGAAGTCAAAGCCTTGGGTATGTTCGAGACATGGAACACTGCAAAGAACCTCTTCCATAGCCTTCCCCAGTTGCGCCACCTGGTTGTGACGTTGACGAAGTAAGTATCCCTGTTCGTCAACCATCTGGGAGATGTTCTGATTTCCTGCTGCTTCCATTTGTAGAGGCAGCATTCTGTAACATAGACGCTGGGAGTTGAGAAGCAGGTGGTAAGTTTAATAAAACAACGAATATGGAACGATACAACATTGGAGTAGCATCTTGACATGAAACACAGAAGCAATACTGCCTGGGAATGAACCTAATGGAGTGCCATATAAAGGAGAGGTAATGAGTGAGGTAATGTCCAGGTGTGCCTCATGATTAACCGCAGGTGTGCGTAATGTCTGATGCCATGAACGCGTGATTATGGTTGGTAAACCGGTGACGTCGAATGCCAGAGGGGAGGATCGGGAGTAAGTGAAAGCAGGCTCCTTCTACTTTATTGCATGTTTTGAACATGCCCAAAAATGACAGATTTCTGGATTTCAATTTGAGACCTTTTCTAAGATACTGGAGAGACCTATAGAACGTTCTGCCTTTATTGCATTATTCAGTGTGGCACCACAGGAGGCCCCTTTAACTTCTTATGGGCAGGTGGGATGGTAGCGTCCCACCTGGCCAACATCCGGTGAAATTGCAGAGCGCGAATTTCAAATGACTAAAATATAAATATTTAACATTCATGAAAATACAAGTGTCATACATCAAAATAAAGCTTAACTTCCTGTTAATCCAGCCGCTGTGTCAGATTTCAAAATGACTTTACGGCTAAAGCACACCATGCGATTATCTGAGGACAGCGCCCCGCATACAAAAACATGAAACACATTTTTCAACCAGGCAGGTGCGACACGAAAGTCAGAAATAGCGATATAATAAATGCCTTACCTTTGAAGATCTTCTTCTGTTGGCACTCCAAAAGGTCCCAGTTACATCACAAATGGTCCTTTTGTTCGATAAAGTCCTTCTTTATATCCGTAAAAACTCAGTTTAGCTGGCACGCTAAATTCAATAATCCACCGGTTTCCCTCCTTCAAAATGCATACAAGATGAATCACAAACGTTACCAATAAACTTATCCAAACAACGTTTATAAATCAAACCTCAGGTACCCTAATACGTAAATAAACGATAAAATTTAAGATGGAGAATAGCATGTTCATTACCGGAGATAAATAACAAAAAACGTGCTTTCACCCACGCGCATGGAAACAATACAGCCAAAATGAGAGCCACTTAGAAAAACTACAACTTCTAGCTAATTTATCCAAAAACCAGCCTGAAACTCTTTCTAAAGACTGTTGACATCTAGTGGAAGCCCTAGGAACTGCAATCTGGGAGGACTTCGCCTCATAATAAACATGAAAGCCATTGGAACAGTGGAAGGCTGAATTCTTTTTTTTTTCGGATGGTTTGTCCTCGGAGTTTCGCCTGCCATATCAGTTCTGTTATACTCACAGACATCATTTTAACAGTTTTAGAAACTTGTGTTTTCTATCCAAATCTACCAATTATATGCATATCCTAGCTTCTGGGCCTGAGTAACAGGCAGTTTACCTTGTACACGCTTTTCATCCGGACGTGAAAATACTGCCCGCTACCCAAGAGAGGTTAAACAGTTCTATGGGCAACATGCTGGCATTTACTACTCTTCTAGCTATTTAAGTGGAAGGATGGTTTCTTCCTACTTTTAACCATTGGAAAAGGAAGTTATACAACATCTCAAGCTAGAGAAAATACGCTACTCCATCCTATCCTTTGTAGAAGACATGGACCCAGCTAATTTCACAACTCCATATACCAACCCAAATTAGAATTTGTATCCTTTTTTAAACTTCTTGAATAATATATATTTTTTGTACTATTTGATAATATTGCTCATTGTATATCATGCCTCATTTAAGTCTGGTTTTGGGTTGGTGCTCTGTTAGAGCATGGGAAGGGGTTGGGGTGGGTTTGATTTGGTAGAGGATCCGTGTGTTTTGATTTAATATGCACTCGAATAGCGACTGGAGACCACTTTACTGCATGTTATTTTTCACTCATGTTGGGTAGGCTACTCTGGTTATTCCGATATGTGACATTCCTTCCAACCTCTGTATGCCATGGGCTCTCCAACCCTGTTCCTGCAGCCACAAGTGTTTGGGCAAGTGAAGTCTGTTCGGGAACATCAAAAGTAACATGTTTTCACAACTAAACATATTTCAACTGTTGAAAGCCCCTCTCTCTGTGCACTGGAAAAAGGAAAGGAGGGGAGGAGATGGAAATACATGGTGGTAAGATATTCTGTAGCTAAAGCTAATATGTCAGCCTATTAACTATGTTACTATGCTATTCAAAAAGCAAATACAAATTCACTATAATTGTAGGCTAACTGTGCCAAAAAAAAAAGAAGAATGTTTTTCTGCCGTGTGTAATATGCGGTAGGCTATGTTTTGTATAACGGGACAATCATTTTAATTATGCTTTTTTGGGCTTGGATTCATATAGGCCTATGCATATACAGTGCATTCAGACAAAGTACTGAGTAAAGAGTCTGAATACATATGTAAATATGATTTCAGTTTTTTACTTTTAATAAATTTGCAAAAATAAAAACTGTTTTTGCTTTGTTATTATGGGATATTATGTGTAGATTGATGAGGGGGAAAAAACAATTTATCAATTCTAAAATTAGGCTGTAAACTAACAAAATCTGGAAAAAGTAAAGGGGTCTGAATACTTTCTGAATGCACTTTAGCGTATACATAAGCTCTAATATTAATATATTGTTTTGAATTAATCATCTCCTTAGAAAGCGCTGTCCATTTCGTTGTGTTAGGCTTTGAAACAACATCCAAAATGACCATGTTGAACTTCTTTCTTCAAATTGATCAATCACATTGATGTGAGTTTTAACCGTTTTGATGTGATTTTCAACTGCATTTGGATTTATGACAGAGTGGTTAGAGGGATAATAGAGCCCTGAGTACCAGGCCATTAGAGAACTGATGATCGTTAGAGAGTTAGGTACTACTAACATGTCCAGAGTGCACAAGAGGAGATTATCTTGACTCAACACGTAGAACATGATGGGAGCTATGATGATGCAGCCCAACTCCCAGTGCAGGCGAGCTTGCTTCATCCCGCAATAAGCCATTGTTTACAGATGGCTCGTTGCGGAAGCTTCTGTAGCCTGGCGTCCTTGATCAATGAAATCTAAACTATTCGGTTTCACCAAAATAAAGTTTCCAGTCAACAGAGGTACTATTCACTATTAAATAAGTAAAATATGAAATAACTATTTAATAATATTCACTATTAAATAAGCATTTAAAACACATTTTTATCCAGGGTCGCCCATTTTATGCCTGTGGGTTGCCATTGTAGTCCAGTCTAGACCACCCAGTCATGCGAAAGTAAGCTACAAGGTAATCTCCCACTTCTACAGACAGAAAATGGGAGACCCTGGATAGAAACGGGTTTTAAAATGCTTGTTTGATAGCGAAGGACACATTCAACATGTCAAATCGTTCCCAGAGATATGGGATATGCCTCTGTTGACTGGAAACTATATTTTGGTGAAACCGAATAGTTTTTATTTTGTTACTCAAGGACACCAGCCTACGGAAGCTTCCGCAACGAGCCATCTAAACAATGGAGCAACAGGCTAGCATGAGTAAGTGGAGCAGGCATGGTGCGCGTTATAACAAGGAACAAGGGGTCGGCTGCACTGATATAGACTGTCTGGATCCGTGAGACACATTTGACAGAAGTAACGAAATTAACACAAATTCTAGTACCAGACCATTTATGTTCTAGTATCGAAAAAGTACAGACGTTTTGGTATACCGTGCAACACTAGTTCGCTGATGTATGTGTGTGTTGTGGGCAACAATGCTCATCGCTCTGTGATGGACCTGTAACCACAGTGCTAGTGCACGTG
This sequence comes from Salmo salar, assembly GCF_965601325.2. Lineage (NCBI taxonomy): Eukaryota > Metazoa > Chordata > Actinopteri > Salmoniformes > Salmonidae > Salmo > Salmo salar. Next base: position 6,158,640 of record NC_138310.1, read on the forward strand.
ACCTTGCAGAGTTGCCTGTGGAAAGCCCCTAAGGGGAGCTTTGTCTCTCATCTAGCCTACCTCTGTCTCTGCAACCCCTTTCCTCTGCTCACTCAGTCTCTGGTAATTTTGTCTTTTAAATCACCTTTCCCCTTTCTTTCCCCCATCACTCTGTCTATGCCTCCCCTCTCTTTGGCTGTGTGGCCCTACCCCCCTGTGTGGGTGAGACGTGGTACTGTGTGTGGTTTACCGTCTTTAACCTGTACACAAGATGAGTGGCCCCGTGTGATTGACTGATCTGCCTGAATAGCTTTTTACAGAGCCAGGGCCAGTGTACACAGACCAACTGACAGACAGAGCCAGACGCACCACCACTAAGCAACGAAGGCTGCTTTATCGATGCTGCACCTCTGGGCCTGTTTTGCCGGGGCCAGGCCTTGTTATTTTAGGAGCCCCGGTCAGAGGTCAAAACTGCAGAGCTGTACATGTTTCATTCTGTGCCCAGCAGTGTACAAGGATAAGGGAGAGCAAATGTCTGGAGTGTACACTCAGTCTCCCACTTTTACCAGTCCTCCTTATCTCTGTTTGCTTCTGTGCTCGCACACATGCACAAACTTAAAAGTGTGCACACACAAAATGTTGAAAAAGTCAAGGGGTCTGAATACTTTCCGAATTTACTGTATAGACCTATAGTACGATTATTGGTAAGAGAGCAGCGTTTTGGTCCCGAGGTCAGCGCACGGAGAATGGACTGATTTGGCCATTTTGGGAAATGGTTTAGCATGAAAGTGAGACTAACTAAACAAAACGAAATCCTCCACTCACAGTAAGTGTTAAAATGTAATGTCTTTTTTTAAAGGAGCAGAGGTCAATCAAATACACGTTTTGTTGACATCCAACATCAGCATTGACCGTTTACTTGACCGCTGCTGCTTAAAGACATTTAAATACTATTTCAGTGACAGCAGGTTTTCCTAGTTTTTAATCACACAACATACATGACCAAAATGGCAGCTTGGGTGTTATGTGCAAAATGATCATGACCATTTTACTGTGCTACAATTCTGATAGAAACATGGCACGTTACATTCTGATCTATTTCCACCGGAGGACACTTGCCAATCTACACTAAGGAGGCCACTGACGCATGTTAAATGGCGGAAAGCCATACATCTCATTAAGCACATTTAAAAGCAACATTAATTAACCACACATTGCCCTTTGCACACAGTCACTGTTGGTGTGTGAACGGTTTCTCTCTCACATGTGGACATACACAATAATATGCGTAGTGTCAACTCCCATACAATGGCTAGCCTATGATTCCTTATTAAGCATGGACAATTTTTTTTATTATAGCACATACAATGAAAATGGCGGCATTTTAATGAATTCAAGCATATTACTTGGCAGATAATACACTGGCAATGCCTTTATGCCTGCCTGGAACAAGCAAACTACATTTATAGATTAGTTTTGCCTACATAATTCTACAATTTCAAGGTTGCAAAATTGCTTAGGGTTTTCGAGAAACAGGACCTGGTAAGAGAAAGACAGTTGGTTTGATATTGAGACCCGAGTGATGAAAACTGAAACTGCAGTGTCTAGTAATCTCTGTGGATGATTATGAACTCTGCACGAGAACCAGTTTAGCTGGTTTTCATTCGTCTGCGTGCGGTAGGCTTGTAGCAGGTGTTCTGATTTATACATTAGAGAAAATATGGTGTTTGGTTTAGGGATGTTAATGGTTGACCATTAATCGTTAATCAGTTAGCCGCTGAAAAACATTTGACCGGTCATGCTTATCGGTCTATAGGTTGATTTGCATAATTTTGTGGAATTAAACAGACGCATGTGTATTTTCGTTCGTCGTCGTATTTTATCACATGGCGCACAGCATACAGAGTCTAGTTTGAGTCTAGTTTGAGGAGCGGATAGCCTATCACCTGTCAGACAGCGCAAGAGCAGCTCCTCAAAAAGCTGGTACTGGAGTGAAACCTGCTTTTATAAACCCAGTCATTGCGCAACAAATAACCATTCTAAATGCAATTGCGTGTTAAAACTGTATTCATGGCTACGATTAAAAATACGTCATTTTTATTTCTCAATCTCAATTTGTAAAAAAAAGTGCGCAGCCCATTCGAGTGCATAGGCTATAGTCAACGGTAAACAGGCAATCAGCGCGTCACCCACCACTACAATGTGAGTTTGAGGCAGTATACTTGTTTGAAACTTGAACGTTTTACTTTACCTCAAATAACGAGGAATGTCTTACCTGGCTTGAAATTAGCCTAGCCAAAATCCAACCGTCGAAATATCAACTTTCTTTCGTTGTCCAAAAGCACAATCCTAATCATATTAGCAACTCATCCTGGTTGTTGCTATTAGATTCCCCCTCTAAATTTCTAACTGCAATTTTTGTTTATCTCTGCCACATATGGAACCGCTCGCATGAGGGGCGCTGTTTAGAACGGTGTTTTCCCGTGAATTGCATTTTGGCAAAAGTTAGAAAATTACATTTTATTAGCTACTTCATTAAATCAAATCTGATTTGTCACATGCGCCGAAATACAACATACTTACAAGCCCTTAAACAACAATGCAGTTAAGAAAAATACACAGAGGAACTCTGGAGCTCTGTTAGAGTGACCATTGGGTTCTTGGTCACCTCCCTGACCAAGGCCCTTCTCCCCTCGATTGCTGAGTTTGTCCGGACGGCCAGCTCTAGGAAGAGTCTTGGTGGTTCCAAACTTCTTCCATTTAAGAATGGAGGCCACTGTGTTCTTGAGGGCATTCAATGCTGCAGAAATGTTTGGTTACCCTTCCCCAGACCTGTGCCTCAACACAATCCTGTCTCAAAGCTCTACGGACAATTCCTTCAACCTCATGGCTTGGTTTTTGCTCTGAAATGCACGGTCAACTTAAATCAAGTTGTAGAAACATCTCAAGGATGATCAATGGAAACAGGATGCACGCTGAGCTTAATTTCATAGCAAAGGGTCTGAATACTTATGTAAATAAGGTATTTGTTTTTTTATGTTACAATATTTTTTTTGTTTTTTGTTTTTTTTATACAAAAAAAACTTTTACTTCTATATACAGTTGAAGCCGGAGGTTTACATACACTTAGGTTGGAGTCATTAAAACTCATTTTTCAACCACTCAACACATTTGTTGTTAACAAACTATAGTTTTGGCAAGTCGGTTAGGACATCTACTTTGTGCATGACAAGTTTTCCAACTATTGTTTACAGACAGATTATTTCACTGTATCACAATTCCAGTGGATCAGAAGTTTACATACACTAAGTTGACTGTGCCTTGACACAGCTTGGAAAATTCCATAACATGTCATGGCTTTAGAAGCTTCTGATAGGCTAATTGACATCATTTGAGTCAATTGGAGGTGTACCTGTGGATGTATTTCAAGGCCTACCTTCAAACTCAGTGCCTCTTCAATTGACATCATTTGAAAATCAAAAGAAAATCAGCCACAAGTCTAGGTCATCCTTGGAAGCAATTTACAAACGCCTGAAGGTACCACGTTCATCTGTACAAACAATAGTATGCAAGTATAAACACCATGGGACCACGCAGCCGTAATACCGCTCAGGAAGGAGACGCGTTCTGTCTCCTAGAGATGAATGTACTTTGGTGCGAAAGTGCAAATCAATCCCAGAACAACAGCAAAAGGACCTTGTGAAGATGCTGGAGGAAACGGGTACAAAAGTATCTATATCCACAGGGTACAAAAGTATCTATATCCACAGTAAAAACAAGTCCTATATCATCGGCAAGGAAGAAGCCACTGCTCCAAAACCACCATAAAAAAGCCAGACTACGGTTTGCAACTGCACATAGGGACAAAGATCGTACTTTGTTGAGAAATGTCCTCTGGTCTGATGAAACAAAACTAGAACTATTTGGCCATAATGACCATCGTTATGTTTGGAGGAAAAAAGGGGAGGCTTGCAAGCCGAAGAACACCATCCCGACCGTGAAGCACAGGGGTGGCAGCATCATGTTGTGGGGGTGCTTGGCGGCAGGCAGGCAGGCAGGCAGGCAGGCGGACAGACGGAAAAGTATTTGATCCCCTGCTGATTTTGTACGTTTGCCCACTTACAAAGAAATTATCAGTCTATCATTTTAATAGTAGGTTTATTTGAACAGTGAGAGACAGAATAACAAAACTATCCAGAAAAACGCAGGTCAAAAATGTTAGAAAATGATTTGCATTTTAACGAGGGAAATAAGTATTTGACCCCTCTTCAAAACATGACTTAGTACTTGGTGGCAAAACCCTTGTTGGCAATCACAGAGGTCAGACGTTTCTTGTAGTTGGCCACCAGGTTTGCACACATCTCAGGAGGGATTTGTCCCACTCCTCTTTGCAGATCTTCCCCGGCAGTAAGGTTCGAGGCTGACGTTTGGCAACTCGAACCTTCAGCTCCCTCTGCAGATTTTCTATGGGATTAAGGTCTGGAGACGGGCTAGGCCACTCCAGGACCTTAATGTGCTTCTTCTTGAGCCACTCCTTTGTTGCCTTGGCCGTGTGTTTTGGGTCATTGTCATGCTGGAATACCCATCCACGACCCATTTTCAATGCCCTGGCTGAGGGAAGGAGGTTTTCACCCAAGATTTGACGGTACATGGCCCCATCCATCGTCCCTTTGATGCGGTGAAGTTGTCCTGTCCCCTTAGCAGAAAAACACCCCCAAAGCATAATGTTTCCACCTCCGTAGTCTTCCCTGTGGCTCAGTTGGTAGAGCATGGTGTTTGCAACGCCAGGGTTGTGGGTTCGATTCCCACGGGGGGCCAGTACAAAAAAGAAAAATGCATGAAATTAAATGTATGCATTCACTACTGTAAGTCGCTCTGGATAAGAGCGTCTGCTAAATGACTAAAATGTAAATGTGTTTGACGGTGGAGATGGTGTTCTTGGGGTCATAGGCAGCATTCCTCCTCTTCCAAACACAGCGAGTTGAGTTGATGTCAAAGAGCTCCATTTTGGTCTCATCTGACCACAACACTTTCACCAGTTGTCCTCCGAGTCATTCAGATGTTCATTGGCAAACTTCAGACGGGCTTGTATATGTATTCTTGAGCAGGGGGACCTTGCGGGCGCTGCAGGATTTCAGTCCTTCACGGCGTAGTGTGTTACCAATTGTTTTCTTGGTGACTATGGTCCCAGCTGCCTTGAGATCATTGACAAGATCCTCCCGTGTAGTTCTGGGCCGATTCCTCACCGTTCTCATGATCATTGCAACTCCACGAGGTGAGATCTTGCATGGAGCCCCAGGCCGAGGGATATTGACAGTTCTTTTGTGTTTCTTCCATTTGTGAATAATTGCACCAAATGTCACCAAGCTGCTTGACGATGGTCTTGTAGCCCATTCCAGCCTTGTGTAGGTCTACAATCTTGTCCCTGACATCCTTGGAGAGCTCTTTGGTCTTGGCCATGGTGGAGAGTTTGGAATCTGATTGATTGATAGCTTCTGTGGACATGTGTCTTTTTTTTTACTTTTTTTTTTACAGTTAATAAACAGATTAGGAGCACTCCCTTTAAGAGTGTGCTCCTAATCTCAGCTCGTTATCTGTATAAAAGACACCTGGGATTCAGAAATCTTTCAGATTGAGAGGGGTCAAATACTTATTTCCCTCATTAAAATGCATATCAATTTATAACATTTCTGACATGCGTTTTTCTGGATTTTTTTGTTGTTATTCTGTCTCTCACTGTTCAAATAAACCTACCATTAAAATTATAGACTGATCCTTTCTTTGTCAGTGGGCAAACGTACAAAATCAGCAGGGGATCAAATACTTTCCCCCCCCCGGGGGGGGGGAGCTGTATGTATGTATGTATGTATGTATGTATGTATGTATGTATGTATGTATCACACACACAGTTGAAGTCGGAAGTTTACATACACCTTAACCAAATACATTTAGGCCTTGGCTGATTTCTTTTGATTTTCCCATGATGTCAAGCAAAGAGGCAGTGAGTTTGAAGCTAGGCCTTGAAATACATCCACAGCCTATCAGAAGCTTCTAAAGCCATGACATCATGTTACGGAATTTTCCAAGCTGTTTAAAGGCAAAGTCAACTTAGTGTATGTAAACTTCGGACCCACTATAATAGTGATACAGTGAATTATAAGTGAAATAATCTGTCTGTAAACAATTGTTGGAAATATTACTTGTGTCATGCACAAAGTAGATGTTCTAACCGACTTGCCAAAACAATAGTTTGTTAACAAGAAATTTGTGGAGTGGTTGAAAAACGACTTTTAATGACTCCAACCTAAGTGTACGTAAACTTCCGACTTCAACTGTATATAGACAGGTGTGTGCCTTTCCAAATCATGTCCAATCAATTGAATTTACCACAGGTGGACTCCAATGAAGTTGTAGAAACATCTCAAAGATGATCAATGGAAACAGCATGCACCTGAGCTCAATTTCGAGTCTCATAGCAAAGGGCCTGAATTCTTATGTAAATAAGGTATCAGTTTAAACCTGTTTTTCCTTCATCATTATGGGGCATTTTGTGTAGATTGATGAGGAAAAACATCAATCAATTTTAGAATAAGACTAACATAAAATGTGGAAAAAGTCCAGGGATCTGAATACTTTCGAAGCACTGTATGTCAATCTACTATCCCCCATAGTACAAAAGGTAAACCTATTGTAAATATTCCAAACATGGTCTGGGACAGTTGTGGGATGCGATAGATCCATAGATCCCAAATTAATACAACCACTAGCATCAAAAATACTTTTTTACGCAATGTGGCTGACGCAACAGATCAGAATGTTTAGCTTAAAATGTTGAAAAACTATTAGGCTATTTCTTCACATTATAAGCGCAGCAATGCACACATGGTAGTAGGCTATAAGCACGAAAGTTCCATTAGCGCAAAACACCATTGTCAAAAGTGACCGCAAATGCAATTAAACTTTTAGTTTAAAGGTGCATTTACATGGTGAAAATGATCTTCCACAAACTTGAAACTCACACGCTGCGTATGTATGCCACTTAGGCTCTACACCCCTCGTAAAGTGGATTAATGAGCTCACATTTTAATAAGTTATTTGGACCCCTTTTGTTTAAATAATATTTGAATCAAAACCTATAGGCATATGGGCTAAGCTACATAGGGTGTGCAACTATGATTAGAAAAGGTCGCAAAAAAAAGCTTTGTTTCTTATGCTGGGCATCATTCACAAGTGACAATATATATTTCACAACTGATAGGCTAATATTGTCACCCATTAGATTATTCGTGATTTAATCTTGTCTTTACATATACTAAATAATATAAACTCAGCAAAAAAGAAACGTCCCTTTTCAGGAACCTGTCTTTCAAAGATAATTCGTAAAAATTCAAATAACTTCTCAGATCTTCATTGTAAAGGGTTTAAACACTGTTTCCCATGCTTGTTCAATGAAACAAACAATTAATGAACATGCACCTGTGGAACGGTCGTTAAGACACTAACAGCTTACAGACGGTAGACAATTAAGGTCACAGTTATGAAAACTTAGGACACTAAAGAGGCCTTTCTACTGACTCTGAAAAACACCAAAAGAAAGATGCCCAGGGTCCCTGCTCATCTGCATGAATGTGCTTTAGGCATGCTACAAGGAGGCATGAGGACTGCAGACATGGCCAGGGCAATAAATTGCAATGTCCGTACTGTGAGATGCCAAAGACAGCGCTACAGGGAGACAGGACGGACAGCTGATCGTCCTCGCAGTGGCAGACCACATGTAACAACACCTGCACAGGATCAGTACATCCGAACATCACACCTGCCTACAGGATGGCAACAGCAACTGCCCGAGTTACACCAGGAACGCACAATCCCTCCATTAGTGTTCAGCCTGTCTGCAATAGGCTGAGAGAGGCTGGACTGAGGGCTTGTAGGCCTGTTGTAAGGCAGGTCCTCACCAGACATCACCGGCAACAACGTCGCCCACGAGCACAAACCCACCGTCGCAGGACCAGACAGGACTGGCAAAAAGTGCTATTCACTGACGAGTCGCGGTTTTGTCTCACCAGGGGTGATGGTCGGATTCGCGTTTATCGTCAAAGGAATGAGCGCTACACCGAGGCCTGTACTCTGGAGCGGGATTGATTTGGAGGTGGAGGGTCCGTCATGGTCTGGGGTGGTGTGTCACAGCATCATCGGACTGAGCTTGTCATTGTAGGCAATCTCAACGCTGTGCGTTACAGGGAAGACATCCTCCTCCCTCATGTGGTACCCTTCCTGCAGGCTCATCCTGACATGACCCTCCAGCATGACAATGCCACCAGCCATACTACTCATTCTGTGCATGATTTCCTGCAAGATAGGAATGTCATTGTTCTACCATGGCCAGCGAAGAGCCCGGATCTCAATCCCATTGAGCACGTCTGGAACCTGTTGGATCGGAGGGTGAGGGCTAGAGCCTTTCCCCCCAGAAACGTCCAGGTACTTGCAGGTGCCTTGGTGGAAGAGTGGGGTAACATCTCACAGCAAGAACTGGCAAATTTGGTGCAGTTTATGAGGAGATGCACTGTAGTACTTAATGTAGCCACACCAGATACTGACTTACTTTTGATTTTGACCCCCCCTTTATTCAGGGACACATTATTCAATTTCTGTTAGTCACGTCTCTGTGGAACTTGTTCAGTTTATGTCTCAGTTTTTGAATCTTATTATGGTCAAACAAATATTTACACATGTTAAGTTTGCTGAAAATAAACGCAGTTGACAGTGAGAGGGCGTTTCTTTTTTTGCTGAGTTTATGTGTGAAAGTTGTTTTGATTTAGAATGGACCATTATCATGCACCTGTATCGAAACCGGGTCAGCGGGATGTCATCTATGCACTTAAATAGCGTATGGAGGACACTTTTCCCCGTGGTTTATTTTCATGCCAGCTAGGTAGGCTATACTCCTGTTGTAAATATAAGCAATGTGCTTAATGTGTGTCTCTATGGGTACTACATCTATTGCAGTTACAAAGTTAACACTCGACGAGAGCCCAATATGGTTACTGCCCAGAGAAGGAAGATGCCAGCTGAACTGAAACGTTTATGTCAAGCTTTAGATCACCTGTATTTGACAGCCAGTTTAGGTTGAGCAACCTAAACGTCACTTCCAAATTATCAGAGCTCCTGCAGCAGCAATTGCCAATAATAGGTGAAGCCCAGTTTAATGAAATAAAACCCCATCAGAAAGAGCCAGATGAATGTGATAGTAGAAGGGGAGAGCCCAGTTCAGCAGCTGGGACCAGGGGGCTTTACCTTGGGGGGGTCATAGAGCTCCAGCTGGAACCTCTCTCCTGCTAGGCCGTCTCTGATCTTCCTCACCAGTAGGCGGCAGCGCTCCCAGCGATGCTGCGTGTCCGAGATAGTGTCGTCAACCACCAGGTACCTCAGCTGCCCCTCTTTGCAGCTGCCCGCAGCCTGCGGCCTGCGCTTCACACTCTGCCTACTGCCAAACCTGCTGGCCAGACGGTCTAGGAGGTGGGCCGCCATGGACGAGGCAGAGGCAGTGGTCTCGGGGGAGGGGTTCACAGTCAGCGCTGACAACGATAAGGCCGTCACTTCGTCCAGTGTCCCTCCTGTTCCCCTGTCCCCCGACCCGCTCAACAGCAGGTCCTGAGGTGGCGGCAGGGGCTCCTTAAGAAGACAGCGCACGCTCTGCCTAATCTGGCTGACAGAGAAGTGTGTGACATCAGCAGCAGCGGAGGAGGGTGAGGTGGGGGTGTACCATTCAGACACAGGCCGCCGCTCCGACACAGACACCTCCTCCTGGCTGTGGCTCCGGACGGGAGCTCGAGCTCTCACCCCCAGGCTGGCTGATGAGCACTGGAGGGGCTGCTCCATCACCACGTGCTTCGGCTTTGGGTCCAGCACGGTGAACAGGGCCGGGGCGCCAGGCTGGCCCGCCTCCCGGTAGTCCAGCACCCCAGAGGAGGTGATGTGGAGCTGGCCCATCATGGGCGAAGGGGCCGATGCAGGGATCTTTTCGGCCACCTCGCTGTGGAAGTGCTGCTGGAACAGCTCGCTGAACTGCTTGGAGAAGCTGTCCGGTGGGATGACATCATGCTCTGGCCGCTCCCTGGCAAAGTTACGGTAGTGGTTGGCTAGTTTCCGGGCCGTGGCTATGGCATGCAACTCGCAGAATTCCCTCCAGCCACACGGTGCTGCAACGGAAGCTGTGGTTGTCGCCTGATGGATAGTGTCACCATTCATTGCAGTAACCAGCACAGCTGAGAATCACTACAAATTAAAAGGTGTTGGGGGGACAGGGGAGGGAAGAGATGTATTATTAATAGGGGCCATTTTAATACATTCACTTACATTTGAAAAATATCTATTGATACAGATCCAAGGCCTATTCAATCAAACTTAAAACCTTCAATTATCATTAAGGACCTCTGGTGCACCCAAAATCCAAGACCTTTGGAAGTCTAAGGGAAGAGTATGAAACACAACACGTAGTTGGACATTTGGAAAAGGAGAGCAGATTTCTGATTTGACATACCATAAAACTAATTTAAAACAAATTATATTTATTTACAGATTAAGTATCTGCTGCACCCAAAAATGTCATTTGATTCATTGGGAAAACACACACACACACACACACACACACACACACACACACACACACACACTTATAAAGAAGATTCTGATAAATCTGAAGAGCAACCAGAGGAAAAAGTTACTAGATGATTGTAGTAGCCTCAGTCATAAACTATAAAAGCATATATCCTTGAAATAATTGTTGTAGCAAAGTAAGTCTATTTACTTCTATGGCCATTGAAATGCAAATAATAAAGAGGGTGAGAGGGCAAGCACAATAATAAGGAAAAGGTATCCTGCTAGCCTACCTTGAGAACAACTTCATTACACCTCAACTCCCGAGTGGCGCAGCGGTCTAAGGCACTGCATCTCAGTGCTAAAGGGGTCACTACAGACACCCTGGTTCGATTCCAGGCTGTATCACAACCGGCCGTGATTGGGAGTCCCATAGGGCGGCGCACAATTGGCCCAGTGTCGTCCGGGTTTGGCCGGTGTAGGCCGTCATTTTAAATAAGAATTTGTTCTTAACTGACTTGCCTAGTTAAATAAAAAAATAAACCTGAGTTACTAAAATGGCGGGGCAATAAAACCTGATTAGATTAAGTCCAAATCAGTTTCATATGCTTTACAGAGGAAGAAGGCCACATGAATGGAGCCAATACAGTAATGTGACAGTGAATGAAGGGCAGATAGAGGAAGTTGGCTTTAGCATTTCTCAATGGATGCCGCAAACAGCTGAGGCTTCTCCTTTTTCAAGATGAGAGCCCATGTTGTGGACTACTGTTGCCAATACACACACACACACACACACACACTAGGCAGTCATCTGTGGCCTCTCCCTCCCTCTAGACCGAAGACCAAGGCCTGTGAAACGCCAATATTCTGAGCTTAATTGTGATAACGGTTTTAGCCAAAATTCATTGCCTTTGTGGAAATAGTCAAAGTCTAACGTCAAAGTCTCCAACTGCCTTCAAAAAACAAAAAGGTCAAATGCTGTGGAATTTTTTTAATCAAATGAGATGCCTTACCAATGGGTGCATTGATCAAACCTCAGCTTTCTACGCTCATACACATTTTAACAGGAATAAGGAAATTAAACAAATAACTGGATGCTTCCTTTAAGTAATGGGTCAATGGACTGATGCATCCATCTCCCCAAAATAGAGACATTCAATGACCCTTCTGAGAACGGAATTTTTTTCAAAAGAATCTCTGACTAGGGTTTGTTTTTCAACATGGCTCCCAACATCAAAAAGCAACACAACCCAATGCTGGAGTTACGCACTTTCATGGTGTATTAAACAATCATTTCCTCATTACATACCTTTGCAGCAGAATAAGGTCTACTAGAGGAAGTGGGGGCGAACCTTTCTCAACAGATCACAGAAACCACAGAATCAGGGGGAGTGGCCCAGCCCTGCATGGAGGAAAAAAAGAAAAAAAAAAGTGCGGTCTCTTGGACTGAAATCTCTAACCTAAATTTGACTGAGTGCCCCACTTTTTTCTGTTTCGGCTCACTAACAAACCATGTTTTTTTTATATACCGTATAGGAGTCTGAGATGTCACTTTAATGTGTGTCAGAGGCATAGGTAGCATCCAGATATATTGTGTCACCAACCATCAATGCCCCACTACCCTTCCTCCCCACCCCAAAACCCTGTATGCATGCTCCCGCTGGCACTCCCACCCCTGTCGCGGGCCCCTAGATCACTGTTTCTATCAGCGAAGCCAGCTCAGTCATGACTCAGCAGCCTCCAGCACTGCAACACACACGTCCTCTCCTCCAGTGTGCCTGCCTTGCCCTGGCCGTCTCAGTCCTCCGCATTCTCTTTGGGCACACGGCTGAGCCCAGTGACACTACCCAAACCCTCCTCTCTGGGTCACCAACAGTCCATACTCACTGTGCCATCATGTTTTACTAGAGGCAGAGCAGAGACAACCCTACACATACACAGTAGTGTCATCATGTGATATTATCAGCCCTAGTGGATGCCCTCTTGCAGGGTGAACCTATTTAGATATCGGAGGTCATATCTGTGCTCTCACACACACACACACACACACACACACACACACACACACACACACACACACACACACACACTACACAGTGTTTCTTGTTCGCCCCGGTGGGAACGGCGGTTACTTTAGGGCATGGAGAAGACAAAAGAGACCTCACTGACTTGTTTACATCCTCAAGCCTGCTGCAGTGGGCCCAGTAAGGAGTTTATCCCAGGCAGATGACAAACACTCACCTTGAACATACTGTGACACAGAGATAAAGTTGACTGTTTCACTAAGGCTTAGCAAGAGAACTCCCCCCCCCCCCCCCCCTCTATTCTTAGGCTACATAAGTAACTGTTAACGTAACCAATCCCCTGTTATCACACGATAACTTGAATCCAATCCAAAATTCTGTTGTCGCTTCTCCATATTGCACTGGTTTGGTGTTTGAATACAAGGGGTTTTCAGGAAAGAAGAAAACACTGACAAACTGGGAACACAGAGAACTATGTAAACGCCACATTTTGGCCTGGGTCTCTGAGGGAGGGAGGGAACGAACCCAGGTGGCAGACTCACTGAGACAAAAGATAGCTCTAGCGGCCAGTTCTGCTTGGGCAGCAATCTCAGGAACAGGAAACCCTGCCCTGCCCGGGCCTGGCAACCAGCTCCAACAGAAACCCTACCCCTAGACTAGCCTGGAAACTGTGGGAGCCAGCTCCCATACCAGTTCAATACCCTGAGCCAGAGAGGAAGCTGAAGTGCACACCAGCCAGCTTGAAGTCCACATACAGCAACGACATCATATTGGTGTAGGCTATGTGGGAAAGGGATGGGATACGTGTTCAGTTCTCTGTGTCAACTCCTTGTCCATACAAAGAAATAATCTAAAGTGGTCACAAATTATAGTATAGACTACTAGTGGAGTATATTGTATTGGCAACTAGATATTTTCTTTACCTCTCTAGTAGCTTCTGGGTACATTACCTTTATAGTTGATTCCTCTTTGGCAGAGGAGCCATAAAGTCTACCCTTTGTTTTAATCCCCAGTCTTTCAACATGCTTTACGCACAACAATGCAAGCTCAGCCCAACACAATGTAGCTATACTTTAGACGCACAGAAGGAACACAAACAATTTCTTGGATTTACACTGAAATAAACAAACAAAATAAAACGCAACATGCAACAATTTCAAAGATTTTACCGAGTTACAGTTCATAAGGAAATCAGTCAATTGAAATAACTAAATTAAGCCCTAATCTATGGATTTCACATTACAGGGAATACAGATATGCACCTGTTGGTCACAGATAGCTTTAAAAAAAGTAGGGGCGTGGATAAGAAAACCAGTCAGTATCTGGTGTGACCACCATTTGTCTCATGCAGCGCGACACATCTCCTTCGCATATAGTTGATCTGGCTGTTGATTGTGGCCTGTGGAATGTTATCCCACTCCTTTTCAATCGCTGTGTGAAGTTGCTGAATATTGTCGGGAACTGGAACGCGCTGTAGAGCATCTAAAACATGCTTAAATGGGTGACATGTCTGGTGAGTATGCAGACCATGGAAGAACTGGGACATTTTCAGCTTCCAGGAATTGTGTACAGATCCTTGCGACATGGGGCCGTGCATTATCTTTGTGAAACATGAGGTGATGGCGGCGGATGAATGGCACAACAATGGGACTCAATGGGACTCACTCGCCACAGTATCTCTGCATTCAAATTGCCATCGATAAAATGCAATTTGTTCATTGCCTATTGCTTATGCCTGCCCATAACCCCAGCGCATCCATGGGGCACTCTGTTCACCACATTGACATCAGCAAATCGTTGGCCCACACGACGGCATACATGCTGTCTGCCATCTGCCCAGTACAGATGAAACCGGGATTAATCCCTGAAGAGCACACTTCTCCAGCGTGCCAGTGGCCATCAAAGGTGAGCATTTGCCCACTGAAATTGGATATGACGCCAAACTGCAGACAGGTCAAGACCCTGGTGAAGACGACAAGCAGGAAGATGAGCTTCCCTGAGACGGTTTCTGACAGTTTGTGCAGAAATTATTTGGTTGTGCAAACCCACAGTTTCATCAGTCAGGGTGGCTGGTCTCAGATGATCCCGCAGGTGAAGAAGCCGGATGTAGAGGTCCTGGGCTGACGTGGTTACACTTGGTCTGCGGTTGTGCGAACAGTTGGACGTACTGCCAAATTCTCCATAATGAGAAATTAACATTCAATTATCTGACAATTACATTCCAACAGTCAGCATGCCAATTGCACACTCCCTTAAAACTTGAAATCTGTGATATTTCATGACAAAAACTGCACATTTTAGAGTGGTCTTTCACTGTCCCCAGCACAAGGTGTACCTGTGTAATGATCATGCTGTTTAATCAGCTTCTTGATATGCCACACCTGTCAGGTGGATGGATTATCTTGATATCACCATTGATATTTAAATGTACATTTTTACTTCTAATTACTAAAACAAAGATGACTGCCGGTCCACCTACAATTCAATGTCATGTCAAATTGTCATGTATATTCTATTATCTATATTTCCATAGGTTTCCTACGGAGGATTGACAGTATAATTTAAAAACAGATATTCCATTCAATAAAACATTATCCCAAGTGTGGCCCTCCAACCATCTATAATGTTGAAATTTTTTACATTTATTAAACATGAGCACCTTAGATGATGTAAAATAGGCACTAATTGACGTTTTAAAAGGGTAAACAAATTACATACTTTTTATTAAAAACATTTTTATGCAGAGAATTATACATTGCTCAAAAAATTTAAGGGAACACTAAAATAACACATCCTAGATCTGAATGAATGAAATAATCTTCTTAAATACTTTTTTCTTTACATAGTTGAATGTGCTGACAACAAAAATCACGCAAAAATAATCAATGGCAATCCAATCTATCAACCCATGGAGGTCTGGATTTGGAGTCACACTCAGTGGAAAACCACACTACAGGCTGATCCAACTTTGATGTAATGTCCTTAAAACAAGTCAGAATGAGGCTCAGTAGTGTGTGTGGCCTCCACGTGCCTGTATGACCTCCCTACAACGCCTGGGCATGCTCCTGGACAGTCTGTGGTGCAACGTGGCATTGGTGGATGGAGCGAGACATGATGTCCCAGATGTGCTCAATTGGATTCAGGTCTGGGGAATGGGCGGGCCAGTCCATAGCGTCAATGCCTTCCTCTTGCAGGAACTGCTGACACACTCCAGCCACATGAGGTCTAGCATTGTCTTGCATTAGGAGGAACCCAGGGCCAACCGCACCAGCATATGGTCTCACAAGGGGTCTGAGGATCTCATCTCGGTACCTAATGGCAGTCAGGCTACCTCTGGCGAGCACATGGAGGGCTGTGCAGCCCCCCAAAGATTTGCCACCCCACACCATGACTGACCCACCGCCAAACCGGTCATGCTGGAGGATGTTGCAGGCAGCAGAACGTTCTCCACGGCGTCTCCAGACTCTGTCACGTCTGTCACGTGCTCAGTGTGAACCTGCTTTAATCTGTGAAGAGCACAAGGCGCCAGTGGCGAATTTGCCAATCTTGGTGTTCTCTGGCAAATGCCAAACGTCCTGCACGGTGTTGGGCTGTAAGCACAACCCCCACCTGTGGACGTTGGGCCCTCATACCACCCTCATGGAGTCTGTTTCTGACCGTTTGAGCAGACACATGCACATTTGTGGCATGCTGGAGGTCATTTTGCAGGGCTCTGGCAGTGCTCCTCCTTGCACAAAGGTGGAGGTAGCGGTCCTGCTGCTGGGTTGTTGCCCTCCTACGGCCTCCTCCACGTCTCCTGATGTACTGGCCTGTCTCCTGGTAGCGCCTCCATGCTCTGCACACTACGCTGACAGACACAGCAAACCTTCTTGTCACAGCTCGCATTGATGTGCCATCCTGGATAAGCTGCACTACCTGAGCCACTTGTGTGGGTTGTAGACTCCGTCTCATGCTACCACTAGAATGAAAGCACCGCCAGCATTCAAAAGTGAGCAAAACATCAGCCAGGAAGCATAGGAACTGAGATGTGGTCTGTGGTCACCACCTGCAGAACCACTCCTTTATTGGGGGTGTCTTGCTAATTGCCTATAATTTCCACCTGTTGTCTATTCCATTTGCACAACAGCATGTGAAATGTATTGTCAATCAGTGTTGCTTCCTAAGTGGACAGTTTGATTTCACAGAAGTGTGATTGACTTGGAGTTACATTGTGTTGTTTAAGTGTTCCCTTTATTTTTTTTGAGCAATGTATAATAGTATGACAACCCTGTTTGTAAGCTTTTAAATGATATCAACTCTATCTTTTCCAGTGATGAATATATGGATGTCTCATAGTACAGTGGGGTATGCAACATGGGTCAACATTGAGGACCTCGAATGTTCTGGCATTCAGGTCCAAAAAGTCACTTTCTGAGCACTTCTACAACGGGCAAATAGGTACTGATGGTTTCGTTCAAATCAAAAAGTGATAGAATTAAAATTGATTTACCCATAGCAGCGTGAAGTCGGGGTGCTGGGGCCCATGATAAATTAAAATAATTTGGGCAAAATTAGACCAAAAAATATTTCCCACAAAATTATATTACTCCTGTCTAAACAGAAAGAAATAACATAATTCAAATGACTACACCAGAGAGCACAATTTAACCACAAAGGATCAATAGTTTCTCAAAAACTGGCTGTGGATTAAGTTTTATAACAAGCACTTAAAGTCGGGAAGACCGCAATTTGGGAAGCACTCGCACCTTATATAGAACAGCTTGATGCATTGTGGCCATAGATACAGTTGAAGTCGGAAGTTTGCATACACTTAGGTTGGAGTCATTAAAACTCGTTTTTCAACCACTCCACAAATTTCTTGTTAACAAACTATAGTTTGGGCAAGTCGGTTAGGACATCTACTTTGTGCATGACACAAGTAATTTTTTCAACTATTGTTTACAGACAGATTATTTAACTGTATCACAATTCCAGTGGGTCAGAAGTTTACATACACTAAATTGGCTGTGCCTTTAAACAGCTTAGAACATATCAGAAAATGTCATGGCTTTAGAAGATTCTGATAGGCTAATTGACATCATTTGAGTCAATTGGAGGTGTACCTGTGGATGCGTTTCAAGGCTTACCTTCGTACTCAGTACATCTTTGCTTGACATCATAGGAAAATCAAAAGAAATCAGCCAAGACCGCAGAAAAAAAAATTCTGGGTCATCCTTGGGAGCAATTTCCAAACGCCTGAAGGTACCACGTTATTCTGTACAAACAATAGTACGCAAGTATAAATACCATGGGACCACGCAGCCGTCATACCGCTCAGGAAGGAAACGCGAGGAGGAGGAGACGCGAGATTAACGTACTTTGGTGCAAAATGTGCAAATCAATCCCAGAACAGCAGCAAAGGACCTTCTAAAGATGCTGGAGGAAACAGGTACAAAAGTATCTATATCCACAGTAAAACAAATCCTATATCGACATAACCTGAAAGGCCGCTCAGCAAGGAAGAAGCCACTGCTCCAAAACTACCATAAAAAAACCAGACTACGGTTTGCAACTGCACATGGGGACAAAGATCGTACTTTTTGGAGAAATGTCCTCTGGTCTGATGAAACAAAAATAGAACTGTTTGGCCATAATGACCAACGTTATGTTTGGAGGAAAAAGGGGGAGGCTTGCAAGCCGAAGAACACCATCCCAACCGTGAAGCACAGGGGTGGCAGCATCATGTTGTGGGGGTGCTTTGCTGCAGGAGGGACTGGTGCACTTCACAAAATAGATGGCATCATGAGGCAGGAAAATTAAGTGGATATATTGAAGAAACATTTCAAGACATCAGTCAGGAAGGTAAAGCCTGGTTGCTAATGGGTCTTCCAAATGGACAATGACCCCAAGCATACTTCCAAAGTTGTGGCAAAATGGCTTAAGGACAACAAAGTAAAAGTATTGGAGTGGCCATCACAAAGCCTTGACCTCAATCTAATAGAAAATTTGTGGGCAGAACTGAAAAAGCGTGTGCAAACAAGGTCTACAAACCTGACTCAGTTACACCAGCTCTGTCAGGAGGAATGGGCCAAAATTCAACCAACTTATTGTGGGAAGATTGTGGAAGGCTACCCGAAACGTTTGACCCAAGTTAAACAATTTAAAAAGGCAATGCTACCAAATACTAATTAAGTGTATGTAAACTTCTGACCCACTGGGAATGTTATGAAAGAAATAAAAGCTGAAATAAATCGTGCCCTCTATTATTCTGACATTTCACATTCTTAAAATAATGTGGTGACCCTAACTGACCTAAAACAGGGAATTTTTACTAGGATTAAATGTCAGGAATTGTGAAAAACTGAGTTTAAAATGTACTTGGCTAAGGTGTATGTAAACTTCAACTGTATAATCCATAGAAGGATTTTGGAACCTCTAACCCTGACACTGACTGTTAAACTCATGGGTACACTAGCAATGGCTACCAGACCTGATTTGAATGGGAACTGCCATCTAGGGATTATATTTTTATTGTTGATTGCAGCTGTTAGTTTGCCTTTCACAAATTTCTAAATACAATCGCAAGAAAAACATAGGCCTACCATTTGGAAAGCAAATGCCTACTGCTGAAAAGAGAACACTAATCAAAAACAAACAAACATTCTCAGCACTGTTTTTCAAAGTACCTTATCTTGAGATATTGGCACAAGCACATCGGCCATCACCGGTGAGTAGCCTATGCTTCATCTTTATCATTGGGTGAGTCACACGGAACCCAAACCGGCTGCGCATGTGCGCCATCGTGCATACATTTATTTTGTCCCCCTACGCCAAACGCGATCACTACACGCAGGTTAAAATATCAAAACAAACTCTGAACGACATTCATTTGGGGACAGGTTGAAAAGCATTAAACATTTATGGCAATTTAGCTAGTTAGCTTGCACTTGCTAGCTAATTTGTCCTATTTCGCTAGCTTGCTGTTGCTAGCTAATTTGTCCTGGGATATAAACATTGAGTTGTTATCTTACCTGAAATGCACAAGGTCCTCTACTCCGACAATTAATCCACACATAAAACGGTCAACCGAATCATTTCTAGTCATCTCTCCTCCTTCCAGGCTTTTTCCATCTTTGAACTTATATGGTGATTGGCATCTAAACTTCATAGTATTACTACACCGACCGGCAACACAGTTCGTCTTTCAATCACCCACGTGGATATAACCAATGAGGAGATGGCACGTGGGTACCTGCTTCTATAAACCAATAAGGAGATGGGAGAGGCAGGACTTGCAGCGCGATCTGCGTCAGAAATAGGAATGACTTCTATTTTAGCCCTTGGCAATGCAGACGCTCCTTGACACGTACGAGCAGTGTGGGTGCAATAATTGAATAACATAGATTCCTACATTTATTTTGCAACGTGAGCGGTGTGGTCAGCCTGTCAGTGTCACTGGAATGTTTATTTTGTAGCCTATACTATATCTTCAGTGCCTTCCGAAAGTATTCACACCCCTTGACTTTTACCACATTTTGCTGTGTTACAGACAGAATTAATAATGGATTAAACTGATGTTTTGTCACTGGCCTACATACAACACCCCATAATGTCAAAGACTAATGTTTTTTACATTTTGTACAAATTAAAAATGAAAAGCTGAAATGTCTTGAGTCAATAAGTATTCAATCACTTTGTTATGGCAAGTCTAAATAAGTTCAGGAGTAAAAATGTGCATAAGTCACATATTGTATTCTTTTTTAATGACTGCCTCATGTCTGCACCCCCCACACACACAATTATCTGTAAGATCCCTCAGGTCGAGCAGTGAATTTCAAACACAGGTTCAACAGCGAAGACCAGGGAGGTTTTCCAATGCCTCGCAAAGAAGGACACCCATTGGTAGATGGTAAAAATAGAAAAAGCAGACATTTAATCTCCCTTTGAGCATGGTGAAATTATTAATTACACTTTAGATGGTGTATCAATACACCCAGTCATTACAAAAAGGTACAGATGTCCTTCCTAAATCAGTTGTCGGAGAGGAAGGAAACCGTTCAGGGATTTCACGATGCTCCTTAATGGCTGTGATAGGAGAAAACTGAGGATGGATTAACAACAACATTGTAGTTACTCCACAATACTAACCTAATTGACAGAGTGAAAAGAATGAAGCCTGTACAGAATACAAATATTCCAAAACATGCATCCTGTTTGCAACAAGGCACTAAAGTAACGAAGAAAACAAATGTGGCAAAGCAATTAACTTTTTGTCCTGATAAAAAAAATGGTTGTTTGGGGCATACTCAATACAACACATTACTCATATTTTCAAGCATAGTGGTTGCTGCATCATGTTATGGGTATGCTTGTAATTGTTTTGGACCGGAGAGTTTTCCCAGGATAAAAAAAAGAAACGGAATGGAGCTAAGCACAGGCAAAATCCTAGAGGGAAAATTTGCTTCACTAGACACTGGGAGATTAGTTTACTTTTCAGCAGGACAATAGCCGAAAACACAATGCCAAATCTATACTGGAGTTGCTTACCAAGAAGACAGTGAATGTTCCTGGGTGGCCGAGTTACAGTTTTGACGTAAAGTCTGCTTGAAAATCTATGGCAATACTTGAAAAGGGTTGTCTAGTAATGATCAACATCCAATTTGACAAGGCTTGAAGAAGTTAAAGAATCATTGGCAAATAGTATACAATCCAGGTGTGCAAAGCTCTTAGACATGCAAAAAGAAACATACTTTTCTTAATGTAGTGTATGTGGACACCTGCTTGTTGAACATCAATTCCAAAATCATGGGAAATTCATATGGAGTTGGTTCCCCTTTGCTGCTATAACAACCTCCACTCTGCTGGGAAGGCTTTTCACTAGATGTTGGAACATTGCTGTGGGGCACTTGCTTCCATTCAGCCACGAGCATTATTGAGGTTGGGCGATTAGGCCTGGCTCGCAGTCGGCGTTCCAATTCATCCAAAAGGTGTTTGATGGGGTTGAGGTCAGTGCTCTGTGCAGGCCAGTCAAGTTCTTCCACACAGATCTCAACAAACCATTTCTATTTGTGCACACAGGCATTGTCATGAAGAAACAGGAAATGACCTTCCCAGCACAGAATCGTCTAGGATGTCTTTGTTTGCTGTAGCGTTAAGATTTCCCCTCTCTGAAACTAAGGGTCCTAGCCCAAACCATGAAAACAGCCCCAGACCATTATTCCTCCTCAACCAAACTTTAAAGTTGGCACTATGCATTTGGGCAGGTAGCATTCCCCTGGCATCCGCCAAACACAGATTATTCCGTTGGACTGCCAATTGGTGTAGGGCGATACATCACTCCAGAGAACGCATTTCCACTGCTCCAGAGTCCAATGGCAGCGAGCTTTACACCAGTCCAGCTGACGGTTGGCATTGCGCATGGTGATATAAGGCTTGTGTGCAGGTGCTCGTCTATTTCATGAAGCTCCCAACAAACAGTTATTGTGCTTACGTTGCTTCCAGAGGTAGGTTGGAACTCGGTATTGAGTGTTGCAACCAAGGACAGACGATGTTAACGCGCTACACGCTTTACAGAACGGGACCGCCGAGTGCTGAGCTTGTGTGGCCTACCATTTCGTGGCTGAGCCGTTGTTACCCCTAGTCGTTTCCACTTCACAATAACAGCACTTACAGTTGACCGGGGCAGCTCTAGCAGGGCCGAAATTTGACGAACTGACTTGTTGGAAAGGTGGCATCCTATGGCGGTGCCACGTTTAAATTCACAGCTCTTCAGTAAGACCATTCTACTGTCAATGTTTGTCTATAGAGATTGCATGGTTGTGTGCTTGAATTTATACACCTGTCAGCAACAGGTGTGGCTGAAATAGCCAAATCCACGAATTTGAAGGGGTGTCCGCCTACTTTTGTATATATAATGTAGCTGTGATTGCTGCCAACAGGTTATTCGAAGATGTATTGACTCGGGTGTGAATACTTATGTATACTTAACGAAAATATATAAACGCAACATGTAAAGTGTTGGTCCCATGTTTCATGAGCTATAATAAAATGTTCCCAGAAATGTTCAATACACACAAAAAAGCTTATTTTTCAGATTTTCCTTTCTAAGTGACCCCAAACTTTTGAACGGTAGTGTATGTAAATAAAGTATGTCAGTTTTTTTATTTGTAATAAATGGGCAAACGTGTGTTTGCTTTGTCATTATGGGGTATTGTGTGTAAATTGAGGAATAAAATAATGTTCTAAAATGTAATACAAGACTAATGTTACAAAATGTGGAAAAATGGGTCTGAATACTTTTCGAATGCACTGTACCTCAAAGAAAGTTTAACGGTGTACGCCTGCCGAGTGGCGCAGTGGTCTAAGGCGCTGCATCGCAGTGCTAGCTGTGCCACTATGTCTGGGTTCGAGTCCAGGCTCTGTCGCAGCCGGCCGCGCCTGGGAGACCCATGGGGCGGCGCACAATTGGCCCAGTGTCATCCGGGTTAGGGAGGGTTTGGCCGGCAGGTATGTCCAAGTCCCATCGCGCACTAGTGACTCCTGTGGCGGGCCGGGCGCAGTGCACGCTGACACCGTTGCCAGGTGCAATTAAAATAAGACAAACAAAAAAATATTTATCAAAAACGGTATGCACAGTTTTAGGAGACATGACACCAATACCATTACATTTGTTTAACCAACTGACTGATTAGCGCAACTGTTTTATTTTAGTTGTGGGGCAATTCCATGGTAACAGAATGACAGACTCAAAACAAAATCCATTGATTGCAAAGTTAAACAAAATCATGGATCCCTGATCTGTACTATACAGAAATTCATAATTATGAATGTCATTCTCTTCATGGTTACATGTCCTGAATAGGTACACAAAAGGTACAATATCCTCCTTTGCATGTTTGGGTGTTATTCTACACATTATTTTTTACTATGCATCGTTAATAGTCAATGTCTGACGATGTCACACCCATTTCCCAAAAAAAAACACACGATGCACTTGTTACAAAGTGGAACTTAACTGTCGTTACAGGAGCTGTCCCGTGCTGAAAATTATTACAGAAAATAAGCTAAAGAGTTCTCTGTAGCTGAAATCTGTTGGAATCTTCTTTAATACAGTTTGCCCATCAAGAGAAGAAATGCTCTGTAGCCTATTATGTATTTAAGTGTTTGTGTTGTTTGCCATGTGTTAATTGTTTTCTTGTTATTTTGTATGAAACGTATATGTCAGTTCTGCATTTCTTCAGTTTGCGTAAACTGTGAGCAAGAATGAATAAAGCCAATGTCAGTTGCTATTTAGAAAATATCAACTTCACCTAAAAATAGGATATGATGATATTGCTTTTTGTAATTGCTCAACAAGCCTAAAGGCAGGCAGGAATTGTGCTTCAAGTAGGCCTACAGATATTCTATAGTTAAACATGAAGCAGCCTGGCCTAGACTACAAGTTAAGCGACATTGCCATAGACGAAATATGTTGACCTTTAGGTTATTGGTTAGGCTACAGTGAAATGCGTGAGCTTTCAGATGAGTAGCCTATAGGCCTAATAGATACAAATACTGCTCTGCTTGGAGAAGAGGGGGGAGGGAAGGAGCAGCCACAGAAGAAAAAAAACACGAGGGAATCAAGCTGTACGAACTCATCCAAAGGACATTGACTTCTCAAACACTGCAGAAAGCTAATCCAATACGATGCCCTGTCCATATTATTAATATGATGCCCTGTCCATCTTATTAATTCAGCCACTTAAATAACTAGCAAGTTCAAATTAGGAGTCGCGCTAACGTAGAATTCTGTAGAAGAAAAAAAACTGGTCAGTTCACCTAATGCCACATTCACGTCATGTCAGTTCACCTTCAACCAATCAGATGACCAAATGTAATCCAAAGTGTAGCATTTGCCAACTTGAGTTTTCTAGCTAAGATCGGGGCTCTTATGCTTAAACGTTGCTGACGCCAGACAGATTTTACAACACCTAAATAGGTATTTTAAGTATCAGCTAACTGCATAATATGTTATAGAAATGCGTCAGTCGATGATGTGGCATGCAACCATTGGTAGCCTAGTGGTGTTGGGACAGTAACCCAAAAGTTCCCCTCTTTGAATTCCCGAACCGACACCTGTCGATGAGCAAGGCATTTAACCCCCATTTGCTCAAGGGGCACCGTACTTCTATGGCTGACCCTGTAAAACAACACTTTCCACTTTTCTTTTTTGCATCACCTCGCCTTGGTGAGGTGAAGCATCCACTAAGAGTTCTCCTTAGTGAAACATCACTGTTGCTTGCATAATTAGGCCTACAAATTCTGCCATGCATCGAAATCTCCATGTGGAGCCCTCTGTGCAGTGAGTAGTGAATTCACAAAGAGGTTGTGGAGACTCTACAGAGTCGTCTACTTCTAGTGGAGTGCAAATCCAGCCTTAGCCCATCCATAGTTTTTGAGAGAACACTGATTAGCCAGTCCAAGCCAACCCAAGGGATATTCAGTTTGGATTAGATACCAAGTGTGGAGGGGTGTGACCACTGATCTTTAATTTTAGAGGCCCACCTCTTCAAATCAAATCACATTTTGTATTTGTCACATGCGCCAAATGTTATGTTATTTAACTAGGCAAGTCAGTTAAGAACAAATTCTTATTTACAATGAAGGCCTCCTGCGGGGATCGGGGCTGGGATTTAAAAAAAATATATGAGGACAACACACACATCATGACAAGAGAGACAACACAACACTACATAAAGAGAGACCTAAGACAACAACATAGCATGCCAGCAACACATGACAACTCATCATGGGAGCAACAACATGACAACATGGTAGAAACACAACATGGTAGCAGCACAAAACATGGTACAAACATTACTGGGCACAGACAACAGCACAACAAGGTAGAGACACAATACAACACGCAAAGCAGCCACAACTGTCAGTAAGAGAGAGTCCATGATTGAGTCTTTGAATAAAGAGATTGAGATAAAACTGTCCAGTTTGAGTGTTTGTTGCAGCTCGTTCCAGTCGCGAGCTGCAGGGAACTGAAAAGAGGAGCGACCCAGGGATGTGTGTGCTTTGGGAACCTTTAACAGAGTGTGACTGGCAGAACGGGTGTTGTATGTGGAGGATGAGGGCTGCAGTAGATATCTCAGATAGGGGGGAGTGAGGCCTAAGAGGGTTTTATAAATAAGCATCAACCAGTGGGTCTTGCGACAGGTATAAAGAGATGACCAGTGTACAACAGGTGTACTGTAGACCTTATACTGAAATGCTTACTTACAAGCCCTTAACCAACAATGCCGTTTTAAGAAAAATAAGTGTCAAGAAAAAAAATTATAAGTAAAAAATAAAAAACAAAAGTAACAAATAATTACTGAGCAGCAGTAAAATAACAATAGCGAGGTTATATACAGAAGGTACCGGTACAGACTCAATGTGCAGGGGCACCGATTAGTTGAGGTAATTGAGGTAATATGTACATATAGGTAGAATTAAAGTAATTATGAATAGATAATAAACAGAGAGTAGCAGCAGCTTAAAAGGTGCTTCAACAAAGTATTGAGTAAAGTGTCTGAATACTTATGTAAATGTTATCTTTTTTTGTTGCTAAAATTTCTAAAAACCTGTTTTTGCTTAGTCGTTAATGGGGTATTGTCGGTAGATTGATGAGGTAAAAAACGTTTTAATGCATTTTAGAATAAGGCTGTAACGTAACAAAATGTGGAAAAAGTCAAGGGGTGTAAATACTTTCCGAATGCACTGTATATTTGCTCACGTTTGGTGGGTCTGGCAACCAATCAGATGACCAATCCAAAGTGTAGCATTTTCCAACTTGAGTTTAGGTAAGACTGGGGTTCCTATGCTTAAACGTTGCTGACGCCATACAAATCTTACAACACCTAAATAGGTATTTTAAGTACCAACTAACTGCATAATGTTATAGAAATTTGTCAGTCGATGATGTGGCATTCAACCATTGATAGCCTAGTGGGTGTTGGGCTAGTAACCCGAAACGTCACGGTTTCGAATTCCCGAGCCGACAAAGGTGAAAAACCGATCGATGAGCAAGGCATTTAACTCATTTGCTCAAGAGGCACCGTACTTCTATGGCTAACCCTGTAAAACAACATATTCCACTGTAGTTTTATTTTTTATTTTTTTTTGCATCACCTCGCCTTGGGTTTGCACTCCACCAAGCATTCTCCTTAGTGAAACATCACTGTTGCTTGCATAATTAGGGCTACAAATTCTGCATTTCATCGGAATCTCCATGTGGAGCCCTCTGTGCAGAGTGTGGTGAATTCACAAAGAGATTGTGGAACCTCTACGGAGGAGTCTACTTCTAGTGGAGAGAAAATCCAGCCTTAGCCCATCCATAGTTTTTGGGAGGACGCCGATTAGCCAGTCCAAGCCAACCCAAGGGATATTACGTTTGGATCAGATACCAAGTGTGATCTTTGCGTGTCACTGATCTTTGTATGTGACCCCAAGCAGCAAGTGACCTATTTTAAGAAATTGACAAGCTTGTGCAGTAGCACAGTATACAACCACCCTCTGAGCAACCAGAGGATGGGTGTAGGCGATTTTGTGCTGCTTGGTTATCTTCAGTAGGTTTCACCATTGCAAAATTTTGTTCAACAGGGCAACATTTTGTAGAGCGTTCAGATAAACATAAAGTAGAAGAAAATGCATGTCTAGCAAACAAACATGTATGCATGACAAGTAAGAATTGTGCCAGCTGAGTTTTTTTAATTCCATGTCTATCTGCAAAGTTCACTACATTGCACCCTTCTGAATGCGACCCTGGAGTTCAGAGAGTACCATTTCCATTTACCCAAACGACATGTTCATTAGGCAAATGTTACAAATAGACATGATTCCTTATTCAACATGTCAGAGGGATGCGAGTTCTACATAACTATAACGTTACAGAACTGCACTGAACGTGCCCTGGTGTAATGTTTGTGGTATTGTGTTTCAGTAAAAACATCACCATTCAGCAAGGTTGGCTGTTTTACTAACTAAATAAATCCAGTTCGTGGTCTAACGTGGTTGTCTTTCTGAGAACAAGTTTGCTAGTTAGCTATCAAAATGCTTTGCGAGAAACTACCCAAAGTAGTGGCAACCAGTCCTCACCTCAGTGATGGAGAGGACAGCTCTTTAAATGTCATACAGAAAAGTATACTAGATAGCTATCAACAACAACAAAACATTTGGAATTCGTTATCAACCTTTCCCGAAATTACTTTCTGAACAACTAACTACAAGCAAGCCACCATATTCTTTATGACACTTATTCTAACGATTGGAGTTTTGAGCACTACAGAAACAAGACCAAATTTGACACGGCTCTTGACAACATACTTACGTTCTCTATTATTTTGTTGGATGAGCACACGTAGCACGACGACGTACCAAAAATGTGACGTAGCATAACCCAAATGCGTTGAGAAACATTTATAATAACTAAAACCAACCTCGGTAAATAATAATAAATATGTATTTAAAATGTACCTGCATGCCCAAAAGCCCGTCGCTTTCTCTCTCATTTTGAATGCGTGCAACAGGCTACAAACTTTCAGGAAGGAAATTGACTGGTGTGACGCCAGCAACATTAGCAATATCGTGGTGATCAGTTCCGGGTGACGTTACGGCAAAACCTTCAAAATAAAAGTACGGACCTAAAAGAAAGAAAAAGTACAAACGTTGGTGAAATTAATTGTGAATTCTTAACGATTCATTAATGACATTTCGGCCATTATTATAAATTGTTGGTGAAATAATTGCTGGTGACATAATTATTTTATTTACTATTGCATAATCAGTATCTAACTCAGAGGAGGCTGGTGGCTGAAATGGAATAAATAGAAAGGATTCAAAAATATTGTCAAACAAATCCATATGTTTGATGTGTTTGATAACGTTCAATTTATTCCATTCCAGCCAATACAATGAGCCCGCCCTCCTATAGCTACTACCACCAGCCTCCACTGAAAACTCAATAGAGAACAAAAATTATGTCTGTGTCAAACCCATGGAAAAAATCCAGGGCCGGATAATCTGGGGCCATGGGCAAGATCATTTTAGAGGCCCCCCCTCTTCAAATCAAATCACATTTTTTTATTGTCACATGGGCAATTTTTTAAAAATTTAACTGTTATTTGACTAGGCAAGTCAGTTAAGAACAAATTCTTATTTACAATGACGGCCTACCAAAAGGCAAAAGGCCTCCTGCGGGGACGGGGGCTGGGATTAAAAATATACTTTTTAATAAAATATAGGACAAAACACACATCACGACAAGAAAGACAACACAACGCTACATAAAGAGAGACCTAAGACAACAACGTAGCATGGCAGCAACACATGACAACACAGCATGGTAGCAACACAACATGACAACAACATGGTAGAAACACAACATGGTAGCAGCACAAAACATGGTACAAACATTATTGGGCACAGACAACAGCACAAAGGACATGAAGGTAGAAACAACAATACATCACGCAAAGCAGCCACAACTGTCAGTAAGATTGTCCATGATTGAGTCTTTGAATGAAGAGATTGAGATAAAACTGTCCAGTTTGAGTGTTCGTTGCAGCTCGTTCCAGTCGCTAGCTGCAGCGAACTGAAAAGAGGAACGACCCAGGGATGTCTGTGCTATGGGAACCTTTAACAGTGTGACTGGCAGAATGGTGTTGTATGTGGAGGATGAGGGCTGCAGTAGATATCTCAGATAGGGGGGAGTGAGGCCTAAGAGGGTTTATAAATAAGCATCAACCAGTGGGTCTTGCGACAGGTATAAAGAGTTGGTCAGTTTACAACAGGTGTACTGTAGACCTTACAGTGAAATGCTTACTTACAAGCCCTTAACCAACAATGCAGTTTTAAGAAAAATAAGTGTTAAGTAAAAAATAGATAAGTATAAAAAACAAAAGTAATAAATAATTACTGAGCAGCAGTAAAATAACAATAGCGAGGTTATATACAGAAGGTACCGGTACAGACTCAATGTGCAGGGGCACCGATTAGTTGAGGTAATTGAGGTAATATGTACATATAGGTAGAATTAAAGTAATTATGAATAGATAATAAACAGAGAGTAGCAGCAGCTTAAAAGGTGCTTCTACAAAGTATTGAGTAAAGTGTCTGAACATTTGTAAATGTGATATCTTTTTTTGTTGCTAAAATTTATGAAAACCTGTTTTTGCTTTGTCATTAATGGGGTATTGTGTGTAGATTGATGAGGGAAAAAACTATTTAATCCATTTTAGAATAAGGCTGTAATGTAACAAAATGTGGAAAAAGTCAAGGGGTATAAATACTTTCCGAAGTAAAATAACAATAGCTAGGCTATATACAGAGGGTACTGGTACAGAGTCAATGTACAGGTGCACCGGTTAGTCGAGGTAATTGAGGTAATATGTAAATGTAGGTAGAGTTAAAGTGACTATGCATTGATAATAAACAGAGTAGCAGCAGCCTAATAGAGGGCGGGGATGCAAATAGTCTGGGTAGCCACTTGATTAGCTGTTCAGGAGTCTTATGGCTTGGGGGTAGAAGCTGTTAAGAAGCTTTTTGGACCTAGACTTGGCGCTCGGTACCGCTTGCCATGCGGTAGCAGAGAGAACAGTCTATGACTAGTCTTGCTGGAGTCTGACAATTTCTAGGGCCTTCCTCTGACACCGCCTGGTATAGAGGTCCTGGATGGCAGGAAGTTTGGCCCCAGTGATGTACTGGGCCGTATGCACTACCCTCTGTAGTACCTTGTGGTCGGAGGCCGAGCAGTTACCATACCAGGCAGTGATGCAACCAGTCAGGATGCTCACGATGGTGCTGCTGTCAAACTTTGGAAGATCTGAGGACACATGCCCAATTTTTTCAGTCTCCTGAAGGGGAATAGGCTTTGTCGTGCCCTCTTCACGATTGTCTTTGGACCATGATAGTTTGTGGGGGATGTGGACACCAAGGAACTTGAAGCTCTCAACCTGCTCCACTACAGCCCCGTCGATGAGAATGGGGGCCTGCTCGGTCCTCTTTTTCCTGTAGTCCACAATCATCTCCATTGTCTTGATCACGCTGAGGGAGAGGTTGTTGTCCTGGCACCACACGGCCAGGTCTCTGACCTCCTCCCTATAGGCTGTCTCATCGTTGTCTGCGATCAGGCCTACTACTGTTGTGTCTTCGGCAAACTTAATGATGGTGTTGTAGTCGTGCCTGGCCATGCAGTCATGAGTGAACAGGGAGTACAGGAGGGGACTGAGCACGCACCCCTGAGGGGCCCCCGTGTTGAAGACCAGCGTGGCAGATGTGTTGTCACCTACCCTTACCACCTGGAGGCGACCCGTCTGGAAGTTCAGGATCCAGTTGCAGAGGGAGGTGTTTAGTCCCAGGGTCTTAGCGGCGAAGAGAACAAAATGCAGTTTCAAAGCTAATTTCCTGCATTTCCACACATTTTGCCATGGGGCTGAGAGAAGATTTTGCCGCATTAAAGCCAATTTCCTGCAATTCTACACATTTTGCAATGGCCATGTTCACATGCTATCTGAGTCACTCAAACATTATGACTAAATCAATGGGTGCCCCCTGGAGTTCAGGCCCCTCGGCATGTGCCCTGCATGCTCAGTCGGTAATCCGGCAATGGAAAGATTGAATGTACTCCTGTCATATTGGACTTCACTGCACAGAATGTCCTATACTGTAGGTAGGCTTAGTTGTTACTTGTCGACGAAAGCCGACTCCAAAACCTCTCTCCTAAAGTGGACAAGTCCACAGGTCTCATTCGAGTTGGAGCCAACCTCCGGAGGGCTGAGACTCTCGAACCAGACTGATTGTCTTACCAAGCAGGGAGGATGAGGATGGACAGTTGGCAATTGTTAGAGGATGGAAATAAAATATAGTGCCATATTTTGAGCGCTTTTGTCAAATTGCCCCTAACCTAACAGTCCCCCTCATCCTATCACCAACCACCATCCCCTGTCCAATCCCCTTCTATCAGAGGTGGGACTTTGGCTCCACCAACAGGTCAAATACTTGCACCTGTCCCCAATCAGTGTGGTTGACCAAATCCTTTGTTTGCATGTCACCTTTTATCTTTTTGTTGTTGTTGTTGTTGTTGTTGTGAACAATTGTTTTTAATGGATCACAAGAGCAACACAATCATAAAAAATTTGTACAATTTCATTTTTGAACAAACACACCCTCCCACCCTACCCATCCCAAACATACCCCTGGCGGCCCCACCCCATCCTCATCCTCGGACCACTCATAATGTAAAAACAAAAAATATATTACTTTTTTTGTTTGTTGTTCAAATTAAATTCAAATAGACAACACACAGTATATTTGAATACATGATACACAGAAAATACATTTGCCAATACAACACCATCAAGAAAACATTTTAATTCACCTTTTTGTTTTTTGATGTGTTTACGTCAAAGTTGTTCTTATTTCTTGATTTATATTATCATTTGAGAATATGTACTGTTATTATTTGATCTATTTCAGTGGAGGCTAGTGGGACGAGCTATAGGAGGATGGGCTCATTGTATTGGCTGGAATGGAATTAATGGAACGTTAACAAACACATAAAATATATGGAAACCACATGTTTCAGCCATTACAATGAGCCCATCCTCCTATAGCTCCTCCCACCAGCCTCCTCTGATATATTTGTTTTCCTTATGCATTTGTTTTACTCATGCTTGAATCCACTGCCAAAGTTTCTTCCCTGTAGTATTCCTTTGTTATATTGAAATTCCTGAGAATACTTATTTGCATTTGTTTTACCTTACATGAAATTACCACCATGTATGTTCTTTTCTTGTTTCCTAGTTAACTATCCCATCCTTAAATCATCCTAACCTTATCATCCCATAATATCCCTTCTACAATGATAAACCGGGCAACAGGCCTTTTAAAATGCATCCATCTCTGTGTTTTAATGGACACACCACCATGATAGCTCCACCTCGAACCAGCAACATCAAGATACAGTCCTTTATTCAATCACTACTCTAACCAGTTTTTACACTACTGTTGCTGAGGTTAGTTTTGCTACATTGCGTGAAGATTTGCGCTGAATGAGTCGAATGTCACCTTTCTGCAAAATGGTGCACACCGTTCTTTAGAGTTCCTGCCCAATTGCAGATGCATGTCAAATCTTATAACGGCTGGATAGGTATTTAACATAGCAGCTAACCACATCATATGATATAACAATCTGATGCTCGACTGCCTAGTCAATGATGTAGCACACAACTGTTGGTTGATGCAATGCAACGCCTGCAATGTAGTCGGGCTGCTGAACGTGGCGCTGCAGAAAATTCATGTCTATGGCATAGCCGTAGGTTGACGATATGGGTATTATACCTTTTCAACAAAACCTCCTATCATCAACCTATGGTATCGGACTCCAATAAATACCCCTTTTTCTCCCAAATTGGTAGTTACAGTTTTGTCCCATCACTGCAACTTCCATATGTACTCAGGAGAGACATGTGTTCTCTGGAACTAGACCCAGCCAAGCAGCACTGTTTCTTGACAAACTGCTCACTTTACCCAGAAGCCAGCTGCATCAATGTGTCAGAGGTAACACCATACAACTGGCAAGCACCCAGCCAGCCATAAGAGTGTGATGGGACAAGAACAACCCTGCCAGCCAAACCCACCCCTAACCCAGACAATGCTGGGACAATTGTGCACCACCTCATAGGTCTCCCAGTCATGGCCAGCTGTAACACAACCTGGGATCGAACCCAGGTCTATAGTGACACCTCAAGCACTGCAATGCAGTGCCTTAGACCGCTGCACCAATCGGGAGGCCCTATAAATCAGATTTTTAAGATGAATAAAGACTTTCTAAAGTGCCAAATAATCAGCATTTTGACATATCCCTCCAGTTTTTCCGACTTCTAGGTAGATTTTAAACCACTTAACCAAAAAAAATGTCCCCAAGCTTTCACTATAATTGTAAAGCCCTAGTTAGTTACTTTGTTGCTTTGACATTTCTGAAGATTATTTGTTTCACATGATTAGTGATTAATTTAGGTTTGTCGCTCATTTTAAAGTCAACCCTGTTATGTGAACTGAACTCTCATTTTAATATGGTGGAAAAAAATCATAATTAGTTTTTTTCAAACGAAACATTGAACGTTAATAGGTCCTGTGTGACTCAGTTGGTAGAGCATGGTGTTTGCAACACCAGGGTTGTGAGTTCGATTCCCACGGGGGACCAGTATGGAAAAAAATGTATGAAATGTATGCATTCACTACTGTAAGTCGCTCTGGATAAGAGCGTCTGCTAAATTACAAAAATGTAATAAGTAGTCAAATCATGCTGTGAAAGCAGGTGAGCTGGTTCTACTCTCTTTGGCCATTTTCGTGTGTTTTGTGGTGGAAAACTGAGCAGGTCGGGATTAACATGTCAAACCTGATACGCATAGATAGATAGGCTAGACATGTTTTAACAATTCCACATTTTTTTGTGAAGCTTGCATTCAAATAGTCCATTATGTTGAAGAAGCGTCCATTCCACCTGTCAGAAGGGGAGTTATGGCTGATTAAGATGAAAACTTCAACCCTGTTACTTTAATTTGCACTTACTATAGTAATTGTTCTTAATTTGAAACCTCTTGAGATGGGAAGAAATGCTTTTTTATGAATTTGACCCGTATAGCCTATATATAATCATGTTTAATGAGAATGTAACATAAAATACTCCAATACTATGACGTTCGTATGCCGTTTATTCGCAGGACTTTTATTTTGCATATCACAGAGATCAGGGCATGTTTGTAGGCAGCTGTTGGTTGGCTTTTCTGGCTTCACACAGACGAAACTCTACATGGAAAAAAGTTGGCCTCATTTCCGCTGTCAAAATTGCTGTGGTCGAGTGCATGTTTTCAGGTTTCACCAGTGCTTGACTTGGGCAGGAGGACACTGGAGCTCAGTACCGGCACCTAAAATGTTCTACTGCTTGAGCTCCTGTCCCTCTTACAGAATATTAGCTCAAAAGTATTGTGGCTCTCCTGCACCTTAATATAAACAGTGCTGGCACCCAAAATGAGTACCAGCACCCAGGGGCACAACTTTCACTGGGGACGTGAGATCTGAAATTCTGAAATTGCATTTTTGTCTGCCCCCCTCATTGGAATGTGATACAAAACGAGATAGGGGTTCTTTAGGACCATGCAGACACCTCCGAGCGTCGGGTAGGCTGTTTGAAGTGTTTATCTGACTGGACAAAAAAAAAAAAAAAATATATATACAAAAAGAATGTCCCTCTCACTTCTAAAACCAAAGTTGCGCCCCTGCCAGCACTTATTTCAGACAAAGTCAAGCACTGGGTTTCACCCCCAGTAGAAGATTAGGCTAGCTTATGCATTAAACATAAATGTAATTATTTAAATTAGCTAATAAAACAAGTTCATTTCGTATTGATATGTTGGGGAAACAGAACAAGTGAAATGTACAAGAATAAAGTAACAAAAATTATTCATTGCTGTATGGTAAGTTATTTGAATGATTATTTAGACTATCATGTTAGACTTAAAGTTTAGTGTTAAAAAAAAACATATTACGTCCTTATAACACTAATAAATAAAAACACGAATTGTCTGTAGATTTGGTCATACAATTTATAATATTCACCCATTCCATACAGCTTTCATAGCCCAATTTGAGTAGTCACCTAGACATTTCTTTGGAGCGACATATGGTGGAGTGAAATGTTTTGATTTCCTGATGTTGATTCAAGCCGTGCATTTATGTTTCATAACTCACATTAATTTAAAGAATAAAGGGCTAGGGTCCTTCAATTTCCACCTGACTGACGTGCCAAAAGTAAACTGCCTGTTGCTCAGGCCCTGAAGCCAGGATATGCATATAATTGGTATCATTGGAAAGAAGACACTTTGCAGTTTGTAGAAATGTTAACATAATGTAGGAGACTATAACACAATTTATATGGTAGGAGAAAATCCAAAGAAAAACCAACCAGATATTCTTTTTGAGAGCCCATGCTCTTACAATGGGACATTCTGAAATCTAGCTCTCAGGATGCAATTCCTATGGCTTCCACTGGGTTTCAGCACTCAATGTTCAAGGTTTCAGGCTTGTTTCTTCCAAAATGAGGAAGAAAAATACATTTTACCACAGGGATCCAGACTTGGAAATTCGTGCAGTCGCACGCGAGGAAGAGGACCTGTTAATATCGTTTTCCTATTGAACATACTTCTTTCTGTATGAATTATTATAGTTTAATTACATTTTAGGGTATCTGAGGATTAAATAGAAACATATTTTGACTTGTTGAAACAAAGTTTAGGGGAAGATTTTTGCATTCCTATCTTGGCATGTTGAACGAGTGGATTACTCACATCGATTGCGCCAACTAAACAGAGTTTTTGGGATATCAAGAAGGATTTTCTATAACAAAACGACACTACATGTTATAGCTGGGACCCTTTGGACAAATCAGAGGAAGATTTTCAAAAATAAAGTGAATATTTAATCGTTATTTGTGAATTCATGAAAAATGTGCTGGTGGAAAAATATTTTGATGCGGGGCGCCATCCTCACACAATTGCATGGCATGCTTTTGCTGTAAAGCCTATGGTAAATCGGACAGTGCAGTTAGATTAACAAGAATTTAAGCTTTTAACCAATATAAGACCCTTGAATGTTCCTAAATGTTTAATATCCATAATTGTTATGATTATTTACAGTGGGGGAAAAAAGTATTTGATCCCCTGCTGATTTTGTATGTTTGCCCACTGACAAAGAAATGATCAGTCTATCATTTTAATGGTAGGTTTATTTGAACAGTGAGAGACAGAATAACAACCAAAAAATCCAGAAAAACGCATGTCAAAAATGTTATAAATTGATTTGCATTTTAATGAGGGAAATAAGCATTTGACCCCCTCTCAATCAGAAAGATTTCTGGCTCCCAGGTGTCTTTTATACAGGTAACGAGCTGAGATTAGGAGCACACTCTTAAAGGGAGTGCTCCTAATCTCAGTTTGTTACCTGTAAAAAAAACACCTGTCCACAGAAGCAATCAATCAATCAGATTCCAAACTCTCCACCATGGCCAAGACCAAAGAGCTCTTCAAGGATGTCAGGGACAAGATTGTAGACCTACACACGGCTGTAATGGGCTACAAGACCATCACCAAGCAGCTTGGTGAGAAGGTGACAACATTTGGTGCGATTATTCGCTGATGGAAGAAACACAAAATAACTGTCAATATCCCTCGGCCTGGGGCTCCATGCAAGATCTCACCTCGTGGAGTTGCAATGATCATGAGAACGGTGAGGAATCAGCCCAGAACCACATGGGAGGATCTTGTCAATGATCTCAAGGCAGCTGGGATCATAGTCACCAAGAAAACAATTGGTAACACACTACGCCGTGAAGGACTGAAATCCTGCAGCGCCCGCAAGGTCCCCCTGCTCAAGAATACATATACATGCCCGTCTGAAGTTTGACAATGAACATCTGAATGACTCAGAGGACAGCTGGGGAAAGTGTTGTGGTCAGATGAGACCAAAATGGAGCTCTTTGGCATCAACTCAACTCGCCGTGTTTGGAGGAGAACCCCATCTCCACCGTCAAACATGGAGGTGGAAACATTATGCTTTGGGGGTGTTTTTCTGCTAAGGGGACAGGACAACTTCACCGCATCAAAGGGACGATGGGCGGGGCCATGTACCGTCAAATCTTAGGTGAGAACATCCTTCCCTCAGCCAGGTTCATTGAAAATGGGTCGTGGATGGGTATTCCAGCATGACAATTACCCAAAACACACGGCCAAGGCAACAAAGGAGTGGCTCAAGAAGAAGCACATTAAGGTCCTGGAGTGGCCTAGCCCGTCTCCAGACCTTAATCCCATAAAAAATCTGCAGAGGGAGCTGAAGGTTCGAGTTGCCAAACGTCAGCCTCGAAACCTTAATGCCTTGGGGAAGATCTGCAAAGAGGAGTGGGACAAAATCCCTCCTGAGATGTGTGCAAACCTGGTGGCCAACTACAAGAAACGTCTGACCTCTGTGATTGCCAACAAGGGTTTTGCCTCCAAGTACTAAGTCATGTTTTGCAGAGGGGTAAAAATACTTATTTCCCTCGTTAAAATGCAAATCATTTTATAACATTTTTGACATGCGTTTTTCTGGATATTTTTGTTTATTCTGTCTCTCACTGTTCAAATAAACCTACCATTAAAATGATAGACTGATCATTTCTTTGTAAGTGGGCAAACGTACAAAATCAGCAGGGGATCAAATACTTTCTTCCCCCACTGTATTTGAATTGTGCGCCCTCCAGTTTCACCGGAAGTTGTCCCGCTAGCAGGGGACCAGTACATAAAAAAAAATGTATGAAATGCATTCACTACTGTAAGTCGCTCTGGATAAAAGCGTCTGCTAAATGACTAAAATGTCAAATGTAAAATGTAAAAATGGGACACCTAGCCTTATTCACAAACATTCTACAGACATGCCAATGCCAACACAGATAAACTGGCTTCAGTTTACCCTCAAAAAGGTATTCCAGCCAATAGAGAATCTGTCCAACATAAATGTATTCATTCAAACATTGAAATCGAGGATAAACAATTGGATAAAATAAGGGGTTTTAATTTTTTTTAAGTGACTTATAGGTTCTTCTGTATCTCCTGCTCATATCATTATAACAAGTTATTTAATTCATTCAGGGTGACCCACTGAAGCCAGTTGCATTATTCTCTCTAGACACGATCACTTCAATCAAATGTTGAATATGTAGAGTGCCTTCCGAAAGTATTCATACCCGTTGACTTGTTCCACATTTTGGAATTAAAAATGGATTACATAGCTTTTTTTCACCCATCTACACACAATACCCCATAATGATAAAGTGAAAACATGTTTTTAGAAATGTTAGCAAATTTATTGAAAATTAAATACCGATATTTCTCATTTACGTAAGTATTAACAATACGAGTCAACACAGCCATTTTGAAGTGTTTCCATAGATTTTCAAGCTGATTTGAGTCAGAACTGTAACTAGGCCACTCACGAACATTCAATGTCATCTTGGTAAGCAACTCCATTGTAGATTTGGCCTTTTGTTTTAGGTTATTGTCCTGCTGAAAGGTGAATTAGTCTCCCAGTGTCTATTGGAAAGCAGACAACATTTTGCCTATGCTTATAGCTGTATTCCGATACTTTTTATCCCAAAAAAACCTCCCTAGTTCTTGCCAATGACAAGCATATCCATAACATGATGCAGTCACCACCATACTTGAAAATATGATGAGTGATACTGAGTGATGTATTGTATTGGATTTGCCCCAAACATAACCCTTTGTATTCAGGACAAAAAGTGCATTTCTTTGCTCCATTTTTTGCAGTACGTACCTAAGTGCCTGGTTGCAAACAGGATTTTGGAATATATGTATTCTGTACAGGCTTCCTTCTTTTCACTCTGTTGGGTAGTTTTGTGGAGTAACTACAATGTTGTTGATCCATCCTCAGTTCTCATATCACAACCATCAAACTATTTAACTGTTTTAAAATAACGATTGTCTTCATTGTGAAATCCCTGAGCAGTTTTCTTCCTCTCCAGCAACTAAGTTAGGAAGGATGCCTGTATCTTTGTAGTGACTGGGTGTAATTAATAACTTCCCCATGCTCAAAGGAACATTCAGCATCTGCTTATTTTTTTTACACATATACCAATCGGTGCCCTTCTTTGCGAGTCATTGAAAAACCTCCCTGGTCTTTGTGGTTGAATCTGTGCTTGAAATGTAATACTCGATTGAGGGACCTTACAGATATTTGCAATGTCTCATCTGATAATTTGACATACTCCAAAAAGGGATATGTAACTACGTATATAATCAGTAAGTACAAAAATGATCTCCTAGTGTCAGAGAAATTGATGTAATAATAATATAATAATGAGTAAATTACAACTGATCATCTTTCACCCAGCAACAGTGAGGGTTAGTCATAATCACATCTGTATCACCACCTCCAGCCTCACATTCCATCCTTCTCTAGAAGAAATCAATAAAAGAGTATAGTTTAGCCAGGTCACAGTTCTTTTTGTTGTTCCTTGTCCTACATGACAAGTAACACACCAGTGTTGTCTGAAGCTACCAGGTTAGGATGGTGTGACCGGGAAAGAAAAAACGCAAAAACATCTGGTTTTTCCATTATCGGTAATCATATTTGTATTTTTTTTAAAGGTACTAATGATAATACTATGCGTTAAATCTGGCTAAATGTCACAAATTAACAAAATTGCACTGAGATGTGGCTTTGGCAAAAACAAAAGGCAGAGACGAAGGCAGAGGGTACTCTGTCATTAATAGACGGAAACCAATATTGTGTGTCGAATCGTCAATGACAGGTTTGGGAGGAAAATCATAAGGCACAGGTTAAAGAGAAAGAACAATTTCCAAAATATGTAATCCATAGCATGAGCATAATCATTGTGGTTTAAAGAAATAATGAAACCGTGTTCATTCTTCAATGGTCCCCGTTTCAAGACTTCTGGTAAAACATCATAAAATGCATATTTTCAACAATGTACAGTACTAGTCAAAAGTTTGGACACACCTACTAATTCCAGAGTTTTTCTTAATTTTTTAAAACTATTTTGGACATTGTAGAATAATAGTGAAGACATCAAAACGATGAAAACTACATAGTAACCAAAAAAATGTGAAACAAATCACGCAGTCTCCTCTGAACAGTTGATGTTGAGATGTGTCTCTTACTTGAACTCTGTGAAGCATTTATTTGGGCTGCAATCTGAGGTGCAGTTAACTCTAATGAACTTATCCTCTGCAGCAGAGGTAACCCTGGGTCTTCCTTTCCTGTGGCAGTCCTCATGAGAGACAGTTTCATCCTAGTGCTTGATGGTTTTTGCGACTGCACATGAAGAAACTTTCAAAGTGCTTGAAATTTTTCAGATTGACTGACCTTCATGTCTTAAAGTAATGACGGACTGTCGTTTCTCTTTGCTTATTTGAGCTGTTCTTGCCATAATACGTACTTAGTCTTTTACCAAATTGGGCTAAATTCTCTATACCACCCTTACCATGTCACAACACAACTGATTGGCTCAAACGCAATAAGAAGGAAAGAAATTCCACAAATGAACTTTTAACAAGGCACACCTGTTAATTGAAATGCATTCCAGGTGACTACCTCATGAAGCTGGTTGAGAGAATGCCAACAGTGTGCAAAGCTGTCATCAAGGCAAAGGGTGGCTACTTTGAAGAATCTCAAATATAAATTATATTTTGTAGAAAATAGTGAAATAAAGAAAAACCCTTGAATGAGTAAGCGTGTCCAAACTTTTGACTGGTACTGTACGTACCGATATACTGATTTCTATCATCTGTCAGATATACTCAATTCAGTAACATTCAGGGGTCATCCTTTGTGTATAGAAAAATGGTAGAAATGTCACGTTCTGACCAGTATAAGGGGTTATTGTTTATTGTAGTTTGGTCAGGACGTGGCAGGGGGTATTTGTTTTATGTGGTTCGGGGTTTAATGGTATATGTATTTATGTACGAGGGGTGTTTGATTTATGTGTTCCGGGGTTTTGGGGTAATGTTCTTGTTTTGTATTTCTATGTTTTTCTATGTTGTGTATTTCTTTGTTGGCCTGGTATGGCTCTCAGTCAGGAACAGCTGTACATTGTTGTTGCTGATTGAGAGTCATACTTAGGTAGCCCTGTTTTCACCTGTCCCTTTGTGGGAAGTTGTTGTTGAACTGCTGTGTGTTATTCTGCAACACTGTTCGTTCGATCGTGTTCTTGTTTTGTTTGTTACGTGTTCAATAAAAGTCATTATGAGCACTCAACCCGCTGCGCCTTGGTCCACTACGTACGACGACCATTACAAGAAAACAACAATGATATAAAACGTGATAAAAGAGTTGATTCTATTGTAGTTTAAGATTTAAAAATACCAAATAACT
The DNA here is from genome assembly GCF_965601325.2 of Salmo salar. Taxonomy (NCBI): domain Eukaryota; kingdom Metazoa; phylum Chordata; class Actinopteri; order Salmoniformes; family Salmonidae; genus Salmo; species Salmo salar. Next base: position 6,200,189 of record NC_138310.1, read on the forward strand.
AGAAATGTGTAAATACAAAGCTTTTCCTTGAAATACCATACTCTCATATAAAATTAAGTTACAGTAAAGTCATATGACAACATCATATTACCGATGGCCCATGACAGCTAAAACTACCAGGAAAGTGCTGCTTTTAGCAAACCAGCCAGCTTCCCAGACTGCCCCAAGACAGTGTTTGGAATTACAAGGACACACTCTCTGACATTAAAATCAAGGGATTTTGCGGTGAAACAATTGTGCGAGGTGACAAGTACCCTTTCTACTGTTGGGCTGTGAGGTGGGAGGGAGGTGCGCCTAACTAGCTCTGAAGCCACTTCACCCTCAGTTCAGTAACCTATTTTCTGTACCAGTCGTGAAATTTGGAGAAGCAAAACTCAGGAGAGAGACGCAAAACTCAGGAGAGAGACGCACCCCTACTGCGCGGAGGCACAGGCGGAGGCCTGACCACATCGCCCCCTCCGTTCCCATTTCTGTTCCCCTCCCACGGCACACCAGAGGGGGGACCCTCTGCGCACCCATTGACCTGAGCAGAGGTGCCTGAAAGGAGTTGCACCTCCTCCTGAAGGCTGAGGGTATGAGTCTCCCCCTGTGCGACAGCTGAACCTGTAACCTGGGAAGAGGGCACCAGGGGAGCACTGGATGATGTTCCTGATTTGGAGCGTGCCACCGCCACAACCTTCCTGGAGGACTTGGGCCTGCCCTGCAGCCCTCCAGGCCCATCCTGGATCTCCTCCAGCTCCCGCACCACCAGGCGCATGTAACCGAAGCTGGCTCGTGACACAGCCTTCATCCAAGATTCCATGGCTGCCTGGTTCTCCGCCGCCATCTTGTAGACACACACCTTGGCGCAGGTGAAGGCGAGCTCTTCAGCTGACTTGCAGAGCATCACGGTGCAGCCCTCCAACACGATGACGCTGATGGGTTCCTGGCTCTCACACTCCTCAAAGTAGAACAGCATGTTGCCCTTCAAGATGAACCATTGCCTGTGGTAGGCTGTGTTCCACTCCCCCTTCTTGAACAGAAAGCCCATCATGTCTGGCGGCGAGACGCAGGTGGCATAGTGAGCCACGCTACATTCGTTCAGCTTCATTACTCTCCCTCCACAGGGGAGTCCTTAATAAAAAAACAATGTACAATACAGTATCTGGTTACTAGTCAGACTCATCAATAAGATGATGTATTAATTATTTAGGTAAACATCTTTCACGATACGGTTTAGAGGCGTCTAGGATTAGACTACTGTAAACAAACGTCCTGTCTACCCATTTGTAGGTTACAAGTAGTGTAGTGCAACGTCTTGAATTATTTGGATTTGTTTACGAGATGCCTGGGGTCATGCAAGAGGTCACTGTAACGGTCTCTGCTAGCTAGAGCCACTTAGCCTAATGGCATTGACGTAATATGATTGGACAGGTGAAGGCGAGTGCTCTGCCACATACAGTAGCTTTCACATGTCCAGACAAGTCTTTTCAGTGATGCATTTTTTAAGCATTAGGCTACTACAGGGTTAGGGTGCAAAAATGTGCTTTTACATTTAACAGCATTTTCAGTCAATTGGTGCGTCGAAGACTGGATGTAGACTAGGGGTATCCTCATAGGTCTATCTCATATCCAGTAAGTGAATCCTTCACAGTCCAGTTTAACCTCACAACAACAGCCTTGGAGCTCAGAATTCAACATCCCTCCTCTCACCTGCTGCTGGAGTTGAAACAGAATATAGTATACTGCAAAATGTAACACTGTCATTTCAGAAACAAATGATAATTTCACACCACAGCTTTTTTTTGCCTAGAACACTCAATATGCAGTAGAGGTATACTGTAGCTATACGCTCTACTCACACGTGAATGTTTCAGGTATAATGTTATCTTAACCTTTCCTGGTTTAGCTGGCTTAGTTTAGATTAGACTAGTATTTCCAAACTCAGTCCTGGGGACCCCAAGGGGTGCACGTTTAGTTTTTTGCCCTAACACTACACAGCTGATTCAAATAATCAACTAATCATCAAGCTTTGATTATTTGAATCAGCTGTGTAGTGCTACTGCAAAAACCAAAACATGCACACCTTGGGGTCCCCAGGACCGCATTTGGGATTACGCTGAATTAGAATAAAGGTTAGGGTAAGGGACAGGGCTAAGGCTAGGGTAATGGTTAAGTTTAGGGTTAGAATAAGGGTTATGGTTAGAGCTACGGTTAGTAGTAGATAGTTAAGGGAGTATGCTAGGCACATGATCAGCGTAATGAATACACCCCAGTGTTAGCTAGTCAATCCAACCAGGGAAAGTAGAAAAAAGACAACGGTCACAACAAAACCTTTTGTTTGCTGCCCCTACTATATGCCTAGCTAAATGTTTTTGGACAGTAAAAATTATCCAACTTCAGCAAGTGCAGTTTGCTCACCGTAAAACAGGGTAGCCTACTTTATTAAGCTACGTTGGTAATTAAAATTGTATTTATTTTAAATTGGGTATGACAGTTGTCCCATGTCCATCAAGGTTTTTTCTCATACCTTGCAGTGTTGTTGAAGCCAGAGACGGAAGAAGAAACGAGACATCGGACCTCTGGGGGTCAACATCCCACTCTCAGTTTCAATGGAAGTCAATGGCTTCTCCTCTCCTTCCTTAATCCGAAGACCAATAACTGGATAAGTGCTTGAGGAGTGTGTCAATTGGAAAAGGCTATAAGGACAGAATCTATAAAAAATGTGGTTAGGGTAAGGGTTAGGGTCAGAGTTAAAGGTTTTGTTAAGGTTAGGGTTAAGGTAAGGGTCTGTTTTAGGTTTATGCAAGCTGGTTTGAAAAAAGACTTAAGTCGATGTCCACACCCCCGCGGAATTCTAATTAGCATAATAAAATAAAAAAAACATAAAATCTGTCAGTTAAAAGATAGAGATCATTTTTGTTTGCATTGGATTTATCTTAATCCACCATATCCTGATCGCACGGTAGCAGGTTTTCGTCAAGAATCCTTCTGTACTTCGCTCTGTTCATCTTTCCCTCGATCCTGCCTAGTCTCCCAGTCCCTGCCGCTGAAAATAATCCCCACAGCATGATGTTGCCACCACCACGCTTCACCGTAGGGATGGTGCCAGCTTTCCTCCAGACGTGACGCTTGGCATTCAGGCCAAAGAGTTAAATATTGATTTCATTATACCAGAGAATCTTGTTTCTCATGTTCTGAGAGTCCTTTAGGTGCCTTTTGGCAAACTCCAAGCATGCTGTCATGTGCCTTTTACTGAGGAGAGGCTTCCATCTGGCCACTCTACCATAAAGACCTGATTGGTGGAGTGCTGCAGAGATGGTTGTCCTTCTGGAAGGCTCTCCCATCTCCACAGAGGAACTCTGGAGCTCTGTCAGAGTGACCATTGGGTTCTTGGTCACCTCCCTGACCACGGCCCTTCCCCCCTCGAAAAAAACTTGAAATTTAGATTTTTTTAGTAGTTACCATTTAATGCAAGTGTGCAGGTACGTTGCACTGTTGTTTGGTTAGCGGTGTTTCTGTAGCGCACATGAGATGGAGTTTGCAAAACAAATGGCCACTGGATTGATGCAAAGAATCATGATATTCCGCCAGGTAAGCATAGGCTACTTTGTAGCTAGAATCCTGACTAGAACCCAAACATTTGATCATATTACTCCAGTGCTAGCCTCACTGCATTGGCTTCCTGTTAAGGCTAAGGCTGAAAGTTTTACTGCTAACCTACAAAGCATTACATAGGCTTGCTCCAACCTATCTTTCCGATTTGGTCCTGCCGTCACAAGACGCAGGCCTCCTTATTGTCCCTAGAATTTCTAAGCAAACAGCTGGAGGCAGGGCTTTCTCCTCTAAAGCTCCATTTTTATGGAATGATCTGCCTACCCATGAGAGACGCAGACTCGGTCTCGACCTTTAAGTCCTTACTGAAGACTCATCTCTTCAGTAGGTCCTATGATTGAGTGTAGTCTGGCCCAGGGGTGCGAAGGTGAATGGCAAGGCACTGGAGCGACAAACTGCCCTTGCTGTCTCTGCCTGGCCGGCTCCAACTGGGATTCTCTGCCTCTGACCCTATTACGGAGTCTGAGTCACTGGCTTACTAGTGCTCTTCCATGCCGTCCCTAGGAGGGGTGTGTCACTTGAGTGGGTTGAGTCACAGACGTGATCTTCCTGTTCGGTTTTGTGCCCCCTCGGGCTTGTGCGGTGAGGTGGAGGAGGTATTCGGGGGCTATACTCAGCCTGGTCTCAGAGTTGTAAGTTGGTTGTCTGTTAATATCCCTCTAGTGGTGTGGAGGCTGTGCTTTGGCAAAGTGGGTGGGGTTATATCCTGCCTGGTTGGCCCTGTCTGGGGGTATCGTCGGATGTGGCCATAGTGTCCCCCAACCCACCCCTGTCCCAGTCTCCAGTATCTATGCTGCAATAGTCCTTGTGCCGGGGGGGCTAGGGTCAGTCTGTTATATCAGGTGTAATTCTCCTGTCTTATCTGGTGTTCTGTGTGAATTTAAGTATGCTCCCTATAATTCTATCACTCTCCCTCTCTCCCTCTCCTACCGGAGGACCTGAGCCCTAGGATCATGCCTCAGTACTACCTGGCCTGATGAATCCTGGCTGCCCCCAGTCCACCTGGTTGTGCTGCTGCTACAGTTTCAACTGTTCTGCGTGAACTATCTTAATTTATCCACCATCTTTGGTCGAAGCGTGAAGTATGGGTAACTGCTTGGGGAAAATGACTGCCCCCTCTCATTGAAGGTACAACATTTCAAGGTGACGTTGTTAGCAGAAAACAGGATCCCTTATTATAGTGAATAGAAAAATCGCAGTCTTCGTGGTCAATCTTCATGTAAACAAAAACAAAAATTGGAAGACAATCACGGTACCAATAATTGCTTATAATACACCCATTATAAGTCCTTGAACTGATGATAAAAAAGAGCACACAGAAGTAGTTATAAGGATATCTTTGTTGCTAATGGCAGCCTACAGTGCCCCGGTCGGCCTTCAACTTGAGTTACTCAATGAGAGGAGGCAGTACTGAGCTAGCCTGCAACTTCACTTCCTGGAGTAGCTCAAACTGCGCATGTTATGTCTCCATGAGACGCCATCTTAACTGACTTCATTTGGCTTCAATGCGCTATTGAGTCTTCAGATAGGAATGAATGGTGTCCCGTGATCGATGGGTTTGTCCATTCATATATTGATAAGATAATTATCTAATGAAGGTAAATTAATCAATAATCCATTATGAATTAGTAGTTATGTAGCATGGATAATAAACTGTAAGTCAATGTACTAAACGTTAGTCCCATCAAGTCTAGACATGGGTGTGTGAGATACCGGGAGGAGCCTTCAAGGTTCTCCTAATCTATGGGGAAAGGAACAGGTAGTGCTGGAACAGTGGTAGCAGGTCAAGGAAGAGATACTGTTCACCTACTGTCTGTGCGTATGTGTGTGCATAGGTTATCTACTTTTGGGTGTGGATGTGTGTGCGGTTTATTCAGAACGTTCTCTGAATAAACTGTACAAGACCTTTTGCAGAAAGCTGAGTCCTTGCCTAATTATTAACCCAGTGTCTTACAAACCCTGGGGATTAGTCAAGGCTTATTGATTGTTAATTATTCATTAGGATAGAAAATTCCTTTGACATATATATACAGTCATTGGACTCGTTTGAGTGGTAAGGCGAAAGCAACCGACTGTAGACGAAAGACGAGGAGTGAAGTCGGTGGAAGTTACATTGAAGGTCTACTTGGGACAGTGGATGGCTCACACAAGCTCATGGTTCATGCAATACAATTATTAAAATATCTATTCTGTTTTTCTTCCTTTTTCCTCTTATGTTTGTTCAGTTGGAATTGGGTTTCCCAGAGCATCTCTCATTTTACACTTCTAGAAAGTGAACACTGACATTGAGATAATGACATTGTAGTAGCTTGCAGTAATAGTTAATTTTTCATTTGACCTACAGAGGGTGATATACTGTAGGTCATTGACCTTTCAAAAAGCTTTAAAAGCAGGCATTGAAATGTAAAATCAACACAATAAACACACATACTTGAAATTATTCTGTAATTCACATATTAAAGGGAAAAGTCCACAAAGTATAAAGACTAACATAAGTGCAAAGTGCAAATTATTTATAAAGATGTGGACATGTACATTGTTTTCCCGACACGTCATTGACAAAGTTTGTTTTGTTACGTTCCATCCTCTTCAAAGCGAAGTCATTAGTGGTCCAGAGAGACAAGGACACAGTCACAAAGTCCACATCAGCTAAGGGTGGGCAAAAGTGAGGTGCACTCCAGTTTGTGGAAGGGGCAGCACGTCTCAACAGCCTCTCCAGTAAATGCATAGGAGACCACAATGATGACAGGATGAGGTGGAAGAAGAATCAGTCCTGCATTCATTCAGCATCATGCCTCCTCTGATGAGCACAACAATGTACTGTATTTGGTTTAATCTAGTTTGCTTTCATGTGCTACACATTTTTTTACACCCTGTAACATAACGATAACATGTTTTTTATCTATATAAATACTCTCTCACTATAGAAATAGAATATCCACATATGCCCTGCAGAGATAAATGTATTTCAAAAGTATGACAGTCTTCTTCAAAATACTACTCTCATCCCATGGAATATCAAAAATATTAGATTTTTTTATGTTAAAATCTCTGTAGAAAATGACTCGAAATATATACAAATACAATTTTATGCAAATGATTCTGTCTTTGAAAGGTGTTTAAAGCTGTATTCCATATCTTTGCAAGTAACTTGCATGACATTGAACATACATAGATTTCAATATGCACAACATATTCTGAACACAAATGAGTGACCAGCCTCCATTACAATTTCTGAGCCATTCAACTTGTCTCATATTGTATGTAGGATTTGCAAAAGGACACATTTATGTTTCTCACACCCTACTACAGTATAGACGTTAGAGGACCATGTTGCGGCTTCTATCTTCAGAGCAGTCACTGCAGATGACCAAATTTCACTGGATGTTTATGTCAAATATGTTATCTTCAAGGCAAATATACCACAATTCAAAGAGCAAAAAAGGGTAACTGAGTGGGTATTTTCTTGTTCAAATTACAGCTTTAAAATATTGACCATGGTTTTTTCCCTCTCGCGCGCACTCTCTTGCCCTCTCAACAGGAGTTGAGACTGTTATGAGTAGACTTCCACCCGGAAGAGTTCTCCGAATGCTGGGGACATCAGTTTAACCTATGATTAAACAGAAAATCTTAAAATCAGTTGTAAATGAACCAGTCCCACTTGGACACAATGTTTTCATCTTATTTTTCCATTACATTTGAACTTCTGACATACTTCTCCGTGAGTAAGACTATGCCTTGAGGACTTCCAATGTTCTCGCTCTGTGAGGATGAGTTATTTGGCCATGGCTCGGGGGTTCTGGGGGATGTTCTGTCAAAGGTAGGGAGCCTCGTTCTCAGTGACTGTATGATGAACTGAAGTTGATCAGCTTAATGTCAGTGAAGGCTGTTTCCACTCTTACCCAGAAGGACCTGCTTGGGAAACAAGGAAAACAAATGCATATGAGCATTCTGACAATAAGAGGGAAATGCAATTAAACTTGCATAAACAGCTGCAGCTATGGGAATGAACATATTAAAAAAGAACATGACCACAATTCAAATAAAAGTTTTTTTGTCAGACATTGTTGCACAATTCCTTTCAGAGCATTCAAGGCTGCATTGTACACCTTTTTTTTCATCTAATCGCAAAAGAGTGGACAAAATAGAACCTTCTCTTATAAAACATACACATGCATCAATTCTTACACTTGACAAATTCTTGAGTGTATATCTAGACAGCTGTGTCACCATAGCTGTGATAAACAAGTCCAAATTGTAATATTGTTTTCCCTTAAAAAAAGGAGATGCAGCTGATGTCTCTGCTTTTAATAGTCTCCAAAGGGGCATAATAATCTCTGATTAAGTTTGCTTCACAACAACATTTCTCAAACTCATGCCCTCTCTCTCTCTCTCACACACACACACACACACACACACACACACGCACACGCACACGCACACACACACACACACACACACACACACACACACACACACACACACACACACACACACACCACACACACACACACACACACACACATACACACACACGTGCATGCATACACACACACAAACGACTGCAAGAGGACATTCCCTTTCCACCATTCCTATGTGCAATATGGTAGTAGGGGGAATAAGCTAACAGAGCATCCATATCTAACGTGCAAGATTTATTGTTAGAACTCTGGTGTTTGATAATGTAGTTCAGCACTATTTTGTATCGTAATGACCTTTTGATATCTTCATTATAGATGGAAAGCCTCTGGCACAAAACTGTATTATTTGTCTTGCCATATTTCACTTTTCATTTTGTTTAATGTCTTTTCATCTTATTTTGATTGAGGAAGCAAAGAAAGACATAACCCAATGATACATGTTGAGTATATCAACAATTTTTTTCTAGCACTGTAGTAGCCTATATATGGCAGAATATGATAGCTAATTGTTCATTGGCACTACAGTACTGTAATTGTGTACATGTATGCCTATTTATCTTTGCCAGGCGGCAAGCAATCATGTCACATAGAATGTTGGAGTTTTGCACAACCAGTTTTACACAATAATTTTAAATGTCTAAAATAGTCTCTCACCCCCAGGAACATACAGGAATTACACACATACAGGACTAGCTGGGTGGGTGGGAGTCATCACTGTGATAGATATCTCTTTATATGGCTCGTGTGGGCACACTCTTGTGGAAGCCCTTTTCTGATCTCTCAGCATTTCCTTTCAGTAGGCTATATTATGTATTTATGTATTTCCTGGAAATTGTTCTTCATTTGTTAGTTTTCAATAGCGCTGTACTTCTTGATGAAGGTAAATACATTGATTTCATTTGATTTCTCTAGAATAAAATGTTTCTACTAATCTCATCCACAATGTGACCGGGCACACAAGCCTGCGGGGCTGACATTTCTACATCTTTCATGGCATTCCTAATTTTTTAAATGCTTGAATAAGCACAAATCCTTATCTAAATGGTGAACGCAGTTAGTAAGCTTGTCCATTAGAGCAAAGAGATCATGCATTGAGTCACATCAACATAAAATGTCACGCTCCGCTTTTTGTCTTTGTTCACACTCACACACATTTCAAACACATGCTGCTTTTCCATGTCGGTTTTAGAGCATTGTCAACATTTGTGTTGGTACAAAGGCAGTATGAAAGATTTCTATCAGCACAGTAATAGCCTAGTCCTGCTCATTAGAAGCCTTGCTAGTAGGAGGTGCCCCTATTTCCATCCACCTCCAGGGTATGCCTAATTTCATCCATTCCAAAAGGGTTCTTTTGCTGTCCCCATAGGAGAACCATTTTTGGTTTCAGGTAGAACCCTTTCGGGTTCCATGTAGAACCCTCTGTGGAAAGGGTAATTCATGAACCTAAAAGGGTTTGACCTGGAACCCAAAAGGGTTCTTCCTGGAAGCAAAAGGGTTCTACCTGGAAGCAAAAAGGGTTCTTCAAAGGGTTCTCATGCACAAAGTAACAGCAAAATAACCATTTTAGGTTCTAAATGTCTTTGTTTTCATGCCCTTTCATAGGTTTTGAATGGCATCATAACATAGTAAAGCCCTACCACATACACACATTGGTATGACTGTTTGATTACAGTTCTATTCATTTATGGGGTCAATTAAGACCAAAATACCAACATCTGATGAATTGTTATATACAGTCAGGTCCATAATTATTGGCAGCCTTGATAAAGATGAGCAAAAAAGTCTGTATAAAATAAATAATACAAAAACTGAGCTACAGTGCCTTCAGAAAGTATTCACACCCCTTGACTTTTTCCAATTTTTTTTGTGTTGAATTTGAAATAGATTTAATTTAGATTTTTGTCACTGGCCTACAATACCCCATAACGTCAAAGTGAAATTATGTTTTTAGACATTTTTACAAATGAATTAAAAATGAAAAACTGAAATGTCTTGAGTCAAGTATTCAACACCTTTGTTATGCCAACCCTAAATAAATTCAGGAGTATACAAGTTCAACCACAAAGACCAAGTAGCTTATCCAATGCCTCGCAAAGAAGGGCATCTATTGGTAGATGGGTAAAAAAACAAAAGACATTGAATATCCCTTTGAGCACGGTGAAGTTATTCATTACACTTTGGAGAGTGACTACACTACAAATATACAGACGTCCTTCCTACCTCAGTTGCAAACCACTTATGTATTTCACAATGAGGCCAATGGTGACTTTAAAACAGTTACAGAGTTTAATGGTGATAGGAGAAAACTGAGGATAGATCGACAACATTGTAGTTACTCCACAATGCTCACCTAATTGAAAGAGTGAAAAGAAAGAGGGCCTGTATAGAATACAAATATTCCAAAACATGCATCCTGTTTGCAACAAGGCACTAAAGTAATACTGCAAAAAATGTGGCAAATCAATTAACTTTTTGTCCTGAATACAAAGTGTTATGTTTGGGGCAAATCCAAAACAACACATTACTGAGTACCACTCTCCATATTGTCAAGCATAGTGGTGGCTGTATCATGCTTGTAATTGTTAAGGACTGGGGAGTTTTTCACAATAAAAACAATTTATGGAATGGAGCTAAGCACTGGCAAAATCCCAGAGGAAAACCTGGTTCAGTCTGTTTTCCACTAGACACTGGGAGGTGAATTCCCCTTCAGCAGGAGAATTATCTAAAACATAAGGCCAAATCTACATTGGAGGTGCATACCAAGAAGACAGTGGTCGAGTTACAGTTTTGACTTAAATCTGCTTGAAAATATATGGCAAGACTTGAAAATGGTTATCTAGCAATGATCAACAACTAATTTGACAGAGCTTGAAGAATTTTGAAAAGAATATTGGGCAAATATTGTACAATCCAGGTGTGCAAAGCGCCTAGAGACTAACCCAGAAAGACTCACAGCTGTAATCGCTGCCAAAGGGGATTCTAACATGTATTGACTCAGGGGTGTAAATACTTATTATGTAAATGATATATTTCTGTATTTTATTTTCAATAAATGCCCAAAGATTTCTAAGAACATGTTTTCACTTTGTCAGTATGGGGTATTGTGTGTAGATGGGTGGACATGTATTTGTTTTGTTTAACCATTTTAAATTCAGGCAGTAACACAATCAAATATGGAATAAGTTGAAGGGTATGAATACTTTCAGAGAAAGACATTTTGTTGAACAAGAAATTAAAACAAATCTCAAAAAGATAGGGGTCATAATGTATTGGCACTCCTGCTAATAATTCTCTAGGCCCCCTCCCCTTACAAGGATAACGACACAGCCTTTTTCTAAAATGTTTTATGAGATTGGAGAACACGTTGGAAAGCTTCCTAGACCATTCCTCCATAGAGAATCTTTCCAGATCCTTGATATCCTTCATCTGCTCATTTGGATGGCGCTATTCAATTCAAATCACAGGTTTTCAATGGGGTTTATGTCCAGAGACTGAGATGACCATTGCAAAATGTTGATTTTGTGGCCAATTAACACTTTTTTTGAGCATACAATATATATAATACAATATAATACAGTATTTGTATCCTTCAAGTGAAGTGTGAGAGTGGAGCGATATTGAGTGAGAAAAGGTATGACCTCATTGCCATACTGTCAGACAGAGTGTGTTGGGCAGCGGGCGGATTTGAGGGAAGCTAGGTTTCTTGTTTAACCTAGAGCATAAATTAATGACATGTTCTAACACAGCTTCCTGTTTCTTGAATCCCTTCAAAAATATGAGTCAATGTAACTTCACTTCTCTCAACCCAACCCTGCCAAACCCCCTTACACCCCAAGGACAGTTGTCGTTTGGCACTCACTCACCATTCATTCTCTCCTTCTGCATTATCTGTCTCTCTTTTTTTCTCATTGTTTAGATAATCCACGTTTGACTGGAGTAGAAAGCTCGTAAAATAGAAATAGAACGCTATCAATAATTTTTAAATGTTTAATTAAGGGTGATTAACATCAAACCATTGTGGTGGTTGATTTTCAAACCGTTGTGGTGGTTGATTTTCGGAGGATGGTTTTCTGTGGTTTCAGGGAAGGGTTAGGATGAGGCACACAAGGCAAGTTTGCAGGAGGGAAACTATGGCTGACGCTGAGGCCACCATTTTCCAACAGGAGCTGGGGTGGTGGTGAGGAGGAGGAACACTGATGGACAGGGCTCATTTCATCAGTCAATTGTGTCTGTAAGTGTATATCTGTGTTATTGACGTCATACTGCAGGTCACAGTCAGGGCAGTACCCGTGATACTGGACCTTTTCACTGAATCGGACGCGCTCCCTGGTGGCCTGGTGGCATTTGCTCTCTTCATGCCGTAGCAAAGGCATGGGTGTAAGTCCTTTCTCTGGAATACTATTTGAGATGCAGTACAATAAGTCTCTGTTTGGCTTCCCTGTGAAAACTTCATTGCACATAAGAGTCCCGTTAGCCTTGGCTAGTAGGTTCCCTGATGGAGGATTCTTGTTGTTCTCCTCCGCTTTGATAGATGTCAGCCTGGGAGGCGGCAGAGGAGGGTGGGGCTTCTTCAGCACAGTCAGGACAGCAGGGCTGACAGACGGGGGCCTAAAGATAGCGTCGTCAGGGTAGATCTTGATCTTGTCAATGCTGGAGGCTGTGGTGGTGGTGGTGGTGCTGCTACAGCTGCTGTTCAGGGTGTCTGTCTTGGAACTGTCCGTCATCGCCTCCTCCAGCTGTAGGTCACATGTGAGGGAGTCGATCTCATGCACAACCTGCACCAGTAGAAAGGAAAAAGAGCTATCATGGACAGTACTTATATTTAGCTTGACAGACATCAAAGTAACAGACTATTAGTGTAGAAAATACAGCAGCAGCCAAAATGTCACCGTATGAAGCACTTGTTGATGTGCAACCTAGCTATTAAAATAATGCATTATTATAATAACTTTTAACATTTGGTAATCTCAAGCCAGATTCACTTGCAACACAACAATATTATCTGATTCATTATGTATTTGTAAGGTAAGGGGAAACTACCCACACAACCCACCAAATTGTATTCAGACTCAAAAGTGGGACCCTCTGGCTATGAATTAGCAGTACTAACATGTTTAGATAAGAATTCATTCTGTGTGTATGCACTTACACATAGTGGACATATTCAATTGAAATCGCTGAAAGCACATACTCTGCCTCCCATACATTCATGGTTGAGGTGATAATAATATACATAGTCAGTGAAAATTGCAAAGACATCTCTTCGTAGTGAATGACTACATCTGCCCTTAGGTATCTTTAATAATTTTGACTAGAAACAAACCCTTATTACTGATATGCATGCATCAAAAGACACAATGTTCAAAACTATTAGGGATAGTCTGAAATGACTTTGTAATCCATAACTGACACAATACCTATTAAGACCTATGGAGATAACTTACATATCATTAAAACATTTTAGTACTCACATTACAGTGGTAGTCAATACTTTGCCAAACCATGTCTGTGAACAGTATCCATACAGTATACCTTTTTAAAAATCATGACATTTTGAAGTAATTAAAGACATTGAAGTAATATTGAAGTAATATCCGCATATCTACATTTCATGGAATATTAAACCGAGGCTGGGCGAAAAGCTCATGTAGAGTGAAATCTCCATGCACAGTCATAAATTGATTATTTAGTGGGCCACACAAAAAGAGTCACAGTATCCAGTGCCACATGCTGTAGGGCATGTTGATTCTCTCTCCGTGTCAAGCATCTGGGTTCAGCTCCCCTTAAACATAGGCTTGAATCCAGCCAGTACAGTGTGTGAGTTGCAGTAGATAACTGCATTTGAATGGGATTTACTGAAATATTGGCTTTGATATTGACAACCCTCTAGGTTGGTTGTTTCAGCAGTGTTGTTAGACTAACAGATTGTGCATGCTTCCCTGAACAGAACACACTAACCCTGCTACTATTCCATTCAAATACTCGTTGAAAAGGTTGAAAGAGGACCATTATTTCAGAGGAGACGTGTGCCGTATATCCATTTTAATTCAGAATGTAAGAAAAATCTTCTACGTAGGTCTTATCCAAGTGACAACCTGTCAGATAGGGGCGAGTATTTCAGCCCCAGCAGGCTGGACAGCTCTATTCTCACAAAAGCATATAGGTTGGCGACATCCACGTCAAAGCACGTTAGACTGTGGGTTATGGAAGATGGTAGACAACAAAGATTATTATGATCAATGTGTGCAATTAAAAGAAAACAAAGAAAGCATGAGATGAATGAATAAATGCAGTAAAATTGCAATTGTTATTCAGCTTAAATAACTTAGACCCAATGACAGCACTGACAAAATCCTGATATTGTAAAAAGGTGCCTAGAGAGAGCTGCTGTATAATTTGGCAGGAGACAATTCTCAGGAAACAGGCAGGAAACAGTAGGCCTAGGCTAGACAGTATTAAGATGATGAAATGAAATGCAAAACCATCCCGGTGAACTTCAAGATTAACAATGAATCATGATTCATTTGTGCGCTTAATTCAAAGCATGCGCACCAAGGCGCAGCTACGTTGTCATCCTCCGTACAGACAACCTGTCCTAAATATATCCCATGTTCACTGATAAGATATTTTGTCACATATGATAGGCCAATGCAATGTTTGTAGGCCCTGGACTTAATTATTTATATCTGAGCCTTCAGATGTTTATTATAGAACAAGCTTGTTTTGCTCCCCATCAATAGAAAAACAATAGCCCAACCATACCAGCATGAAATAAAAAACAATGTATGTTCATCTCAAATAGCCTAAAAGCCACTTAAGCCAGACATAAGGAAACCTATTCCACTAACCTCTTTGAGTTCCTTGGCCACATCCCTCAAGTCTCCCAGGATGGTCTCCAAATCCTTCATGATTGTCTTGATCTGCTTTTTTACTTTCACTTTGGAGACTACTCCGTCAGAAGATTCTGCATTTGATGTCCCTGACATTCTTCGTTGGCACAATGTATTTTAAGGATCACTAATAAATCCTTTCGGCGAAGCAAGACCATTTTGTCGGTGCATTTTATTGCTCCGTTTTCTTCACATTCCTATAGGCTACATCACGCAAGAATGTAGTGAAGTGCAGTGACAGCGTCCTGACGAGCACGCCTGCGCAACAGAGCATAGCAAAAATGATATTATCTTAAGAAACATATACAATATAATGTTGCTGAAGAGGTGTTTGTCGACAGTCGCTCATGATCATTCCACTGTTACCATTCACATTTTCTCAAAAACCAAATGCTGATAGTCACATTTCCTTGTGGCAAGCACTGCAAATTCACAATTTTGAAGATGCCTAGTCAGGTCCAGCATGATAACAGAATGACAAGGAACAAGGTAAATAGGATAGAATACAGCAATCCAATCCATGCTCAATATTCTAATCATAACGGTCCGTTGGCTGCGCCAGGCATCCCCGTTGATCAGATTCTCTCTCAAAAAATATATTTATATTCTATACAACGACAGTCCGATATAGTATAGGTTAAATTCATAAACTGCAGTTACATTACTGAATAAATGACAAGTGAAAATCATTCCATTTTCACATTGCATCTTCATCGAAGCCTCCATGGTGTCTGATAGCCGACGTCGGGGGAGAGAACGGTCTCTATACGGCTGCGCTTAGAGCTGTAGTCGCATGACACACGCGCACGCGCCGCAGAAGCAGATCACCTTAGGCCTCATTTATAAACCATGTGTACAGTATGTACAAAATATACCCCAAAATGTGCGTGCGCCAGTTTTCACGCAAAGTTGGCATTTATAAAAAATGTGAATGAGAATGAGAATGTGCTCACCTCCCAGCAAACTTTAGACCACGTTTTGAGCTCTACTTTCTAGCAAAAATATATATAATAATGATTTTAAAAAAAATAAAAAAAAAAAATAAAAAAAAAAATATATATATATATATATATATAGATGCAATGTGAAAATGGAATGATTTTCACTTGTCATTTATTCAGTAATGTAGCTGCAGTTTATGAATTTAACCTATACTATATCGGACTGTCGTTGTATAGAATATAAATATATTTTTTGAGAGAGAATCTGATCAACGGGGATGCCTGGCGCAGCCAACGGACCGTTATGATTAGAATATTGAGCATGGATTGGATTGCTGTATTCTATCCTATTTACCTTGTTCCTTGTCATTCTGTTATCATGCTGGACCTGACTAGGCATCTTCAAAATTGTGAATATATATACTACCAGTCAAAAGTTTGGACACACCTACTCATTGAAGGGTTTATCTTTATTTCTACTATTTTCAACATTGTTGAATAAAAGTGAAGCCATCAAAACTTTGAAATAACACATATGGAATCATGTAGTAACCAAAAAAAGTGTTTAACAAATCTAAATATATTTTATATGTGAGATTCTTCAAAGTAGCCAACCTTTGGCTTGATGACAGCTTTGCACACTCCTGGTATTCTCTCAACCAGCTTCATGAGGTAGTCACCTGGAATGCATTTCAATATATATATATATATTTTTTATCTAACCTTTATTGAACAAGGCAAGTCAGTTAAGAACATTCTTATTTACAAGGAAGGACTACCGTCGCAGGTGTACCTTGTTAAAAGTTCCTTTGTGGAATTTCTTTCCTTCTTAATACGTTTAAGCCAATCAGTGCTGTGACAAGGTTGGGCTGGTAATGGATACAGAAGATAGCCCTAATTGGGAAAATGTGACTTACCACCTGGATTTGGTCTTATGTAGCAACATTTGAATATCCGTTTTTTTTAAATAAAAGTAGCGACTCAGAGCTACAAAATGATACATCATACATTGCATTTGAGGAAACAATGGGAAAGTAATTCTGCTTTGAAAGTTGATCAACTTGTAAACTCACTTTTGAGAAAACCGTCTTTCAATGTTTTGATACTACTATTGGAGAGCCCTTCTTTGTCTACACCCATTGAGCATTGTTCAACCCTCTTAAGCCTTAGCCCCACCCATCTCTTTAAGGCTGGATCCAACTGTTCTGTACTAACTTGCCAGCTACTTCCAGACATCTAAGAGAGAGAGAACAGCTCACTGAACATTACTTGCCCTATCGCTCTGTGGTTTCACGATCAGAGCGCACATTGGACGCTCTGGCCAATAAGTAGGGTTGTTCCAAAAGCACTGACATCACAACTACAGTCAAGCACCCAAGCTAACTGGCTAACATTGGCTAGCTACTTCCAGACACTGAGAGAACACCCCACTCTGACCATTTTACTCGCCCTAGCAGAGCTGGTTAGGCTTTTTTCATGTTATCCAGAGCATTGGTGACTGTAACTGTGCTCATGGCAACAATTGAATTTGCTCTTTGTTTCCAACATTTACTGACACCGGACATATTAAACGGGTGTTGAGCATTAAAAAATGCATCAGTTATTCTGCCCTCTGGCACACTAAGTTGAGAGTCTTTTTTTAGAACTTCTTAGGGATAGGGGGCACTATTTTCACGTCCGGATGAAAAGCGTGCCCAAAGTAAACTGCCTGCTACTCTGGCCCAGAAGCTAGGATATGCATATTATTTGTAGATTTGGAAAGAAAACACTCTGAAGTTTCTAAAACTGTTTGAATAATGTCTGTGAATATAACAGAACTGATTTGGCAGGCGAAACCCCGAGCACAACCCATCCAGGGAATTTTTGTTGTTGTTGTCAATGTGTTTTCCATTAATTTTCTATGGGAAGCCCTTTTTAATAGGAATCTGGTTGCAGTTCCTATGGCTTCCACTAGATGTCAACAGTCTTTAGAAATTGGTTGATATATGTCTTTTGAGAAATGAAGAAGTAGTCCTGTTCTTTCCATGTGTCACTCAGATGGACTCAAGTCTTTTGGTGCCCGTGACCTGGAACGCGCTTCACGTTGTTTTTATCCAGTATTGAACACAGTATATCCCGTCTTAAATTTGATCAATTATTTACGTTTTAGGGTACCTAAGGTTGGATTAGGAATGTTGTTTGAAATGTTTGGACCAAGTTTAAAGGTAACTTATTAGATACTTTGTAGGCATGTTGGGCGAGTTGAAACCGGTGTATTTCTGAATCAAACACGCCAAATAAATGGAAATTTTTAGGACATAAAGAAAGACATTATCGAACAAAAGGCCCATTTGTGATGTTTCTGGGACATTTTGGAGTGCCAACAGAAGAAGATCTTCAAAATTAAGGCATTAATTATATTGCTATTTCTGTCTTTTGTCGCGCACCTGCCTGGTTGAAATCTGATTTTCATGTGTTTGTATGCGGGGTGCTGCCCTCAGATAATCGCATGGTCTGCTTTCGCCGTAAAGCCTTTTTAAAATCTGACACCTTGGCTGGATTAACGAGAAGGTAAGCTTTATTTTTGATGTATAACACTTCTATGTATTATTAATTTTTATTTTGAGTATTTCTGTTTTTGAATTTTGCGCACTGCAATTTCACTGGATGTTATCAAATCAATCCCGTTAATGGGATTCGAGCGGGAGTGGGATATAAGGGATCCCTTTAAGAAATGTAGATAGATAGCTAGCTACGTAAACAATGAATCCCAACGCATGACATAACGTTAGTTAGCGAGCCAGCCAGCTAACGTTAGCTAGCCAACTAACAGTACACTATCTTGAAATTAAAATACTATGTCAAAATTAGAGTAGAGTCTTTTGTTAAGACATGTAGCTAGCTAGCTAAACAATGGACCATAATCATAACTCATGACGTTACTACCCTGCATGAATCTGCAGGTAGCTAACCAACCACATTCTATGGCTAAAACTAGCAAATGTGTCTGAGATACGAAGAATAAGATCATACACATAATGTTAGGTAGTGACCAAGCCAGCTAACATTAGTTAGCTAACAGTACACTTGAAATTAAACCCCTTTCTGTCAAAATTAGAAATGTGTAATATCAGAAAATCGTACTAGTATACACAACCATTCAAAAGTTTGGGGTCACTTAGAAATGTCCTTGTTTTTGAAAGAAAAGCATGTTTATTGTCCATTAAAATAACATCAAATTGATCAGAAATACAGTGTAGACATTGTTAATGTTGTAATTGACTATTGTAGCTGGAAACGGCAGATTTGTTTTTAATGGAAAATCTACATAGGCGTACAGAGGCCCACTATAAGCAGCCATCACTCCTGTGTTCCAATGGCACGTTGTGTTAGCTAATCCAAGTTTATAATTTTAAATGGCTAATTGATCATTAGACAACCCTTTTGCAATTAGTTTAGCACAGCTGAATCTTTTGTTCTGAGTAAAGAAGCAATAAAACTGGCCATCTTTAGACTAGTTGAGTATCCGGAGCATCAGCATTTGTGGGTTCAATTACAGGCTCAAAATGGCCAGAAACGTATAACTTTCTTCTGAAACTTGTCAGTCTATTCTTGTTCTGAGAAATGAAGGCTATTCCATGTGAGAAATTGCCAAGAAACTGAAGATCTCGTACAACGGTGTATACTACTCCCTTCACAGAACAGCGCAAACTGTCTCTAACCAGAATGGAAAGAGCAGTGGGAGAACCTGGTGCACAACTGAGGAAGAGGACAAGTACATTACAGTGCCTAGTTTGAGAAACAGATGCCTCACAAGTCCTCAACTGACAGCTTCATTAAATAGTACCCGCAAAACACCAGTCTCAACGTCAACTGTGAAGAGGCGACTCCGGAATGCTGGCCTTCTAGGCAGAGTTCTTCTGTCCAGTGTTCTTTTGCCCATCTTAATCTTTTCTTTTTATTGGCCAGTCTGAGATATGGCTTTTTCTTTGCAATCCCGGAGTCGCCTCTTCACGTTTGACGTTGAGACTGGTGTTTTACGTGTACTACTTAATGAAGCTGCCAGTTGACAAATTGTGAGGGGTCTGTTTCTCAAACTAGACACTGTAATGTACTTGTCCTCTTGCTCAGTTGTGCACTGGGGCCTCCCACTCCTCTTTCCATTCTGGTTAGAGCCAGTTTGCGCTGTTCTGTAAAGGGAATAGTATTGCGTGTTGTACGAGATCTTCAGTTTCTTCGCAAATTCTCGCATGGAATAGCCTTCATTTCTCAGAACAAGAATAAGAATAGCTACAATAGTCATTTACAACATTAGCAATGTCTACACTGTATTTTTGATCAATTTGATGTAATTTTAATGGACCAAAAAATGTGCTTTTCTGAGGCTAAACCATCTATTCTTGTCATTTAATAACTTTATTCGTATTCACAGATGGCATACAAGTTTGATATTAAGGCACATGAAAGTTTGTATGTTCGAGAAGGCATTTCTGCCAAAAAAAGGCATTTTGATCAAAAAATATTTTTTACGTTCTAACAATTCTCCTGTGAAGTCATGACTTGTGACATACGCCTAGTTTCCTGAATCGGGCAACAAATATCAAGTCCATGTTATGGCAAGAACAGCTCAAATAAATGAAGGGAAACGACAGTCCATCATTAATTTAAGACATGAAGATCAGTCAATCCAGAAAATGTCAAGAACTTTGAAAGTTTGTTCAAGTGCAGTCACAAAAACCATCAAGCACTATGATTAAACTGGCTCTAATGAGGACCGCCACAAGAAAGGAAGACCCCGAGTTAGACTTTGAAGAATCTAAAATATATTTATTTCTTTAACAGTTTTTTGGTTACTACAGGATTCCATATGTGTTATTTCATAGTTTTGATGTCTTTACTATTATTCTACAATGTATAAAATAGTAAAAATAAAGAAAAACCTTTGAATGAGTAGTTGTGTACAATCTTTTGACTGGTACTGTATATACAGTGCATTAAGAAATTATTCAGACCAATTCACTTTTTCCACATTTGGTACGTTACAGCCTTATTCTAAAATTGAAAAAAAATATATGTTTCCCTCATCAATCTACACACAATACCCCATAATGACAAAGCAAAAAAAGTTTTTTAGAAAGTTTTGCAGATTTATAAAAAACAACAACTGAAATGTCAAATTTACATAAGTATTCAGACACTTTATCCAGTACTTTGTTGAAGCACCTTTGACAGTGATTACTGCCTCACGTGTTCTTGGGTATGATGCTACAAGCTTGGCACACCTGTATTTGGCGAGTTTCTCCCATTCTTCTCTGTAGATTTTCTCAAGCTCTGTCAGGTTGGATGAGGAGTGTCACTATACAGCTATTTTCATGTCTCTCCAGAGATGTTCGATTGGGTTGAAGTCGGGGATCTGGCTGGGCCACTCAAGGACATTCAGAGACTTGTCCTGAAGCCACTCCTGCATTGTCTTGGCTGTGTGCTTTGGATGGTTGTCCTGTTGGAAGGTGAACCTTTGCTCCAGTTTGAGGTCCTGAGCGCTCTGGAGAAGGTTTTAATCAAAGATCTCTCTGTGCTTTGCTCCGTTCATCTTTCCCTCGATCCTGACTAGACTCCCAGTCCCTGCCATTGAAGAAACGTCCCTAGCACATGATGCTGTCACCCTCATGCTTCACCGTAGGGATGGAGCCAGGTTTCCTCCAGACTTGACGCTTCGCATTCAGGCCAAAGAGTTAACATTTTTTACATTTTTTTTTTTTACATTTTAGTCATTTAGCAGACGCTCTTATCCAAAGCGACTTACAGTAGTGAATGCATACATTTCATTTCATGCATTTGTTTTTGTACTGGCCCCCCGTGGGAATCGAACCCACAACCCTGGCGTTGCACATACTATGCTGGCGTTGCAAACACCATGCTCTACCAACTGAGCCACAGGGAAGGCCAATCTTGGTTTCATCAGACCACCAAATCTTGTTTATCAAGGTCTAAAAGTCTTTGGATGCCTTTTGGCAAACTCCAAGCGAGCTGTCATGTGCCTTTTACTGAGCAGGGGCTTCCGTCTGGCCACTCTACCATAAAGGCCTGATTGATGGAGTGCTGCAGAGATGGGAGAGCCTTCCAGAAGGACAACCATCTCCACAGAGGAACTCTGGAGCTCTGTCAGAGTGGCCATTGGGTTCTTGGTCACCTCCCTGATCAAGGCCCTTCTCCCTTGATTGCTCAGTTTGGCCTGGCGGCCAGCTCTAGGAAGAGTCTTGGTGGTTCCAAACTTCTTCCATTTAAGAATGATGGAGGCCACTGTGTTCTTGGGAACCTTCAATGCGACAGACATTTTTTGATATCCTTCCCCAGATCTGTGCCTCAACACAATCCTGTCTCGGAGCACTACGGACAATTCCGTCGACCTCATGGCTTGGTTTTTGCTCTGTCATTTGCTGTCAAAAGTGGGACCTTATATAGACAGGTATGTGCCTTTCCAAATCATGTCCAACCAATTGAATTTACCCCAGGTGGACTCCAATCAAGTTGTAGAAACATCTCAAGGATGATCAATGGAAACAGGATGCACCTGAGCTCAATTTCGAGTCTCATAGCAAATTGTCTGAATACCTATGTCAATAAGGTATTTCTGATTTTTATTTTTAATAAATATGCAAACAATTAAAAAAACTTTTTTCGCTTTGTCATTATGGGGTATTGTGTGTAGATTGATAAGGAAAAAACATTAATTTAATCAATTTTAGAATAAGGCTTTATTAACGTAACAAAATGTTTAAAAATTCAAGGGGTCTGAATACTTTCCAAATGCACTATATATTTTTTGGGGATGCTTGATTTGCATGTTATTTTGGCATTAATACGTGTCACATATCAGTTTGGTCCTCCTTTTATATGGTCCTCCTTTTTTATTGAGTTAATAAAGCTGCATACAAACTTGGTCTCTTTTTTGCTTTCTTGAGTAAGTCAGCTCCAAAATGCAGGTGTTTCAGCCTAGCTCAGTGTTTTCTCTGGTGGTGGGGCAGGCAGTGGAAAATTTGGAGCGTCGGAGTTGAAAAGGTTCTCTAGTTGCGCCGTGATTGGCTCAGTGTTCTGTCACTCATGGGGACACTACGTCACTGCCAAATCTAAGGGTAGAGCTTGAAAATTCAAGCCCCTTGGGTGCTGCCATAGAGTTACATTAGAAGTTCCCATCCAATAAGGCTCAAGGTCATTGGCCACAGATAGAATTATGTCAAATCACGTTATATCTATAGCAGCTTTGATTGGACTGATACTTTCAAAATCTTAGCTAGCAAGCTAGCAGTCATCATCATGAATCACGTCGACAATCTACTGGCAAATCCTTTTTAATCCTTGTCATATGAAGAGAAATTATAGATAAACATATCGGTACTCATTGACCATTGGGCATAAACATTACACAAGTTGGAAATCGCAAATTCAACAATGAATGGTTTGGAAGTAATCAGTGGCTAACTGCAAGCATTACAAAGCAATCACTAGCCTGGTATTCAGTGGAGTGGGTGTGTGGTCACAAGTCTGGGTTTAAGGGTCTCTTTTCCAAGCTTAAAAGCATAAACATTCAACATTGGCCATGGTGTCAATCCAGCATGTCTTCTGCCACACTCAAAACAGAACTGGGAAATTTGATTTCACTGGGTTCAAGACAACTGCGAACTCTGAAAAAAACTAGCTCCGACTGGGAAAATATGTTTTGAACGGTCATCCAACATTGGAATTGCAAGTCTGGAACTCTGGCCTCTTTCTAACATCATCATGAGTCAACCTTGTATTTTCAGAGTTCCCAGTTCTCTTGAAAGCACCATAAATCCAGAGAATGCCAGACTTTGATGACAAAGTTTGATGACAAAATTTGCCCACGAAGGACCGCCGCGCCACCTTCCTGTTCAAGTGAGCACAGCACAACAAGGTGAGTCCATAGATGTCTTGTATGCTGCCACATAAATGATGAAATATGCCAGGGAGATATTTATACTGTTGCTAAGAAAGTCATACTAAGTGCATGTTGTGTAGTAAGCTGTTAGTAGCCCATGTGCCTCACCCTAATAATTTGGTCTCTTTTCCCCTCCTAATTTCACCTATATTCTGACTTGGTGGTGCACATGTAGCCTATAGCCTGTTTTAGAGAAATATAAACACTGAATATTGTAAGAGCTTTCATTGTCTGCTTATATGCCCCCTTTATTTATCCTACGGTTCTGACTTGGTGTACAGGGAGAGTACTGTAAGAACGGCCCATGTTCTGAATTCTGTCGATGTACATTTCAAAGTGCTGAACAAATAGTTATATTGACTACATCCATTCTAGCTCGCTCATTAATGTATTCATTGAAATTACGGATTGCCTCTTATCCGCTCATCGTGCCCATCGTCCCCTTATGCCGTAGTTTGTACATCTCAATTGTCAGTGGAAACCACATTTGTTTACGCAAGTCAGCCATATCAGCTATGTTTTTTTAAAAGGCAGTAAACGAGGCTGAACTAGCTGTTTTGCTGCCAGACAGCAAAAGGTCCCCCCCCCCCCAGAAGGTTGTGGGTCCACAGACCACCATGGACAAGAGTAGAGGTGGAAATATCTCCTTTATAGTAAAAGCATTGCATGAATATAACATCGTATTTGCAGGTCCAAGAAAAATGTGCCTTTTATAAAAATGTATACAATTATTTTCTCATAAGTCATTTAGCATATTAGCAGAATATTTTTTCATACCACACAAATTAACAAAATTACAAGCTAAGAATGGACAGAGAGATAACCTTATGTGTTCATCTTATCATATTTCTCCAATGCCAAATCAGTGTGTCTTGTTTGCAACGTAACTGTCCCTGAGACATTATCTGAGCATGGTACTTTCAAAACGTAGGCCTAGCTTTCAACAATAGACAGAGCCGGCCTACTGACCCTGAAAAATTTAAGCTTTAACTGCTGGCTACTCTTCTTCCGTGGCTTAACCCAACCAGAGGAGGTCACAAGTGTTTCACTAAAAGCTGTCTGGGTTTAAACATATGCTACTGTACAAAAAGTTAATATCTTAATCAATTGATAGTGAATTGTTGTCACGTCTTGCCCGGGTATTATACATATTGTTTCCAGCATAAAGCATCATGGACCTGTCACATCTGTCGTCAGGAATGGACCAAGGCGCAGCGGGTTGCGTGCTCATCATTGTTATTTATTAGTGAACACGAAAAAAACAAAGAAACACGACAGTACAACAGTCTTGCAGGCTATACTAAAAGCAATGCAAAAACAACTACCCACAAAACCCAAACCAAACACACACCTAATTATAGGACTCTCAATCAGAGGAAACTAGAAACACCTGCCTCCGATTGAGAGTCCAACACCCAAACCTAAACATAGAAAAACTAAACTAGACAGAACTTAGAAATACATACAAAAACACAAATCCTCTGCCACATCCTGACCAAAACGAATACAAATACTCCCTCTGCTGGTCAGGACGTGACAGTACCCCCCCCCCCCCCTAAAGGTGCAGACCCCGACTTAGGTGGCGCCGATGGCTGTGCCGGGCAGACGGGCCACTCTGGCTGACCCGGGCAGACGGACCACTCTGGCTGGGCCGGAGGACAGGCGGGCCACTCGGGCTGGGCCGGGGGACAGGCGGGCCACTCGGGCTGGGCCGGAGGACAGGCGGGCCACTCGGGCTGGGCCGGAGGACTGGCGGGCCACTCGGGCTGGGCCGGAGGGCAGGCGGGCCACTCGGGCTGGGCCGGAGGGCAGGCGGGCCACTCGGGCTGGGCCGGAGGGCAGGCGGGCCACTCGGGCTGGGCCGGAGGACAGGCGGGCCACCCTGGCAGATCCGGGCAGACGGGCCACCCTGGCAGATCCGGGCAGACGGGCCACCCTGGCTGATCCGAGCAGACGGGCCACCCTGGCTGATCCGGGCAGATGGGCCACTCTGGCTGATCTGGGAAGACGGGCCACTCTGGCTGATCCGGGCAGACAGCCACTCTGGCTGATCCGGGTAGACGGGTCACTCTGGCTGATCCGGGCAGACGGGCCACTCTGGCGGCTCCTGACTGGCGGGCATCTCTGGCGGCTCCTGACTGGCGGGCAGCTCTGGCAGCTCCTGACTGGCGGGCAGCTCTGGCGGCTCCTGACTGGCGGGCAGCTCTGGCAGCTCCTGACTGGCGGGCAGCTCTGGCGGCTCCTGACTGGCGGGCAGCTCTGGCGACTCCTGACTGGCGGGCAGCTCTGGCAACTCCTGACTGGCGGGCAGCTCTGGCGTCTCCTGACTGGCGGGCAGCTCTGGCGACTCCTGACTGGCGGGCAGCTCTGGCGGCCCCAGACTGGCGGGCAGCTCTGGCGGCCCCAGACTGGCGAGGCTGGGCTGACGCACTAGATGCCTGATGCGTGGGGCTGGTACAGGACGTGCCAGCCTGGAGACACGTACCTCAAGGCTAGTGCGTGTAGCGGGGAACACTGGACCGTAGAGGCGCACTGGCGGTCTCGAGCGCAGGGTTGGCATCACCCCTTCAGGCTTGATGCCCACTCTCCCCTGGCACATGCGGGGCACTGGTACTGCGCATACCGGCCTGAAAATACCCGGCCTTACCATAGCACCTACCCCAAAGCACGGGACCTGTCCAGTCTGTTTCTGTCCAACAAGGGTACGGGGAGCTGGCCTGGGTTTCCAACCTCGCCCCGCCAAACAGCCCTTGTGCCCCCCCCCAAAAAAATTATTGGGGCTGCCTCTCGGGCTCCCTTACCCGCCGTGTTCCCCAGTCCTCGCCAGAATTCCTCCGCTGCTTGGTCCTGGTATGGTGGGTAGTTCTGTCACATCTGTCGTCAGGAATGGACCAAGGCACAGCGGGTTGCGTGCTCATCATTGTTATTTATTAGTGAACACGAAAAAAACAAAGAAACACGACAGTACAACAGTCTTGCAGGCTATACTAAAAGCAATGCAAAAACAACTACCCACAAAACCCAAACCAAACACACACCTAATTATAGGACTCTCAATCAGAGGCAACTAGAAACACCTGCCTCCAATTGAGAGTCCAACACCCAAACCTAAACATAGAAAAACTAAACTAGACAGAACGTAAAAATACATACAAAAACACAAAGCCTCTGCCACATCCTGACCAAAACTAATACAATTACTCCCTCTGCTGGTCAGGACGTGACAGGACCAAAGCGCTGTAAATAAACAGATCTGTTTGCCATTTTCTTTAGGCCTATGGCATACTCTCTCAAACCTCCTCTATTCGAGTCCTGCTTTTAACTTCACAGCCCTTTACTGACACAGAGGCAGGCTATTTTAAAGTGTGCATGTTGGGTGGAGGAATTGGCCAGAAAATCTATGGATATAGCAGCCTATATCCTAATTCTGTCTGTCAAACATGTAGGCCTATCTCTTCTTTCTTAAATAGGAAGAAATACGCTCCAACACAAAGCCCTCTTGTTAGTTGTTAGTAAAGTCTAATTTAAATGAAGAAGGTTGAAATTATTTATGCCTAGGCTACTCCAATTTGCCTACTTTCAGCACCATGAGCTTTCCATTTCTGATTGATTGTTCCACGGCTGATGCTTCAAATTTCAGCACCACAAAGTAAGTTACTTGAATCTGGCTTACTGTGAAGTCAATAACTCTCTGATGAATATATAATGGAGAAGAAACATATTGTTTTTATTCAAATACATTATAGTAGTAGCAGGCTATCAAAGTTGAATCCTTTTCATCTTTGCGCTCTCCTTCTCAAACGGAATATAACATAGGATATAGGCTAGTCCAAGGCAAGATATTGCTTTTTTTGGAATAGGCATTTACATTTACATTTTAGTCATTTAGCAGACGCTCTTATCCAGAGCGACTTACAGTAGTGAATGCATACATTTCATTTCATACATTTCATACATTTTTTTTCTTCTGTGCTGGCCCCCACAACCCTGGCATTGCAAACACCATGCTCTACCAACTGAGCTACAGGGAAGGCATAATCCCAAAAAATGTGTGGAAGAATTCTTTGACTCTCCTCCTGAACTGCCACGGTAGGCCTACTCAGCACAACATTGGGTAGGCGGCACAAAAAAAGTTTTGATCAGCAAGAGCAGAGCAGGCCGGGGCTCAGGGTTGCAATATCCACTACAGTGTGTAATGCAGTCTAGTTTAATTTACACCATTCCAGCAGCTATTTTAGAATTATAACTTTGCTCTGTGCTTCTCCGACAATGCACTTCATAGCCTATAGGCTATGGATAATTTGACTGAGACCACAGTAAATAGCCTATAGCCACACTTGATATTCGTGGCCTGCTGAAAATCAGAGATGAGGGGCGGCACCGGGCACAACTACTTCTAAAACACTGAGAAATATCAAAATTGTATCAATTACAGATTACATGACCCTCCTCTGATCTAAATAAAATATATATATATTAATCCCTACCCTTGACTGAAATTTAAAAAGTATGACCCTTCCCCATTTTCCTCCAAGTAAACATTCTGTAAATTTCGATCCATCCCTGAACATACAAATATGTATTTTACAGTTATAATGAAGGTCAAATCTTATAGTTAGTCGTTTTATAATTGTATTATACTATATTTGGAAAGCATATATGTCATTTCAAGCCATTTTCATAGTTTTTCTTTATAGGAAATACATCCTATTTATCATACAGTATTTGTACTGTGTACTTGAGCTTTTCTTGAAGTATAAACTATTACTAGTTATTGTTTATGGCCCTCTCATGACAAATAATTACTTTTGGGGATTACGTAGATTACATTTTTGATTACATTTAGTTACCTTGAATTAACCCAGTGTATCCCAAATGGTCTTCATGACCCTCATATTTGATCTAGGCATTCCAACACTGTCACGTCCTGACCAGTATAAGGGGTTATTTGTTATTGCAGTTTGGTCAGGAAGTGGCAGGTGGTGTTTGTTTTATGTGGTTCGGGGTTTGTTGGGTTATGTTCCTATGTAAGAGGGGTGTTTGTTTAGAGTGTTTCGGGGTTTGTTGGGCTATGTTCTTGTTAGTTTATTTCTATGTTAGTTCTAGTCTTTCTATTTCTATGTTTAGTTAATGGGGTTGACCTTCAATTGGAAGCAGCTGCTCCTAGTTGCTTCTAATTGAAGGTCTTATTTAAGAGGGGTGTTTTTTCTATGGAATTTGTCACGGCTGTCGTGGAAAAGAGAATGGGACCAAAACGCAGCGGGTTGCGTGCTCAACATATTTATTATAAAAAATGCGAACACCACGGAAAAACAATAAACAAACTAACGACAGGAACAAAGAAGCAGGCTCAACAAAAGCAGTGCTCTCAAACAACTACCCACAAGTGACAAACAAAACACACACCTATTTATAGGACTCCCAATCAGAGGCAACTAGAAACACCTGCCTCCAATTGAGAGTCCAGCACCCAACCTACACATAGAAAAACTACCCTAGAACATACACATGTGTTATTTCATAGTTTTGATGTCTTCACTATTTTTCTACAATATAGTAAAAATAAAGAAAATCCCTTGAATGAGTAGGTGTGTCCAAACTTTTGACTGGTACTTTATTGAACTAAGCACGTGTCACGTCCTGACCAGTAAAGGGGCTGTTTGTTATTGTAGTTTAGTCAGGGCGTGGCAGGGGGTGTTTGTTTAGTGTGGTTCGGGGTTGTTTGGGTTATGTTCTATGTTAGTGTATTTCTATGTTATTTCTAGTTGGTCTATTTCTATGTGGTGTTTATTGGGTTGACCTTCAATTGGAGGCAGCTGCTTCTCGTTGCCTCTGATTGAAGGTCCTATTTATAGGGGTGTTTGTTCTATGGGGGTTTGTGGGTAGTTATTTCCTGGTTTAATGTTTGTCGCACCTGACGGGACTGTTTGGAGTCGTTTGTTTTGTATACGTGTTTATTTAGTTTTTCCTTCTTCAAATAAAAAAGAAGATGAGTATACATTTTCCCGCTGCGTTTTGGTCCACTCCTTACGACAATCGTGACAGAACTACCCCCCAAAACGGACCAAGTAGTGGAGGAAGGAGCAGCAGGGGGAATATAAGGATTCATGGACATGGGAGGAGATCCTGGACGAGGCAGGACCATGGCACCAGGCTGGGGAGTACCAGCGCCCTAAGGAGGAGCTGGAGGCAGGAAAGGCGCCATTATGAGGCGTTATACGCGCCGATTGGCAAGTGCGAGAGGCAGCCCCAAGAAATTCTGGGGGGGGCACACGGGGAGAGTGGCTAGGTCAGGTAATAGACCTAAGCCAACTCCCCGTGCTTATTATGGGGAGCAACGGATCATGAGAGCACTGGTGTATGCGTAAGTTCGCACGATCTCGCCCTTGCGCACGCACAGTGCGGTGCGAGCGATCCCAGCCCCTCGCAAGTGCCGTGCTAGAGTGGGCATCCAGCTGGGTAGGAGTATGCCTGCACAGCACATCTGGCCACCAGTGCGCCTCCTCGGCCCAGGCTACCATATGCCTGCTCTACGCATGGCAGCCATCAGGCCTCTGCACAGCCCAGTTCGCCCTGTGCCAGCACTCCGCTCATGCAAGGCTACCGTTACCATCCAGCCAGGACGGGTTGTGCAGATGGTGCGCTCCAGACTGCCGGTGCCTACTCATGACCCAGTGTATCCAGTTCCCGCTCCTTGCACTAGCCTTGAGGTGCGTGTTTCCAGTCTGGCGCCTCCAAAGCCAGCACCACGCACCAGGCCTCCAGTGCGTCAGCCCAGTCCAGTTCGTCCTGCCCCTGCTCCTGCTCCTCGCACTAGCCCTGTGGTGCGTGTCCTTAGTCTGGCACCTCCAAAGCCAGCCCCACGCATCAGGCCTTCAGTGCGCAGTCCCCGTCCAGAGCTTCCAACAGTTCCCCATCCAGAGCTTCCGACGACAGTTCCCCGTCCAGAGCTTCCGACGACAGTTCCCCGTCCAGAGCTTCCGATGACAGTTCCCCGTCCAGAGCTTCCGGTGACAGTTCCCCGTCCAGAGCTTCCGGTGACAGTGCCCCGTCCAGAGCTTCCGGCAACAGTACCCCATCTAGAGATGGCCCACAGTTCAAAGCCTGCAGAGACGGCCCACAGTCCAGAGCCTGCAGAGACGGCCCACAATCCGGAGCCAGCAGAGACGGCCCACAGTCCGGAGCCAGCAAAAACGGCCCACAGTCCGGAACCGTCGCAGCCAGAGTCACCCTCCAGTCCGGGGCTCCCAGAGTCGCCCTCCAGTCCGGGGCTCCCAGAGTCGCCCTCCAGTCCGGAGCTCCCAGAGTCGCCCTCCAGTCCGGAGCTCCCAGAGTCGCGCCTCAGCCCGAGGTCTTCAGCGATGCGCCTTAGTCCAGAGACTTCGGGAGGGGTAAATAATAATAAGCAGTTAGTGGGGGTGGACAGGTTAGGTTGGGGAGTAAGGCCGGAGCCTGAGCCAGCTCCGTAGTAGGAGGTTGGGGAGGGGGGGTGTAGCACAAGAACCGTCGGTGACGGTGGCCACCCTCCCTTCCCTCCCTTTAGTTAAGGGGATTATTTTTGTGTTGGGGTTTATTTTTTTATTTATTTTTTGTTGTTGTTGTTTTACGTGCATCCGGGGTCTGCACCTTTGGGGGGGGGGGGGGGGGGGGGTACTGTCACATCCTGACCAGTAAAGGGGCTGTTTGTTATTGTAGTTTGGTCAGGGCGTGGCAGGGGGTGTTAGTTTAGTGTGGTTCGGGATTGTTTGGGTTATGTTCTATGTTAGTGTATTTCTGTTATTTCTAGTTGGTCTATTTCTATGTGGTGTTAATTGGGTTGACCTTCAATTGGAGGCAGCTGCTTCTCGTTGCCTCTGATTGAAGGTCCTATTTATAGGGGTGTTTGTTCTATGGGGATTTGTGTGTAGTTATTTCCTGGTTTAGTGTTTGTTGCACCTGACGGGACTGTTTGGAGTCGTTTGTTTTGTATTCGTGTTTATTTTGTTTTTCCTTCTTCAAATAAAAAAGAAGATGAGTCTACATTTTCCCGCTGCGTTTTGGTCCACTCCTTACGACAACCGTGACAGCACGTCAGTTAAGAACAAATTCTTACTTACATTGACAGCCTACCCTGGACGATGCTGGGCCGATTGTACGCCGCCCTATGAGACTCCCAATCACGGCTGGATGTGATACAGACTGGATTCAAACCAGGGACTGTAGTGACACCTCTTGCACTAAGATGCCGTGCCTTAGACCACCGCGCCACTCGGGAGCAATATATTTTTTTACTGCAACTGCCAACCACAGGAAGACTCAAGATCCTGCTCTCAATGAGTGTAGACAGCATTCTGCTGCCTGCTGCCACTTTGCTAATCATCAGATGGGGGGAGGAGAGGAAATAGGGGGGCCCACGTGGGTAACTGGGGGCCCTGCCTTGATTGGGTACCTAATTAATACAAAATAAAAAATAAACCTCATTATAAATAAATGTGACTGGTCAATTGTGTGAGTCAGGGGCTGGGGCCCAAGAGGCAAAAAATATATAAATTGAATTAGTGTTATAACTGTTCATCCAGCCACAGGAGCCTGCTCTTAATGTTCAAAATACACCAGAGAGCACAATTTAGCTACAGAGGATCAGTAGTTTATAAAAATAACTGCGGATTAAGAATTATGACAAGCACGTTTTCCAGATTGACTGACCTGGGGCGGCAGGTAGCCTAGTGGTTAGAGTGTTGGGCCAGTAACTGAAAGGTTGCTAGATGAAATCGCCGAGCTGACAAGGTAAAACTCTGTTGTTCTGCCTCTGAACAAGGCAGTTAACCCACTGTTCCTAGGCTGTCATTGTAAATAAGAATTTGTTTTTAACTGACTTGCCTAGTTAAATAAAAAAATATGCTAGAATTAAGAAAACACCATCATAAAGTGTCTTAAAGGGTTTTGCTCCATCATAAACTGCTGAATAGCTTCAATGCACCTTGGTTTATATTCTACAAGTGGACCTAAACCATGCCAGGAAAATACATAACATATGCTTTGTATACAGTATGTTTACTCAAGTGTTTCCTTTATTTTGGCAGTTACCAGTCAGGAAGGCTGCAGTTTGCTCGCTAAATATAGGCTACAGCTTGTTGCCTTGTAATCCATAGAAGGGTTTTGTAACCTCTTACTCTTGCAGTTTGACTGACTTATAGGTACACTAGAAATGGATGCCAGTCCTGACTTGAATGGAACTGCCATCTATGGATTAGGCCTATATTTATTTCTATGGTTGGTTGCCGCTGTTAGTTTGCTTTTTTGCAGATTGCAAAATACAATCGAAGGAAAAACGTACAGTTTGGAAAGCAAATGCCTACTGCTGAAACGAGAAGACTATCTGTCGGTAGAACCAATATATATATATTTTTCTCAACAACATATATATATATATATATATATATACGGTATATACACTGCTCAAAAAAATAAAGGGAACACTTAAACAACACAATGTAACTCCAAGTCAATCACACTTCTGTGAAATCAAACTGTCCACTTAGGAAGCAACACTGATTGACAATAAATTTCACATGCTGTTGTGCAAATGGAATAGACAACAGGTGGAAATTATAGGCAATTAGCAAGACACCCCCAATAAAGGAGTGGTTCTGCAGGTGGGGACCACAGATCACTTCTCAGTTCCTATGCTTCCTGGCTGATGTTTTGGTCACTTTTGAATGCTGGCGGTGCTTTCACTCTAGTGGTAGCATGAGACGGAGTCTACAACCCACACAAGTGGCTCAGGTAGTGCAGCTCATCCAGGATGGCACATCAATGCGAGCTGTGGCAAGAAGGTTTACTGTGTCTGTCAGCGTAGTGTCCAGAGCATGGAGGCGCTTCCAGGAGACAGGCCAGTACATCAGGAGACGTGGAGGAGGCCGTAGGAGGGCAACAACCCAGCAGCAGGACCGCTACCTCCGCCTTTGTGCAAGGAGGAGCAGGAGAAGCACTGCCAGAGCCCTGCAAAATGACCTCCAGCAGGCCACAAATGTGCATGTGTCTGCTCAAACGGTCAGAAACAGACACCATGAGGGCCCAACGTCCACAGGTGGGGGTTGTGCTTACAGCCCAACACCGTGCAGGACGTTTGGCATTTGCCAGAGAACACCAAGATTGATAAATTTGCCACTGGCGCCCTGTGCTCTTCACAGATGAAAGCAGGTTCACACTGAGCACATGTGACAGACGTGACAGTCTGGAGACACCGTGGAGAACGTTCTGCTGCCTTCAACATCCTCCAGCATGACCGGTTTGGCGGTGGGTCAGTCATGGTGTGTTGTGGAATTTCTTTGGGGGGCCGCACAGCCCTCCATGTGCTCGCCAGAGGTAGCCTGACTGCCATTAGGTACCGAGATGAGATCCTCAGACCCCTTGTGAGACCATATGCTGGTGCGGTTGGCCCTGGGTTCCTCCTAATGCAAGACAATGCTAGACCTCATGTGGTTGGAGTGTGTCAGCAGTTCCTGCAAGAGGAAGGCATTGATGCTATAGACTGGCCCGCCCGTTCCCCAGACCTGAATCCAATTGAGCACATCTGGGACATCATGTCTCGCTCCATCCACCAACGCCACGTTGCAACACAGACTGTCCAGGAGTTGGCGGATGCTTTAGTCCAGGTCTGGGAGGAGATCCATCAGGAGACCATCCGCCACCTCATCAGGAGCATGCCCAGGTGTTGTAGGGAGTTCATACAGGCACGTGGAGGCCACACACACTACTGAGACTCATTTTGACTTGTTTTAAGGACATTACATCAAAGTTGGATCAGCCTGTAGTGTGGTTTTCCACTTTAATTTTGAGTGTGACTCCAAATCCAGACCTCCATGGGTTGATAAATTGGATTTCCATTGATTATTTTTGTGTGATTTTGTTGTCAGCACATTCAACTATGTAAAGAAAAAAGTATTTAATAAGATTATTTCTTTCATTCAGATCTAGGATGTGTTGTTTAAGTGTTCCCTTTATTTTTTTGAGCAGTATATATTGCCTCCTAATATTGTACAGTATGTGTGTCCCTTCATTGGACTGGGCTATTGTTTGTTTGAATTCAAGACCAAGTTGATCTCAGTATGACAATAAGCAGGTGTCCATCCAAACTTTTTACGCGAGTAAAGTACATGTCGGGAAAAAAATGTAATGACAGGCCTGATGGAAACAAACATTTTCGGTAAACTTTCCAAATGTGGACAAAACTAAGTACTCTAGACAAGGTGGCATCTTTTTGAATAGGTAAAATTAATTATATGAGAAATGTCAATGGAAACGCTTTCATGCGCAAATATTGATATAATAGCCATCATATCGAAGTAATCTTGTAGTCATGAGATGATATGTTGTGTGGTCCTCCCACTATGACTCAGGAAAGCAAGCAGTTTATCTGGCTACAGATTAAATACATGTTAATGGACGTTACATGATTGTGAATGTTCAAGATGATGAGCTTGATGGCCCTTTCCAATAAATATCGAGGGTTTTATTCTGGTGACATGATCACCGATGCTTGTCTGCTGTTTGACAAATAAAAATGATCTCGCTGTCGGCTGGCCCGTCCTAGAAGTGAGTGCAAATGGTAGGCATGTTCTCTGCTATCCACTTTATGTTAAAATTATTATTTGGGGTATAGGGGAGGGTCACTTTTTTGCAAGCGTTCAGGGAGGGTAAAAATATTGTGGAAATGTTTAAAATGTTTAGTCTGGAGACCGCTTTGAATTGTACATATTGTTTCATACAATCATTGTTTCAGGTAGGTGCTGGGAAGCGATATGAGGGGGAGACGGTCATGACCCCCTCCTCAGACCCATTGGCAGAATGCCCAGAATATTTTCTATATATTAAGACAGGTGACGTGCTCGAGACATGCTGGAACCAACCCTAGGAACCATGTCTATGTAGCTTGTCTGTGTAAGCAGTATTTAAGATAACTAACAGGACTGCCTCGGGAGAGCTCACTTTAGACTGGTATTTTATGCATCTAAGTTTGCCTACGACCTCTCTAGCTTGCTGATAATAAAGAATGATTCATTTAATATTGACCTGTGTTGAATT
The DNA here is from genome assembly GCF_965601325.2 of Salmo salar. Classification (NCBI taxonomy): domain Eukaryota; kingdom Metazoa; phylum Chordata; class Actinopteri; order Salmoniformes; family Salmonidae; genus Salmo; species Salmo salar. The sequence continues at coordinate 6,236,037 of NC_138310.1, forward strand.
TCCACGGCAATATTGTGATGGAACATTTTATGTTAGTGCTTTTCTATTTACCAATTTCTGTGTTCATGCAAGTGACTGACTGAGCGAATCCTCACTATCAGTATCTGCAATTTGGCAGTACGCCCAGACACTTGTTTTGAGAATTAAATATATCTCAAGTTTCAAGTTCTCAGCTGTCGTGTCTTTGGGCATCATTAAACTGAAGACATGTTTAACAAAATAACTCCCTGTAATTATTATCACGCGATTAAACTGATAAATCGTTTAACTGTAATTAACTAGGAGATCGGGGCACCAAGGAAAATATTCAGATTACAAAGTTATAATTTTCCTAATATAACTTTCCTATATTATAACATTATATATTATATTATAGTATCTCACCGATTATCTTCTGGTTTAAATGGTGTATTTTACCTAGCGTCAGTCTCATTCCAAATGTCGTAAATTGTTGTATCTGCACGAACCCAGTCTTCACTAAGTCATCTATACATCAACTGTCTTAAAATCATTTATTTACTAAACAAAGTAATTCACAGAAAGCATACAAACAGTAATTATTGTCACAAAGAATTGGTAGAGTAATATGCCCTAGTGGGCTAAACCGGCATGGCGGCTTGTTAAACCAACAAGGGGGGTCAGCTGAGAAGACCCTACAGAGTTGATAAATATTAACAATTGATATGCTAATCCTTTGCACATGAACGCTCACTCATTCAGGAACAATTGCAATCAATATATATTTACACTCAGTGTGTCGTCGGGATCCTTGTTGGAGAGTTTTTGTCCTGTTGGAGAGTTTTTGTCTGCATTCTCTCTCTCTCGGTTAGGATGGATCTTTCAAAGCGACATTCATTAATGTCGTTATAGAATGGATGTTTCGTCGGTCTTCGCGTTCGATGATATCAAATTTCTAGCTGCAGACTATTAATTAATATCAAAGACTTGTTATTATTCTGTCGGTATCGATAGTCTAAAAATGTAACCACGTGGGATGGTTAAACTTCAGCAGAGGACTGCATGGTCAAACCTTGGCTCTCTCTTCTGAGGTAAGCTGGTCTCCAGAAAGAACTTCTAGGTGGGGGTTTTATACTTGAACATAGAACAGGCTGTCACATGACGCCTTGTCCTGTCTGTGTCTCTGGGGGCGTGCCGATGACTGAGTTAAGCTTTGAACGGAAATACAATTCTATCACATTAACATCAGTACATAGCCTCTCAACATATTCCAAATAGCTTTAATCTTATTAAATCATTGTATACAACCATTTCGATGCAAGTCCCATAGCTGAGGCTATTATATAAACCTTAGTATGGTAATATGGCAATATTGTCTCCAATGAGTATCACAAAATTGTACCAAGCGGACCAGTTCGTAGCTGGATTCTTCACCGATCTTTTATACCTTCTCCAGAACATAAATGTTGTTCGGTTCCCCAATTCTGTGAGTTGGAAGAATTCCTTTGTCTCTCTATGAAACCCCTCTCTGTCTCAAAACTGGGCCATGAGGCCGGACATTCTCCTTTGGAATTTTACGACCCCTCTCACCACAGCCTGGGTGGGGGGAGGTAGGTAGGGGGATGGTGCATAGAAAACCCAGAGGGCAAAGGGAGGGGGTTCAACTGTGTTCTCTGTACTTTGAGAGACGGCAACGTCATGACACAGCTTAGAGAGAAGAAGCCTCATGAATTATTGGTCTGTCACATGCATGACCCAGTATTGGTCGGTCACATGAATGAACCAAACGATAATGATACATTATTATGAATAATGAATAAGCTAAATCATGCAAATATCACTTTCTGTGTAAGTATATAAGATAACTAATAGGACTGCCCCATTAGAGCTCCTGACAGACATTCACTATGGTGCATCAAGTTTGTTGGAACGTCTCCTGCATGCTAACAATAAACAATGATTGATTGAAGATTGACGTTGAGTGTCCCTGTGTAAGAAAATCCACAACAATATATTTCACTGAAGGGAGGGCCATATATTTTCATTCCAGAGGTCAGATTTTTATCCAGGTATCCCTCATTATAAACAGTGGTGTAAAGTTCTCAAGTAAAAATACTTCAAAGTAATACTTAAGTAGTTTTTTAGGGTATCTGTACTTTACTATTTATATTTTTGACAACTTTTACTTCACTGCATTCCTAAAGAAAATAATTTAATTTTTAATTCATACATTTTCCATGACACCCAAAAGTACTTGTTACATTTTGACAGGAAAATGGTCCAATTCACGCACTTATCAAGAGAACATCCCTTGGTCATTCCTACTGCCTCTGATCTGGCGGACTCACTAAACACATGCTTTGTTTGTAAATTAATGTTGTAGTGTACCCCTGTCTATCCGTACATAAAAAAACAAAAACAAGATAATTGTTCTGTCTGATTTGCATAATATACGTAATTTGAAATTATGATTACTTTTACTTTTAATTTTGATACTAAAATACATTTTAGCAATTCCATTTACTTTTGATACTTAAGTATATTTAAAACGAAATACTTTTAGACTTTTACTTAAGTAGTATTTTACTGGGTGACTTTCACTTTTACTTGAGTCATTTTCTATTAAGGTATCTTTACTTTTACTCAAGTATGACTTTTGGGTACTTTTTATACCACTGATTATATAAAATGTACAGTCCTTTAGTGTTAGAGAAAATGTGCATATTTTGTAAAGGTCTCTCGATCAAAACATCTGCCCCCATAGCTGTGGACTTCTTTCTCACAGATCTCTACTAGCTTGGCTTCCTGAACTCATTAGGCACTAGACTTTCATCTCATATTAACCCAATTCTAGCTCGGTGGCTAGTTGACTAATGTTAGCTAGCATGCTAATGTTAGCTAGGCTAGGGTTAAAGTTAACCCATTACAGTCTAAGCCCAAGGGGGGGGGGCTTCTACTAAGCTATATGGAATTGTTTTAAGAATGTCATACCAAGGATCATGTTGCTATTTGATTTTGAATTTTAAGACCCCTTGAAGTATCAAGAAATATGTATATAAAATAATTTCACTGAACAAAAATATAATGGCAACATGTAATGTGCTGGTCCCATGTTTCATGAGCTGAAATAAAAGATCCCAGAAAAGTTCCATCTGCATAAAAATATTATTTCTCTCAAATTTTGTGCATAAATTTGTTTACATCCCTGTTAGTGAGCATTTTATCCTTTGTCAAGATAATCCATCACCTGACAGGTGTGGCATATCAAGAAGCGGATTAAATATCATGATCATTACTCAGGTGCAGCTAATGCTGGGGACAATAAAAGGCCACTCTAAAATGTGCAGTTTTGTCACACAACACAATGCCAAAGATGTTTTGAGGGAGAGTGCAATTGGCATGGTGACTGCAGGAATGTCCATCAGAGCTGTTGCCAGAGAATTTAACATTAATTTCTCTACCATTCGCCTTTATACATTTATCTAGCATCTCACATGTAGGGTTTTCCACAATGTCGTTTTAGAGAATTGCTGATGTCAACGATGTGAACAGAGTGCCCCATGGTGGCAGTGGGATTATGGTATGGGCAGGCATAAACTACGGGCAATGAACACAATTGTATTTTGTCGATGGCAATTTGAATGCAGAGAAATACCGTGACGAGATCCTGAGGCCCATTTGTTTTATAAAGGTATCTGCTCCCTTTGTTGTGAGCGACATTTGGAATTTGTCTTGTGGGAACGTAACAAAATGGGGGCTCGTCCGGGATTTTGTTTCCCATGAGTATGATAGTCGCTCTAATCACCTACTTAGAAGCTCTCCTGTACCCAGATATTTGAGTGTTCAAAATACACTTTTATGGTAGTTTTCTGTCACTGACATCCACCCAAGGGGGTAATAAGACTGGTGGAATAATTTTAAAAGTTGCATAAAGACACAGGCTTATAAATAAAAAAGCCCTACATGTGAGATGCTAGATAAATGTATAAAGGTGAATCTGCTCATCATTGTAAAGTATTATGACATCAAAGTGGCATCTGGTGATCCAAACACAATAGTCAAAGAGTTGATAGGTATTATTTTGGTGGAGAAGGAATTCCTCTCGGAGAGAGATGAAAAGCGTGCTACAGGTAGTGGGGTGAGTCCTGTAGATGTGCAGCTGAGGGAGTTAGAACTAAAGGCAAAATTGGAGCAACAGAAATTAGAGCTTGAGCACAAGGAAAGAGAATGTGAGGAGAGATTGGAGCAACATAATTTAGAGTTGGAGAACAGGCTAAGACAAAAAGAATGTGAACATGCAGCCAGACCACAAAAACAGGAACATGAGCATGCCGTTCGACTAAGAGAGATTGATCTGGAAACACTCCGAATCCAGTCAGGCCATCCTGCACCCTCAACAGAGTTTGATCTTGGTAGGAATAGCCGACTTGTACCGCTTTCAATGAAATAGAGGTGGATGTATTTTTTACTCTGTTTGAGCGGATTGCCACGTCACTGCTCATCCAAAGTGTTCTTGTGAGAAAGGTTCAGAAAGTGTACACTGCTTTATCTCTTGACCAGAATTCAAATTATGACTGTTAAAGTTGCTATCCTTCGGGATTACAAGTTAGTCCCAGAAGCATACAGACAACAGTTCCGTAAATTACGAAAAACCAAATCACAAAGCCATGTTTTTTTGATCGGTGGCGTGGTTCTCAAGAGGTCAAGGACCTTGAGGATTTAAAGACACTCATACTTCTCGAGCAGTTCAAGAATTGCCTTCACGAAAGCGTTGCTTCTTACATTTATGAGCAAAAGGATCTCACTCTTGAGAAAGCTGCAGTTCTTGCAAATGGGTTTGTGTTGACACATAAAACTACCTTCACAAACAAAACACACAGTAGTTATCCTTTTTTTAACCTTTATTTAACTAGTCAAGTCAGTTAAGAACAAATTCTTATTTACAATGACAGCCTACCAAAAGGCCTCCTGGAGGGACAGGGGCTGGGATTCAAAATAAAAATAAATTAAATAGAAATATAGGACAAAACACACATCACGACAAGAGAGACAACACAACACTGCATAAAGAGAGACCTAAGACGACAACATAGCATGGCAGCAACACAACATGACACTAGATAAAGAGAGACCTAAGACGACAACATGACAACAACATGGTAGCAACACAACATGACAACAACATGGTAGCAACACAACATGGCAGCAGCACAAAAACAGGGTACAAACATTGTTGGGCACAGACAACAGCACAAAGGGCAAGAATGTACAGACAACAATACATCATGCAAAGCAGCCACAACTGTCAGTAAGAGTGTCCATGATTGAGTCCTTGAATGAAGAGATTGAGATAAAACTGTCCAGTTTGAGTGTTTGTTGCAGCCCGTTCCAGTTGCTAGCTGCATCCTTACGGCAAAAGCAATCCAGAAAAGTCACCTCCTACTACGAGGATGCAGTCTTTTTCTACACTGCCCAAAGATAAAGATCGTGAGAGAAGAGTTTTTTTAGATCTGCCAGTTTGTCGTTACTGCCGTGAGAAAGGACACATTGTCTCTCAGTGGCCTAAGTTGAAACAGAAAAAGGAGAAAGAGAAAAAGCTGTTTTTCTGACAGATGTATAAAATCGAGCACACAGCATTGCAATCTCCATAGACAAACATTGGCAGTAGAATGGCCTTACTAAAGAGCTCAGTGACTTTCAATGTAGCACCGCCATAGGATGCCACCTTTCCAACAAGTCAGTATGTCAGATGTCTGCCCTGCTAGAGCTGCCCCGGTCAACTGTATGTGTTGTTAGAAAAAGGCAACATTGTTGTACTGCTTTTAGAATATCAGGGTTTATTCTCAGATGTGCCAACTCAGACAAATGTAACTAAAGCATGACATTGATGTTGGGGACTCTGCCCTAATCAAACAACATGCCTATCGAGTGAATCCTAAAAAGAGAGAGAAGCTCTGCAGTGAGGTGGAGTTCATGCTTGAACAAGGCATTGCAAAACATGGCAACAGTACATGGAGTTCACCCTGTATTTTAGTACCTAAGTCGAATGGGTCTCTATGGTTTTGTTTAGATTTTCAGGAAACTCAATGCCGTTACTTATTGAATCAAGACATTAAAGCTTTTAATTTGTTATTCATTTCTAAAATGTTCTACAAACCAAATTTCACTTTGATATTATGGGGTATTGTATGAAGATCAGTGACCCAAAATGTATATTTAATACATTTTAAATTCAGACTCTAACACAAAATGTGGAAAAGTAAAGTGTTGTGAATGCTTTCTGAAGGTACTGTATTAAAGTCAGTGCCGGTTCCAGGCATAAGCAACATTAGCGGTCGCTTTTTTTTCTGGAACTGAATCGGGTCTCAATTTACTATTGAGTGTAAGAATACTACACCAGGCGCAATTTCAAAATGTCTTCTCCACACACAGTTAATGACCTTCATGACACAAACTGTTCACTCCCTTCTTGTTGGTGGAGAGAATTTTGCAGGTTTAAAGCTTATTTCTTGTCATGGTGCAAAGAAAATGTTGCAGTTTTAAAGCAAATTGTCTTGCAATTCTATACATTTTTCCATGTCTAATGTGTATTCATGTGATATTTCAGTGACCAAAAAATCACAACAATATCTATGGGCTAAAAAAAACTCATAAAAAAACCTTTAGCTGACATGGGCTAGTTGATCTGGACATTTCTGACAAGTTATAAATAATTCAAAATCAAATCAAATGTTATTAGTCACATGCGCCGAATACAACAGGTTGACAAATATAGTTGCGGTCTAAGTAGTAATGAGATTGACCAGGGCCTGTATCCGTAAAGTGTCTCAGAGTAGGAGTGCTGATCTATGTTTAGGTCCCCCCTGTCCATATCACCTTATTCATTAGGATCTGAAAGGCAAAACTGATCCTAGATCAGGATAACCACCAGTGATCGTTACTTTTATTTCTTATTCTTATCCGTATTTTTTAAAACTGCATTGTTGGTTAGGGGCTCGTAAGTACGCATTTCACTGTAAGGTCTACACCTTTTGTATTCGGCGCATGTGACTAATACAATTTGATTTCATTTGATTTAATGCAACATTCGTTCCCTGTATTTCAGACCTCATCCATAGACTTCACCTGAGAGGCTCCTTCATGGTCACTAGAGCTGCCTGGAACAACATGAAGAACCAGAAGTTTGGGAAGTAATGTACTGTACAGTAAAGGTCAACGGTCAGACCCAGCACCATGTTGCCTATGTAAAAGGAAATAGAGCAGACTCCTCTGCTGAAATCCAAATTACCCCCTAGGCACTCCTGTAGGGATAGGCATAAGTGTAACTGATGTGAAATGGCTAGCTGGTTTGCGGGGTGCGCGTTAATAGCGTTTCAATCGGTGACGTCACTCGCTCTGAGACCTTGAAGTAGTTGTTCCCCTTGCTCTGCAAGGGTGTTTGTGGAGAGATGGGTAACGATGCTTTGAGGGTTGCTGTTGTTGATGTGTGCAGAGGGTCCCTGGTTCAAGCCCAGGTAGGGGTGAGGAGAGGGACGGAAGCTAAACTGCAACATAGCAATTGCTTAATCTTGCCTTCTGAAAGCTTGGTTTGAATTCTCACCATATTGCTGTCACCTATTCAATTGAGTGCCTATGGGTTGATTAGCCAGTTAGTACATACTAGCAACACGCATTACAACCAGACAGGCAAATTCAGGGCAGCTAAGACAACCCAAGCCAAGGACAAATTGCCTTAAATCTATAGTTTTATATAAACCATAGCTGAATGGAACTCTTTACCAATCCATATTTCTCAGGGGAAAAAGTAAATCCACCTTCAAGAAAAAAATAAAAGAACATCTAATGTGATAGACCATATGACTGGATAGGAAATAGAAAGCATCAACTGAATGTCAGGTATCCTGTCAGGTATTTTAATTGTCTGTATTGTCTACTTGTTGAATGTTTGGGAAGTCTTGATTTATGGTTGTTTGTAATGTCTTGTTAATTGGTGTTGAACCCCAGGAAGATTAGCTAGCGTTACGGCATTAGCTAATTGGGATCCTAATTAAAAAAATAAAAAATAAAAATAATTATTTTCAGAAAGCAATTAGGCAATGACAGGTACAGAGTATAGAGCAGGGCTAGGCAACCCTGGTCCTGGAGTGCTGCAGACACTTCATGTTTTTGATTTAACCAACCTGGAAGACCAGGTGTGTTGAATTTAGGCAATCACTGAATTGATCAATTAGCTCAGTTGGTCAGGGCTGTGTTCAGTACATAAAAACGTAATAGAACGTTCAATTGATCGGAAACTGTGCTGTACTGGGCCTTCCCTGTGGCTCAGTTGGTAGAGCATGGTGTGTGCAACGCCAGGGTTGTGGGTTCGATTCCCACGGGGGGCCAGTACAAAAGAAAAAAAGAAAAGAAAATGCATGAAATGAAAATGAAATGTATGATATGTATGTATTCACTACTGTAAGTTGCTCTGGATAAGAGTGTCTGCTAAATGACTAAAATGTAAATAACAGGGTTGGGTTGTGGGTTCAAAATGCACTGCTGCCCTTGAAATACGTCATTCATTGCTTCAAGCCACACCTTGGCACGGCGCAAACGTATCACAGTTTTTTTTCAAAAACGTACAAGAACGTTTTGGAAAAACGTGTCATTCAGTACAAACCCTACCGTAGAGTAGCAATTGTTAAAGGAAACTGAACACACCCCTGGTGTGGTGCTTAGTTGGAACAAAATCCTGCAGTACCTGCGGCACTCCACTCCAGGCCCTTTCTTTACAGATTCATATAGCAAAATCCATCCTTATGATCCCCTCTGATTTGCAGCAATGGCACCAAGAATGAGTGACAAAACGGCCCTAAAAATGTTTTTTTGTGGTCGTTGTTGGCTTTTGGCAGGCAGTGAAGCGGTCTGATTTCTTTGCAGTTGCTGTGTCATATTGTGTTTTCTTGTTATTGCTGCGCGACTGCACCAGCCGTGGCACATTGATTCAACACTGTCGCACTGAATTAAACTGACATTTCACGGTGCCCTGTCTGTGCCCAGGATCATTATGACATCATTGGCTGCTGGCATCTATGGCAATTTTGGGCAGGCGAACTACAGCGCGGCGAAGCTATGACTGGCCAACACCCTGGCCATCAAGGGTCAAAAGCACAATATCCACTATAACACCATCACCCCGACCGCGGGCTCGCGCCTCACAGAGACTGTTTTGCCGCCAGGTCAGAGGAGTCGCTGAGAAACGTCTCTAAAAACAGGCTGAGCAGCACATATTACTGTCATCTTATTAAGGCTCAATGATTTGAGTTGATCTGTTGCATAATTATGCAATATTCCATGTGTTACAATTAATATCGACATGTAAATGTGCTACTTGAAGTCAACTGCTATTGTCAAACAAATGTATGCACAAAATGAGTAAATAGAGATGAATCAATCATACACTCTGAAAAATGACCTTGTTGATTTGTGGATTGAGCATTTACTGAGGCGTCGTAGATTGTTTTGATGCCTCTGCTTGGCAGACTGGCATCTGTGATTTCCTTCTTGGCATCTGCCACGTGATGTCCTTTTATACCCAGTATGAAAGCCGAGTGTGATATTGTCCCATATGTCAGTAACCTTGATTTCCCTAGAGTTTAAGAGACAGATTCAATAAAATAATGTTTTATATCAAAACAAAGGGCTGGCTTATCATCATGATTTGTATACTCTGTCATGTTATAATATTAGCAACTAACTACTATACTTTTTCTGTCATAGATCTCTTGGAGTCCTTGAAAGCCGAATACATTTCCCCCTTGTTCTATGGCTGTCTCATGAGCAGTGTCAAGAAAATGGGGGCCTGTTGGAGGTTTGAAAGAGAAATGTATCACCTGTTCGCTATGCCTTTCGTCTTACTCTGAATGTTTACTGATTATTCTTTTAATGTTCTCTTCCTGTTCAGGTTGGGGCTGGCTGGATTGGAAAATGTCTGTCGAATTTATTATTCTCCTTTGGGAGTATTTGCATCGTTCTACAATATTCAATTTCCACAAATGTGCGTGTGTGTGTAGTGCGATGGGAGCGTTCCCAGGGCCGCATCGTGAGGCACAAGAACCAGGGCATGTCTCCTGAGTCAGTGCGAGACCAGTGGGACAACATCTGTGACTTCACCAACGCCACCAAACCTGCCAACATTAGTGGTAACAAACTCACGCAGTCCTTAGACCATAACACCTACGCCATATTTTGCCTCTGCCAGATATGTTACTGATAATTGCCGTTGACTAATACATGGATATATTGAATTCAAACCAACATATGTTTTTTCAAACAGTAGTGCAAAATGTAGAAAATGAATAGGTAGATTTAAATCAAACATCTCAATAATATTCCACCTGCAGCGAATGCCAGAACTCTTTTGATGTTGTAACCATTGAGGCACTGTACTGAAACTGATTTCATGGGAGAAGGTCCAAGTTCTAAACAGTATGCTGAAGTGTAAACTAAGATAGAGGAGCATCAGGGCACAAACCGATGAGAGAAGAGACAACAAGCTAGCTTTCCAGTGAACAAACACATTGGCTTGTGCTGCTATGACACGGAATGTAAATTACACCACCACCAGTCCCCCCATCTTTGAACAAAGGGAAAAGTACAGTACCATATATAGCGGTGCAGTGCGCCTTAGGGGTCAGGCAGAGACGAGAACATGGCAAGTGTTCATCATTATTCTCTCTTCTCTCTCCCTCGGCTTGCCCTTGGATGTGTAGCAGCAGCATGGAGGTGGCAGTCTCCCAAAGAGTGCCTCATTACCATGACTTTGTAGTGCTCCTTATTTGTACCTTTTATAAGAGTACTTTGTTCTATAACAACTTTATTGAGTGACTGTAATTAGTCTCCTCTCTTCCCTGTTGCCGGTTAAGAGTCACTGGCCACGTTGGGGGAGGTGCTGTCGAGTGGAGACTGATGAGGGAATTGTCCCCAACCCCACCAGCGCTATTGCCGCCACTGCTGCATCTGGGATCAGTCCTGTGAGTGGAGAGGTCAACCGTACTGGGCTGGAATGAAGTGACATTGTGCCTGTTGGTGACAGATGGCCCCATAATGATGCTATGTGGTCTCCTACTGTGGACCAATGTCTTCAAAGACACATGTTTGTCTGTTTGGAGTGTCTTTCTGAAGCCAAGTGGCCAAGTCAAACTCTCTCTGGCTGATGTCAGTCAGTGTGTCCCCAGCTGGCCTACAGGGCCTGGTTCTGTCTAAAGGCAATGATGAGTAACATCATGGCTCATGTCACTTCATACTGTGCTGATTTTAGCTGTGCTTCCCCTTCAGATGGAGGTGGTGGGACAGAAGCTTCCAGAGTCATCCTTCAGCTACTCCCAAGCTCAATGCATCCTGTACGACCTGGGAGTGGGCCTGTCCACCAAGGACCACCTCAAGTTCCTGTATGAGGGCAACGAGGACTTCAGCTGTCTGCCTACCTTCTGTGTCATCCCCTCCCAGGCGGCCATGATCTAGGGCTGGGCTCCGTGCCTGGACTCAACTTTGACCTCACCAGGGTAAAAGCTCCAGGAAACACTCATCCGACACAGTATTGGCAACCATCTATTGGTTTAATACACTGAAGAGCACTTATAGTGTTGCTGTTTGCGCACAGTTAATTCAGTGGGTAAATCATGCATTTTGATAGCTTAAAATGTTATATTGCTTGAAACGGAATGGGAAATACTGAAACCGCTATGTAATTATCTATGAACTCACCTTTGTTCGTTCTGATATTGTCACTCTCTCGCAGTTGTTGCATGGAGAGCAGTAGCTGGAGCTTTTCCATTACCCACTTTGGGTATGTCCCATTACAGATTCTAAGTATCTCTGAGCACAACATCATTTTTCTGCTGACAAAAGCCTGTGATTTGAAATAGTTTTGTCTGCATTTGCAGGAAATCTGACCTCTCAGGCTGCAGTCGCAGATGTGTTAGACAAAGGATCTGGAGCAGTCATTCTCCTGGATGGTTAGTTGTGTTACTCTTCCCTTTCCCTGATAATTAGAGTGAAAATTGTGTTGAGTTTCTGTTGAGGTATATATTGAGAATTACTATTTTTGTTTGATGTTCCACAGGGTTGCATGAGATGAGCAGAGAAATGACTCGGTTTGATTCTTTAAACAAATAGTGGAGGAATGTAAGAATTGAAGGTAATCAAATATATGCAATCTAGAGATTCTTTCAGCAAAAGCTGAAATAATATTTTCTCTACTTGTCGTGTGGAAGGTCTTTATCATTTCTCATTATTGGTGACTCTGAACATTATGACAACATAGCTGTCTTTCTCCACAGTCCACACGTACAGTGGGAAAGAGTTGGTGTTCTACAACCAGTACTCACTGTTTATCGTGGGGGCTGGTGGCTTTGGAGGAAAGAGAACATCTGATAAAGCAATGGTAACTCTTCCAATCTGTGACATTTCAGAAGTACCATTATTTTTCTAGAACAAAATGGTTGATATCTACCATCTTCTTTAAACCTAATGTCTCTTTCAGCGCACAGTGGCACCTCCAAACAGAGCCCTTGATGCAGTTATGACCGACACCACAAAGAACCAGGTGTGTATTTATTTATGTTTGGGTCTTCTATTTAAGTGAGTAGATTAAGTACTACTAGTACCCTGGCCAAATGTATTTTTCAAGCATCAAACAAGTGCCCATATTGGCTAGATATGGGCCCATATCGAATCAGTATCATCACTGTAGGATATTTCTAAACGTAGGATATTTCTAAACTGAGTGACATGACATTGTGGAGGGCAGGTCCTCCAAAATCACCCAACCTCAACCCATTTGAGATGGCTTGGGATGAGTTGGACCACAGAGTGAAGGAAAAGCAGCCAACAAGTGCTCAGCAAATGTGGGAACTCCTTCAAGACTGTTGGAAAAGCATTCCTGGTGAAGCTGGTTGAGAGAATGCCAAGAGTGTGCAAAGCTGTCTTCAATGCAAAGGGTTGCTACTTTGAAGAATCTCAAATATAAAATATATTTTGATTTGTTTAATACTTTTTGGGTTACTACATGATTTCATATGTGTTATTTCATAGCTTTGATGTCTTCACTATTATTCTACAATGTAGAAAATAGTAAAAATAAAGAAAATTCCTTGAATGAGTAGGTGTGTCCTAAATGTTGACTGGTTCTGTATAATTTGTTTAATACAGACTAGCTCATAAATGTGAAAATTGACATTATCCAATGGATTATGAACATTTCGGATACATTTTCTGGTTTAAATTTGCTCCATGGCTTAGGTAGCCAAGTGGACACAAGGCTGTTTGGCTCATTTAATTTGCTGTATCTGATTTAAATAAACAATGCCATGCTGGTGAAACTGAAAATAATAATTTGTATGTCATAGAAAAAGACACCGCATTCACACGGATTTGCACGAAGTGGGCAGTTCAGATTTGTCACTTCAAGACCAAATATATCATACTTTTGACTAAAACAATGACTTATTGACTTCAATCACAGTGCAACATCATGGGTAAGCTCTGGCTATCTATCATCTTTCACCTCGAAAAAAGTGGATTTCTACTGGATTTCTGCGTTTAATTCGATCACTCTATCACAGAGAACTTTCCTGGCAGCAGGAATTTCAAATTGTAGTGGATTTGAGGTTTAAAAAGGCTTCTGAAGTTTGTAATTTTGACTTAAAAATGTCAGACCTGATTTATCCTAAGTAAAAATGTATCAACCCCAACAAAATGTCCATTAATTACACCGGTAATCCACATAATTCACATTTCCTGTTGCTGCAGGATTATTTTCCTTCTGTGAGAAACCGGTCAAATTAAGATAGTACATCTGTGGAAGCTGGGCACTTAACCAAGAAAAAAATAAAAAACACCCTACCCTTTGTTAACTTTTTTTTGCACTAACTTGCCTTTTTTTCCATCTTTTTTTTTAAACCAGCACTGACTTTTCTAATAGTTGCTATATTAAGCAAAGTCTTACTTATGACTGTGAGATGGTTGACGTACCTAGCTACCTTAAAAAGGAATGCACTAACTGTAAATTGCTCTGGAAATGAGCCTCTGCTTAATGACTAAAATGTAAACATTTATATGTCCTAACTATGTTTTTAAACTACTGCTTTTTCCTGGTCACTACCATATCCCTCAGGTTCGCTTTATAAAGCCAGTGCTACCGGGCCAGTCCCTACAGACAGATGTGTAAAGAAGGAAACATAATTCACATTGTGCAAAGTAAGCAGTTTATTATGGTTGTGCTAGAAGTTAGTAGCGATCCATTGAGAATGATAGAATGACCCAAATGAAGTCCAGTAATCTCTTTGCATGCGATACAGAATATACACAGAATATACACAGCGGTGCTGTGATCTTGTCAGGTGCCTACGTGGACTTACATGCTGCTGATGACTCCGCAGAAATTCTTCCTGAGTTGTCAGACAAGACTGTATTCTGGTGCCTTTCATAAAAAGGCCCATACAGTGGCAAAACAGACGTGACAATTACTGTATCCAATGAGGATTTAATGGAGGTAGTGCAGGAGAAGCTCAACCCTCAGAACGTACTAACATCTTTGGCTTGTCACCTAAAACCCACACAAACTTTCACAGATGCACAATTGAGAGCATCCTGTCGGGCTGAATCACCGCCTGGTACGACAACTGCACCACCATCAACAGCAAGGCTCTCCAGAGGGTGGTGCGGTCTGCACAACGCATCACCGTGAGCAAACTACATGCCCTCCAGGACACCTACAGCACCCGATGTCACAGGAAGGCCAAAAAGATCATCAAGGACAACATCCACCTGAGCCACTGCCTATTCACCCCGCTACCATCCAGAAGGCGAGGTCAGTACAGGTGCATCAAAACAGCTTCAATCTCAAGGCCATCAGACTTGAACAGCCATTACTAACACGGAGAGGCTGCTGCCTACATACAGACTCGAATCATTGGTCACTTTATAAATGGATATATTATCTATGAGCTATGAGATAATTTACTGAAGGCAATGTACAGTATGTAAAAAAATCAAATTAAAATATCACAACAACAAAAACAACGGTATCGCTATCTGTCAAACCACACAGGACGTTCACTACATCACCAAAAATATGTGAACAGCTGTTCATCGAACATACCATTCCAAAACTATGGGCATTAATATGGAGTTGGTCCCCCCTTTGCTGCTATAACAGCCTCCACTCTTCTGGGAAGGTTTTCCACTAGATGTTGGAACATCGCTGCAGGGACTTGCTTCCATTCAGCCACAAGAGCATTAGTGAGGTCGGGCACTGATGTTGGGCGATTAGGCCTGCCTCGCAGACGGTGTCCCAAGTTCTTCCACACAGATCTCGAAAAACAATTTCTTTATGGACCTCGCTTTGTCATGCTGGAACCGGAAAGGACCTTCCCCAAACTGTTGCCACAAAGTTAGAAGCACAGAATAGTCTACAATGTAATTGGAATGCTGTAGTGTTAAGATTACCCTTCACTGGAACTAAGGGGCCTAGACTGAACCATGAAAAACAGCCCCACACCATTATTTCTCCTCCACCAAACTTTACAATTTGCACTATGCATTGGGGCAGGTTGCGTTCTCTTGGCATCCACCAAAACCAGATTTGTCTGTCGGACTACCAGATGGTGAAGCGTGATTCATCACTCCATAGAACGCGTTTCATCTGCTCCAGAGTCCGATGGCGATGAGCTTTACACCACCCCAGATGACGCTTGGCATTGCGCATGGTGATATTAGGCTTGTGTGCGGCTGCTAAGGCCATGGAAAACCATTTCATGGAGCTCCCGACAAACAGTTCTTGTGCCTACGTTATTGGGAAGTGGAAACGTCTAGGAGCAACAATGGCTCAGCTGCGAAGTGGTAGGCCACACAAGCTCACATAACGGGACCGCCAAGTGCTGAAGCGCGTATCGCGTAAAAAAATTGTCTGTCCTCGGTTGCAACGATCAATACCGAGTTCCAAACTGCCTCTGAAAGCAACGTCAGCACAAGAACTGTTTGTTGGGAGCTTCATAAAATGGGTTTCCGCACACAAGCCTAAGATACTAATGCGCAATGCAATGCGTCGGCTAGAGTGGTGTAAAGCTCACCGCCATTGGACTCTGGAACAGTGGAAACGTTCTCTGGAGTGATGAATCACGCTTCACCATCTGGCAGTCCAACGAACGAATCTAGGTTTCGCGGATACCAGGAGAACGCTACCAGCCTGAATGCATGCCAACTGTAAAGTTTGGTGGAGGAGGAATAATGGTTCTGGCTAGGCCCCTTAGTTACAGTGAAGAGCAATCTTAATGCTACAGCATACAGAGACATTCTAGACGATTCTGTGCTTCCAACTTTGTGGCAACAGTTTGGGGAAGGTCCTTTCCTGTTTCAGTATGATAATGCCCCCGTTCACAAAGCGAGGTCCATACAGAAATGGTTTGTCGAGATCAGTGTGGAAGAACTTGACTGGCCTGCACAGAGTCCTGACCTCAACCCCACTGAATTGGAACACCGACTGCGAGCCAGGCCTAATCGCCCAACATCAGAAGCAAGTCCTCGCAGCAATGTTCCAACGGCTAGTGGAAAGCCTTCCCAGAAGAGTGGAGGCTGTTATAGCAGCAAAAGGGGGATCAACTCCATATGAAGGCCCATGAATTTTGGAATGATATGTTCAACGAGCATGTGTCCACAAACTTTTGGTAATGTAGAATTTGTAGAATTTACTGCATTGTGTTGTGCTGTATATCAGTGGTAAAAACAAGGAACCAGAGCAAAAGCACCATGTGCCTCACCACAGCACTCTCCCTGTCTGCAGGCTCCCTAGCCAGGGCATGTTGATGGGTGTCCCTGGGCTGCTGTGGGTGTAGGGGGTGGTGCCGTGGAGGGTGTTGAAGTCATCCCGGGCATGGATCACAAGGAAGTCATCACTAATGACAGAGAGAGACAAAGTTTGAGAGGACACTGCCAGACAGAGAACAGTTTGAACACAGCGCTGACTGGAGCCAAGGGCTGGGACTCGACGCTGTCTCACCATAGATTGTAATACTGTGCATTCAGAAAGTATTCAGACCCCTTGACTTAATCAACATTTTGTTACGTTAGCCTTCTTCTAAAATGTATTAAATAAATACAAAAAATCCTCAATCTACACAGAATACCCCATAATGACAACGAACATGTTTTTAGAAATGTTTGTAATTTATATATATATATATATATATATATATATATATATATATATATATATATATATATATATATAAAATTATATATATACACTGCTCAAAAAAATAAAGGGAACACTAAAATAACACATCCTAGATCTGAATGAATGAAATACTCTTATTAAATTCTTTTTTCTTTACATAGTTGAATGTGCGGACAACAAAATCACACAAAAATAATCAATGGAAATCCAATTTATCAACCCATGCAGGTCTGGATTTGGAGTCACACTCAAAATTAAAGTGGAAAACCACACTACAGGCTGATTCAACTTTGATGTAATGTCCTTAAAACAAGTCAAAATGAGGCTCAGTAGTGTGTGTGGCCTCCATGTGCCTGTATGACCTCCCTACAACGCCTGGGCATGCTCCTGATGAGGTGGCGGATGGTCTCCTGAGGGATCTCCTCCTAGACCTGGACTAAAGCATCCTCCAACTCCTGGACAGTCTGTGGTGCAACGTGGCATTGGTGGATGGAGCGAGACATGATGTCCCAGATGTGCTCAATTGGATTCAGGTCTGGGGAACGGGCGGGCCAGTCCATAGCATCAATGCCTTCCTCTTGCAGGAACTGCTGACACACTCCAGCCACATAAGGTCTAGCATTGTCTTGCATTAGGAGGAACCCAGGGCCAACTGCACCAGCATATGGTCTCACAAGGCGTCTGAGGATCTCATCTCGGTTCCTAATGGCAGTCAGGCTACCTCTGGCGAGCACATGGAGGGCTGTGCAGCCCCCCAAAGAAATGCCACCCCACACCATGACTGACCCACCACCAAACCGGTCATGCTGGAGGATGTTGCAGGCAGCAGAACGTTCTCCACGGCGTCTCCAGACTCTGTCACGTCTGTCACGTGCTCGGTGTGAACCTGCTTTCATCTGTGAAGAGCACAGGACGCCAGTGGCGAATTTGCCAATCTTGGTGTTCTCTGGCAAATGCCAAACATCCTGCACGGTGTTGGGCTGTAAGCACAACCCCCTCCTGTGGACGTCGGGCCCTCATACCACCCTCATGGAGTCTGTTTCTGAACGTTTGAGCAGACACATGCACATTTGTGGCCTGCTGGAGGTCATTTTGCAGGGCTCTGGCAGTGCTTCTCCTGCTCCTCCTTGCACAAAGGCGGAGGTAACGGTCCTGCTGCTGGGTTGTTGCCCTCCTATGGCCTCCTCCACGTCTCCTGATGTACTGGCCTGTCTCCTGGTAGCGCCTCCATGCTCTGGACACTACGCTGACAGACACTGCAAACCTTCTTGCCATAGCTCGCATTGATGTGCCATGCTGGATGAGCTGCACTACCTGAGCCACTTGTGTGGGTTGTAGACTCCGTCTCATGCTACCACTAGAGTGAAAGCACCGCCAGCATTCAAAAGTGACCAAAACATCAGCCAGGAAGCATAGGAACTGAGAAGTGGTCTGTGGTCCCCACCTGCAGAACCACTCCTTTATTGGGGGTGTCTTGCTAATTGCCTATAATTTCCACCTGTTGTCTATTCCATTTGCACAACAGCATGTGGAATTTATTGTCAATCAGTGTTGCTTCCTAAGTGGACAGTTTGATTTCACAGAAGTGTGATTGACTTGGAGTTACATTGTGTTGTTTAAGTGTTCCCTTTATTTTTTTGAGCAGTTATGAAAGAATTGACTCGAAATTGAGCTCAGGTGCATCCTGTTTCTATTGATCATCCATGAGATGTTTCTACAACTTAATTGGAGTCCACCTGTGGTAAATTAATTTGATTGGACATGATTTGGAAAGGCACATACCTGTCTGTATATGGACATGATTTAGAAAGAAACACGCCTACCGTAAATTCCGGACTATAAGCCGCAACTTTTTTCCCACGCTTTGAGCCTCGCGGCTTAAAACACGGCTAAGATATGGATTTTTCCCGCTTTAAATTTTTTTTATCCAAAGAAATACATTCTGTGATGTGCTCAGTTTTTTTGCGGCATGAAGCTTTCATTAGACCAATGAAATTGCAGAACGGGTTAAGGTCAAACAACTTTTTTGTTTACTGTTTAGATTAAATCGAGCGCTCTCAAACTTCCCATCATTCTGATTATGGTAGTCATTTTGTCACCCTCATCATGGCAAAGACACGGAGAAATGCATATGATGCAGCTTTCAAGTTGAAGGTGATTGATCTGGCTGTTGGAAAAGGAAATAGAGCTGCTGCACGGGAGCTTGGTCTTAATGAGTCGATGATAAGACGTTGGAAACAGCAGCGTGAGGAATTGACCCAGTGCAAAAAGACAATTAAAGCTAACTGGTTATTTTTTATTTTTGTTACAAGCCGTTTTTCGTTAAAGCCTATTTATTTTTGTTACAAGTGGTGTTTCGTTAAAGCCTGTGTAAAGTTCATTTGTTTCAATGTACCGGTAGGCACCTGTGGCTTATAAACATGTGCGGCTTATTTATGTTCAAAATATATATATATTTTTTAAATTCAGTGGGTGCGGCTTATATTCAGGTGCGCTTAATAGTCCGGAAATTACGGTATATAAGTACCGACAATTGACAGTGCAAGTCAGAGCAGAAACTATATCATGAAGTACAAGGAACTGTCCATAAATTTTCGAGAGTATTGTGATGACGTCTTCGTCGTCAGATGAAACAGAGAAGTCATCGTCGGAAAAGCTGGACCAATACGCAGCGGAGTGAGTGTTCATATTCAATATTTAATTAATAGAAACACTTTAAAACCTCTTGGGGCTAGGTGGGACGCTAGCGTGCCACCTGTGGTGCACTCCATCAACAGCAGGTGCATTTCAAGAGCGGCAAATTTGAATCCAAATAAATGTCAAAATTCAAATTTTTCAAAAATACAACTATGTTACACCATTTGAAAGATAAACATCTCCTTAATCTAACCACGTTTTACGATTTCAAAAAGGTTTTACGGCGAAAGCATAAATTTAGAGTATGTTAGGACAGTACATTTACAAGAGTTGTGTGTAATGTTTTGTCAAGTCAAAGACAGGGTCACCAAAACCATAAAACCAGCTAAAATGATACACTAACCTTTTACAATCTCCATCAGATGACACTCCTAGGACATTATGTTAGACAATGCATGCATTTTTAGTTCTATCAAGTTCATATTTATATACAAAAACAGCGTTTTACTATGGCATTGATGTTGAGGAAATCGTTTCCCTCCAATAACCGGCAGTCAAGTCAGCGTCACAAATTAAATAATTAAAATTAGAAAACATTGGTAAAATATTATATTGTCATTTAAAGAATTATAGATTTACATCTTTTGAACGCAATCAACTTGCCAGATTTAAAAATAACCTTACTGGGAAATCACACTTTGCAATAATCTGAGCACTGTGCCCAGAAAAATACGCGTTGCGATACAGACTAGACGTCATGTTGGGGAGATCTAAAATCGAAAATACTATGTAAATAATCCATTACCTTTGATTCTCTTCATCAGATGTCACTTCCAGGTATCACAGGTCCATAACGAATGTAGTTTTGTTCAAAAAAGCTCATCATTTATGTCCAAAAATCTCCGTCTCGTTAGCACATGATGTAAGCCAGCCGGACTTCTCGTCATGAACGAGGGGAAAAAATATATTTCCGTTCGTTCAAACATGTCAAACGTTGTATAGCATAAATCATTAGGGCCTTTTTTAACCAGAACATGAATAATATTCAAGGTGGACGAATGCATAGCCTTTTATAACGTATTGGAACGAGGGTACCCAACATGAAGTAGCGCGCCAGGTGTCTAATGGGACATCACCGTTCCATGGCTCTTGTTCGGTCAGATCTCCCTCCAGAAGACTCAAAACACTTTGTAAAGGCTGGTGACATCTAGTGGAAGCAATAGGAAGTGCCAAAATATTCCTAAACCCCTGTGTTTTTCAATGGGATAGGTTTAAAATCAATACAACACATCAGGTATCCACTTCCTGTCAGAAAATGTCTCAGGGTTTTGCCTGCCAAATGAGTTCTGTTATACTCACAGACACCATTCAAACAGTTTTGGAAACTTTAGAGTGTTTTCTATCCATATATAATAAGTATATGCATATTCTAGTTACTGGGCAGGATTAGTAACCAGATTAAATCGGGTACATTTTTTTTATCCAGACGTGCAAATGCTGCCCCCTAGACCCAACAGGTTAAACAAAACACGAAAATGAACGACAGTCTACAGTTCTGCTAGGTACAAAACCAAACAGAAACAATTACCTACAAAACCCAAAGGAAAAACATGCTCCTTATGTGTGACTCCCAATCAACAACAACGAACTTCAGCTGTGCCTGATTGGGAGCCACACACGGCCCAAAACACAGAAATACAAAAACCTAGAAAAAGAACATAGAACACCCACCCAATGTAACACCCTGGCCTAACCAAAAAAAAGATTAAAAAAACCCTCTCTATGGCCAGGGCGTTAAAGATGAGGCATACAGTACCAGTGAAAAGTTTGTACACACCTACTCATTCAAGGGTTTTTCTTTATTTTTACTATTTTCTACATTGTAGAATAATAGTGAAGACGTCAAAACTATGAAATAACACATACTGTATGGAATCATGTAGTGAGCAAAAAAAGTATTAAACAAATCAAAATATATTCAATATATTGAAACTGGCTCTCATGAGGACCACCACAGGAAAGGAAGACCCAGAGTTACCGCTGCTGCAGAGGATAAGTTCATTAGAGTTACCAGCCTCAGAAATCACCAATTAACTGCACCTCAGATTGCAGCCCCAAAAATGCTTCAGAGTTCAAGTAACATACACATCAACATCAACTGTTCAGAGGAGACTGTGTGAATCAGGCCTTCATGGTTGAATTGCTGCAAAAAATATATATACTAATAAAGGACACCAATAATAAGAAGAGACTTGCTTGGGTCAAGAAACAAGAGCAATGGTCATTAGACTGGTGGAAATCTGTCCTTCGGTCTGATGAGTCCTATTTGAGATTTTTGATTCCAACCGCCGTGTCTTTGTGTGACGCAGAGTAGGTGAACGGATGATCTTCGCATGTGTGGTTCCCACCGTGAAGCATGGAGGAGAATGTGTGATGGTGCTTTGCTGGTGACACTGATTTATTTAGAATTCAAGGCACACTTAACCAGCATGGCTACCACAGCATTCTGCAGCGATATGCCATCCCATCTGGTTTGTGCTTAGTGGGACTATTATTTGTTTTTCAACAAGACAATGACCCAACACACCTCCAGGCTGTGTAAGGGCTATTTGACCAAGATGACCTGGCCTCCACAATCACCTGACCTCAACCCAATTGAGATGGTTTGGGATGAGTTGGACCGTAAACTGAAGGAAAAGCATTCCAGGTCACTACCTCGTGAAGCTGGTTTTAGTAAAATGCTGAAGGATGGGATAGGAGAAATGTAACCACTCTCAAATTCATAGGCAGAGCTATGGACGCTAGGACTGACCATCCATGATATCAAAATTATAGTTTTAAAAAGTGTGCAAAGCTGTCATTAACCTCTCTGGGATATGTGGGACGCTAGCGTCCCACCTAAACAACAGCCAGTGAAATTGCAGGGCGCCAAATTCAAAACAACAAAAATCTCATAATTCAAATTCCTCAAACATACAAGCATTATACACCATTTTAAATCTTAGCTTCTTGTTAATCCTGCCACAGTGTCTGATTTCAAAAAGGCTTTACGGCGAAAGCATACTATATGATTATGTTAGGTCAGTGCCTAGTCACAAAAAAACATACATCCATTTTCCAGACAAAGAGAGGGGTCACAAAATGCAGAAATAGAGATAAAATTAACCTCTCTGGGCTAGGTGGGACGAAATCGTCCCACCTACGCAACAGCCAGTGTATTCCCGTGGCGCGATTTTCAAATACCTTAGAAATGCTATTACTTCAATTTCTCAAACATATGACTATTTTACACCATTTTAAAGACAAGACTCTCGTTAATCTAACCACACTGTCCGATTTCAAAAAGGCTTTACAACGAAAGCAAAACATTACATTATGTCAGCACAGAAATAATCAGACACCCACTTTTCAAGCTAGCATATAATGTCACAAAAACCCAGAAGACAGCTAAATGCAGCACTAACCTTTGATGATCTTCATCAGATGACACACCTAGGACATTATGTTATACAATACATGCATGTTTTGTTCAATCAAGTTCATATTTATATCAAAAACCAGCTTTTTACATTAGCATGTGACGTTCAGAACTAGCATACCTCCGGTGAATTTACTAAATTACTCACGATAAACGTTCACAAAAAACACAACAATTATTTTAAGAATTACAGATACAGAACTCCTTTGTGCAATCGAGGTGTCCGATTTTAATATAGCTTTTCGGTGAAAGCACATTTTGCAATATTCTGAGTACATAGCCCAGCCATCACGGCTAGCTATTTAGATACCCACCAAGTTTAGCCCTGACCAAACTCCGATTTACTATTACAAAAGTTTGATTACCTTTGATGTTCTTCGTCAGAATGCACTCCCAGGACTGCTACTTCAATAACAAATGTTGGTTTGGTCCAAAAGAATCCATCGTTATATCCAAATAGCGGCGTTTTGTTCGTGCGTTCAAGACACTATCCGAAGTGTAAATAAGGGTCACGAGCATGGCGCAATTCGTGACCAAAAAATTCTAAATATTCCATTGCCGTACTTCGAAGCATGTCAACCGCTGTTTAAAATCAATTTTTATGCCATTTTTCTCGTAAAAAAGCGATAATATTCCAACCGGGAATCTGCGTTTAGGTAAACAGACGAAAGAAAACAAGGCATGGGGTCGACGCGGGCACGCGCCTGAGTCTCACAGTACTGTAACCAGCCACTACCCAAACGCGCTACTTTTTTTCAGCCAGAGCCTGCAAAGCCACGATTCAGCTTTTTGCCGCCTTCTGAGAGCCCATGGGAGCTGTCGGAAGTGTCACGTAACAGCAGAGATCCTCTGTAATGGATAGAGATAATCAAGAAGGGCAAGAAATTGTCAGACAGGCCACTTCCTGCATGGAATCTTCTCAGGTTTTGGCCTGCCATATGAGTTCTGTTATACTCACAGACACCATTCAAACAGTTTTAGAAACTTTAGGGTGTTTTCTATCCAAAGCCAATAATTATATGCATATTCTAGTTACTGGGCAGGAGTAGTAACCAGATTAAATCGGGTACGTTTTTTTATCCAGCCGTGTCAATACTGCCCCCTGGCCCTAACAGGTTAATCACTAACCTTTGATGATCTTCATCAGATGGCACTCATAGGACTTCATGTTACACAATACATGTATGTTTTGTTCGATAAAGTTCATATTTATATCCAAAAATCTCAGTTTACATTGGCGCGTTATGTTCAGTAATGTTTGCCTCTAAAAAATCCAGTGATTTTGCAGGGAGCCACATCAATTTACAGAAATACTCATCATAAACGTTGACATAAGATACAAGTGTTTTACATAGAATTAAAGATACACTTCTCCTTAATGCAACCGCTGTGTCAGATTTCAAAAAAGCTTTACGGCAAAAGCACACCATGCGATAATCTGGGTACAGCGCTCAGACACCAAAACAAGCCATACAGATACTCGCCATGTTGTGGAGTCAACAAAAGTCAGAAATAGCATTATAAATATTCACTTACCTTTGATGATCTTCATCGGAATGCACTCCCAGAAAGCCCAGTTCCACAATTAATGTTTGTTTTGGTTCGATAAAGTCCATATTTATGTCCAAATACCTCCTTTTTGTTCACGCGTTCAGTACACTATTCCAAATGCAGAAGGCGCATGCACTAAGTCCAGACGAAAAAGTAAAAACATGTGCATTACAGTTTGTAGAAATATGTCAAATGATGTATAGAATCAATCTTTAGGATGTTTTTATCATAAATCTTCAATAATATTCCAACCGGACAATTCCTTTGTCTTCAGAAATGAAAAGGAACTCAGCTCGCTTTCACGGCCGTGCGCATGACTGAACTCATGCCCTTTTTCCAGACACCTGGTTCAAATAGCTCTAATTCTCTCCCAATTCACAGTAGAAGCCTGAAACAATGTTCTAAAGACTGTTGACATCTAGTGGAAGCCTTAGGAAGTGCAATATGACCCCACAGACACTGTTTATTGGATAGGCAATCACTTGAAAAACTACAAACCTCAGATTTCCCACTTCCTGGTTGGATTCTTCTCAGGTTTCTGCCTGTCATATGAGTTCTGTTATACTCACAGACATCATTCAAACAGTTTTAGAAACTTCAGAGTGTTTTCCATCCAAATCTACTACTAATAAGCATATCCTAGCTTCTGGGCCTGAGTAGCAGGCAGTTTACTCTGGACACCTTATTCATCCAAGCTACTCAATACTGCCCCCAGATCCCAAAGAAGTTTTAAGACAACGTTGGCTACTTAGAAGAATCTCAAATATCTTTTGATTTGTTTAATACTTTTTTGGTTATTACATGATTCCATATGTGTTATTTCATAGTGTTGATGTCTTCACTAGTATCATACAATGTAGAAAATAGTAAAAATCAAGAAAAACCCTTAAATGAGTAGGTGTGTCCAAATTTTGACTGCTACTGTATATGGAGCACACTGTAAATGTTTAATCTTATCTGAATGAGGAGACATTTTGCACAGCAGATGACTGGAGGCAACTGACAAGTGTTGATCCATTTAACACTATTAAATACAAATGCAGTGCTGCTCACCCTCTGGTTACAATAAAGAATTCAGGAGCTACAGTATAGATCAAGCGCAGAAGTGTATTCTGACATCAAAGTACCTTCACTAGATATTAAATGAGTTGGGACTGAGAGGGAGGCAGAGGAGTTCCATTTCTCACAGGGGGAAAAATGCTAACACTGCTATAGTGAAGGGCCTATTATAGTGCATTGCATCTGCTAAATCCTCTAAGCTTGCATGAAAAGAGCCGTTTGCTGTAACATTACACTGATTTCACAAGTCTACAGGCTAAGTCCGCAATATCAGAAATTAAAGTGCTTTTGTGGTGGACAGAGCAGATTGAATGAACTGTGAAAATGTCTGCGGTGTGACAATATAAAAGGCCCAGCGTACTTCTAACAAAGATTTTCAGATGTTCGCCAGACGGAATCATCGACTATGGGTTAACTTTAGAGTGAACCTTTTGACAAACCTCTAACACGACTGTGGTGGGTGTGTTCGAAAGCATTAGCACAAAGCAAGTGTTTGAAAAAGCTAATTTAGTCTGACTGCATTGCTTCATTGTACACACGACAGGGGGAATTGTTGGGCACAGTTCAAAACAAAGTACTTACTCATTTACAGATCTGTGGGCTTGACATGCCAATGGCAGGTGGAGGGACGATAGATCCAAAATTCATACAACTGCTGTACATTAAAAAAAATGAATGAGGCTGATGCAGCAGATCAGAGCCCAGTTTCCTAAAAGCAGCAATCAGCTGTTGAAACAAAGGCCACTCTCGCCCCTGCTTTAGTAAAAAGCTGAAGGATGGGGTAGGAGAAATGTGCCCACTCTCACAGACAGAGCTTTGGATGCAAGGACTAACCATCCATGATATCAAAATGATATATTTTATATCATGATTTACAAACATTGGCGTAAAACAAGCTTATATTTTGGGTTGTGATGGTGTATGACTGTTGAACTAAGCTTATGAGGAATTTCTGGGTTATGTTCTTTAAGAATCAATGGGTGTGTGTATGTGTGTGTGTGTGTGTGTGTGTGTGTGTGTGTGGTGTGTGTGTGTGTGTGTGTGTGTGTGTGTGTGTGTGTGTGTGTGTGTGTGTGTGTGTGTGTGTGTGCGTGTGTGTGTATATTTACAGTGGGGAGAACAAGTATTTGATACACTGACGATTTAGCAGGTTTTCCTACTTACAAAGCATGTAGAGGTCTGTACTTTTTATCATAGGTACACTTCAACTGTGAGAGACGGAATCTAAAAATCCAGAAAATCACATTGTATGATTTTTAAGTAATTAATTTGCATTTTATTGCATGACATAAGTATTTGATCACCTACCAACCAGTAAGAATTCCGGCTCTCACAGACCTGTTCGTTTTTCTTTAAGAAGCCCTCCTGTTCTCCACACATTACCTGTATTAACTGCACCTGTTTGAACTTGTTACCTGTATGAAAGACACCTATCCACACACTGAATCAAACTGACTCCAACCTCTCCACAATGGCCAAGACCAGAGAGCTGTGTAAGGACATCAGGGATAAAATTGTAGACCTGCACAAGGCTGGGATGGGCTACAGGACCATAGGCAAGCAGCTTGGTGAGAAGGCAACAACTGTTGGCACAATTATTAGAAAATGGAAGAAGTTCAAGATGACGGTCAATCACCCTCGGTCTGGGGCTCCATGCAAGATCTCACCTCGTGGGGCATCAATGATCATGAGGAAGGTGAGAGATCAGCCCAGAACTACACGGCAGGACCTGGTCAATGACCTGAAGAGAGCTGGGACCACAGTCTCAAAGAAAACCATTAGTAACACACTACGCCGTCATGGATTAAAATCCTGCAGTGCACGCAAGGTCCCCCTGCTCAAGCCAGCACATGTCCAGGCCCGTCTGAAGTTTGCCAATGACCATCTGGATGATCCAGAGGAGGAATGGGAGAAGGTCATGTGGTCTGATGAGACAAAAATAGAGCTTTTTGGTCTAAACTCCACTCGCCGTGTTTGGAGGAAGAAGAAGAATGAGTACAACCCCAAGAACACCATCCCAACCGTGAAGCATGGAGGTGGAAACATAATTCTTTGGGGATGCTTTTCTGCAAAGGGGACAGGACGACTGCACCGTATTGAGGGGAGGATGGATGGGGCCATGTATCGCGAGATCTTGGCCAACAACCTCCTTCCCTCAGTAAGAGCATTGAAGATGGGTCGTGGCTGGGTCTTCCAGCATGACAACGACCCGAAACACACAGCCAGGGAAACTAAGGAGTGGCTCTGTGAGAAGCATCTCAAGGTCCTGGAGTGGCCTAGCCCGTCTCCAGACCTGAACCCAATAGAAAATCTTTGGAGGGAGCTGAAAGTGCGTAATGCCCAGCGACAGCCCCGAAACCTGAAGGATCTAGAGAAGGTCTGTATGGAGGAGTGGGCCAAAATCCCTGCTGCAGTGTGTGCAAACCTGGTCAAGAACTACAGGAAACGTATGATCTCTGTAATTGCAAACAAAGGTTTCTGTACCAAATATTATGTTCTGCTTTTCTGATGTATCAAATACTTAAAAATCATACAATGTGATTTTCTGGATTTTTATTTTAGATTCCGTCTCTCACATCTTGGCACCGCCATGGATCGCATTGTCCAGACAATGGACCGCTGGGAGAGACAGGGAGTTCTCCCAGCGCCTCCACCAGCACAGCCGGGGTCTCCACTACCCGCCCCTCCTTCTCCTGCTACCAGTGGATTCGTCTCTCCCTTCCCCAGGAATACAATGGGATGGCTGCGAACTGCCAGGGATTCCTCTTGCAGCTGGACTTATACCTGGCAACCGTCCACCCGGCTCCTTCGGGACGTGAGACGGTCTCCGCCCTCGTCTCGTGCCTCACCGGGAAAGCCCTGGAGTGGGCCAACGGCGTGTGGAGAGAGGGGGATGCGGCATTGGACCAGTTTTAGGAGTTAACCCACCGCTTCTAGGCAGTCTTCGACCACCCGCCCGAGGATAGAGCGGTGGGTGAACGCCTATTCCATCTGAGGCAGGGGACGAAGGGCGCCCAGGAGTTCGCACTGGAGTTTCGGACCCTGGCTGCCGGCGCGGGGTGGAACGACAGGGCCCTGATCGACAATTATCGCTGCAGTCTGCGCGAGGACAGCCGTCAGGAGTTGGCCTGCAGAGACACCACCTCACGTTCGACGAGCTGGTGGACCTGTCCTTCCGGTTGGATAACCTGCTGGTCCCGCGGACGTTCAGATCGGGGTCTGTTGGTTCCATCCCCCCACACCCCCTCTCCGATACCCATGGAGCTGGGAGGGGCGGTGTGCAGGGAGACTGACTGCCGGTCGGTGCCGGGTTGGTTCCTCTATGTATCAAGGCAGCAGGCAGGGCGCTCTGGAGTCACCCCAGGTGAGCCGGCACCATTCTCACCCAGAGCCCTCTGTCGCACATATATTTTTGTATGTCACTTTTTCTGAGTATTCCCCGCATTCCCAGCATAAGGCGCTCGTAGATTCAGGCGCGGCTGGGAATTTTATTGATAGATCGTTTGCCCATAGTTTAGGGATCCCCATTGTTCCCGTGGCTGTGTGTTAAGGGTGTGTACTGGAGGCAAAGTCTGGTGCAGGAGAGCAGATTGTAGTTAACAGCACACTTTTTATTCCGGTCCAACGAAAGCACAAAAGTACATAAATGTGCCCAAACACGGAACATAGACAAAAGTATGGCACGTAACAATACCCACATAACATAAATACAATTTAAGACATGGAGGGGAACAGAGAACTAAATACATGCAGTGTGATTAGGGAATGAAAACCAGGTGTGTATGGAACAAGACAAAACAAATGGAAATATGAAAAATGGAGCGGCGATGTCGATCGCCGAACGCCGCCCGAAGAAGGAGAGGAGCCGACTTCGGCGGAAGTCGTGACACTTGGCTAAGACCATGAGTGTTTATGTTTCCTCCTGCTCGGTGTGCGCCCAGTGTAAGGCTCCTAGGCACCTGCCCAGAGGGAAGCTACACCTCTTACCCATTCCACAATGGCCTTGGTGGCATCTGTTGGTGGATTTTCTAACACCACGATCCTGATCGTTGTGGATCAGTTCTCGAAGTCCTGTCGTCTCCTCCCTCTGCCCGGTCTCCCTACGGCCCTACAGACTGCGGAGGCCTTGTTTACGCAAGTCTTCCGGCACTATGGAGTGCCTGAGGATATAGTGTTTGATCAAGGTCCCCAATTCACGTCTAGGGTCTGGAAGGCATTCATGGAACGTCTGGGGGTCTCGATCAGCCTTACTTCAGGGTTTCACCCCGAGAGTAATGGGCAGGTGGAGAGAGTAAACCCGGATGTGGGCAGGTTCCTGCGGTCCTATTACCAAGACCGGCCCTGGGCGGCGTTCGTGCCCTGGGCCGAGATGGCACAGAACTTGCGTAAATATATTCACGTCACCAACTTATTGATTAAAACACACCGTTTTGCAATGAAGGTCTACAGCAGCCTTAACAGCACTCTGTAGGGTTGCATCATGGTGTAGCCGGAGAACAGCTAGTTTCTGTCCTCCTCTGGGTACAATGACTTCAATACATAACCTAGGAGGCTCATGGTTCTCATCTCTTCCATAGACTTACACAGTAATTATGACAACTTCCAGAGGACGTCCTCCAACCTATCAGAGCTCTTGCAGCATGAACTGACATGTTGTCCACCCAATCAAAGGATCAGAGAATGAATCTAGTACTGAAAGCATAAGCTACATCTAGCTATCACTGGAGTGCATAACATGTGCAGAGTAGTTGACTCAAGAGAGAATGACAACAGTTTTGAACAAATACATTTATTAAAAATGGAGAAGCAAGAGAGCTAGAATCTTATAAAACTTTCACATACTTAGCTAGTAAATGCAGCTAGCTAGTTTAGCCTACTCAAACAACCAGCTCAAACAGACAGGGATGCTATGTTAGCTAGCTGGCTATACAACACTGGAACTCTTCCAAGTCAAGGTAAGCTTTTGGTTTTATTAATTAATTGCCACTGGGGCACGCCGGTGTAACTCCTAGACTGCTTGCTGCTGACTTTACACTGTACTGCATAAAAATGATTGTAGGGGGTTTACTAACACGTTAGTCAACATAGCTACTGGAACTATGACAGTAATATGGTGACAAAGATGTAGATTGTGTGTAGCGGTTAGCGGTTAGGATATGGTTTGGCATGCAAGGTTTTTTCACCTGGTCACAGGAAGCTGATATGTTGTGCACTGAAGTCCACAAGCGGAGGGAAAAAGTGAGAGGAAAGCGTGTATATGCGAGAAAGAATACAACAATCCAAGGTATCATGTTTTTTTTTATGTGGCTGCTATTAAAGTGAACTGTGTTTGCGTATGATCAAGGGTGCATTCATTCCACCAATTCTGATGAACAACTTTCTCAGAGACTTGCTGCTTTGATGTCAAACAAAAAGTAAGTCATCTCAGACAGTTGAGTCAGAGGAATTCCTGTCATGGTATGACACGAGCATCTGATGTTACGAAGGCTTCAGAGGAGAGCAGTGTGTGTGTTCCTGGTGTCTGTGACGCAAATCATATTTCTCCAAATCTCCCTAAAAGTAGGACAAGGCCTCTCAGAAGGGAAGAGAGCTGAGAATCAGAATCAGCCCCGCCTGTCACACAGCCACACACTGGAGATGTCATTGATGGCACCTATCAGCTACATGAAACCACAGCCACCCGCTGGAAACCACGGTTTGCTGCTTTAAGGCAAACACCAACAGACTAAACAGCACGCTTTTGTTTTGTTATGGTTCTTTGCTTTAGTGTTTGTATAGTTATGCTTCCTCCCTATCCCTCCTCTGACACTTGCTGTCAAGTACCGAGATGCAAGAGCCTTTTTCTTAGTTGTGTTCATAGTTTTTTGTTTGAAGGGTTTGCAGATATGCAGATACTAGTATGCAGATATGGCATCAATTTGTTCCTATATATGATAAGATTGACAACATGTAGCCTATGTGTAAGAATTACAACATACATTGTGTGTGCTGTACCTGTTGGGACTCCTGCAGTAGCAGGATGAGCTCCATGCGCACAGAGGCCAAGCCTCCCGTGGGAGCCGTGCAGGCTGCAGTAGCTGAGGAACATGCGCAGGAGAGGCTGGTTGCTCTGGAGCCAGTATCTGCGAGTGTGTTGGACCTCTCTAGGCTGGGCCTGGGCCTCCTCTCTCCCTGGTCCTGCCATGCCCTGGGCCAGCTCTAGCTGCAGCACCTCTGCAGGGCAACCACCTCCCTCTTCAGGCACTGGCACAGCTGGTAGCGCAGCTTCCCCCTGTCTAGCTCGTACCCTGTGGACAGCGTCCGTAGTTCTGTGGTCAGGATCTTCAGGGGGGCGCTGAACTTGAGTTGAGTGGCCAGGATGTCCCTTGAGGGCATGAGTATGTTGTCCTCTTCTAGTGGTGTCTCCGTCAACGGATAGACGGCGTCCTGGAAGACGCTGCTGTTGTTATTAGTGCTGGTGTTTTTCATGGCCAAGCCCTTTGGTTCATAATCATCGTCCTTCTCCTCCTTGTCGCTGTCCCATGGATCTTTTGACGACTTTGGGAATTTTGGAGAGGACCTCCAGGGCCAGCATAGGGCAGCCGGCCTGCATGTGAGCGTAGGCTGCCGTAAAGAACAGCCTCCTCTCCACCAGGCTGATGGAGTGGGCAATGCGGCCCTGCGCCATCAGACCAACCCTGGAGAGGTGGCGCAGCAGTAGCGGATGTGTCCGGAGGTAGGTGTAGAAGTTGAAAACCTCAGGGTTACAGGGGGACATGGACTAGGTACCTGCAAATCACAGCTCTATCATTAATTGACCTCAAAATAACTGACAAAATTATTGAACCTCAAATCTGAAAAAGATAATTCTCCAACTACTACCAGGCTGAGTGGTGTGGCCAGACTAAGTGAAGGAGCCTGGGTTTAGGGCAGCTGGCTTCTCAAGCAGAGTGAGAAGTGGCCGGCTGTAGTCCTCGAGTACCCAGTAGGCTATGCTGCGCAGGAAAGGGTCCTGGTGGGCAGGCAGCTGGCGGGCTTGGCCTAGCATGTGCTTCTGCAGGATGTGCTTGTAGGTGGAGGATGTCTCAAACTCAGACTCGTATAGCCGGGAGATCACCAGGGCCAGCTGCAGGTCCTGCATCTTTTCCAGGCAAACCTGAACAAGGCAAGCCGACCCCCACCCAGCATTAGTGTTGAAAGCAATTGCAGTAGCAGCACAGAAAAATACCTCACAGGAATATCCAACAAGGTCACCTGTACCCATGGCCTGGCCATACATAATTTCCATAAAATGCTCAAAAACACCTTTTTAATTTATTATTTAAGAAGAAAAAAAAAATACAAAATTAAAGTAGGTAACGTAGCTAACTCTCTCCTGAAAATCTTTGTATGAAAAAGGTGGCACACTAAAGATATATCTATCTGCTTACAGCGATATGAGGACATGTTTACCTCCATAGCATCCTTGAGGGAGCCTGCCAGTAGGAGGAAGGATGCAGAGTGCTGGAAGCGCTGCTTCCCCAGCAGAGAGAAGGCGTTCTTTAAAGCAGAGAGAAGGCGTTCTTTAAAGCAACCTTCCTCCAACGGTCCTCACTGAAGTTGTTGCTGAAGAAAGCTGTCATTTTGACATTCTTCTTAGACCTTGACGGAACAACACAAGTTGTCATTAGACTGACTTTCTATAATGTGAAAGAATTGTTCCAATCTTGTCAGGAGTTTTGGGGAATGATATTCAAGATCTTCTCAAAGACATTACCTGAACAGTCCCCAGACCACCGCTTTCTTTTACATAGCGAGATAGAATATGGCGGCGTCCAGAGGATCGTTCTGCCTTTGAAAATATGCTTTTGCTACCTGATGAATAACAGAGGTATAAAAAAAGCATGAGTATATAGGTCCTTCCAAATCAAATCAAATGTATTTGTC
Source organism: Salmo salar (assembly GCF_965601325.2). Taxonomy (NCBI): domain Eukaryota; kingdom Metazoa; phylum Chordata; class Actinopteri; order Salmoniformes; family Salmonidae; genus Salmo; species Salmo salar. The sequence continues at coordinate 6,269,840 of NC_138310.1, forward strand.
ACATACACATGGTTAGCAGGTGTTAATGCAAGTGTAGCGAAATGCTTGTGCTTCTAGTTCCGACCATGCAGTAATATCTAACAAGTAATATAACCTAACAATTTCACAACAACTACCTTATACACACACAAGTGTAAAGGAATGAATACGAATATGTACATACACACACGCTCATTTGTAAATACACACACACTCATTTACAATACTGAATTCAGTAGTGCAGCAAAACCGGACTTTGTCTTATTCTTTGAGATATAAAAGAAGGACAATCAATCAATAACTACATATATAAAGATGTACAATGCCTTTAGAAAGTATTCAAACCCCTTGACTTATTCCACATTTTGTTGTGTTACAGCCATGAAATCAAAATGGATTACATTTTTTTTCTCTCACCCATCACACACACACACACACACACACACACACACACACACACACACACACACACACACACACACACACACACACACACACACACACACACACACACACACACACACACACACAATACGCCATAATGACTAATTGAAAACATGCTCTTAGACATTTCTGCAAATGTATTGAAAATTAAATACAGAAACCTCTCATTTACATAAGTATTCACACCCCTGAGTCAATACATGTTAGAATCACCTTTGGCAGTGATTACAGCTGTGAGTATTTCTGGGTAAGTCAGATCTTTGCATACCTGGATTGTACAATATCTGCACACTATTGTTTTCAAAATTCTTCAGGCTCTGTCAAGTTGGTTGTTGATAATTGCAAGACAGCCATTTAAGTCTTGCCATAGATATTCAAACCGATTTAATTCGAAACTAGGCCTCTCAAGAACATTCAATGCCGTCTTAGTAAGCAACTCCAGTTTATATATTTGGCCTTGTGTTTTAGGTTATTTACTTGCTGAAAAGTGAATGTCTGCCAGTGTTTGTTGGAAAGCAGACTGAACCAAGTTATCCTCTAGGATTTTACCTGCGCTTAGCTCTTTTCCCTTTATTTTTATCCTAAAAAAACTCTATAGTCCTTGCCGATGACAAGCATACCCATACCATGATGCAGCCACCACCATGCTTGAAAACACAAAGAGTGGTACTCAGTGATGTGTTTGATTTACCCCAAACATAATGCTTTTTATTCAGGACATAAAGTTAATTTCTTTGCAGTTTTACTTTAGTGCCTTATTGCACATTTACATTTAAGTCATTTAGCAGACGCTCTTATCCAGAGCGACTTACAAATTGGTGCATTCACCTTATAATATCCAGTGGAACAACCACTTTACAATAGTGCATCTAAATCTTTTAAGGGGGGGGGGGGGGGGGGGTTAGAAGGATTACTTTATCCTATCCTAGGTATTCCTTCAAACAGGATGGATGTTTTTGGAATATATTTTATTCTGTACAGGCTTCCTTCTTTCCACTCTCATTTAGGTTAGTATTGTGGAGTAACTACAATGTTGTTGATCAAGCCTCAGCTCTCTCCAATCACAGCCATTAAACGCTAACTGTTTTAAGTTTAAGTCACCATTGGCCTCATGGTGAAATCCCTGAACAGTTTCCTTCCTCTCCGGCAGCTGATTTAGGAAGGACGACTGTATCTTTGTCGTGACTGGGTGTTTTGATACACCATCCAACGAGTAATTAATACCTTCACCATGCTCAAAGGGATATTCAATGTCTGCTTTTTTATTTAGTCTTTGTGGTTGGAAAAGCTCCCTGGTCTTTGTGGGTGCTCGACTGAAGGATCTTACAGATAATTGTATGTGTGGGGTACAGAGATGAGGAAGTCTTTCAAAATCATGTTAAACACTATTGCACACAGAGTGAGTGCATGCAACTTATTTGACTTGAGCAAATTTTAACTTCAACTTATTTAGGCTTGTCATAACAAAGGGTTGAATACTTATTGACTCAAGACAGTTCAGCTTTTCATTTTCAATTCATTTGTAACATTTAAAAAACATAATTCCACTTTCACATTATGGGGTATTATGTGTAGGCCAGTGACACATACTTTCAATTTAATCCATTTTAAATTCAGGCTGGAACAAAATGTGGAAAATGTCAAGGGGTGTGAATACTTTCTGAAAGCACTTGGGCTCACCTTTTCAATACATCAACGGAGTTTATTGGTGCTCCTGAGCCACCAGCCTACGCCCATGGCGTGTAGGTCAGGCCATGTGGGGTCTCCCTTCTGCAGGGCAGGCAGCATGTTGAGAAGCTCCTCCTCAGCCTCAGAGTGGAAAGCCCAGGCGTAGTGACAGGTGGACAAGCCTGGAGAACCAAATACAGGTTATCAGACAATCCATCATCACACAAGTCTACACAGCACCAGGCCTCAGGAGCTACGGTTGTTTGATTTATCCTGCTACTGGTCACTATTACTCCTGTTACTTACACACACACAAATACCTAGTATATTACCATAAGTATTTATATATTCCTGCTACCAGTCACTTTTTCAGCCCTTTATACATGTATATCCTACTACCAGTAACTGCAGTGGCAAGAAAAATATGTGAACCCTTTGGAAGTACCTGGATTCCTGCATAAATTGGTCATCAAATTTGATCTTCATCTAAGTCACAACAGACAAACATAGTGCGCTTAAACTAACAACACAAATTATTGTATTTTTCTTGTCTATATTAAATACATCATTTAAACATTCACAGTGTAGGTTGGTAAAAGTATGTGAACCCCTAGGTTAATAGGTCCAATCAATAAGACAATGAGGTTAAGAAGAATCCTAGAGTGTCAGCTAAAGACTTACAGAAATCTCTGGAACATGCTAACATCTCTGTTGAGGAGTCTACGATACGTAAAACACCAAACAAGAATGGTATTCGTGGGAGGACACTACGGAAGAAGCCACTGCTGTCCAAAACAAAACATTGCTGCACGTCTGAAGTTTGCAAAAGTGCACCTGGATGTTCCACAGCGCTACTGGCAAAATATTCTGTGGACAGATGAAACTACAGTTGAGTTGTTTGGAAGGAACACAACATAATGTGTGGAGAAAAAAAAGGCACAGCACACCAACATCAAAACCTTATCCCAACTGTAAAGTATGGTGGAGGGAGCATCATGGTTTGTGGCTGTTTTGCTGTCTCAGGGCCTGCACAGCGTGATATCATCGACGGAAAAATGAATTCCCAAGTTTATCAAGACATTTTGCAGCAGAATGTTAGGCTATCTGTCCGCCAATTGAAGCTCAACAGAAGTTAGGTGATGCAACAGGACAGCGACCCAAAACACAGAAGTAAATCAACAACAGAATGACTTCAACAGAAGAAAATAGGCCTTCTGGAGTGGCACAGTCAGAGTCCTGACCTCAACCTGATTGAGATGCTGTGGCATGACCTCAAGAGAGCAGTTCACACCAGACATCCCAAGAATGTTGCTGAACTGAAACAGTTTTGTGAAGAGGAATGGTCCAAAATTCCTCCTGACCGTTGTGCAGGTCTGATCCGCAACTACAGAAAACGTTTGGTTGAGGTTATTGCTGCCAAAGGAGGGTCAACCAGTTATTAAATCCAAGGGTTCACATACTTTTCCCACCCTGCACTGTGAATGTTTACACTGTTTGTTAAATAAAGACATCAAAACGTATAATTGTGTGTTATTAGTTTAAGCAGACTGTGTTTGTCTGTTGTTGTGACCTGGATGAAGATCAGATCAAATTATGACCAATTTATGCAGAAAACCAGGTATTTCCAAAGGGTTCACATACTTTTTCTTGCCATTGTATTTATATACCCACCTCAACTTCTCCAGTTCCCCTGCACATCAAATAAGGTACTTGCACTGACCTGTATATACTTGCATTCTCATGTTTCTTTACCTCTCATTTTTTGTATTCAATTTTCTATTATTATAATTATTATCACTGTATTGTTGGAAAGAGCTCTCAAGGTAAGAATTTCACTGTACTGTTGTAAACCCGTCGTATCCTGTGCATGGGACGAATAAACTTTGAAACTTGATCATATAATACTAATATTATGGTAATTTATCCAAAGTGATTTCAGCTAATACAAATAAATAAAGCATCCCTATACAGATCCCATTATGGTGTCTGTGCGCATGGGCCGCACCTTTGAAGCAATGTCCATTTTGAAGTAGACAATTTTCTTCTTCGCGACTGGCTGATCCCTCCTGATGACCCGGTTGGACATGACTCCAATGAAGTTGGAAGTCCCACCCAGTTGACTACATTAAAATGGTTGAAGCCCTCAATGGCACTGCCCATGCTAATACAGGCCGCTAGAGGCTCTATAATTCTCTATGGGTTGCAGTAACTTTATATTCACACAGCCTCTAAGGCAGCATTTCCCAAACTCGGTCCTGGGGACCTCAAGGGGTGCATATTTAGGTTTTTACCCTAGCACTACGCAGATGATTCAGATAATCAAAGCGGGATGTGTTCATTATTTCAATCAGCTGTGTAGTGCTAGGCAGTGTTGTAAAGTACTTCAGTAGTTTTTTGGAGTATCTATATTTTTGACAACTTATAAATAATGTACTTTTTATTTAATACATTTTCCCTGACACTCAAAAGTACTTATTACATTTTGAATGCTTAGCAGGACAGAAATGGTCCGATTCACGCACTTATCAACAGAACATCCATACTGCCTCTGATCTGGCAGACTCACTAAACACAGGTTGCATTTGTAAATTTAAAAAAAAGAAAATGATGCTGTCTGGTTTGCTTAATATAAGGAATTTGAAATTATTTACTTCTACTTTCGATACTTAAGTATATTTAAAACCAAATACTTTTAGACTTTTACTGAAGTAGTATTTTATTGGATGACTCACTTTAGTCATTTTCTATTAAGATATCTTTACTTTTACTCAAGCATGACAATTGGGTACTTTTCCCACCACTGGCGCAAGGGCAAAAAACTAAACGTGCACCGCTTGGGTTCCCCAGGGCAGAGTTTGGGAAACACTGTTCTAAGGAGCTATACATATGGTTTACATACCAAACTTCATGGCCCCATGTCCATCGGGTCAGTTCTTATAGCCCTGGTGTGATACGGTGCCATCTAGTGGTGTAGCGTGGCAGACTTTCAATGCCGCATCTAACCATTCTCAAATTAATTAGAGGCCAATTCATTGAGTCTATATACCAAATCTGGAGTCAATCTGACTCATGGTTCATGAAAAGATTTTTTAAAGTCTTTTTAGTATATTTGACCATGTCAAGGGGAAACCCCACAATAAATTGGCTAAATCAGTATAGGTGGCCCATGCAGGAATCAAACCCACTGTTCTGTATGCTATACTGTTGAGTTCAGCCTTGCCTACCTTGTCGGAGCAGCTGGGCGCGATGGACAGGGTGGTCAGCAGGAACTTCAGACCGCACTCATCTAAAGTTTCTCCACCTAGTCAATGAAAAGAACATTACCATCTACAGTACTTCTCCTCACAGGCCTTCTACCAGAGTAAAACAAATACACCCCCTTGAGATATGGTTTATATTAGTCTATAAAACAACATTTATTTGGAGAAGGACTGTGGAGGGCAGTTTGTGCACTCGCCCTGATGCCGGTGCTTGTGGTAGTGATGGTGTTGGCAAGGCCTTTGAGGGACATCTGTTCCATGCGGGTCAGATGCGGCAGGCTGGAGTGGAGCAGGGTGCTGGATAGGACCTGGGCATGCTCGGGCCCAAAGAAGGTGGGACTGTACTGGGACTGGTCTATGACCTTAGCACTGCCATCCTCCTGGTCACTGTCCATGGGCTCCAGGTCCTCCACACACACCCCGCTGCTCTGGAAAAGTTCATCGTAGGCGTCCGTCTGACTGGACCCGTGGCCACTCAAGCTGGCTATCTTGTCTTTGGGCTTGGGAGAACAGTCCTCGTCGGCCGCCAGCAGCGCGTACAAGGGCAGTGGAGTGATGGACTCAATCTCTGAGTAACTCTCACCCTTGCTGAAGGGCTTGGGGTCCCTGGTGGTGCTGCCACCGATGCTGATGGTGCGGAAGCGGAGACGCTTCTCCTGGTTGGTGTCATTGTCTTCGAGGGCCACGATCTCTCCAGCGATGCACTTGACCAGCTGGGAGAGGATGGCCTTGGCCCGCCGAACCTTCCCCAGGTCCATGAGCTCCAGCAGCTGTACCGGGTGGTATTGGGGCAGCGTTGGGAACAGGTGGTGCGCTGCCTCAAACAGCCCTAGTCCTCCATCTCTGCAGGCAGGTCATAAGCTGTCCTCTAACCACTCAGTTCCTGGGCCAGGCTGGTCATGGACGCTGCCCATTTCTGTCATGGTGGTGTTGGGAGCCGTGGACTTGGCCAGAGCAGGAGGCTGCCACTGGGAGTACACATGCATCTTGCAGTCCATGCCCACCACCAAGATGCCGTCCTTCACCCAGGACAGGGAGATGGGGATGGGCGGGGAGCCTTCCACGGAGGAGACAAGGTCCACGGAGCGCAGTAGGACCAGGTGGGAGGAGCTCTGCTCCCTGTGGCCCTCAGACAGTCCCAGCTCGGGAGGTTTACCAGAGAGCAGGCCGTACATGTAGATTTTGGAACCAATCCCCACAGTGAGAATGTGGGAGCAGTCTTCCCTGGAGACCCAGTCCAGGTGGACCAGACTCTTACCAGAGGTCCCCAGGCAGTCATCACTGGGCTGGTAGATGTCCAGATTATTATTCTGCAGATTCAGCTTCTTGGTACCACTCTCCATGTTGTTGTCTGTGGGAGTGGTGGCATCCAGGATGAGGGTCTGCTCTAGCACCAAGTGGGAGCTGCCTGTGGACTCACACTGGAATATCCCTACGTGACACCTGGCTGAGGGTTATGGCTTAGGTGGTTAGGGTTAGCTGAGGGCTAGGGTTGTGTCGGTAGGCCACTGCGATGCGGCTGGTGTGACAACAGCTGAGCTCTACTGGTGTGCCCAGCACAGTAATGGCACGGCTGTTGTCCAGACCCTCTTCCACCAGCAGAGGCCACTCATCCCAGGTGTACGTTAGCTCCTGGGCGTCTGGCTCCACTGCAGCCACCCTGTATTTCCAGAACCTCACCTTCACGTCTGAACAGAACGTGGCCAGGAGATACGAAGCGCCACCGGCCGGCTGCAGGGAGGATGCGGTCAGATGACCTGAAACAAGAACAATAATTAGGTAGTTAGTTTAACCACACTTCATGGGTAAGCTCGTACAAAAACTCAGTACAATTGACTTGGGCTATATGAACCCGGAAATCTACAGTTAAAACACCAGCCTAGCAATTAAGACCATCCCCCACACTAATCCAATTTCAGTGTAACTGGTTCCGTTCAATAGAATTAGCCAACGCCTTGGGAGTTGATTACATTCCCATGGAGGAACAAACTGGACTGCCCCGTTATACAGGAGTGAAGGGTAGTGTGACTGTGTTTCAGTGCTCTCTCTTACCTGCTGAAGGTGTGACATTGATCACTTTCATACCGTCTGGAAGAGCCAGCTCCTAACTGTACAGCCTGTGAGTGGTCAGGGTGAGGCGGCAGGCACTCTGCAGGTTGGATGTGCAAGGCTTGTTCTTCTGGGCCGCAGGGGAAGTGAACATGTCAAAGTTAAAGGGGCAATTCAGAGTTGATGAGGTTACATTTGCCCTCTCAGGTGGACCACTGGTCTCGTCTGTAAGGACACACAAAAACAGATGGGAGCCAAAAATTGCTAGCCAAGTTAAAGCTAGCTGACTTGCACACAACGCTTTAAGATATAAATGAATCTTTGAGTGGAGTTGTTGGTACACACCCATAATGATTGGGAGAGCTGCCAGTTGCAGATGCCACATATGCAGGAGGGACCTGCCAGTCTGGGTAAACTCTACCACTACCAGGAAGAAGCGGGCAGAGAAGCCTGGCTGGCTGGAGGCTGCAGGAGAAAAACAAACACACAATGACATGTTTATTACACTGAATGAGATGGGACACAAGAGCAAAGTGAAGGTTATAGTAGTGAGTGTGTTTCCTTATCCTACTAATGTCTGTAACGGGAGCTTCCTGAGTGGCATCTGTCAGATCACTGCTCAGAATGAGATCCTCCTCAAATACATGTTGCAGCCGAGTCTCCTTCCCCTGCTGCAAAGCACAGAATAGAATAGACTATTTCCCCAAGGGAAAATTGGTGGTAGTTCCGCCTGATTTAAGGCGTACTGGCTAGGCTACAGTGTAAAACATCTATGGCATGGCTGACCTTTTTATTGAGATCAGTGGAGGCTGCTGAGAGGAGGACGGCTCATTATACTGTCTGGAATGGAGTGTAATGGCTGGAATGGAGTGAATGGAATGGTATCAAACGCATGAACACCATGTGTTTGATACCATTCCATTTACTCTATTCTGGACATTATTATGAGCAACCTCCACTGATTGAGCCATTAAACAATATGTTAACATAGAATTCAGTATTGAATAACCGAGTGCGCTTGCTATGCCAAGCATACCCCAACCATGGAGCTGAAGAAGGTCAGTGAAAATCTGCATGTGCTCACATAAGAACTTGTTTCCGTCTACCATAGATGTATACTTACGAAGTCATCTGAATCAGAGTTAGTTTGGCAGCTGGGGTGAAAGAGGAGTGATTACAATAGAGGAAACCAAGTCTAGATTTAACTTTAGCCTGCAGCTTTGATATGTGCTGAGAGAAGGACAGTGTACCATCTAGCCATACTCCCAAGTACTTGTATGAGGTGACTACCTCAAGCTCTAAACCCTCAGGAGGTAGTAATCACACCGGTGGGGAGAGAGGCATTCTTCTTACCAAACCACATTACTTTTGTTTTGGTGTTGTTCAGAACAAGTTTAAGGGCAGAGAAAGCTTGTTGGACACTAAGAAAGCTTTGTTGTAGAGCATTTAACACAAAATCCGGGGAGGGGCCAGCTGAGTATAAGACTAGCATCTGCATATAGATGAATGAGAGAGCTTCCTAAAGCTTGAGCTATGTTGATGATGTAAATTGAAGAGCATGGGGCCTAGGATCGAGCCTTGGTGTATTCCCTTGGTACCGTATACCATACTGGGGTATACGGTATTACCATCGGTGCACATAAGGGGCGATATTTATATTGATATGCTAACAAAGTACTAGAAAATTCCCATAGTGGATGCTAGCTAAATGCTAATAAGCGCAACAAACATAAACTAAATGCAAGGCCAAACATGTAAGGTTATACAACTACCTCAAAAGGCTACTCACGTTTGATCCAGAAGTGGATTATGGATTGGATTGGATCCAGAAGTGGATTGATTGTCTGCTGTAACCAAGAAGATTGATATTGCAAGCTAGCCGCCTAACGTTATAGCTACCAAGTAAACAAACCAAATGCTTAGTTGGAGCCCTGAGCTGGAGAAAATGTATTTTGCACATCTTGGGTAGTTAACTTGGAGGTATATGATATTTAGCTGGAAAACATTAGTTGATCATCACGTTTGCTCCATATGCTCTTTGTAAGCAAACATACCATGTGAGTGGCTCAATTGAATTTTTGTGAATAAAAAAAAGATAGATTATTTGTGGGGGGGGATTTAAATGATACCGACTTGCTTTTTCTATTCAAAACTTTGGAAGCCTTCAACTTTCCAGCTGAAATAATACATTTAAAATAAATATTATATAAATATGCTAAAGAAAAAACATACATAAATAATACATTATCTGATGAAATTGCTTTAGAAAGGAGCACAAGACAGGGATGTCCGTCCCCCCCTGTCATTTTTACATTTACATTTTAGTCATTTAGCAGACGCTCTTATCCAGAGCGACTTACAGTAGTGAATGCATACATTTCATACATTTTTTCCGTACTGGTCCCCCGTGGGAATCGAACCCACAACCCTGGCGTTGCAAACACCATGCTCTACCAACTGAGCCACACGGGACCACTGTCCCCCCCCCCCCCCCCCGTCCCCGTCCCCGTCCCCCCCCCCCCCCCCCGTTTGCACTGGCAATTAAACAGCTTGCAGAAATAATTAGACAGGACCCAAATGCAAATGTAACAGGTATTGGTAAACATTAATATAAACTTAACTTGTTTGCAGATGATCTCCTGATATACCTTACCAATATTGAAAACTCAATGCCCCCTTACTAAAAAATATATACAGAACAATCTAAAATCTCAGGTTATAAAATTAGTGTGGAAAAAAACTAAAATGATGGCAAATAATACCAAATGATGTACAGCAATCCTTTAAGTGGACGACCAAAAAGATCAAATACTTAGGATGCTTAAGTGACAACAAACAATACATGTATAAAGATAACTCAACAATATGAAAATAGATCTATACTGCTAAAAAAAATAAAGGGAACACTTAAACAATACAATGTAAATCCAAGTCAATCACACTTCTGTGAAATCAAACTGTCCACTTAGGAAGCAACACTGATTGACAATAAATGTCACATGCTGTTGTGCAAATGGAATAGACAACAGGTGGAAATTATAGGCAATTAGCAAGACACCCCCAATAAAAGAGTGGATCTGCAGGTGGAGACCACAGACAACTTCTCAGTTCCTATGCTTCCTGGCTGATGTTTTGATCACTTTTGAATGCTGGCGGTGCTTTCACTCTAGTGGTAACATGAGACGGAGTCTACGACCCACACAAGTGGCTCAGGTAGTGCAGCTCATCCAGGATGGCACATCAATGCGAGCTGTGGCAAGAAGGTTTGCTGTGTCTGTCAGCGTAGTGTCCAGAGCATGGAGGCGCTACCAGGAGACAGGCCAGTACATCAGGAGACGTGGAAGAGGCCGTAGGAGGGCAACAACCCAGCAGCAGGACCGCTACCTCCGCCTTTGTGCAAGGAGAAGCAGGAGGAGCACTGCCAGAGCCCTGCAAAATGACCTCCAGCAGGCCACAAATGTGCATGTGTCTGCTCAAATGGTCAGAAACAGACTCCATGAGGGTGGTATGAGGGCCCGACGTCCACAGGTGGGGGTTGTGCTTACAGCCCAACACCGTGCAGGACGTTTGGCATTTGCCAGAGAACACCAAGATTGGCAAATTCGCCACTGGCGCCCTGTGCTCTTCACAGATGAAAGCAGGTTCACACTGAGCACATGACAGACGTGACAGAGTCTTGAGATGCCGTGGAGAACGTTCTGCTGCCTGCAACATCCTCCAGCATGACCGGTTTGGTGTGGGGTGGCATTTCTTTGGGGGGTCGCACAGCCCTCCATGTGCTCGCCAGAGGTAGCCTGACTGCCATTAGGTACCGAGATGAGATCCTCAGACCCCTTGTGAGACCATATGCTGGTGCGGTTGGCCCTGGGTTCCTCCTAATGCAAGACAATTCTAGACCTCATGTGGCTGGAGTGTGTCAGCAGTTCCTGCAAGAGGAAGGCATTGATGCTATGGACTGGCCCGCCCGTTCCCCAGACCTGAATCCAATTGAGCACATCTGGGACATCATGTCTCGCTCCATCCACCAACACCACGTTGCACCACAGACTGTCCAGGAGTTGGCGGATGCTTTAGTCCAGGTCTGGGAGGAGATCCCTCAGGAGACCATCCGCCACCTCATCAGGAGCATGCCCAGGCATTGTAGGGAGGTCATACAGGCACGTGGAGGCCACACACACTACTGAGCCTCATTTTGACTTGTTTTAAGGACATTACATCAAAGTTGGATCAGCCTGTAGTGTGGTTTTCCACTTTAATTTTGAGTGTGACTCCAAATCCAGACCTCCATGGGTTGATAAATTGGATTTCCATTGATTATTTTTGTGTGATTTTGTTGTCAGCACATTCAACTATGTAAAGAAAAAAGTATTTAATAAGACTATTTCTTTCATTCAGATCTAGGATGTGTTGTTTAAGTGTTCCCTTTATTTTTTTGAGCAGTGTATTTACACATGTTAAGTTTGCTGAAAATAAACGCAGTTGACAGTGAGAGGACGTTTCTTTTTTTGCTTAGTTTGCAATGAGAAAAATCAAGGCGACACAAATGTGATATATCAACGTACTCAGAGAATAACCGGCAATGATAATCTGTTCTATGCACCAGTGACTGTGCAATGTTCAGTCGAACTAAGAGGACTCATTGATACTGGTTCAATGGCCTGGATGATAAGTTAATCTGCTGAGCATACATTGCCTCGAAACATGTCTTAACTGAAAGCTCGAAAATGTCCACTCCTGAAGGACTCGTTGGATGTGATGGGCAACATTGGGCGGAAACGGCCTTTTCAGCACAATGGATCTGACATCGGGATTTTACAATGAAGATTGTAAATACACAGCTGTTTCCACACCAGTTTGCCTTTTCGAATATAACATTATGGCTCAGAGCCTCTGCAACAGCCCAGCTATGTTTGCCAGGATGATGATGTCAATCTTTGGGGATCAGAACTATCTAGATGACTTACTAGTCTTTGGTAAAAATGAACAAGAAGCACTTGAACGGTTGGAGTTGGTTTTCAGTAGACTCTCAAACAACAACTTGAAGCTTGCCCCAAAGAAGTGCCACTTCCTTAGGTGTTCTGTGAAATTCTTAGGCCATGTGATATCTCAAAAGGGGATCCAGACTGACGAGGGAAAAGTGACAGCCATCAGTGAAATGACATCCACTGATCTCATAGAGATGAATGGGAAAAACCCTGGACTGAAGAGGGTCCAGTCATTTCTCGGAATGATGAACTATTACTCCTACTTTATCAAAGGGTTTTCAAAAATTGGCAAGCCACTATGCTGTTTAACAGCGGGACATAAAACCAAACGAAAAGATAAAAATGACAAGACTGAGTAGGCCGTCCCGTAGGCTGACACCCGAAGACTGGACGAGTGAGTGTCAACTTGTATTTGATGAGTTAAAAGCAGCTGTGATAAATGCTGTAGTTTTAGCTCACCCAGACTTTAGTAAACCCTTCGACTGATGCTTCAATTGATGGCCTAGGCGCTGTTCTGAGCCAGATCCCAGAGGGCAAGAGTAAAAGTAGACCCATTGCGTTTGCTAGTAAATCCCTCAAGCAAGATATCCAGCCCATCGTCAATAGTTTCTTGCATTGAAATGGGCCGTGTGTGAAAAATGTAGTGACTGGCTAAAAGGTGACCAGTTTACTGTCCTGACAGATAATTACCCACTCACTCACATACTGACAAAGCCTAAACTTGATGCCTGTGAGCAGAGGTGGGTGGCGAAGCTAGCCCCGTATGACTTTGATCTGAAATACATACCTGGGCCACAGAACATACCCGCTGACTTACTGAGCCATGTGCCGTTCGTCAGGGATGGTACCACGCAACACGTCACAGCAGAGAATGTACAAGAGACGCTCTGGCTGTCTGTGAATTGCCAAGCCCTGCCAAACAGTGGCATGACAGGGTCCAATCAAGGTACAAAGGCTGCTGAGGTCTCTGGTGATGAAGTGAAGGCACTCCTTGACAACAGCTTGTACCAAAAGGGGGTAATATCCATGTGCACTGTCCCTCTGATGCAGCTATCCCAACATATGCTGCAGGGAGGTTTCCAGTGCTCCCAGCTTTTTCACTAGGAGATCTCAAAAAGAAGCAACAAGTAGATGAGACATTGGCTTGTGCTACCTATTATGTGGAGAGGAAACTGAGACCATCACGTCGTGAAAGAGAACATGAAACAGTGAACGTGCAGAAACGTTTGAAACATTGGGAGAAGTTGGATGGAATACTGTACTGGAAATCAAAGGACAAAACCGGAAAGAAGAGGTTATTTTGGGTTGGTATGGATGAACAGTTGAAAGACTATGTCATGAGATGTAGACGCTGTGTTGTGAGCAAGTCAAGAAGACTTGAGGCAAGAGCTCCTCTTCAATTGATTAAGACAAGTGCGCTACTAGAGTTGGTCTGTATCGATTTCTGGTCGGCTGAAGGAAAGGATGGAGAGAGTATTGACGTACTAGTAGTAACAGACCATTTTACCAAAGTAGCTCACGCCTTCCCTTGTACAAATCAGACAGCTAAACAAGTTGCCCAGAAACTGTGGAACAACTTTTTCTGTCTTTACGGTTTTCCTCAGCGTCTTTTAAGCGACCAAGGGGCCAACTTTGAGAGCAAGCTGATATCAGAGTTAATGGACCTGGCAGGAGTGAAGAAATTTCACACAACTCCGTGTCACCCAATGTGCAATGGGCAAACAGAAAGATTTAATTGTACTTTGAGGAATATGATTCGAGCCTTGCCTCCACAGACGAAAGTGAAATGGCCTCAGATGATACAAACTCTCATGTTTGTATATAACTGTACCGTACATGAGACGACGAGGTTCGCCCCTTTTTACTTAGTATTTGGGAGGACCCCACAGCTACCGGTCGACGCCATGTTTGGAAGTGTTCTGAGAGACGAGACCGTTTTGGGTAACAGCGAATTTGTAGACTTCTTTCAAAGAGATCTTCAGAAGGCCGTGCATGTCGCACAGAAGAACACATCAAAGGCACAGAAAAAGCAGGCAAGAGAATATGACAAGAAGGTGAGAAGATGAACCCTGGAGGTCGGTGACAAAGTTCTCTTAGCCAACATGAAAGAACGGGGCAAATGGAAATTGGCAGATGTGTGGGAATCTACCGTCTATGTAATCAGCTGGAGCAACCCAGATCTGCACATCTACAGAGTAATCAACCCTTCCACAGACAAGAGCAAGGTTGTACACCGCAACTTCTTACTTCCTGTGAACTTTCTTCTGATTGGAGAGGCTGAAGAGGATACAACCGTTCCCTCCATCCTTTCAGAGGAGAGTTTTGCAGATGCCAGAACTATGAAACCAAACCTACTACCGGATGTGGATGGGGGCAGTGATGACCAGGGAACTGCAGTCTGGATCCTCTGCAGTTCAAAAAGTAGTCGATGAGGCTATGGACGCCTCCGGGTCATCGTTGATAGAACAAGAGTGTAATGGAGATACCGAGTCAATGGGAGATTCTGAAAGCGAGCAGGAATCTAGAACTAGTGACTTCGGTCACATGGAGCATTCCAAATTTCAGAGCAATAATGACTGAAGGAGACCCTTGCCACTCTGAGGATGGTAGCTTGCAACCCTTGGCTGATGAGATAGAAACGTCCTCCAAAAGCAGTATAAAGGTCAGTGACTTTGCCCCAAGTGATCAAATTCAAACAAGCAAATCACCCACCCGGAATAGTATCAGGGTCAGTGAAGTTGGCCCAAGTGAGCAGGCCTGAAGCAGCAGACTATCACCCCTAAAAGACAGTGTTAAGGACAAGTCTGACAATGGCGCCGGAGAAGAAGGCTGACGTTTTACGTGTCCCCAACCAATTGTGTTTTTTTGTTTGTTTATTTGCGTTGTTTGTAACTTATTTTTTTTCTTATTTTGTACATAATGTTGCCGCTACCGTCTCTTATGACCGAAAATAACTTCTGGACATAGACTGCGATTACTCACCACAGACTGGCAGAATCCTTTTTTTCCTTTAACGAGTCTGACGAGCCTGATGGGAATGATATACTGCTTTCTCGGGAACAGGCCCAGATGCCTGTGATTTGCATGAAGAGGAGGCAGAGAAAAAGGGGCCAGAGGGCAGGCTGCCTTCTGAGAGTTGGTAGGCAATTGTAAATAACAGCTGGTATCTAAGAAAGTGTTGAGCTATTGCTCGCCTGAGGTAGAGTATCTCATGACAAACTGTAGACCACTTTCTACCTAGAGAGTTTATATCTGTACTTTTCGTAGTTGTTTACATACCACCACAGACTGAGGCTGGCACTGAGACAGCATTGAATGAGCTGTATTCCGCCATAAGCAAACAAGAAAACGCTCACCCAGAGGCGGTGCTCCTAGTAGCCGGGGACTTTAATGCAGGGAAACATATCTGTTTTACCAAATTTCTATCAGCATGTTAAATGTGCAACCAGAGGAAAACAACTCTGGACCACCTTTACTCCACATACAGAGACACATACAAAGCTCTCCCTCGCCCTCCATTTGGCAAATCTGACGAGAATTCTATCCTCCTGATTCCTGCTTACAAGCAAACATTAAAGCAGGAAGCACCAGTGACTAGATCAATAAAAAAAGTGGTCAGATGAAGCAGATGCTAAGCTACAGGACTGTTTGCAAACACAGACTGGAATATGTTCCGGGATTCCTCCGATGGCATTGAGGAGTACACCCCAACCAGAAGCCATGGATTACAGGCAACATCCGCACTGAGATAAAGGCTAGAGCTGCCACTTTCAAGGAGCGGGACTCCCGCTATGCCCTCCGACGAACCATCAAACAGGCAAAGCATCAATACAGGACTAAGATCGAATCGTACTACACTGGCTCTGACGCTCGTCGGATGTGGCAGGGCTTGCAAACCATTACAGACTACAAAGGCAAGCACAGCCGAGAGCTGCCAAGTGACATGTGCCTACCAGATGAGCTAAGCTACTTCTATGCTCATTTCGAGGCAAATAACACTGAAACATGCATGAGAGCACCAGCTGTTCTGGAAGACTGTGTGATCACGCTCTCCGCAGCTGATGTCAGTAAGACATTTAAACAGGTCAACATTCACAAGGCCACAGGGCCAGACGAGTTACCAGGACGTGTACTGAGAACATGCGCTGACCAACTGGCAAGTGTTTTCACTGACATTTTCAACCTCTCCCTGTTGGAGTCTGTAATACCAACATGTTTTAAGCAGACCACCATAGTCCCTGCGCCCAAGAACACTAAGGTAACCTGCCTAAATGACTACCGACCCGTAGCACTCACGTCTGTAGCCATGAAGTGCTTTGAAAGGCTGGTCAACGCTCACATCAACACCATTATCGCAGAAACCCTAGACCCACTCCAATTTGCATACCGCCCCAACAGATCCACAGATGATGCAGTCTCTATTGCACTCCACACTGCCCTTTCCCATCTAGACAAAAGGAACACCTATGTGAGAATGCTATTCATTGACAACAGCTCAGCGTTCAACACCATAGTGCCCACAAAGCTCATCAATAAGCTAAGGACCCTGGGACTAAACACCTCCCTCTGCAGCTGGATCCTGGACTTACTGACGGGCCACCCCAAGGTAGTAAGGGTTGGTAACAACACATCCGCCACACTGATTCTCAACACAGGGGCCACTCAGGGGTTCGTGCTCAGTCCCCTCCTGTACTCCCTGTTCACTCATGACTGCACGGCCAGGCACAACTCCAACACCATCCTTAAGTTTGCAGATGACACAACAGTGGTAGGCCTGATCACCGACAACAACGGGACTGCCTATAGGGAGGATGTCAGAGACCTGGCCGTGTGGTGACAGGACAACAACCTATCCCTCAACGTGATCGAGACAAATGAGATGATTGTGGACTACAGGAAAAAGAGGACGGAGCATGCCCCCATTCTCATCGACGGTGCTGCAGTGGAGCAGGTTGAGAACTTCAAGTTCCTTGGTGTCCACATCACCAACAAACTAACATGGTCCAAGCACACCAAGACAGTCGTGAAGAGGGCACGACAAAACCTATTCCCCCTCAGGAAACTAAAAAGTTTTGGCATGGGTCCTCAGATCCTCAAAAGGTTCTACAGCTGCAACATCGAGAGCACCCTAACTGGTTGCATCACTGCCTGGTATGGCAACTGCTTGGCATCCGACCATAAGGCACTACAGAGGGTAGTGCGTACAGCCCAGTACATCACTGGGGCTAAGCTGCCTGCCAATCCAGGACCTCTACACCAGGCGGTGTCAGAGGAAGGCCCTAACAATTGTCAAAGACCCCAGCCACCCTAGTCATCGACTGTTCTCTCTACTACCGCATGGCAAGCGGTACCGGAATGTCAAGTCTAGGACAAAAAGGCTTCTCAACAGTTTTTACCCCGAAAGCCATAAGACTCCTGAACAGGTAATCAAATGGCTACCCGGACTATTTGCATTGTGTGCCCCCCCACCCCTCTTTTTACGCTGCTGCTACTCAATGTTTATCATATATGCATAGTCACTTTAACTATACATTCATGTACATACTACCTCAATTGGGCCGACCAACCAACCAATGTGCTCCCGCACATTGGCTAACCGGGCTATCTGCATTGTGTCCCACCCACCACCCGCCAACCCCTCTTTTACGCTACTGCTACTCTCTGTTCATCATATATGCATAGTCACTTTAACCATATCTACATGTACATACTACCTCAATCAGCTTGACTAACCGGTGTCTGTATGTAGCCTCGCTACTTCTATAGCCTCGCTACTGTATATAGCCTGTCTTTTTACTGTTGTTTTATTTCTATACCTACCTATTGTTCACCTAATACCTTTTTTGCACTATTGGTTAGAGCCTGTAAGTAAGCATTTCACTGTAAGGTCCACACCTGTTGTATTCAGCGCACGTGAGAATTAAACTTTGATTTGATTTGATGTGTGTGTAATATTTAGTATGAGGCTTGAACTGCATATTTAATAACGTTGTGACCTACTTCTGTTCAGCACAGTCAATAGTTTCACCAACTGCCATACACTTCTGTTTAATAAACCATCTTAATGTCAATGACATGTCAGCCTTTTAATTATTCATGAGGAGATTGTCTGTCCCACTTATCTCTGCACCACTTAATTGAGCTTGAAATACCCTCTATGCACTTCCACTGTGACAATGGAGGCAGGCACACTGTCAGACAAGAGGTAGTTGACCAAAGATCCCTGCCAGGATACAAACTGCAATAACACCAGACTCCCTGATAATACCTCTGGCTAGATTGCAGTAACCACTGTGCATACAGATCAATATTTTTTATAGATGTGCAAATATAGACCATATTTGCACTACTCTAATAGCTTTGCTTTATGTTAAACGGTATTGACCATAATATTGGTTATCCCATTATGAAATGTGGTGTACAGTATTACACTATCTGGAAGGACTCAATCTGAGAATCCTTAAGTCTATTGATGCACCCATGCGTCAATCTAAGTAACGTAATAAACAAATCCCCAGTCAAGAACATTCAGAGAATTGTCCCAAAGCCACTCCTGCGTCGTCTTGGCTGTGTGCTTAGGGTCGTTGTCCTGTTGGAAGGTGAACCTTCGCACCAGTCTGAGATCCTGAGCACTCTGGGGTAGGTTTTCATCATGGATCTCAAATCAAATCAAATTGTATTAGTCAAATGCGCCGAATACAACAGTGAAATGCTTACTTACGAGCCCCTAACCAACAATGCAGTTAAAAAAAATATGGATAAGAATAAGAAATAAATGTAACAAGTAATTAAAGAGCAGCAGTAAAATAACAATAGCGGGACTATATACAGGGGGATACCGGTACAGGGTCAATGTGTGGGGTTGAGGTAATATGTACATGTTGGTAGAGTTATTAAAGTGACTATACATAGATGATAACAACAGAGAGTAGCAGTGGTGTAAAGGGGGGGGACAATGCAAATAGTCTGGGTAGCCATTTGATTAGGTGTTCAGGAGTCTTATGGCTTGGGGGTAGAAGCTGTTTAGAAGCCTCTTGGACCTAGACTTGGCACTCTGGTACCGCTTGCCGTGCAGTAGCAGAGAGAACAGTCTATGACTAGGGTGGCCGGAGTCTTTGACAATTTCTAGGGCCTTCCTCTGACATCGCCTGGTATAGAGGTCCTGGATGGCAGGAAGCTTAGCCCCAGTGATGTACTGGTCCGTTCACACTACCCTCTGTAGTGCCATACGGTCGGAGGCCGAGCAGTTGCCATACCAGGCAGTGATGCAACCAGTTAGGATGCTCTTGATGGTGCAGTTGTAGAACCTTTTGAGGATCTGAGGACCCATGCCAAATCTTTTCAGTCTCCTGAGGGGGAATAGGCTTTGTCATGTCCTCTTCACGACTGTCTTGGTGTGTTTGGATCATTCTAGTTTGTTGTTGATGTGGACACCAAGGAACTTGAAGCTCTCAACCTGCTCCACAACAGCCCTGTCGATGAGAATGGGGGCGTGCTCGGTCCTCCTTTTCCTGTAGTCCACAATAATCTCCTTAGTCTTGGTTACGTTGAGGGATACGTTGTTATTCTGGCACCACTCGGCACATACACACACACACACGTACGCACGGACACACAAATGAGTATGCACGCATGGACACACACACACACACACACACACACACACACACACACACACACACACATTGGCTTTATTATCCAAGTGGGGACCTAACCCTTAACCTAACCCTAACCTTAACCCTAAACCATAATTCCTAACCCTACCCTAATTCTAACCCTAACTGTAACCCTAACACTACACCTAACCCCTAAGCCTAAAGCAGCATATTTCCTTTTCAGGGGCCAGCAAAATGTCCCCACTTGTTAGAATTGTCCTTTTTTACTATCTTTGTGTGGACTTTTGGAACCAAAAAGTATTGTAAAGTTAGATCACACACACACTGTAGGTTTCATCTCCCTCAGAATAAACATGTCACACCATCTGATAATATCTCTTTGTTTTTTACACTTTGAATAAGACTTGGAATAGAAACTCACTGACTGAGAAATTCTAGAGAACGTTTAAAAAGCTTTGCCCCAGATGTGATATGTTAGATAATCTGAACTTGTTTATCAGGATAATATTTCATTCTCAGAGGCCTCGATGGTGGCTGACTTTGTTAGTGAGTGCACGGATCAAATAGATATTTAAATAGATATTCTACACTGTCAAGGCAAATAATTATATGCATTGGCAATAATTAAGGAAGGAAACTAAGAAAAGATAGCATTTTAAAATACATATTTCTATATTTCATTCTATATTTTTATTTCCCCATCCCTAATCTTCAATGGTCCAAGGTGCCCCAGTACTGATGAAAACAGAGATGTGTAATTCAATCACTTACCACAGTGGACATGAAACTGGACCCATACCAATTTGCTTAGAGAAATAGCTGCAGCATCTGATCCTCAAACACATAGATCAGTCACAGACCTATGACAAACTCTTTATAGATTTCTCCTTCGCTTTCAACACCTTCGAACCTACATCCTTCTAGCCAAAATGCAACAGCTGGATAGGGGACATTTAACCCATACCCGATTTACTGGTATCACTCCTTACTTACTGAGAGCTCAGCTAGTAAAAGCGAACAACAATTACAAATCCCTCCTGGTCTGTATCCATCAACTGTGTAGCAAAGCAGGGCTGATTGAGCTCTGTTGTCCTTCTCATTTGACACACCAATAACTAAATGGGTTTGACCACCAATCATGATATCATGCATATAGCTCTCAGACGACACCTAAACGGTGCTTCAGGTTCCTCAGGGCCAACCAGTTTTTAAACCTCATGCTCAATTATCCTACTTAACAGGCATTAAGGAGAACAGTGGGGGTCTATAGGGATGTACGCCTATAGGAAGTGTTGATAAATCATTCTGTATCATGACACAAGCCAAGACCCAGATGCAGACACAGGAGGCAGAGGGTTGGTTGGAGTCTTACAATATTTATTAATCCAGTAGGGGAAGGCAAGAGAATGGTCATGGACAGGCAAAAGGGTCAAAACCAGTTCAGAGTTCAAAAGGTACCGAAGTGCAGGCAGAATCAAGGTCAGGTCAGGCAGGCGGGAAAGAAGTCCAGAGTCAGGCAGGGGTCAAAACCAGGAGGACTATCAAAAAGAGAATAGCAAAAGGAGTACAGGGAAAAACACGCTGGTTCACTTGACTAACATACAAGACGAACTGGCACAGAGAGACAGGAAACACAGAGATAAATACACTGGGGAAAACAAGCGACACCTGAAGGGGGTGGAGACAATAACAAGGACAGGTGAAACTGATCAGGGTCTGACATTATGGAGTGTGCAATGTACAAAGAATTGCAATTACTGAGCACTGACTATAAGGTGTGTGCAATATACAGAGATCACGTATGGGCAATGTGTTAATTAAGAACATACATACAAAAATAACTTAAAGTTATAAGTTAAAGTTATTAGTGCAATAACTGAAAGTGATGGACTGTATTTGTAGGGGAGGAGCAATAATGAGCCAGATGTGTTTGTTGTTCTGGCTCTGTTCAGTTTGTCACAATACACTTTTGTACGCAAAGCAAATTTAAATCACTATAAATATCTAATCTAATGTTGTTATGTAAATTAAGGTTCTAACAGTATAAACATCATGTCTGATAAAAGTGTAAAATAAAGAGCATGTTGAACCTATTTTAGTGTGTACATTTGTATGTTAAATATCATACACAAGAGGGCAGTGTTGAAACATTAAAGTACTTCAGTGTCAAGAACTTCCTGGCTTTCCAAAACAGTTTTGCCTCAGCCTCTAAACAAATGTAACGCGTAGTGGAATATTCCCTTTAAAACAGGACAATTCTCTTATGGAAAAAGTTTGTTTATGGAAGTTGTTCAAAGACCATTGGCCTAAATTTATGTTGTATCATTGTATGAGATCTCATTGTATTAGAAGTACAGCAAATTACAATATAAAGTGTTGTTAATCAATGTAGGGTTCTCTTTCAGGTTTCCATACACTGTTCCCGTTAGCATTAGAAGGTTGAACCATTCATAATGCATAATCCAAGGCTTTTATTTCCTCTCCTCTTTGAAGTGTTTTGTGGCGTTATTATATCCAGGCTTGACTAGTAATAACGTTGATGTCTTTTGCGAGCTATAATTACTGGATCAGAGGTAGGAGGGCAAAGCCAAAATGTGCTTGAAGTATCAGTGTGGCCATCCTTTGATGTTTGAAGAACAGAAATGCAGCACTTCCACAAGAGAATTTCCACAGAAATATCTGAGAAGGCCATATGCATCAAACCTTAATGAAGCATAATGGCAAATAGAACAGTCATTCTTTATAGACTAAACCATTAGCATTTGCCTCCAGTAATTGTAAAATGGTAAATTATATCATTTTGGTGAATTAGGGTACTTTAAACACCCCTTTAATGCTGAGCTATGTTCTTGGCATAAATGTGTGAAACTGTCCTCACTCAGCAACTACGCCACATTCAGAGGACTAGGCCAACCGTACCATGATGATGACATTGCTTTTGTTATCGGCATTTTTGAGTTTTGAATTCATCTTCTCTGTGTTATGGTTACAGCAGTGTCTGCTGCATGTGTTAATGACCTAAGTGAAAGCGTCCTTGGCTGCTTTTGTTGTTGAGTCACCTGGAGGTGTCTGTGTGCACTTCAAGTGCAGCATCCTGAAAAGGTGATTGGGGCTGTGGGAACAATTACTGTATGAGGAAGAAGGGCTGGCAGCAGCAGGATATCCCATCACATTAACTGCACAAGTTCCTGAAACGCTTCCCAGCAGCAGCGTCCAGGAAGAGGTCGCCAGGGGTCAAGCAGCCTCCTCCCACTGTCATTATCCTTCCATCACCTGCCTGACATCCTTGTGCTGACAACAACAGAACTATATATGTAGGATCTTAATTTGATCACCCTGTTGTTGCAAGAAATGTAAACATGTAGTGTATTCAAGGTTTAAAAGGCTTCTAAAGTTTGCAATTTCCACAGAACAATGTCAGACTTGATTTGCCCTAACAAAAAATGTATCAACCCCTACAAAAATGGTCAAATTAAGATCCTACACCTGTACTCTTTCACAGAGGATAGCTCAGGTATCGTCTGCTGCTTTCTCTTTTTGTTATTCTGGGTAGTTAATTTGTGGTTGTCTATATCTGAGACTTAAATAAATAACACATCAGATGATTTGATTAATTCACTTTGACACTGAAAAGTTCCATTTACATTTTAATTCAAATGAATGTTGGTAATTAACAACAATATGGAGTATAATGAAGTACTATAATGTATGCATGTTGTATAAGGTTAGCCATCAAGATGAAATGTTGTTAAATGGTCATTTTCAATTATGCAAATGTATGTACAATTAATTAAGTATTTCAGTCTGCACTGCACTAACATACAGTAGGAGCTGTTACTCCAGTGGCAGACGGCATTCTTTATCTCTAAACCAGATTGGATTTTGTTTTGGCACCAACTTGGTTTCTAACAGGTTAAAATGTTTTTGAAATTCAAACGATTTATGGCTACATTTCACAGCACTCTTCACCTATGGTTATACAGTCTGTATACCTTATGAGTGTAGCTATGACTTTGTTGATTTTCCGGTTCTTCAAATGCCTTTGTGTCATTCGTTGTCTGGCAGCCTCCCTCTTGTCTCTGAAAATGCAAAGTGAACAAGGCTTAATGAGAAGAGGAGAATATTTTTACATGATTTAAAAATAGGAGATAAGCAGATGCTCTGAGCAATTCTTACTCAGATACTGCACTCTCACCAACGTATCTGAAATCTAGTCGAGAATGAAAGACAGATGTGCAGAGAGTATTTTATTCGTGTCCCTTCTCTAGATAGTGTAGATATTATTTGATTCATACATTTATTCATAAATGTATTGCCTCAGTGATAATATGAGGGAGAGAAAAAGTGATTTTGTAAATGAACTTATTCTGATGAAAAGCAGTAATAGGAACGTTAACTGAACCGACTTTCTGATATATCAAACCATTGTCAGGGAATATAAATATCTCAAATATAGTGAAGATGAATTGATTTCCTTGGGCACCATGCTGTTTGTTGTCTGTTTACTGAATATTGAGCCATCACGGTAAATCATTTGATATCAATAGCCCACTACAGCACAAAACTGCGTATACCATAACATTAGATGTATGCTTTACATCTTAAATAGATCACAAATGTTTCTGTCCTAAAGGTAAGTGACTGTATAAATACCTTTTTTTTTTTTGCATTATGGACCTTGAATGCACCTGAAAATGGTCTAGTGGTCCATTATCTTTAATAATGTTAGTTGGTTATTATCCTTGGTGATTTATGCTGTCCATGTAGACCCTCACCCACAATGACCTACCTTGCTTTCATCTGACACATCAATCATTAATCAGTTCAAAGTCAGGTTTGTCTGCACTGGAAAGTCAAAAGCCTAATCGTGATGTTTAATCATGGGTGGATATCAGTTTCTGCAGACCTCTACTCTTGATTCCTTTTAGTTAATTTAAAACATTGTTACAGTTAATATACAGTAGAGGTCTGCAGATACAACATGGTGAAGGTGCACTGATTTCAGAGCAGAAACCCATGCTTTCCACACATAGCACCTTCACCTTAGTTTCAACCATGGGCAAAAAACACAAAGCTGCAGATCATGGGAAAAAAACAAGCTCCCTAGACCACTGAGAAAGAATAAATGACTCAATCGACAGTTCCTATGATGATAAAATATGCAGTGGCTCTGTTGAATGGGTGGAACACACCAGCCTTACATGCACATTCGCATCCACATTGAGAGAGTGACTGAAATGAATTGGCTGAAAAATGTATGAGCACTATCGTGTGTTTGCACTGGCAGGATTATTTATTCAGCAAGGACTGAGCACTGTTGTCATTTAATCAGCTGGTTTACCCACAGCTAGCCTCCCATGTGGGGCTGAGACTGGAGATGAGGCTACTGGAGAATCCCTAACCCAGGGACTCAAAGATGCACTTGACGCACAGAACCAAGGCAGGGCGGGTCCTGATCCAGTTACCCAGTACCTGATGCAGATGCTTCTTTTCTGCAAAAGGTCCATTTTGAGAGTCATGATGGCAGGCAGGTGCCACTGTAGTCCAAAACACTGGGCTCTTTAACTGTCACTCCTCATTATAGGGACTCAGAGCAGAAACACTGACTTATTCATGCATATGCAAGCCTTGGTGCATGCTCTAGCTCAGGCTCAAGGTGCAAGTTTCTGAGTGAATCTCTACCTCAGCTTTAGACCGTTTCGCCATTATAGTTCACCAGCCTTTCATTCATTTAATATGCTGAGGTAGATGTCTGCAGCTTTTAGTCAGTAAAAATACTTTAAAGTACTACTTAAGTCGTTTTTTGGGGTATCTGTACTTTACTTCACTATTTATATTTTTTATAACTTTTACTATACTCCGCTACATTCCTTATGAAAATAATGCACTTTTTACTCCCCACACCTCCCTGACACCCAGAAGTACTTGTTACATTTTGACTGCTTAGCAGGCCAGGAAAATGGTCCAATACACGCACTTATCAAGAGAACATCCCTGGCCATTCCTACTGCTTCTGATCTGTTGGACTCACTAAACGCAAATACTTCATTTGTAAATTATGTCTGAAAGTTGGAGTGTGCCCATGTCTATCAGTAAATTACAACAAGAAAATTGTTCCGCCTGGTTTGCTTAAGATAAGGGATTTGAAACTATTTATACTTTTACTTTTACTTCTGATACTTAAGTATATTTTAGCAATTGTATTTACTGTTGATACTTAAGTCAATTTAAAACCAAATACTTTTAGACTTCTACTCAAGTAGTATTTTACTGGCTTTCACTTTTACTTGAGTAATTTTCTACTAAGGTATCTTTACTTTTACTCAAGTATGACAATTGGGTACTTTTTTTCTCCACTGCATATTGGTAACATACTATTTATCACTTTCAACACATCACTTGCACACACAGTGGCTTAGTGGAGAAAATTATCCTGTTGGGATTTAGTAGAATATATAATGATGGAAAATGCTTATTACCTGTGCAGAATATAAATTGATTTATATCTTGATATCCTGTTACTGAGAGTATGGTGGCCTATGTGTTGATGAGAAAACGTTTTCACTGCAATTTTCTCTGAGACCAATTAAATGTTGTGAAGCTGAGAGGGTGTTAAAGAATGCCATTCCCTCTCCAATGCCACCGAATTAATATTTTTCCTGCCGCAATGAGATGACTGCTCTGATCATCGTCAAGTGCCATTTATACGTGTCTGTCTGTCTGTCTGTCTGTCTGTCTGTCTGTCTGTCTGTCTGTCTGTCTGTCTGTCTGTCTGTCTGTCTGTCTGTCTGTCTGTTCAGAAGATCCTCCACCTGTAGTTCATAAGTCCATTTCAACTTGTCATGCATGCTATGCTCCAATGTTTGTTATACACGTAAACTGGAAGCTGACACATCCCCTTGTGAAGTAACATGAGAATATTATTAACTATTCCACAGTAAGCAATAATAAAATATCTAAAAGTCGTAATGGATGATCACAAATCATTGTGTAGTTTGTTGAACCAATATGTGCTTCGTCAGACAACAGCAAGATAATAATAACTGTCTCTTGGAGCATGGGTGAATGTTTTTCTCTTGTCTATTAAACTGCATCTGACGGGCCCCATACAGTTCCTACATAAAGTCAGCAAAAAAAGAAACATCCCTTTCTCAGGACCCTGTCTTTCAAAGATAATTCGTAAAAATCCAAATAACTTCACAGATCTTCATTTTAAAGTGTTTAAACACTGTTTCCCATGCTTGTTCAATGAACCATAAACAATTAATGAACATGCACCTGTGGAACGGTTGTTAAGACACTAACAGCTTACAGACGGTAGGCAATTAAGGTCACAGTTATGAAAACGTAGGACACAAAAGAGGCCTTTCTACTGACTCTGAAAAACACCAAAAGAAAGATGTCCAGGGTCCCTGCTCATCTGCGTGAACGTGCCTTAGGCATGCTGCAAGGAGGCATGAGGACTGCAGATGTGGCCAGGGCAATAAATTGCAATGTCCGTACTGTGAGACGCCTAAGACAGCGCTACAGGGAGACAGGACGGACAGCTGATCGTCCTCGCAGTGGCAGACCACGTGTAACAACACCTGCACAGGATCAGTACATCCCAACATCACACCTGCGGGATAAGTACAGGATGGTAACAACATCTGCCCGAGTTACACCAGGAATGCACAATTCCTCCATCAGTGTTCAGCCTGTCCGCAATAGGCTGAGAGAGGCTGGACTGAGGGATTGTTGGCCTGTTGTAAGGCAGGTCCTCACCAGACATCACCGGCAATAACGTCACCTATGGGCACAAACCCACCGTCGCTGGACCAGACAGGACTGGCAAAAAGTGCTCTTCACTGACGAGTCACGGTTTTGTCTCACCAGCGGTGAGCATTTATGGTCGAAGGAATGAGCGTTACATCGAGGCCTGTTCTCTGGAGCGGGTTAGATTTGGAGGTGGAGGGTCTGTCATGGTCTGGGGCGGTGTTTCCCAGCATCATCGGACTGAGCTTGTTGTCATTGCAGGCAATCTCAACGCTGTGCATTACAGGGAAGACATCCTCCTCCCTCATGTGGTACCCTTCCTGCAGGCTCATCCTGACATGACCCTCCAGCATGACAAAAAATAATGCCACAAAATAATGCCACAAAAAATAATGCCACAAAAAATAAACGCAGTTGACAGTGAGAGGACGTTTCTTTTTTTGCTCAGTTTAGCTGTCTCATTGCCACAGCAGCTAACAAAAGGAAGTCCAGACTTAAATCTAACCGAAGCCTGAGCATCCTGTTACCAGCCTCATGATTTAGATAAACAATGGCCATCTCCAGTGTCCTGGGATCTAGCCTCTGTCAAAAAGCTGATGCATCATTGGTTGCGTCTTCCCAGATCGGCACTATATCTTCCATGCATAAAACTCAGGATTACTATAACTAGGATGGCTGTATCTTCACAGCAAGATAAGCTTTGATACTGTACTGTGCATGGACATATTTTAAGAGTTCAAGCTAGCCCAAGTGTATAACCTACTGTAAGTGTATTCATACCCACGCAAAACACGTGGACTGGCAAATGTTCCGTGCAGCCTCAGAGAATAATATCGATTTATACGCTGATTTGGTGAGTGAGTTTATAAGGAAGTGCATTGGAGATGTTGCACCCACTGTGACTATTAAAACCTACCCTAACCAGAAACCATGGATAGATAAAACTGAAAGCACCAACCACCGCATTTAACCATGTAAAGATGACTGGGAACATGACTGAATATCAACAGTGTAGTTATTCCCTCCACAAGGCAATCAAACAAGCAAAGTGTCGGTATAGGGACAAAGTGGAGTCGCAATTCAACGGCTCAGACACGAGACGTATGTGACATGGTCTACAGGCAATTACGGACTACAAAAAGAAAACTAGCCCCGTCACAGACACTGACGTCTTGCTTCCAGACAAACTAAACACCTTCTTTGCCCGCTTTGAGGATAATACAGTGCCACAAACATGGCCCGCTACCAAGGACTGCGGGCCCACCCTCTCCTTCTCCGTGGCCGACATAAGCAAGACATTTAAACGTGCTAACCCTCGCAAGGCTGCTGGCCCAGACGGCATCCCTAGCCGCGTCCTCAGAGCATGCGCAGACTAGCTGGCTGGTGTGTTTACGGACATATTCAATCGCTCCCCAGCTTGAAGATGGGCACCATTGTTCCTGTACCCAAGAAGGCAAAGATAATTGAACAAAATGACTGTCATCATGAAGTGCTTTGAGAGACTAGTCAAGAATCATATCACCTCAACCTTGCCTGCCACCCTAGACTCACTTCAGTTTGCATACCGCCCCAATAGGTCCACAGACGATGCAATCGCCATCCCTCCACCACCCCACTGCCCTATCCTATCTGGACAAGAAGAATACCTATGTAAGAATGCTCTTCATTGACTAAAGCTCAGCATTCAACTCCATAGTACCCTCGAAGCTCATCATTAAGCTTGAGGCCCTGGGTCTCCCAGGGGTGTCAGGAAAACGACCTCTCACGCAACGTCAACAAAACAAATCAGATGATTGTGGACTTCAGGAAACAGCAGAGGGTGCACCCCCTTATCAATATCGATGGGACAGCAGTGGAGTAAGGTGGAAAGTTTTGGGTTTCTAGGCGTACACATCACGGACAAACTCAGGAGGCTGAAGAAATTTGGCTTGTCACCTAAAACCAACACAAACTTTTACAAATGCACAATTGAGAGCATCCTGTCGGTCTGTTATCACCGCCTGGTAGGGCAACTGCACCGCCATCAACCGCAAGGCCCTCCAGAGGGTGGTGCAGTCTGCACAACGCATCACCGGGGGCAAACTACCTGCCCTCCAGGACACCTACAGCACCCGATGTCACAGGAAGGCCAAAAATATAATCAAGGACAACAACCACCCGAGCCACTGCCTGTTCACCCCGTAGCATTGGATAGAAAACACTCTGAAGTTTCTAAAACTGTTAAAATAATGTTTGTGAGTGTAACAGAACTGATATGGCATTTCAATGCTAGCCTATGGGAAAAACAAATAGATAGGAACCAGAGTGCAGTTCCTATGGCTTAAACTAGATGTCAACAGTCTCTAGAAAGGGTTTCAGGCTTGTTTTTTGAAAAATTAACAAGTAGTTGTAGTTTTTCCAAGGTGTCCCTCATTAGAAAAGGAGTCTAGTTGCGCACGTGAATGAGGTGTGCGCTCTTCGTTATTTATCTTCCCTATTGAACATACTATTCTCCGTCTTAAATTTTATGATTTAGATATTAGAGTACCTGAGGATGAATTAGAAACATCGTTTGACTTGTTTGGAAAAACTTTACCGGTACGTTTTTGGATTCATTTGTATGCATGTTGAAAGAGTGGATTACTGAAATCAATGGCGCCAACTAAACAGACTTTTTTGGATATAAAGAGGGACTTTATCGAACAAAACGACCATTCATTGTGTAGCTGGGACCCTTGGGATTGCAAACAGAGGACGATCTTCAAAGGTAAGTGATTTATTTTATCGCTATTTGTGATTTTGTGATTTCTGTGCTGGTTTGAAAAAGTATTTTGATGTGGGGCGCTGTCCTCAGATAATCGCATGGTATTCTTTTGCCGTAAAGCCTTTTTGAAATCTGACAACGCAGTTGGATTAACAACAAGTTAAGCTTTTAAACGATGTAAGACACTTGTATTTTCATGAATGTTTAATATTACGATTTTTGTATTTTTGCGCTCTTCAATTTCACCGGATGTTGTCGTAGTGGCATGCTAGCAAAACACCGATCCCAAAGAGATTATAACAGCTGCACCAACGCATAGGTACTCACTCGACCAACGGACATGTGAACAATAACAGAGGGAACACATATTTATTTTACTAGGCAAGTCAGTTAAGAACAAATTTATATTTTCAATGATGGCCTAGGAACAGTGCCTTGTTCAGGGGCAGAACAGCAGATTTTTGTACCTTGTCAGCTCGGGGATTCGATCTTGCAACCTTTCGGTTACTAGTCCAATGCTAGTAAGGCTACGCTGGTGCCCCATATATAACCTACTCATCAGGGGAAATGGGTATCAGGTGTGTGTAAGCAGACAAGACAGTCCGGGGTTGATGATAATGAATCCCGTTCAGTGAAGCCTACAAAGCCGGTGACGTAGACCTCCGGAACTGGTGAACAGAATGAGCATCAGTACCAGGGGGTTCCGTGACATGTAGTTGTGGAATTGTTAGATTACTTGTTAGATATTACTGCGCTGTCGGAACTAGAAGCACAAGCATTTCACTACACTCACATGAACATCTGCTAACCATGTGTATGTGACCAATAAAATGTTATTTTATTTTATTTTATTGGATATCTAAGGGTTTCAAGCTAGTATAAGCATATGTTTTGTTTTGTTTTATTTGTCCTGTTATTTCCATTTAGTGATGTCATCAGTATGGTTATGTCATGTTTGTATACATTGATTCTGTAATGGTGGCAGCCATGGTATAAATAATATTACCACATATTATTACAGGTGTGACATCCTTCATAATCTCGTTAATTTATGTCAAATGCACTTGACCTTCGCAGCATTATACCATTTTACCGTTAAATCATTTTTATGTTGTCCACCCTATCAAATAAATGTAGGCCGAGAACATATGGCACAACAACTTGAAAGAGACAACAGTGTGTAGGCCTACTCATTTATCTGGGATAATAGTTTATAATCTTTTGGCCATTGACTCACACACAAGGATCCACCTGCACTGTAATTATGTAATAGTGAGTTACTCAAATTGCAGACTTGAATTCGCCATAATTCATGAAGATAAAGGCGAAATGCTGGCATAAATCAGTTTACATTACTGGACTGGAACCATGAGGAAGGTTGTAAATTATATCAGCATGTCTAAATACAATTTGTTGCAGCAAGCATCTGGCCAAGTGGCTATAGTTTAAGGGACATAACTAATGTAGCCATCCCTGTTGGGCTGTTATTTCATAAAGCCAACACTCCCAATCTGAGCATGAGCCATTATGAATCCTTGGCCTTCTAGAGTGTAAACACCTTGTAACAGATGGTAAGCCTGATTTCAATGTGTCTTGCCTCAATCTAGAGTATAACATGTTTTTGTTTTTCGTGTAGTAGACATAAAAACAAAAGTAACTGCAACTTCAGAGGGATTTACTGTTATTCTGATAATTGTATCTATGCATTTTTATTTAACCTTTATTTAACTAGACACGTGTGTGTGATAAGGACCCCACAAACGACTATGTGGAACCGACTAAAGGGCGATAATAAACCTTGTGCAGTGCCAGGAGAGGACCGGACCACCGGACTGGGGTCTCCCATAGATAAAGACAAGAGAGGCTTTGAACATGATTGCATTCCGTTTCGCATTGGCCCGGCACGGAACTCTCAAAGCAATGGGGGTACAATGCGTAACTGTGGGCATCTGACAGTTTCCGTGCAAGCCAGATAGGCTTGTGCTTTACGTTTCCATTGCCTATATAAATGTAATACGTCGTTTGTTGTTATTTCTCTTAAACGAATAATAGGCTGTACATAATTATTCTATTTTGTCATTTAGGCTATAATGATTAGATTTTTGCATTATGTCAATGTCTTTTCATGGAATACCAGTGTACATCTAAAAATACAGTCGTCATAAGAGGCACCCATGAAACAAAAGATCCTATTCCACCAGCACGCTCCAGTCTAGGGCTTATAGCTCCTCCCTGTGTGTAGCGGGTGACAGCTGGGATCGCTGTGCACTAGTAAGAAGGCTTCATCTCCAAATAGGATGACCAGCAGCTTTTGTTAGGGGACTGAGTTCGGTTGCCACGAATGGTTCGGAACGCTCCATTGTTAATTCTTGAACGCCAGGTTGGTCCTGCTCAGTTTTCTCAAATGAGTTTTTAAAACCGCTGGGTTTCAAGAGGATTTCCGATGGATATTCCGATTTGAAGAGGTGCGTAGCCTACAAGAGCGGCATGTAACAAAAAAAGCCCAAGAGGTTTAGAAAAGTAGCGTTCGTATAGTTTTTTTTCTCTCGAAATGAGCACTGTCTGAACTGCTTTTTGAGCATTCGTTTTAATGGATTAAAGGACGACCAATACATTTACACCAAGTCATATCCATTCATGAGCTGAAGGTATTGTATTTTGATTTTTAACCTTGTATGTGCATAATAGTAGCCTATTTCCGTAGAGCCTATAAACTACAGCCTAATGTTTTCCAAATCACTGTAGGCTATTACAAGTGCACAACGCGCGTATAACAAGGTAGTCTACGTCACTTCAGTAACTTTATGAAATATCTGTCTGTTGCAGTTAATCAATAACCATTCATTGGGAAAGTGTAGGATTATCTCGTAAAGATACATTTAAATATAGAACGTTTGTGCGTAAGTCATACATGTAGCCTATTACCCAAGCTGTCACGGGTCCATTCAATACCATTTGGAACAATTTCGACGTGCTTGTAAAGCTTCAGAAATTATAGTTTATTATAGACAACTCTCCGACAATTTTCCCCAGGTGGTGAAATTGTTTATAATTTCAACGCCTGTCATTTATGGAGACAAACTCTCCCTTGCTTTTACTGTGCTGTGAACTTAGGCTAGCAGGACTCAACATTATAGTCTACTTAAATCATCTGAGCTCTCCTTCGTTGTTGTGCCCTCCATGGCTGCGCAATGAGATACAATTGTCATGTGTGAGAAGACAGACGGGCATTTGGATTGTCAGTGTTGGCTAAACGAATATCACCTGTGTCTTTTCAAGTGGAAAACAAGGTATATTATCGCAGCAGGTTATTTCAATGTATTGGCCTTTATCATTCTTCAACACATCATACATTATTTATTGATATGGATTTAAATATACAGTAGCTATTTCATAAATGTATTTTCACTTTTATTTAACCACAATTGGGTCCAACTGATTTCAGATTTACATTTCTTTAACTGATGTACTGTAGATGGTTGTAGTTACACCACTTGTCTCTGTCTCTCTCTGCCTGTCTCTGCCTTTCTCTGTCTCTCTCTCACTTTCTGTGCCTTTCTCTCTCTCTGCCTTTCTCTGTCTCTCTCTGCCTTTCTCTCTCTCTCTCCCACACACACACACACAGAGATAGAGATTAGGAGTGAAGCGTTGTCCACACAGGGTGGGTTTGGTGACTACAGGCTTTAATGGCCATTTCAGGGATGGTCACTGTTGTAATTCCTCCATTGGGCATCAAATATGTGTTACATGTATGTATTGTATTTCCTTTAGAAAGAGATACAGCTGGTGTGAGCAGCCATATATACTGGATGCTTAGTTTGCCCCTTATTTTTTATTAGGTGGGCAGGGAGGCCTCATGCAACACGAAGGGCTGCTAACACCTCAGCTCTCTCAGCCAGTTTGAATATGTCTGGGGTTGCTGTATTTACAATGGGAATCTAGTCAAGGATAAGGGATGTTTCTCGATATGGTGAAATATCCCATCCCTTGTGTGTTTATAACAACAAAATTAGGAATAGTGCTAAATGACTGTGAGCAAAATATATTTATTCACGTCATCTGTTATTGCAACAGTAATATGTGATATTTTGGGAGAATTATTTGTAAGATTGGATGGTCTTGTAAAAACATTGATAGGAAAAAGGATAGTCTATGATCCATTATTTCATGAAATCACTGGAAAAAATATTTGATGCGTTCCCATTCTCGGCACTACCGCATGTGTCACGAATTTCGTCGTGGTGTTGAAGGGAGGACCAAAATGCAGCGGGTATGTGGATACTCATTCTTTTAATGAAAATACGTAAAGCATCCACAAAACAATAAACAGTACTCACGACTAGACAGTGTAGCAGGCTCAATAAACGCAGTGCTCACAAACAATTCCCCACAAACACACAGACAAACTAATATAGGACTCCCAATCAAAGGCAACACCACACACCTGCCTTCAATTGGAAGTCCACCCCAATTAACTATACATAGAACAACCCAACCTAGACAGAACATACAAAACACAACTCCTTCTGCCACGTCCTGACCACCTGTATACACCTACCCCCCCCCCCCCCCCCTAAAGGTGCAGACCCCGAATGCACCTTCAAAAGAAAACACAGAACACCCAAAACAAACCTAAAAAATCCCCCTAAACTAAAGGGAGGGTGGCTGACGGCACTTGTGCTACACCCCCCCCCCCCCCCTCCCCAACCCACCTATGCAGGTGGTGGTTCAGGCTCCAGCCTATTGTCCTCCAGAGTGCCGACCGACCCGATCAGCCTCGGACCGTAGGCAGACTCCCCCTGCTCTGGATCATGGGCAGACCTCCTCCTCTCCACCCTGTATGCAGACTTATCAATTAAACCGTTAATTACTTCAAGTTCTGAAATGTCAGGCTTACTCAGTTTAGGGTTGCTGCTAGACTCCCTTGATTCTTGGTCATCGGCAGACTCTGGGCAGATGGGCCAACCTGGCTGATCCTGGCCAATGGGCCACTCTGGCTGATCCGGGCAGTCGGGCCCACTCTGGCAGCTCCGGGCAGTCGGGCCCACTCTGGCAGCTCCGGGCAGTCGGGCCCACTCTGGCAGCTCCGGGCAGTCGGGCCCACTCTGGCAGCTCTGGGCAGTCGGGCCCACTCTGGCAGCTCCGGGCAGTCGGGCCCCTCTGGCAGCTCTTGACTGACGGGCAGCACTGGCGACTCTTGACTGGCGGGGCTGGACTGACGCACTAGAAGCCTTGTGCGTGGAGCTGGTACTGGACGTGCCAGCCCGGAGACACGCACCTCAAGGCTAGTGCGTGTAACGGGAAACACCGGACCGTAGAGGCGCACTGGCGGTCTCAATAACCAGTACTCACGACTAGACAGTGTAGCAGGCTCAATAAACGCAGTGCTCACAAACAATTCCCCACAAACACACAGACAAACACACCCAACTAATATAGGACTCCCAATCAAAGGCAACACCACACACCTGCCTTCAATTGGAAGTCCACCCCAATTAACTATACATAGAACAACCCAACCTAGACAGAACATACAAAACACAACTCCTTCTGCCACGCCCTGACCAAAACTTATACACCTACTCCACCTGCTGGTCAGGACGTGACAGCATGGATATATGGTGTAACAGTAAAGTTGAGACGAGATACTGTAGAAGATATGTACTATACGTATCTCTATGAGATATACACTACAATATTATTACAGTGATGGGCAATAGTCCTGGAGCCATTTTGAAACACCTGCCATGATACATTGTTTACAAGACATACTCTGAAAGCAGATCATCCTGCCATTGATGTATGTGTACATGTGTGTCTGCCACTGTGTGACTGACTACCTTTGGAGAAAGCATTGTTTTTTCTTCAAGCAGACAAGAGGAGAAAACCAAAACACCAGCATGCATTGTGGTGCCTCTATTTGGAGCAATGCTCTGTGGAACATTTGATCTGCAGCTTCCCAACAATAGCAATGAGGTTGGCATTGTGTGTGACTGATGTGGATTTGTCACACTTGTGTGCTTGGATCCGCTGTGCAGGGGTGTAGGTTTGTATTTACATTTGTCAGTCAAGGATAGATAAACGTGCTTGGTCTTGAATAATTGATCAATGGCAAGCCTATGTGTAATGAATTGAACTCAGTTACCCAAAGCGAGGCCTTGTTAATCATTGTGTTCTAATTTAGTGACAATACTGTAGGTCCAATAGATTTGTGTATTACTGCATCTTATATGATTGTATGTTTTATTAATGTGCATCCAGTGTATTTTTTGTTGTTTAAACAATTTGTGTATGAGAGCATTAAAATCCTCACACTCATCAACATGTGATTTATTTATGATTAACCCTTTATTTATTTATTATTTTTATTGCAGTTCTCTTTATACTTTAATCATTTAAAATTCAGCTTTCATCGCATTGTAGACGGGCTACCATAGTAGTCCACTGATAGCAAAATAATATACATTTTAATACCATAATCCTTTGGGGAAATTATATCTCATGTAGCCCATATTTAACTAGGCAAGTCAGTTAAGAACAAATTAACATTTTTTTTTTCTTATTTACAATGACGGCCTATCCCGGAAGACGCTGGGCCAATTGTGTGCCGCCCTATGGGCGAATCAGTCTGGATTTGAACCAGGGACCGTAGTGACACCTCTTGCACTGAGATGCAGCGCCTCAGATCACTGTGCCACTCAGGGGCCCAGTGGCAGGATATAGGCTAAGTTTGAATGTGACATGAACCATCTTTCACTGTAGCAACTTTCACCTTCTTGCCAAATGGAAAATTCAATTTTTTTGTGTGTCTGTGGGGATATTTTCCAACAACTCTATTTCCATGAGCAGCTCTCTGTGTGCCTCCTACTGATAGAAAATGTTAAACACCTTGCATCCTCCATCCACCCCCACAATAGAATGGTGTCAAGCTCAAATGAAATAAATAGCATGCTGGTGTTCAGAAGCTGCATGACATTCAGAGAAAGTTGTTTCCCACACATTATTCCCCATATTGCAAATATCATGACATTGGCATCATATTTAGTGGGAAAGCCTCACTCAAAGGTGAAATAGCAAAACCCATCCCATAACATCAAAAACTTGACCATTGCTCTGACAATAATATATTCAGTGAAATCCAAAGCACTGTTTGTATTTGGTTGTGGGATATGGTTCACCCTGTTCTGTATAACTAATTTCAAGTGTAATAATTGGTTAAATTGTAACCTACTGTAGCGTCTGTTTCTCACCTTGCATTAACCCCCCCCCCCCCCCCTCCTAGATTCTCAATGAACTATTTATTTTTCTTGAATTAATAGGCCTTGTAAAATTCCCTTCCCTTAGACTTGTTAAATTAACATAATGGAGGTCCTTTTTAGTGTCAGAATAGCCAAGGATGTACAGTGTGGAGCTGGGTTTTGACAGACCTCTTAAGCCATTGACTGAATTGGCAGAGTGTCTTTTGACATGCTCACTGCTGCTCTTAAGCAATACTTTGTTTATGGAAATTAACACAATTAAATTGTGACAGGCAATCCTAGGAGGAGAGTTGATGTAGCCGACCTGCCTGTGTTTCATCAGAAATTATCCACTTCTCTGGGCTATGTGTTCGCAAACACAGTATAAACTGGCTGAGATAGACAAGTGTTGTATAAGGCACCTAATCTGATGCCAGACAACACAGCTTATAGTTGAAGTCGGAAGTTTACATACACCTTAGCCAAATACATTTAAACTCAGTTTTTCACAATTCCTGACATTTAATCATTGTAAAAATTCCCTGTCTTTGGTCAGTTAGGATCACCACTTTATTTTAGGAATGTGAAATGTCAGAATAATAGTAGAGAGAATGATTTATTCCAGTTTTTATTTCTTTCATCACATTCCCAGTGGGTCAGAAGTTTACATACACTCAATTAGTATTTGGTAGCATTGCCTTTAAATTGTTTAACTTGGGTCAAACGTTTCGGGTAGCCTTCTACAAGCTTCCCACAATAAGTTGGGTGAATTTTGGCCCATTCCTCTTCACAGAGCTGGTGTAACTGAGTCAGGTTTGCAGGCCTCCTTGCTCACACACACTTTTTCAGTTCTGCCCACAAATTTTCTATGGGATTGAGGTCAGGGCTTTGTGATGACAACTCCAATACCTTGACTTTGTTGTCCTTAAGCCATTTTTCCACAACTTTGGAAGTATGCTTGGGGTCATTGTCCATTTGGAAGACCCATTTGTGACCAAGCTTTAACTTCCTGACTGATGTCTTGAGATGTTGCTTCAATATATCCACATAATTTTCCTTCCTCATGAGCCATCTATTTTGTGAAGTGCACCAGTCCCTCCTGCAGCAAAGCACCCCCACAGCATGATGCTACCACTCCTGTGCTTCACAGTTGGGATGGTGTTCTTCGGCTTGCAATCCTCCCCCTTTTTCCTCCAAACATAATAATGGTCATTATGGCCAAACAGTTATATTTTTGTTTCGTCAGACCAGAGGACATTTCTCCAAAAAGTACGATCTTTGTCCCCATGTGCAGTTGCAAACCGTAGTCTGGCTTTTTTTTATGGCGGTTTTGGAGCAGTGGCTTCTTCCTTGCTGAGCAGCCTTTCAGGTTATGTCGATATAGGACTCGTTTTACTGTGGATATAGATACCTTTGTACCTGTTTCCTCCAGCATCTTCATAACATCCTTTGCTGTTGTTCTGGGATTGATTTGCACTTTTCGCACCAAAGTACGTTCATCTCTAGGAGACAGAAAGCGTCTCCTTCCTGAGCGGTATGATGGCTGCGTGGTCCCGTGGTGTTTATACTTGCGTACTATTGTTTGTACAGAATAACGTGGTACCTTCAGGCGTTTGGAAATTGCTCCCAAGGATGAACCAGACTTGTGGCTGTCTACAATTTGTTTTCTGAGGTCTTGGCTGATTTCTTTTGATTTCCCCATGATGTCAAGCAAAGAGGCACTGAGTTTGAAGGTAGGCCTTGAAATACATCCACAGCTACACCTCCAATTGACTCAGATGATGTCAATTAGCCTATCAGGAGCTTCTATAGCCATGACATCATTTTCTGGAATTTTCCAAGCTGTTAAAATGCACAGTCAACTTAGTGTATGTGAACTTCTGACCCACTGGAATTGTGATACAGTGAATTATAAGTGAAATAATCTGTCTGTAAACAATTGTTGGAAAAATAACTTGTGTCATGCACAAAGTAGATGTCCTAACCGACTTGCCAAAACTATAGATTGTTAACAAGAAATGTGTGGTGTGGTTGAAAAACGACTTTTAATGACTCCAACCTAAGTGTATGTAAACTTCCGACTTCAACTGTAAATAGTTAAATGTCTTTTCCTGAATGTGTACTGTACTTAAACAGGTGAGTGACCATGAGTCACAAACGGCGCTCGCTGTGAACACTCCATTATGAACAACTGTGGCTTCCGGTTGTGTTTAGCTCATTGGGTGCTCATGAGGTATGCATCGATGCTTGCATAGGACTACATGGATGCTCTTCAGCAGCTTGTCCTGGGAGAGTTCCATGACACTGTGTTAAGGGGGTGCTTGTTGCGTGCTTTGCAGGCCCTCCTTCCACCTTCTGTGCCTCGGTGTGTGGCAG
Organism: Salmo salar; assembly: GCF_965601325.2. Taxonomy (NCBI): domain Eukaryota; kingdom Metazoa; phylum Chordata; class Actinopteri; order Salmoniformes; family Salmonidae; genus Salmo; species Salmo salar. The sequence goes on from NC_138310.1 coordinate 6,309,953, forward strand.
TGGATCACAGAGAGGAGCGTGCATCTATCCCCCTCCCTAGGCCCATCGCGATTGGCACTGCATTTCTCATCTATTAATCATTGAGGCTGCTCTCTTATTCAGTTGCCATAGTTTCAGGGCCTGATACGGTGTTGGGGTGCCCAGAGAAGGCCAGGAGATATTGCAGGGCAGCACTCGGATCAGCACTCTCCATGGGTGTCTGCTTGAAAAGGCAAAATGGTTTCCACTTTCGTCTCACAGCGGTGCACTCCCTCTATAGAAGGAGGAAGAAAATGTAAGGAGGCTTTCACAGTAGGCCTCATCCCTGGAATCATGTGTCTTTCACTGAAGAGGCTGATGCTACTGTATGTTTACTGGAGACAATATGGGTCTTATTGTCCTCCTGGGTTTGCAATGGGTGATCTCAGAGATAGAATTGGCCTCCACTATTACACAGAATGTGTTTGGAGAGACTCATTTTGTTGTCTGGTTTAAGAAAACAAACCGTAGAGAATTTGTAGAAGACGGCATCACTCTCCACCAAGAAAGATATCAGTATGTTGAGGCTACCAGTGTGTTGAGCATTTGTTTTTCATTCCTCTAAGATGGTCTTTCTTGGCCGTGTTGTACCTCCCAAATGAGTCTGTAATATCTGTTTACTCTTGTAATGGTTTAATGTGGCCATATTGTTGCTGTATCATATTCAACTTTGCCTGTGGTATTTTCAGGGGAGATAGTGGGCAAAGCACTCTAATCATGGGACTTTCTTCTTGGCCTTTCATGTGGGCCACATTAAGAAGAAAGAACCTTGTCATTGTTAGTGCCATTGGGATGTAATCCAAGCCTGGGTGATTTAGACACTGCAATTCTCTCATCTGGGTGACCTTTCTGGAGGGAATCCTACCATGGGTTTACAATGGAGAATTGGCCCGTTTGCTCAATTTACCCATGCAGACGTTTTATGGCTTTAAAGTGATATGATTGTAGACTCAGTGACATAATTTTTTTAGGTGCAGGTGACTGGCGAGGGGGCAGGGCTTGTGGACTATTGCTAGTCTGTTATTTATGTGAAGAAATTCACTGTGTAAAGGGCTATGTGAGGGATGCTGCTCTGAGGCAAGGTCTATCTCGAAAACTTTTATCAAAGTACACCCGTGGTTAGTAAGTGTTATTTAATACAGAAAATGTCATTTGTAATGCCCTTCCAAGTCATGTAAACTTTCAGAATATGACAGATTATTTGCAATAGTGCTTTATGAGGGACAGTATTTCCACATTCCTTATTTTACCTATATGAAAGCAATCTCATCAATTGACTGCTTTTACATGTTAGTTTATTTAAAGATAAATTAAATTGACGTAGATTTTTCATGAGCTCTAAGTAAAGGATGTTACTACAGACACACAACAAAGAAGGCTCAGTCACAGTTGCTGGCTACAAATAAAAACCCAGAGAGTCTTCTTCCATTTCTGAATCCAATCAGGACAAGAAAGTGAACAATAATACCTGTGTGTACATTTATGACCTACCTAATGAACAAATTGCAGTCATGTGGCGTGGTCGTGTGGCTGGTAGGAGACGCACACGACCACAAGGCCCCCAGTGTTTCAGCACTCCTGCCTATCCATCAGCTCAGGTGGACCGGTGGGCTGGGAACACTTATCATCACTCTCATAGAGGCCACACAATGTCCCCCTTGCTCACATTTCACTCAACCCTGATTAAATGTATGGCAGCGGATGCTGCATTGTTCCATGCATAGTGATGTGTTCATTATCTAAATTCTCATCTTATTAGGCAAGCAGCGCAAGGTTAGTGTGTGCAGGCAGAGGAATATGCTGTTATTATGAGGCGTGTTGTTGTGATTGAGCTCTACATTTTATTGAGAAATGCACAAACAGTATTCACAACACTGTTGACGACTACCACACTTTTACTATGCATTTCAGATGAATGTGAATGCTCTGGCTGCGCTAGCCATTTGATGTGTTTAGATGGTAGTATTTAGATCAACGTCACTCGTTTACATCCTGTGTACAACCATCAACTCGGCTCTTTATTGATTATGCTACTAAGATAATTGAACGCTTGCTTATTGAATTGCGCTTGGAGACCGTATTAAGATGCATGGCCCTGTTCTCAGGTGTAGCAGTCGCTGAGAATATGGTTTGACTTCACAAATGCAGGTTTTTCATGAATCTTATTCTGGAGGCAACTCTGCAGAATGGTCACTAGCTGGCACAGCCACAAAGTCATAAAATCTGATTTAAACCTAACCTTAACCCTAACCTTAACCACACTGCTAACACTAATGCCTAACCCTGACTTTAAATTAAGATCTAAAAGCACATTTTTATTGTCATGAATTTTTACAATATAGCCAATTTTGACATTGCAGTTGGCCTAAGGATAAATCACTCAGTTCTGCCTCCAGGACAAGACTCATGACAATAAACATCAGCATGCTTCACAAACAGAATCTGTTAGAGCATTCTCCCATTTGTTTTCTTCCGCATGTCATTTTTTATGAGTTCAAACAGGTTCCTCAACGACTGTCCATTTTAAGTAGCTAGTTAATTATGAAAAATTACCATCAGCAATTCATTAGTCACCCCCTCTTAGGTTTCGGTTGGCTCCCCTGTCAGTCGGTTAGTGCACATGAGCTAATGCAAGGTAACCAGAGAGGAAGGGAGGAGACAATCTACAGGCAGCGCAGCACAGCTCCTGTTCATCATCTGACCTACATAAGAGAAGGATCCTCTGGTACTGTTGTTTCTGGAGCAGTATTTCTTTCTACCTGACTTTGATCTCCACTCCTCTCAGGGTGATGCTGTTTGGATTTATTTTCCTCTGTAGACCCATTGAGGTGCAGCTGCCTGCCTGCGTCCATACTGGGCCTATGTCCCAGTAGCTAGCCAGCTAACTAAATTCCCCTGCATGGTGTATGTAGACATTATCTAAAGCAAACACAGTTTAATGTGGCCTTGGTAGATAAGATGGGTCATTGCTGTTAAATGGTGGCGCCGTTGTGTAATCACTCAATTCTCACACTAACAGGTGAATGGCTTAATGTGGCCTTGTGTTATACAGGCTGGCTGCTCCTGACTGTGCTTGAGTCATTGGCAAATTAATGGTCAAAGATAATGGACGCTGTAGAAAAGGTTATGTTGTTGAATCAGGGTTTCAGTTTCAAAATATTATTTGTGCAAGAATGACTACAGAAGTAAATAGCAATGATTGGTGTAAGAGTCACTCCATGTCATTCCATGAAAGCGGAGATCAATTGAGTTACTGATTTCAACAAATTCTTCTAAAAGTCATCTGCTTAACAACTACCTCAAGAACTACCTCAGGAAAATCAGGACTCATGGTAGTGCCAACTACAGTATCTCTTAGGGATGGTTGTGATTGTTTCAGAGTAACAGACAACCAGATGAATTACCCAAGGACCCCATATTTCTCAGCTCCACCATGAGTGTAGTAATAAGGCGTGATTTTTCTATCCAAAGTGCTCATTGCTTTCCCTTAAGGCAATGTCGACAGTTATTACTGCATCACGGTAATTTCCATGGCTATAATGCTGGACTAATTGATAGAGTAAATACTACAGCCGCATCACTCTAATATATTTCCTGAATGGAAGTATGAACGGAGCGTGGCTCTATTTTTTTCCCCACTGTACAATTCCCCACACAGTTTTAGTTCCTAATTCTTCACGCCACCATATTGAAATTGAAGAGAGGTTGCGGTTGGAGGAATATTGATTTTGGCCAAAAGAATGTTAGCAGAATCTTGGGTGCTTTTTATAGCCATTAGTAATGATTATTTATTCACCTGGACACATTGTATTACATCTTGGAGGTTATTGAGCGGACACAGAGATACTAATCAATGAAAGCATTAATACTCCTGTTTGTCCTGTACTCTCAAACAACTTCCTCCTCGCTCCCCCAGAGCCAAAAGCTTTGACAAAGAACTCATGTTGTTCAAATGGGCCAATGTGTTTTGTCATCGTCATGTGGGCTGGTCATAAGAACGGCCTTGCCCTAGTTGCCAATAAGATTGAAATCGGCCCAAGAGGAGGTTATTATTCAGAAGGCATGAATAGAGAAAAAAGGGCCTAACATAGAATAATTAAGGTGGAGTTACATTTTACTTGAAAACAATCACAAACTGCCCGGGGAATAGATATACTGTACGTGTGTCTTTGTATTGGATAATGTGGATATAGATCTCAGTCCTCAGTCTCTAGAGTTGGGCGCTGACGTTTGACTAGATACCAGAGAATGCCAGTGATAACATAAGCCTTTTATGGCATTGTGACGGTTGAAACTCAAGATGACAAACCAAGTTATAAAACAGTTGTTGTTGCTGTTTTGCTTAAGTGCCCTTTGGGTGGGTTATGGCATGGTCTGGGTATGTGAGCCACTCTGGTATCTAATGGGCAGGGCATGGTGTATAAAGTATCTGTTGGACATGTACTGTGGGTCAGATATCCTAGTGGTCAGATGAGTGGCTGATCCTGTGGAAGACAGAGTGATTAGGTTTCCTTCATGTTGTTGGAGTCAGATGTCTGCTAGAAGTCCTCAAACGGTGCCATGTTTGACTATCACATGTATGCAGTATATGAAATGGTGTTTCCTGACCATCCTACCGATCCTTGACTTCGGCGATGTTATTTACAAAATAGCCTCCAATACCCTACTCAATAAACTGGATGCAGTCTATCACAGTGCCATCCGTTTTGTCACCAAAGCCCCATATACTACCCACCACTGCGACCTGTACGCTCTCGTTGGCTGGCCCTCGCTTCATACTCGTCGCCAAACCCACTGGCTCCAGGTCATCTACAAGACCCTGCTAGGTAAAGTCCCCCCTTATCTCAGCTCACTGGTCACCATAGCAGCACCCACCGGTAGCACGCGCTCCAGCAGGTATATCTCTCTGGTTACCCCTAAAGCCAATTCCTCCTTTGGCCACCTCTCCTTCCAGTTCTCTGCTGCCAATGACTGGAACGAACTACAAAAATCTCTGAAACTGGAAACACTTATCTCCCTCACTAGCTTTAATCACCAACTGTCAGAGCAGCTCACAGATCACTGCACCTGTACATAGCCCATCTAAAATTTCAGCCCAAACAACTACCGCTTCCCCTACTGTATTTATTTATTTATTTTGCTCCTTTGCACCCCATTATTTCTATTTCTACCTTCCACTACAAATCTAGCATTCCAGTGTTTTACTTGCTGTATTGTATTTACTTTGCCACCATGGCCTTTTTTGCCTTTACCTCCCTTATCTCACCTCATTTGCTCACATTGTATATAGACTTATTTTTCTACTGTATTATTGACTGTATGTTTGTTTTACTCCATATGTAACTCTGTGTTGTTGTATGTGTCGAACTGCTTTGCTTTATCTTGGCCTGGTCGCAATTGTAAATGAGAACTTGTTCTCAACTTGCCTAACTGGTTAAATAAAGGTGAAATAAAAAATACATTAAAAAAATCCTACATGTGATATGCTGAACATGTTTTCTGTCAATGGAACTACAACTGATTAAAGTTCTCCATTTCAGATTATGTTTCCACCCACCCCATAGGTGAGAATGTAAGCTAGAAGTTGATCATAATAACCTATTCACCAAACTCCCCCCCCCCCCCCCCCAAAAAAAAACAGATAAGACAAATAGGCCCATGTTGTGTATAGGGTCAACAACATGATATTTCCTCTGTTCAGGATATGGATGCTGTTGGATGTGGTGGATTATTGGGTCAGAGGACTGATATGATAGAGAATCAGAAGAAGGTGGTGGTATTGCATTCACCTTTACATTCTCAAGTGTGGATAAGTAATGGCATCGTTACATAAAGAGATCTCCATGATTTTGCCTGGCCTCTCAGTGCCCAGTATGATGGGAAGTTCATTGTGTGTGTGTGTGTGTGTGTGTGTGTGTGTGTGTGTGTGTGTGTGTGTGTGTGTGTGTGTGTGTGTGTGTGTGTGTGTGTGTGTGTGTGTGTGTGTGTGTGTGTGTGTGTGTGTGTGTGTGTGTGTGTGTGTGTGTGTGTGTGTGTGTGTGTGTCTGTGTGCCCCCTGTGAAGCAACGGTGCTTGCATCCTGCGCATACAGCAGCGGGGCACACAAGCGCTCATTGTACACTTCAAATAACAGTGCTTGACAGTTTTGTCCCAGTGGAGATCTGTCAAGGTTATACATTATTCCACACATTTCATATGGTAATTCTTTCTGAACTTTTCAAATGGAGTTGTTTTAATGAAAGTAGTCGTTCATTGTATGCTCCTTAATGGAATGTGACAGCATGTACTGTTTAGGTAGCTTAATTGGCCCTCCATAGAGATTGAAGGGTAGAAAGGTGAAAGGAAGAGGAGCCTTCCTTATAACACAGCCAACACGCTTCACTGGCATTTCTAGTTAGTATAAAACCCATTGTTTTATTGGTAAACACAGAACAATAGATGGATGCACTGAACTTCCCTCTTTTAATGAGGACATTGTCAAGAAGTATCATCATTATAATTACATTTCTGTTGATTTCCTATTTATTGTATACAGTAACCATTACCATGACGGGGTTGAGGAATATTTATTTCGTTTTTTTTGTTGCCAGTTACAAATGTTTGTCTGTGTCCTTCATCCAGTGAGACATCAGCTGTTTATGTGAGATTTTCTAATCATTGTTATTAAGTCATATTTTCTTGAAACCGAGAACACTTAGTGACCCCGGTAGGTTTTGTTTATGACACCAAGTCCTAAGTGGATGTGGTTATTGTCGTTGTATGTCTATGCCAGATTAAAGCTATCTTGGCTGCAGAGACCAAGTTAAAAGGTGAGGTGCAAGGCCACAGGAAGGCTGGCAGTCCTCCTTCCATCTGTCTCAACCTGGAGGTGGCCTATAATCAGAGCTGGCGACCAGGGAGACCTTCCCAGACCTTGCTGAATAGAAAGGTTTTCCAATCTCTGTAGCTATTTTAAAGTGATGCTCTGGAACCTTTGTTTAATTTCAACCAGTAGTTTTGAAAGTGGTGCTCACGAACCAAAACTGGTCCCCGTTTTTTGTGTACTACGTCATCCAATTGTGAACTATGTCATCCATTTCGTATGATATGTTACGTCCTGCAAATGTACATTTTTTTGGGCAATTTGATGAATATGTTATGAATCTAATTCGTACAATACTGTATGTTACAAATTTGTTGTGCTTAAGATATCGGACTTTGTTTTTAAGGCACCCTGAACTTCCCATGCTGTGGGAACATTGAGTTATTGATCTATAGCAGCCCGCTCTGACTGTGGGGATCGACAAAGTGGTGTTTTCACCTTCATATTACAGGTCAATATGAAAGTACATCATGGGCAAAACTTTTCAATTACACCCTTAACCAGGGGTGAAAGTAGATTTAATTTCTTACCGGTACGGGATACCCAAGTTCGCACACACATTTGTTTTTATACTACAAAACGTACACGGTAGCCTACTCTGCTGACACTGACAAATAGATAAATCAAAACTATGTTGTCCATATAATTGGCCTTTGAAAAGGGGACACACAAATAATCTAACCTGGAGGAGGAAATTATTATCCAAAAACAAACAAAAGTGGCACTGACCCAATAATAAAGTCTGCATATGCACACTCATCGGGATATGGCCGATGTTCTCCGCTGGTGCCAATAAGATAGGCTACTGTTTGCTCAATTAAGATTGGAGTCTTTTCATTGTTATCTCTTTAAAGAAATAGCCATTTGCTTACCAAACAGTTTTTCCCCAATTGTATTTTGAAATATTGCGATATGTCTGGCTGGGTCTCTCTGCTTTTCACTGACAGTTGCAACTCAACAATCATCTATTTGGTATTTGCAGCGCACGTTGCTGTAACGATCGTCGTGCAGGAAGGAAGAAGTGGACCAAGGCGCAGCTGGGAGCGAACTCATGTTATTTATTACAGACTGAAATAACACGGTCAAAACAGAGAATAAACGTATCGCTACTGCTCCAACAAAAAGGAGACAACAACCCACAAACATCGTGGGGGGAAAAGGAACTTAAATATGATTCCCCAATCAGAGGCAACTAGTGACAGCTGTCTCTGATTGGGAATCGACAGAACCCAACATAGAAATACGCCCCAAAGCAAGGCTATACCAAAAACATAGAAAATAAACTATAGAAATGCCACACCCTGACCAAAATAGAAGAGTTCACCTGGTCAGGGCGTGACAGTACCCCCCCTCCAACGGTGCGTACTCCTGGCGCACCAACCTAAAGTCTATTAGGAGGGGGGGACCCGGGTGGGCGCCTCACCCTCGGTGGAGGCTCTGGCCCCGGGCGTGTTTCTCCCCCTGCCTCCACCCTAGCCCTACCCCTCTGGCCCGGACTGGACCACGGTGGAGCTGAGCGGAGCCGCCGACCGGAACAGGACTGGTCACCGGTGGACCGGACACAGGCCGTGCCGGACTGTGGACACGCGCCGTGGGCCTGGTGCGGGGAACAGGGACGGGCCGGACAGGACCGGGGACACGCACCACCAACCTGGTGCGGGGAGCAGGGACGGGCCGGACTGGCCTGGGGACACGCACCACCAACCTGGTGCGGGGAGCAGGGACGGGCCGGACTGGACTGGGGACATGCACCACCGGCTTGGTGCAGGGAGCAGGGACGGGCCGGACTGGACTGGGGACGCGCACCACTAACCTGGTGCGGGGAGCAGGGATGGGCCGGACAGGACTGTGGACACGCACCACTAACCTGGTGCGGGGAGCAGGGACGGGCCGGACTGGACTGGGGCCACACACCACTGGCTTGGTGCGGGGAGCAGGGACGGGCCGGACTGGACTGGGGACACACACCACTGGCTTGGTGCGGGGAGCAGGGACGGGCCGGACTGGGGACGCGCACCACTAACCTGGTGCGGGGAGCAGGGATGGGCCGGACAGGACTGGGGACACGCACCACTGGCTTGGTGCGGGGAGCAGGGATGGGCCGGACAGGACTGGGGACACGCACCACTGGCTTGGTGCGGGGAGCAGGGATGGGCCGGACAGGACTGGGGACACGCACCACTAACCTGGTGCGGGGAGCAGGGACGGGCCGGACTGGACTGTGACCGCACACCGGCGACACAGTGCGCATAAGCGGCGCCGGATATCCTGGACCGAGGAGGCGCACTGGAGGTCTGGAGTGCACAGCTGACATCACCCGTTCTGGCTCAACACCCACCTTAGCCTGGCAAGTGTGGAGCGCTGGCACAGAACGCACTGGGCTGTGCAGCCGTACCGGAGACACAGTGCGCGTCCTCGGCGCAGGATACATCGGACCGAGAAGGGGCACCGGAGGCCAGGAGCGCTGAGCCGGCACAACACGTCCTCGCTGAACACTCCCCCTAGCCCGGCAAATGTGGGGCGCTGGCACAGAGCGCACTGGGCTGTGCAGGCGCACTGGCGATACCGTGCGCACCTCTGCCACCCAAGGCTCTTCCTCCACGCTGTCCCTACGCAGGTCCTCCAGGACCTGCCACATCTCTGCCTCCTCCTTCGCCGTTATCCCCCACGAGAGCAGTGGTCTGGGCTCTTCCTCTGCCCTTCCGGACCACCCCATTAGCCCCCCCCAAAAAAATTCTTGGGGGTGTCTTCCGGGCCTCCTCGACCGCCGCCTGCGACTCCTTCCACCGGCTGGCATCACCTCCTCGACCTGGGAATCCTTCCGCCAGGGTCCTTTCCCCGACATGATCTCCTCCCAGGTCCAGAAGGGCTATACCAAAAACATAGAAAATAAACTGTAGAAATGCCACACCCTGACCAAAATAGAAGAGTTCACCTGGTCAGGGCGTGACAGTTGTACAAATTGCTGGCCCTTCCGACAGTAGGCTATGCCATTTTAAAACAATCCACAGCTTTGTTTTTTAAGAAGCTAATGATCCTCTGTGGCCAAATCATGCTTTCTGATGTAGTAGCCTATTTTGAATAATTGTATTTATTTATGTATAGACAGGAGTAAGCTAATTAGGATATATAATTTTGGCAATTTAGTTCAAATTACTTTAGGGAAAGCTTAGCTTCCCCTAGCCTTATGGACACGCCACCTACGCCTTTTAATGTGGCATAAACACAACCAGTCATGATGTTTTCATCTGATTGTCAAACAATCACTTAACAAAGGCGCTCCTGCAGGCTACCCGTCCACTCACAAAATCATTTCACCATCCAAACCACAACAGTGCACTGTGCACCCACATTTTGATTAAAGGAAAGAGACATCTGTTAACAAACACCAACGCGTATTGTAATGCCATTACGTGATTGTCATTAGGCTTACACTTGTAGCCTGAGTTGATGCAAGCACTGTTGTCCACGCGCGCCTCGATCTCGGTCTTGTCATCTCCGCCTTGTCTGTGAGCATCTCGGCCACTCATCTCTGCCTTGACAAAATGTAAGTGTTTTACTCAAACCACAATACAATTTGGAGAGTATACCACTCGGTTTCCAGTCAATTCGCAAATGTTTCATGCGGCTGACATACAGTAATGTTAAATAATGGTCTAATAGTCTATAGTTTATTGGGCATGTTGTATTAATTATGATAGGCTCACGTTTTACCGGCGTACCCCCACTATTTATTTTGCCGGGACACCGTACCGGACCGTACCACCTTACTTTCACCCCTGCCCTTAACTTCACATAGCCCTGTCAACTTTTTCACTCAAGAACTCTCTAATCTCCACATGAGAAGATCATGTTGAATTTTAGGCACTCTGGCTGTTGTTGTTGCAAAATTCAGGTCGGTATTTCTCTGGCGTGTTGACTAAAAGAAGGATAAAATTCTCACTGACTGACCAATGGTGCATTAAATAGCCTGCCTGAGCACGGTTGATTATGAATAACAAAACCGTATGTGCGTCACTCACCGTGAAGATAATTCTTTTTCACCAAGTGTTTTTGCTTCTCTGAGATTTAAAAGGGAGAGGGGAATGTTTTTGTAATGACTTTTGCCGATGTTTATTTTCCTCAGAGTGGTGCACACAGGCCTGGAGTGTGGTATAGTTTGGGATGATGTTACTGGCGTGAGTTAGTACCAGCGACAGTTCCACAGTGGGAAGCCAGCTCTGGTGGGGAGACCTCATGTCCAGATTTGGCCTACATTCCAGACACTCAGTGGTCAGTCTGAATTCTGTGGCCTGAGGTGAAAGAACCAGGGGAAGGAATCGAGGTTAGTCCTGGGGTCAGTTTGTATGTGGCTGTGGGTGTCTGTGCATATGCCTGTGTAGAAGTAATTTATTCAAGATAGATGTACCAAAAATGAAAAGATAAGCCTGTGGTGCTGTCGGTATTGCTGTAGTGGATATCCAGGTGTATTGAAGAAATTCTCTGGAGTATGATGGAGAGCAGATCAGCTATTTTGGATGTTGTAGTAGGACTGTTTGGAAAATCTGCAAATGAAGTTGCTGCATTGTAATTAAAGGATGTCTAAAATGTACAATACCATTAGGATGGATGTGGCACCACAGCAAATATGGTTGTAGCTTGAATATAGAGTAATGACTACAAAGACCTTCTCTTTCTCTGAAAAGGTTTGAAGTCAAATGGCCATAAAAGCTGTTGATGAAAGAGACCCTGTGAGTAGCACATCAATTTACTCACTCAACACATTTGATTATATGGCTTGTCCATCTGCAGGTTATGCCACCAGCATGCTGCCTTGTTTATTTAGATAATGGATGTTAAGGCACTGTTGTTGTTAGTGTCACTTGGTGATTGATGGGAAAATCCACCTCAACTGACCTGGAAAGCCAGCATGCACTGCTGTTTACCTTGTGAGACATACCGAGACAAACATGGTATTGAATTTCATAACAACGTGTAACTGTGGTATCCAGACGTACAGTATACTGATTTAAAAAACTAGAAGCATTATACTGCACTGTTAACAGTTAAGGCTTCATAGGCATAACTGAGGTTATATGTATGAACTGTTTGGAGGTCCCTCTATTCATTGGCTATGTTTCCCATGGGGGTTGGCTAATTGGTCATCCCAGCTAGCTCCTTTTTGTTCTGGGCTCTCAAAAAGGTGTCTGGAGGGAGTTATAGAAGGCACACATGGGGGAAGAGGGAAGCAGGTTTCCTATACAATGTTGTACTGGGAAGAGCTGAGCCGAAGGGGGTCTCACCGGTTTGGGGGAACAGATCCTGCCAATTGTTGGCCTTCACAAGTTAGCCTTGACCCACATAGCCACCCATGTGTGAGCCATTTCTTTACAGAGCTCCTCTCACTTGAAACATTGAAATATGTTCCTGAATATCCCTGCTTGTTTTCTCCACTGGGACCGAGAGGAGGCCCCATGTGGGCTGACATTGTTCCCCCTGACCCAAGGACAATAAGCCAGTTGGCTCTGCCAAGCAGAAGAGTGCTTCAGTCTGGGAGAGAGTATTGATTATTCTATACGCTGAATGTCTTCAGCTGCGTTAGGATACAGGGAGAGGTCGTTATTGCTCCTGAATCATGGAATCATAGACGTTAGTGGGTCTTTAACATACTCCATGTTGATTACGCTGGCAGAAGAATTATATGTTTTTTGAGGATAATGTATTCTGTGTAATTAGCACCTGGCCTCTAAAAGCACATTCAGAGACATTACACTGGCTGGGTAAGGGCTGCAAAGCTATGTGATTCAAGAAGGGATATGCTGAATGAGAAAATGGCTAATTTCTCAACTGCTGATTTTATGGTCTCTTAGGCTTTTTCACCCATTTAGGAGTCAGTGCTTTTTTTGTGTGAAGAAGCTGATGACCTAATCTTGATACTTTATCTTTAAAGGCATAAAGACTATGAATCAGTGAATTGTGAGCAATGAGTAGGTCATGGATCATTTATAATTTACCCCCTTTCCATTTGGCCATGATTAGTGTTCCACCCGTACGGTCTGAGAACATATCATTGAAGTCAAGTAATTGTGATGATAACTTAGGCAACATATACCTCCTCACCCGTTTTACCCCACCAACACACACACAACACACACACACACACACACACACACACACACACACACACACACACACACACACACACACACACACACACACACACACACACACACACACACACACACACACACACACACACACAGGGTTGGGTAGGTTACTTTCTAAATGTAATCAGTTACAGTTATTAGTTATCTTTTTGGATTACTCTGATTACTTTCAGTTACTTTGAAATGACTTTTCCCTTCAGATACATTCGAAGAAGACAAAAATGTATATTACCAATTGAACAACATCTATTGCAGGATAAATCAGTGTTAGAGTTTACATAGCTGGCCATAAATGGATGTTGTATTTTACTTTATGGGTTATGTAGGATTCTTCTGACCCATTGCTTTCTACTTCAATACAGAAAATAATAATATTAGTCTATATTTTTACATTAAAAACCAAAGTCTGTCAGATTTCCAGTCATTCCAGTTAATTTAATATCGCTTGATCTTCAAGAATATGACTTGGAAATATAGATTAGCCAAATTGTTTTACCTGAGCATAACCCAAAAATGAAGGATTTATTAGCCTACTCTGTTGTTTATGATTTTGTTTTCACGGAGGGCTGATTGCTTCGTGTTGAAAAATAAATTCTGCTCTCATGGAATGGCATGCTTTGAGCACTATGGGGAAAGTGCTATTTAGATGTGAAAAATGAATGCCATATGATCCATTTATTGGTGACACTTTGAAATCTCGATCATTTGCAGCTGTTTAAGTCTATCAAAAGTGTGTGAGTTTGCGCATGTGTCCATTAGGCCTATGGATTTGTTTTTATTAATCAGCACAAATTAGATTGGGCAATAAAAGCCTCACTCAGGGTCTTCTTAAATTAAACTTGTTTTTGACAGTATGGAACACAATACCACAGAGTTTAGAAGGGAGGAACTGTTGCAAGAGCGAATCTTTCGCAAAAACAGTGATTGAAAGGCAGCTTTAACTTCTCCAATTCAATCATTATTGGGTTAAAATACACTTATACATTTGTGAACAGCCATCCACAACAACCACAAATAGCTAAATGAGAGAGCAGTAGTGTGATTCACATCATCGGGCTATGTAGATTTCAATAATAAGTGATATCCGTATGGACAGTAGGCTACACCACTGGTGTCATCCTAACCTCCAAGCGTTTATTCAAATTGGATGTATAATCTTTGGATGTCGACAGCAGTCGCACCATTGGAAGACATAGCTTGCTTGGACGGTAGCCTACAAAAGCCTATTCTTGCTCTTTTCCCGTGATCCATCAAAACACATTTGGTGTGTCATCATAGTAGTCTCTGATTGTGGTCAGACTGCAGATTCTTGTCAGCTGCCATGTTTTGGGGGTGACTGCAAAGATCCAACCATTTACAACGGCGAGTAAAGACTGTGGTTGGGTACCACTTTTACAGCGTAGACGCTTAGAAGGGCCTTCAAAAGCTTTTTACAACGGAGAGTAAAGACTGTGGTAGGGTACTACTCTTACAGCGTAGAAGCTTAGAAGGGCCTTCAAAAGCTTTTTGCTTTAAAAAAATATGTAGGGGGGGAGGGGGTATAAAACAGGCTTGCAGCTAACATTTTTTATTTATTTATCTAAGATGATGGGGCTCTAGTTTTCTTTTCCCAACACACACTCATATAAAGCACACATATTCAAACACACGCGTGCTTGCGCACACACACACACACACACACACACACACACACACACACACACACACACACACACACACACACACACACACACACACACACACACACACACACACCCACTAGCATGGATTCAAAAGCTTAGAATTAAGCTGTGTGTATGCTGCTTCCCCTTCACTGAAGCCCATTTTGGGGGAGGAAACCACATGAAACAGCCTGAGCCCTCCCACTCCCACTCAGCAGCCATTAAAAGATTAGACAACTTTACTGGATCTTATAATCAGTGATGAAATGCCCAACAAAATGCATTTTGATATCTCAACAAGAAGCCAGAGCCATATGCAGGTCATTACAGACTCTCAAAGCCAGCTGTCGTTTCTAGACGTGACTGAAACTCAAGCATAAATTTAAAGTAATTACCATGTCAGAGATCAAGACTGGTCTGACTCCACTTTTTCAATTACTCAGAAAGGTTGTTAAAATGCAAATTCAACTAAATGGCTAAACCCCCCGAGAGGGATATAGTTTCTAACATTTCCTTATCTCGTCTTTAAGGGTGAGGGCTGCAGACTAGAGGAATTGACTGTGCTATTCCTCTTTACCCTGTATGAAAGCTGGCTGAGCTTCAGAATCTTGTAATTACAAGGCTGGTACTGGAAATGTCCTTCCCCACACAATTTTGTGAAGATTCCGGAGTCTGCCCTTTTTGTGGAGAAGGAGCCATCTGAGATGTATTGTATAAAATTATATAATGTTATTCTTAAAGATGAATGCTATATTCTTATAATTTACCTTTTTTTGGATAACCAGCACAGCTCTCTCTGTTTATTTAAAACTTTGTTTTCAATGTTCTAGTATTTGATTTATTTTGATGATATCTTGTAATATCTATGAATTATGCAGCTTTCTCTATGTTTCTCGGCAAATTAATATTACGTAATGATGTTATTTTGCCTTGAGCGCTTACTCCGACATACTATACAAGTTAGTCAGCACTATTTCTCCAGCCTTAACACGCAGGTGTTTGACTCCACAACAAGATGCCCTCAAATATTGCCACCACAGTGGCACCGCAGTGACAGTGACATCATCACTAGTGGACAGATCCTGGAAAGGTTCACTGGCAGGGATAATCAGGGCTACTGTATATCGGGGCAGGAGAAAGCCAACTTGGAATCAAACAGGGAGTCGGGGGAGGCGGGAGAGGGAGGAACGAAACCCTGACTGGAGCAGGGAATGCTCTGAGGTCATGCCATAGGGGCCAATCCCGTGGGGCCCCCCTGAATCTAATGGCAGCGATCCTCACCACTCTGGGAGGAATGCCAGATAGCTGGGTCCTGGAGACTCCACAAGCCTTGTACAATGAATGGCTGTATATTTGCTCTTCCCTCTCTCCCTCTCTCACCAGTCACCGCAGCATCGTTATGAAGGGGATGACGGGGGTAGTATAACTCTCAGGGAGTTCTTGTGTCATGTGGAAGAGTGTAGCAGGATGTAAGGAATGTGTCCCCTCAATAGGGAGTTTAGAAGGATTTTCTTTACAGTTTAGAAAGTAAAGGTTTGGTTAACACTTTCTATGAGCCTCCTGTGTGTAATGCATTATGAATGCATTTATATTGTCTTCTATCACAGAGATTATCCTCCTTTAATCTGAGTGAATGACAGCATATGCACAACGCTGCATGTCCTTGTGTTAATTGAACTCAGACTTTGCTGGCATTTATTTGCTCTTCCAAGCTTCCATGTTTCAGTGTCTCTCTTTGTGTTGCATTAAGTAAACATGAGTGTATATCCCATGTGTCCTGTCCCCCTTCTTCTCTCGTTCATTCATGCCATTGGAGCAGTATAATGAGTTGTAATCAGCAGCAGCCCTGCTGGCCGTATTTCATTACACTTTTGGCATGGTTGCGCGGGCGTTTTTATTGCAGCGCCGAGCTGCTCTCAATGAGCTTATGGCAGACCTTGATTAGATGGAGAGCTTGCCGAGCAGCGATGGACGTCACCTTTTTTTAAATAGTTAATCTGTTCCTAAAAGGACAATGACTCCTTTAACCCCCCTCCTCACCGCCCCCATCTTCCCCTGGCCTGGAGTAGCTCATGGCTGAGGCACGCCGTGGATTAAACTCTGTTATCCACTCCTGGCTGCCTCATATCACACATAGGGAATACTGTTGCCATTTCTTTTGATAGAGCCATCTTATAGGGCCAAAAGCAATAACCATATGTTCCAAAGCAGTCCAAGACAGGAGTACTTCTCCGCCATAGTTACTTTTTCTGAGCCACCACACGATGCAATTAGAATGCACCGTGTCAATGTGCCACAAGCCAATTTTACAGAGGCATCATTTCAGAAGCCTGTAGGAATGAAATGTTCAAGCTCGCTGCTCTGAATGAATTCGTATAAAATATAAAACAGACAAATATCAACTAGAGAGTAGCAGAGTGTTAGTTCTAAATGGAAAATGTTAATTCATTCAGGCATTATGGAGGTGGCTTAATCTTGTACAGTTGAATGAAGAGGAGCTACTTTGATTTGTAGTGCTGGGCGGGGGGGGGGTGGGGGGGGGGGGGGTCTGTTCCCACCAGATAGAGCCGTATCTTGCAGCCTCTAGAGTAAAGCTTTCACTAATCCCCTCAATGAGCCACTCCAAGGAGGATTCACCTGAAATGCTCGATACTGTAATGTGGCCCTGCATTGTTTAACAATTTCATGCAGTAATACTGATTTCTCCCCCCAATTTATCAATTTCTCCCTTATTTTTATTTGTCAGCCCCACTTTCTTTCAACAGTACTTTCTTGATGAGGAAAGTAATCCCTAGATTCTTTGTACTTACTCACAGAAAGAGAAGTGACTTAATGTTGTATACTGTCCTACAGTAAATAAAATGGCGTTAAAGCAGTCATAATATTTGCATAGTACAGGAATAATGTGTTTCTAAAGCTGACACCTTTTAATAAAATAAATCATGTTGACATATGTACCACTATGCAAATACCACACTATTATTGCTGTGTATTCAAAGCCCAGGAAATAAGTAGCCTGGTAACTTCAGAGGAGTACTCTAAGCCAGCGTGAGTAAAGGACTTGGACAAGGTATTAGGCCTAAGAAATGTCTGGCAGGATGGCTGCTTGTCCATTGTTTCCCCCCAAATTTGCATGTCTCCAGTATTAAATGCACAAACAGTTAAATGTTTTAAGGCAGAGGATGAGCGGGCTTATCTTCTTAAGTCTTAGGGCCTGACACTGCCAGTAAAGCAGACACAGATTTCATTGTTACTGCTAGCAGACAGTAATTGCTATCTGCACTCCTGGATGCAAAGCTTGTCTTTGGATTAAGCATGTTGGTGGTATGGTGGGGGCGGTTGTTGTATAGGCTGGTTATTACCTCATTGGGGGGAAGAGAGAATGTCATCTCTCCAAGGACAGTGTGGCAGGAGATAGCAACGGATAGCAGAGGATAGCAGGGCAGAGCAGCAGAGGCACAGTTGCTGTTGCCATTAGTTGAGTGGATATTTTGAAACTAATCTGTCTCAAAGAGATAGTCGCTGTGTGTCTTCAATTCCATTAAGTTGATTTACATTATTCAGTTTAGGCTTAGGCGGTACACTCTTGGGAAATTAGGTGATATCTAGAAACTTAAATAGTACTTCGACTGTCACCATAGAAGAACCCTTTGCAGAACCATTTTTGTTTGCAGGTAGAACCCTTTTGGTTCCAGGTAGAACTGTTTTGGGTTCCATGTGGAACGCTTTTCACAGAGGGTTCTACATGGAACCGAAAAGGGATCTACCTGTAACCAAAAAGGGTTCTACTTGGAACCAAAAATGGTTCTCCTATGGGGACAGCCAAAGAACCCTTTCGGAACCCTTTTTTCTAAGAGGTTATATTGTATATTGGGGTATTTTGAAGTACAGACGGTATGATTTCCAATACCGTCCCAACAAAGAAAATAAATACATTTAGCTTTTTTTTTTATTATAAAAAATATATTGAACCAGTCACAGGGCATGTTTGTTTACGAAGCGCACATGGCGAAATGATGATCCACTGTTGAGAAGCACAAGATTGGTGCTTCAAATTCACTACTAATGTTTGCCAGCTAAATATTTTATAACTATAAATGAGCTATCTAAGATGTGCCAAATACATTTTCTCCAGTTTAGGGCTCCAGCTACAGTATGCATTTGGTTTGCTAACTTGCTAGCTATAACGTTAGGTGGCTAGCTTGCAATATCAAGCTTCTTGATTACAGCAGAGACAAGTGTGAGTAGCCTTTTGAGATGTAACTTTACGCGCCAGTTGTCTGTTCTTGCATTTAGTTTATGTTCACTTGCGCTTGTTAGCATTTAGCTAGCGACCGCTATGGGAATTCGCTAGTAATCTGTTCGAAAAAAAGAAAAAATAGAGCTCCTTGTGTGCACTGCAGATAATACCGTATACAGCAACGGTATGAAGGTATGGAAATCTGGATACCGCCCAACCCAAATCTTCCCCCAGATTTAAGCTGCCTGTCAACCAGAAACATGTAAAATAAAAGGAGAGAGAGAGAGTGAGTGTGTGAGAGAGAGAGAGACATAGACAGACAGACAGACAGACAGACAGACAGACAGACAGACAGACAGACAGACAGACAGACAGACAGACAGACAGACAGACAGACAGACAGACAGACAGACAGACAGACAGACAGACAGACAGACAGACAGACAGACAGACAGAAACTATTCTGTCAGAGAGCCTTAGACAGAAACTATTCTGTCAGAGAGCCTTAGACAGAATAGCCTTGGTCGGTGCAGTTCACTGAGATTGTGCTCATCCTTGTGGATATTGCAGCTGCATGAACAAACCCAGGCCAGTGTGTTTATCTCAAGGCCCAGACAGGGAAGCCAGCATCCAGCCAGCGATGATGAATCACATTGACAGAGGGAATCAGGATGAAATGTTAATGGAAGTCTACTCGTGAACATAGCTCCCTATGGAATAAGATGAGGATGTATTCCACGGGGGAAACAATTTATGCAGAAATTGGAATTCATATTTTATTTGTTGGCTGTCGGTTTATGGCGTGGATTTATATTGGTTCATTATATGCAACAGCAAGCTGTGAAGTGTATTTTGTATATACATTGTCAAGGAAACAGCTATATGTTAACCTTATACAAAAATATGTGATATTTACAGCATTATTGACATGACACTATACACAGTATTTCCGTTGTCTGGCATCTTTCTTACAAATGAGCTGAATGCTGGTGTGATTACCTACACATGCCTCATCTCATTCATGCACCATTATGAACTGATACTGTGTTCCTGACATCTATTGAGGTAGTTTAACCACTGAGCTTTCCCCTATGTAGTGTACCTAAATGATTGATCAAACACTTGAGAAAAGTGCTCGGCCACAGTGTCTATCTTCTAAATAATGACTTTTTACGTATTCGTCTGGTATGCATAAGGGGATACTTTTTTAAGTTTCTCTCCCTCTTTTTCTCTCTCTGCGATATCAGAGTACAGTTTACAGAAGTTGGTTTAAGCTGCTCCATGCCTGGTGTTTATTTGCTGGCAGGCTGGGTTTCTGGCTGAAAGGAGCGGTAATCCTGGCATTAGGCAAACATCACAGAGTGAGGCTGACAGGTTCAGTCTCCTCCACGTCTCCAGACTTAGGGCTGGGAGCTGCAGGTAGAACGCTGACACTGATACTCCCCACATGCAGGAACGGTCTCTTTATCCAAGAAGGATCTCCATCCTTCATCTTCACTCACTTAGACTGGTGTGAACCCACAGCACAGAACTTCTCTCTCTCTTTCTCTCTCTCTTTCTCTCTCTCTCTTTCTCGCTTCACTTTTATCTTCCATAGTCTGGTCAGACAGGAACTCGTAAACGGGATGTCTTTAGATCTAGTGCGAGAAGGAGGTAATGGAGAAGGTTAAAAGGTCAACATGAAAGCAACAGGAAGTTGTTGAATTCGGAGGTGGAGCTTGTAGGTTTACAAGGAGGATACCAACAGTTAAAATACGTTTTTTTGGGAGGGGAAATAATACTTTTTTTCAGTGAACGTAACTGTGAATAGTGACATTGTTCCTGTAAAATGTCTCACATGAAGGCAATATGTTAAATGATACGACGATAATTTCTGTTATGGTGTTATGAGGATGTCATTGCCAATTACGCATAGTGATTGTAAACTACAACCAATTGTTTTTTCTGTCAGTTTACCAATCTTCCCCCCTGCATATTATTTCTTTACTGTTCCAGTTATGTACATGTTACTGCCTGCCTTGGGTGTTCCTTGAAAGCAAGGCTAAGACAACATGCCCTCCTCAGGCCCTCTAGGGAAATTTATGGCCATGATCTATTGCCCCGGTGACTGAATTAATGAAACATTTCCATTAGAAAAATGTAATGACAGAGCCGATATAAGAAGTTAGCAATCAAAAATGTCCTGTGACACAGCAAGGACAATTACTTATTGAAGAACCGTCAATCGTCCTTAGGTAACACCTATGATGGGAGGGAGATAAAGTGTATCGGTTCATCCCACCGGGCCATCCGTGTGATTGAGATGCTGCAATGGGAGCTTGTATACCCTGCAGTATTCACTGGCTCCAACTAGTATGGGGGTCTCACTCTGGTGGGCCGCTGCTGTTTATTTTATGTGATAAAACTGTTCAGCATAAGATTCACATTCTGGCCAGGGGCCATGGTCCGAGATGGGTTGCTGTAGTGTAACTTCAGTCAACAACATGTATTATTAGTGTTACACACTGTTACATTTATAATTAGCTGGTGTAGTTAGTAGTGGGATAAGCAGCCAAGCATGCAATTAGGCTATGTGCCCGTGGACTTGCACTTGCATTACATCAGTTTGTCTACAATCCTGTAGAATATCTGAAGGATGTTCTTGTTTTTGAAAATGTTCCTTTATCTGCTTTTCTCCTCTGACCTTTGTAGTGTAACATACAGTACATGTACGTTGGTGAAACTTCACGATCGGTTGCTCTTTATGGACTTTTCAATCAGTTAGAGGAAGCATACACCAGCATCAGTAATCTGCTTATTTCCCAAGAAAATACATGCCAAGCTGCTCCCAGTTCCTGTATTTGACTCAACAACATGATGCAGGGTATATCGCATTAGGAAAGAGTTCCTGTATTTGACTCAACAACATGATGCGGGGTATATCGCATTAGGAAAGAGTTCCTGTATTTGACTCAACAACATGATGCGGGGTATATCGCATTAGGAAAGAGTTCCTGTATTTGACTCAACAACATGATGCGGGGTATATCGCATTAGGAAAGAGTTCCTGTATTTGACTCAACAACATGATGCGGGGTATATCGCATTAGGAAAGAGTTCCTGTATTTGACTCAACAACATGATGCAGGGTATATCGCATTAGGAAAGAGTTCCTGTATTTGACTCAACAACATGATGCAGGGTATATCGCATTAGGAAAGAGTTCCTGTATTTGACTCAACAATATATCAACAAAGTATATTATCATATTGGGAATGACTGATATCATACAGCTTCAACAAGTGTTGACTGTAACAATGAAATGGTCTTAACCAATATGAACCAATAAGTTTAGCCCCATATATGTAAGCTTAAATGGTTTCACTGTACTGCTAATGGTACAGTACAATTGCATCTGCAAATGTTGACATTCAGTGAGCTCTGTGCCCTGATTGGCTTGGCTTGGGCCTAATCAGTCAAGGTTTAGTTCAGTAGTAGAGACACTGGTCTCTAAAGCACAATATCCAATTAGGTGGAGCAAGGCTAAGTCACAGAGCAGGTGAGGGGGTTTGTCTCGTCAGTGCTCTCTCCCCTCCCACCTTAGCAGTCTCTTCACGTCCTGACGTACCACTACAACAGGCTAGGCTGCACCATTCCAACGGTACACTCTTAGAAAAAAAGGTGCTTTGTAGAACCTAAAAAGGTTATTCGGCTATCCCCATAGGAAAACCCTTTGAGGAACCCTTATTGGTTCCAGGTAGAACCCTTTTGGGTTCCATGTAGACCCTGTTCTACATGGAACCCAAAAGGGTTCTACCTGAAACAAAAAATGGTTCTATCTTGAACCAAAAAGGCTTCTCCTATGGGGACAGCCAAAGAAACCTTTTGGAACCCTTTTTTCTAAAATTCCATTAGGTTCTGTTGTTTTCATTGCAAGGATTTGATGTCCAGTTGTCCAGAGTGACTTCTAGCTGCCATGCTATCTCATTTCCCCTGGCCTGCCTATTAGCTTGAGGAGATTAGCATCATACTTGTTCAGATCAGATGGCTCTGCTAGAGCAGCCAGCCATTTACCAAGTCTGTGGGAGTGCTCATGTAGAAAGGGAATAATCCAGGGTTGAGAATCCCAGACAAAAGTCAATATCACACCTATTATAAACACGAGGGAGTGAGCAAAATGTGTGTTCTCCGGTCTTCACACACACAGATGGATGCAACAACTGCTCGCTCACACATCCATCTTGAATACTGTAACAACCTGTTTGTTAGCAAGACAAGTGAATGGAACCATGTGAAAAACATGGCATTGAGCTTGTGGAAGTGTATTTGTGCAGATGTTTTTGTAAACATGGACATATGGTAGGGTTATGGTCGTTTGCTTGAATCACTCTGAAGGGGTTTCTCTCCCCTTGCAGGAGTTGTAAATGTTGATGGAGCTGTTTTCAGGTTGGAAACGTTGCACACCACACCAGTATATTTCCTCTCTAACTCTATTACTTCGTGGTCAAGGGCTGAGTGTGGATGGCATAACATCACACCTTTCCACTCCACAAATCTCTCATGCATTTATACCAGTCAAATTGATAAATGTGATCTCGCAACTGTATTGATGTGAAGACTTTTCTCATTTAGACTTTTGCCTCTGAGGGAAAAAGACCTGTGAATATATAATTCCCACTGAAAATGAATGTCATTGTTTTATTGTTTTCTCATTTATCTACTGCAAGAGCTCCCTCCAGAACTGACCCATCCCTCAGACTCTTCTCCGTACTCAAAGTCATTTTGGGATTCATACCTCGTAGAGTCAACACTTTCAATGAGACCCACAGCAGTGCTTATTTATTTTGCACTCAACCGCACAGCTTGTCTCAGTTACTCGATTGATTCCTTGTGCATGTTTACTCACATAAAGCAGCCGTTCTTGTGCATGTTTACTCGCATAAAGCAGCCGTTCATGTGTTGTGGGGTTGTATTCATTACACAAATTCTGTTGCAAAACGTTTTGCAACAGAAACCATTTACTCCAAATGGAAAATGTTTTGCAACGAAAACAACAATTTCTATTAGACATATTCAGGTAGGTCCTCCCCGTTATTTTTGTATCTGTTTGCTTCCGAATGATTCTTAAACGGTAAACGATTTATGTTGCATTACGTAATGAATACACCCCTGCTTGATATTGTGAGGTGATGTCGTAGCCCTAGTTTGTTCCCGGACCCTTTGTATTTTTTGGGGACATAGATTTGAGTGTGATGTGAAAAAAATCTGCTCTCAGTGCTCAAGTTTAGTCACAGGCACACAGCAGTTAGCATCAAATGGTTTGCCAGCAAATTGGAATTATTCAGTGTGACAATTCAGAGCCCTATCACATTTACACAGTGTGCTAGGCTGTCATTGTGGCATCTTTCTAGGTAATTTGACATTTAGCTTTTGTGATTTTTTTTGCCATTGTGCCCAGTATATTTTCACCCTGCCCTTCTGAGTGGTGCATTTGTTTGGTCAAACAGAATATCAGAGAGGGCTGATGATCTTGGTTGTGCCGACACATTTTGCTCACTCTCCAGATCCAGTTCCTTAAAAAGAAGGAATGGAAATACATGGGTAAACAGCATGATTACAAGAATGGAATACATCAGAGAAGAAGACAGAGCTCTATTAGAGGAGGTAGATAATTGTATCGAAAGGGAAAAGTCGTCTGATACCAAGCCACCTTATCTGTAATAATTTTCCCTTCTGCCAGCCGTCTCAGTATCAACCCGCTCCAGATTGATTAAATTGTGTGGCCTGTATCATCTTGCGTGATTGGCAGCACTGGGAAAGGTTCTGATATTTAAATGTGTAACCTCATTCTTTTTGGGGTCAATCTTCTAAGCACCAGTCGGGGGCCTTCATAAATGATTTTCCAGGCAAAGTGAAGAAGCAGCTTGCACCACAGACTGCTTTTTGCCGCTCAGCATCGGGAGATGAAGAGAGCAGGAGACATGAGAGTGGGTTATATGGCACATGGTATTTAATACTGTTTGCTGTGCAGTGCAGTGCTGAAGCTCCCTGGACTGTAGCTGACCCTGTGTTGTCAGTGACCGCCTTGGTTATGTTTACTTCGGCGACGCTCCTGTGGAAAACGCCAAGCCTGCCCTGTTCGGTTCAGTTCAAGACATCCACCTCAGGATGTGTTGAAAGGCCTCAGTGGTACAGTACTGTCAGATCAGGAAAAAATCCTAGCAGATCAGGAAAAAATGTCTAGCAAATCCAGTTTGCTAGAAATTCTCCTCATCTGTAATGTGCAGATCAGTGCTATTGGACTTGAAAGAGAGCCTACAAAGTGTTTATTCAGCCAAGGATCGCCTAATTGTTGATTTCGATCATCTTTAGAATGAATTTACCCTTGTTGGACAACAGTAAGCAGCAGTGCCAGTCATTATAATGTGTCTGATCAAAAGGTATACTGTATACTACAAACCAGGCTAATGAATGGCGGAATGAATTGTGCTGGAGGAAATGGCTGCAGTATTAAGGGCTCCTAACCAATTGTGCTATTTTGTGTGGGGTTTTTTCACGTTGTTTGTAACTTATTTTGTACATAATGTTTCTGTCACTGTCTCTTATGACCGAAAAGAGCTTCTGGATATCAGAACAGCGATTAATCACCTCAAACTGCACAAAAATGTTTTCTTTAACGAGGCGGACATGAAGGATTTACTCCAGATACCAGACCAGGCCCAAATCCCTGTCATTCACATGAAGAGAAGCTGCCGATACAGGGGACGCAGGTCCGGGTGCCTTGTGAGAATTTGTTGGCGAGTGGGTAACCCACCTCTTCCATCAGTCCTATTGACCAACCTGCAATCATTGGAGAATAAACTGGATGAGCTCCGTTCAAGACTATCCTACCAACGGGACATTCAAAACTGTAATATCTTATATTTCACCGAGTCGTGGCTGAACGACGACATGGATAATATGCAGTTGGCTGGTTTTTCCGTGCATCGGCAAGACAGAACAGCTGCCTCTGGTAAGACAAGGGGTGGCGATCTGTGTCTATTTGTCAATAATAGCTGGTGCGCGAAATCAAATATTAAGGAAGTCTCGAGATTTTTTTGCTCATCTTAGGTAGAGTAACTCATGATAAGCTGTAGACCACACTATTTACCAAGAGAGTTTTCATCTATATTTTTTGTAGCTGTCTATTTACCACCACAAACCGATGCTGGCACTAAGACCGCACTCAACCAGCTGTATAAAGCCATAAACAAACAATAAAATGCTCATCCAGAGGCGGCGCTCCTAGTGGCCGGGAACTTTAATGCAGGGAAACTTAAACATGTTTTACCTCATTTCTACCACCGTGTTTCATGTGCAACAAAAGGAAAAAAACTCTAGACCACCTTTACTCCACACACAGAGATGCGTACAAAGCTCTCCCTCGCCCTCCATTTGGCAAATCTGACCATAATTCTATCCTCCTGATTCCTGGTTACAAGGAAAAACTAACGGAGGAAGCACCAGTGACCCGCTCAATACGGAAGTGGTCAGATGACGCAGATGCTAAGCTGCAGGACTGTTTTGCTAGCAAAGACTGGAATATGTTCCGGGACTCATTCGACGGCATTGAGGAGTATAACACATCAGTCACCGGCTTCAAGAATGACGAAATTTGGCTTGTCACCTAAAACACTCACAAACATTTATAGATGCACAATTGGGAGCATCCTGTCAGACTGTATCACCGCCTGGTACGGCAATTGCACCGCCCACAACCGTAGGGCTCTCCAGAGGGCTCTCCGGGGGCAAACTACCTGCCCTCCAGGACACCTACAGCACTCGATGTCACAGGAAGGCCAAAAAGATAATCTAGGACAACAACCACCCGAGCCACTGCCTGTTCACCCCGCTACCAACCAGAAGGTGAGGTCAGCACAGGTGCATCAAAGCTGGGACTGAGAGACTAAAAAATAGCTTATATCTCAAGGCTATCAGACTGTTAGACAGCCATCACTAACACAGAGAGGCTGCTGCCTTCATACAGACTTTAAATTATTGGCCATTAACAAATGGATCACTAGTCACTTTATTAATGCCACTTTAATAATGATGTTTACATATCTTGCATTACACATCCCATATGTATATACTGTATTTTATACCATCTATTGCATTTTGCCTATGCTGCTCGGTCATTGCTCATCCATATATTTATATGTACATATTCTTATTCCATCCCTTTACTTAGATTTGTGTGTATTAGGTAGTTGTTGTGGAATTGTTAAATTACTTGTTAGATATTGCTGCACTGTCGGAACTACAAGCACAAGCATTTGGCTACACTCGCAATAACATCTGCTGACCATGTGTATGTAACCAAGAAAATTTGATTTGATTTAAGTGCATCGATGATGTTGTCCCCCAGTGACTGTACGTACATACCCCAACCAGAAACCATGGATTACAGGCAACATCAGCACTGAGCTAAAGGTTAGAGCTGAAGCTTATAAGAAATCCCATTATGCCCTCAGATTAACCATCAAACAGGCAAAACGTAAATACAGGACTAAGATTGACTCCTACTACACCCGCTTCGACACTCGTCGGATGTGGCAGGGCTTGCAAACTATTACAGACTACAAAAGGAAGCCCAGCCGCAAGCTGCCTAGTGACATGAGCCTACCAGACAAGCTAAATTACTTCTATGCACGCTTTGAGGCAAGCAACACTGAAGCATGCATTAGAGCACCAGCTGTTCCGGACGACTGTGTGATCACGTTCGCCGTAGCTGATGTGAGTAAGACCTATAAGCAGGTCAACATTCACAAGGCCGCAGGGCCAGACGGATTACCAGGACGTGTACTCCAAGCATGCGCTGACCAAATGGAAAGTATCTTCACTGACATTTTCAACCTGTCCCTGGCCGAGTCTGTAATACCTACATGTTTCAAGCAAACTACCATAGTCCCTGTGCCCAAAAACTCAAAGGTAACCTGCCTAAATGACTACCGACCCGTAACACTCACGTCTGTAGCCATGAAGTGCTTTGAAAGTCTGGTTATGGCTCACATCAACACCATCATCCCAGAAACCTTAGACCCACTTCAATTTGTATACCGCCCCAACAGATCCACAGATGACGCAATCTCAATCGCACTCCACAATGCCCTTTCCCACCTGGACAAAAGGAACACCTATGTGAGAATGCAGTTCATTGACTTCAGCTCAGCGTTCAACACCATAGTGCCCTCAAAGCTCATCACTAAGCTAAGGACCCTGGGACTAAACACCTCCCTCTGCAACTGGAGCCTGGACTTCCTGACAAGCCGCCCAAGGTGGTAAGGGCAGGCAACAACACATCTGCCATGCTTGCATGGCCAAGCACGACTCGAACACCATCATTAAGTTTTCCGACGACACAATGGTGGTAGACCTGATCACCAACAACGATGAGACAGCCTATAGGGAGGAGACCTGGAAGTGTGGTGCCAGGACAACCTTTCCCTCAACGTGCTATTTAAGTTTTTACTTTAGTTCATTTAGTAAATATTTGTCTTAACTCAATACCCCATAATGACAAAGCAAAAACAGGTTTGTATGAATACGTTTTTGCAAATGTATTACAAATAATAATGGAAATGTCACATTTACATAGGTATTCAGACCGGTTACGAAGTACTTTGAAGCACCTTTGGCAGCGATTACAGCATCGAGTCTTCTTGGGAATGACGCTACAAGCTTGGCACACATGTACTTAGCGGGTTTCTCCCATTCTTCTCCGCAGATCCTCTCAAGCTCTGTCAAGTTGGATGGGGAGCGTTGCTGCATAGCTATTTTCAGGTGCTGCCACCACCATGTTTCACCGTAGGGATGGTGCCAGGTTTCCTCCAGACGTGACGCTTGGCATTCAGGCCACAGAGTTCAATCTTGGTTTCATCAGACCAGAGAATCTTGTTTCTTGAGAGTCTTTAGGTGCCTTTTGGCAAACTCCAAGCCTACTGTCATGTGCATTTTACTGAGGATCGGCTTCCGTCTGGCCACGACAATAAAGACCTGATTGATGGAGTGCTGTAGAGATGGTTGTCCTTCTGGAAGTCTCTCCCATCTCCACAGAGGAAATCTCTGTCAGAGTGACCATTGGATTCTTGGTCACCTCCCCGAAGGCTCTTCTCCCCCGATTGCTCAGTTTGGCCAGGTCGCCAGCTCTAGGAAGTGTCTTGGTGGTTCCAAACTTCTTTCATTTAAGAATAATGGAGGCCACTGTGTTCTTGGGGACCTTCAATGCTGCAGACATTTTGGTACCCTTCCACAGATCTGTGCCTCGACACAATCCTGTGTCGGAGCTCTACGGACAATTCATTCGAACTCATGGCTTGGTTTTTGCTCTGACATGCACTGTCAACTGTTGGACCTTATATAGACAGGTTTGTGCCTTTCCAAATCATGTCCAAACAATTGAATTTAGCACAGGTGGACTCCAATCAAGTTGTAGAAACATCTCAAGGATGATCAATGGAGACAGGTTGCACTTGAGCTCAATGCCAATTCTCATAGCATAGAGTCTGAATACTTATTTATTTAAATTAGGTATTTCTGTTGTCGTTTTTTTATACATTGGCAAAAATGTCTAAAAACCTGTTTTCGCTTTGTCATTATGGGGTATTGTGTGTAGATTGCTGTGGAATTGTTTTTATTAATCCATTTCAGAATAAGGCTGTAACGTAACAAAATGTGGACAAAGTCAAGGGGTCTGAATACTTTCCGAAGGCACTGTAGGGTTACAGTAGGGTGTATAGTAGGGTGCCAAATTATTATTCTGTTTATTATGCTCTACTAATCAAGCATTGATTGACTGAATAAGCAGCAGTTTGGGGAAATTGGCTGATCATTAACTTCTACTGCTTTTGCATCCACCCTGAGGTCTCCCTCCATAGGATATAGGAACACAACACTTTATTTGCCCCATCATCAGATAATGGATGCCATCAGTGGATCCTTCTCACCCTGGGTGGAGCTGTTCAGTCCAGAAGCCTCTCTCTCTCTTCACTACTTTACTCAGTGCTGGGTGTTGTTAGTGTGGTATATTCCTGTGTTCACACCCCTGTGTACAGTCCATGTCTGGTCTTGCCAGGCTGATGTCAGGGCTATTCCCACACTGCGAGAGCTGCAGAGGCTGGTGTAAGTGACCTAACTGTCCGTCAGTCACCCCTGAACTGTTTATCTGTTGGACTCTCATTGGGGCTTCAACCACTACCACTGCTGCACATCTGCAGGTATTTCATTAAATCCCAGCCTCCTCCTTGCCCATTAGACAACTCAATGGGTAGTGTAGGGTATGCTGAATATGAATGAGTAGGTGTTTAATGATAGACATGCCACACCTCAGGACGCTGAACAAGATAAACATGCGCAGGAGTTATGCTGTATTTTCATGGTGCCCTCTCGTGAATGTTGTAGATGAAATACATGCCTGTTATTGTGTATGGTCGCCGCATGTCCCTAGCTAACGTGTTGATGCAACAGCAAAGATAATATTGTTAGGCTGGTAATATGTTTATGGAGGAATTTAAGGGTGTTTGGGACTATGGGTCTAAACCTGGATTGGCTGTGTTTTACTCACAGTGGAGCGGTAGTCATTCCTAGCTATGGCTAGAGCATGGCGCAATTTCTTCACTCTGAGAGGGTTCTCTTGTTGTTTAGTATCTGCTGCTGGCTCTCTGCCAGTATTGGTCTTGATTAGCCCGCCATTATGTTCCACAAAAACAAGAGACACTTTATAATTTAAAGTGTGTGTATAGGGTGTAAGCTTTCAGAATGTTCACGTGTATTAGTACTAACAGTAAGAAAAATACAGGACACCTCTGTGCTTGGTTTGTGGTCGTTTTCAGCAGGGATTTTGAGGGATTCTATACTTCAACCCCCCATTTGGTTCGGAGGCAAAATAATAATTCACTCTGAAAGTTTGCACGTGTAATCATTCATCTCAGTCAGTAGTCAGAGGCGGAGAGATGTCGTCAAAAGAGCATTTGACACCAGGACTGAACAGACTGAAACAATTTAGTTGCCACAGTGACTGCAATTCAGCAAAGACCACATTCCCCTGGGTTTAGTCGTGTGTGTCGGAAGGTAATGAAAGGGCTTTGAAGAGCACGCTGTAGTTAAATAATTTTGTGCTCAATTTATTTTCGCTATTATATGATGCCCTGTTGGATGGTTTTGATATGATGAAGAGATTGGTTGTGAATTGAGCTCTGTCCTGTGAGATGATTTATGATGACTAAGATTAACTATCAAACATTCATTTGTCAGAAAGAACTGTCTGCAGTTAGGAAGCACAACAATGCCGCATTGTGCCCTGCAGTGTCTAAATTAGAAATGATAAAGCTGTTTTCTGGAACATCATAATCGATTCAGCTCCCATGTATCATTTCATGGTATATTATTCAGTTAGCAATTCTGTGTTACTTTTGTGTTTGTTGGCTCTGTCGACTCCATTTGTCATTTACAATAGACAGTTCCATAGGAACACTGGCATGTCTCCTGCCCCATCCTGCTCATCAATCAATTATTGCTCGACTTCCTGGTTAAGGTTCATGAAACAAAACAGCCCCCATAGTGGTTTATGTGCAGAATCTCATATTGGTTTGAAAAAAGAAAATGCACAGGGCTAACAGAGATTCCAAGGGCTTATACCCAGGCCTGTCTATTGTTGTGCCAGCATGTCTATAAAGTAGGTGAGGTGAGGGAAAAAATAGCCTTAGCGAGAAGGAAATTCAACGACCAAGGTCGTTCCCTTGGTTTTATTTGTATTCTCCTCACTGTTAAAGTGAATCTTCCAGTGAATAATGTTTTCACTCTCTTTCTGAATGAGATTCACAGTAGCTTGGAGAGAACCCATCCTTCCCCTCTCTCGCTCTCTCTCTCTCTTTCTATTTTCCTCTTTTTCTCCTCCAACAAACAATACAGAGCCAGTGAACAAATGTGCTGGGGATAAACAACTTTTATCATACAACCCCCCCAAAAAACATCTACCGTTTGGCTCAGGATAAAAGGTCTCTGAATTAAATGCTTATATTTGATTAGATTAAGGCTGCAGTAATTGTCAGGGAGGATTTATTGAGATAATTTGTTGCCACAACACACAAGAAACACCAGCATGGTCACGGGCTGTTGTAAATACAGTTAGCAATCAGGGGCCAACTCTTAGTAATAATTATGTACAAAAAAATGGTGCTGCCCTATTAAGTCTGCCCAGACACCAGGATCCAATCATAGAAGCGCTACAATTAATTCAGCATATTGGCCAGGATGCAGTCCAGTCGAACTACCACTCCTGATGCTGCTCAGTTAATCACAACAGGTCTACTTCATTAAGACCCGGCCTGCCATCGTTCTATGAATAATATTGCCCTGCTAATCCAATTGTTGTTTGATTGCTTGCAATGCAGCTCTCTTGATATATATATATATATATATATATATATATATATATATATATATATATATATATATATATCTGACAGATTGCATCGCTATGAAAAACAGAAACAGCTAATTCAGATGCTGTATTTGTTCCATAATCTTTTTTCTTCTCTGTCTTCTCTTTGCAGGCTAAAGTTAAGAACTTATCGAGGAAGGAACCAGCAGTGCTACAATGAGGTCTGAGGCCTTGTTGCTGTATTTCACACTACTGAAGATTGCCAGGGCTGGCTTCCCGGAAGACTCTGAGCCAATCAGTATTTCACATGGCAACTGTGAGTACCCCGAGCTGTTTCCAACTCCCCCCAAACACCCTGCTATCCAACCCCGCCCCCCCCCCCCCCCCCTTCACTCTGAGTGCTTTTGGAAGGTAGAATGTAGTTTGGTGCCCAGGGTATAAAAAAAAATAGGAGTTAAAGCAGAATTTGAAACGGAGCCCACCCTACATCAAAGGATAATCCTGTATTTTCCTGTTGGGGCTTTCATGTAGTGTGTGATAGTGTAAATACCATATGAGGCTAAGATAGGTTTATTGCGCTTTCTCTCTGTTTGGGAAGTCTCTATATTCCTCCCAGCCATGCATCCTCCAGCAACCTCAGAAAGATCTTTCTTTCTATCAGGATTTAAAAAAAACATATTGCCTGTGTGTGTGGGGAGGGGGGGATTGATTCTGATATTTATTGTTTTTGTTCCCCCTCCTCACAGATACAAAGCAGTATCCGGCTTTCGTTGGTCACAAACCTGGAAGAAACAATACACAACGGCACAAACTGGATATCCAGCTCATCATAATAATGAACCGAACGTTGTATATCGCTGCCAGGTCAGTTCCTGACATTTTTCTCGCAGGCCACTAGCTCTCATATCAGTTCCAGTTTTTGATATTCCCCACAAAGTCATATCAGATGAGATTTCAATGAATTGTGAATATGTGATGCTATTTTAATCCAATAATGTGAGGCCGTTCCTTGTGTAATGTCAGGTAATTTCATTGTACTGTATGTGAATGTTATTTTGATTTCATTATTGAAATGTATTTGGGGGGGGGGGGGGGGGGGGTGAAGTAACATATTAATAATAATAATAATTTTGTACATCCCATTTCTGTTTAAGTGTATACGCACACAAAGAAATGGTATAAAATATAAAACCAAAACAAGATATGCCAGTTCAATTCAGTTAAAATCAACTAGATTCAAATCCATTGAATACAATTCCATTGATTTAATGTAAATGTGTGTGTCGAAGAGACTTAAAAAAAGACACTGACTTAGCCAGACTGGTATCTTGCGGCAGACAGAGGTGCACAGCGGATAAACTATATTCTCTTTTAAGTATGATACTGTTTGTGGCTATTTCTCTTTGTATTAATCTTATTATTATAGTCTATCAGTCTTGCTGTAAAAGTTCTTCCAAGCACCTCAAAGAACTTTCTTGCAACCTTGTGGCCCCACTGAACACAGGCTATAAATAAAGGGTCTAGGTTGAAAATGAGGTTGTCTGACAGACATGCCAGAGTCTGCATCAATAGTTTTCTCCATGGGGAAGGATATTGATTTCATTTCATTGTGTATCATTCTTTTTCTGAAACTCAAATGTACTAGCTTGCTTGGACAGTGAAAAAAATAAAATAATAGACCTTACATGTTGCAATGTGAACAAAGCCACAGCATTTTCCAATGCATTGGAGGATACAGATGATACGGATCTGTGTCTTTTTTTGTATTGGCCTAATTACATAGTCGATTGATTGGATGCTTTTGAAAGCAACAATGGGTTGCTTTGTTTTCTGAAAGCGCGACAAAATAAGGGGCCATTGAAGCCTGGTTCCTAAGTAGCAGGACTGTTTAACACATCTGTGGTTCATTAAGGAGGTGTTGGGCGCTTTGGAGTCCTAGCCTTTGGTCTGACTGCTGCCTCCCACCTGCTCTATACCAGGCCTGGGAGAAATGAGAAAGGGAGGGTTTTATTATTGGGGGTGGTGTGAGGACAACAAGGTGTGTCTCTCACTAGCATATTTAAAGGAGACAGGAATTCCGACGGACACATGGCGAGGGGGGAATGTGACACAGGGATTGTTGGAATTGCTGTCGTTGAGAAGAGTAGATTGATTTTAACTGGGAGAATTTTTTGAATCGATAGAATTATGTCACCAAAGCAAAGTGGACATCGAGATTGCTGAGCGCAAACAAATATTAACAACTAGATGACCAACAGTATAAAGCACATAGTTGGATGGTCATTGCAAAAACAGAATTCAGAGTAAGTCAACAGGCCAACCGTACAAACAATACAATGAAAACTTTGTCTAATCAGATCTCAGCAGAGGCCCATAAATTGCCTTTACACAGGCAGCCCAATTCGGATTATTTTTCCACTAATTGTTACTCACCACCTGGATTCGGTCTTATGTAGCAACATTTTTGTATTTTTTATTTTTTACATTAGATAAATGTAGAAACTCAGAGCTACAAAATGTACTAAACAGTGAGTAGTGTAGTAAAGATTAAGATGAAAAGTGGCAGTAGCCTTCAATAATGAAAAATTCCTGAAAAAATATATTAGATGACGCTTACCCAGACACACTTGTCTAAATTTATATGAAAGAAATGCTTTAACTTCTTTCGGATTATTGGGACGCAAGCGTCCCACCTCGACAACATCCGGTGAAATTGCAGAGCGCGAAATTCAAAAAACAAAAGTAGTAATATTAAACATTCATATAAATACAAGTGTTATAGACCATTCTTTAGCTTAGAATCTTGGTAATTGAACCGCTTTGTCCGATTTACAATAGGCTTTACGGCGAAAGCATAGCATTTGATCGTCTGAGGACAGCGCCTCACCCACTTCCTGAATTAACATGAATTCATAACCTGCACAGGTGTCACAAAACTCACAAATAGAGATAAAATAAATCACTTACCTTTGAAGATCTTCATCTTTTTGCAATCCAAAGGGTCCCAGTTACAATGAATGGTCATTTTGTTCGATAAAGTCCTTCTTTATTTCCCCAAAAAGTCAATTTAGTTGGCGCGCTTCATTCAATAATCCACCGGTTTCCCCTCGTTCAAAATGCATGCAAAATTAATCCCAAACGTTACCAATATACTTCCTCCAAACAAGTCAAACAACATTCCTAATCAATCCTCAGGTACCCTAATATGTAAATAAACTATACAATTTAAGACGGAAAATAGTATGTTCATTCCCGGAGATAAATAACCAAGTGCGCGCCCTCACCGGAGCGCGCCACAAACATTTTCCAACCAATCAGAGGCATAACTAAAGTCAGAAATAGCGATAAAGATCTTCATCTTTGCAATCCAAAGGGTCCCAGTTACACAATGAATGGTCGTTTTGTTCGATAAATTCCTTCTTTATATCCCAAAAATTTCCATTTATTTGGCGCGTTTGATTCAGAAATACACCTGTTCAAACTCACCCAACATGCCTACAGACTCACCCAACAAGGAATCTAAAAAGTTACCTGTAAACTTCGTCCAAACAATTCAAACAACGTTTCTAATCCAACCTCAGCTACCCTAATATGTAAATAATTCATACAATTTAAGACTAAATAAACTGTGTTCAATACCGGAGAAAAAGAACGAGGAGCACGTGCCAAAAGACTAGAGTCCTTCTGAGGGATACTTCGAAACAATACGAATACTTCTTCATTTTTCAAAAAACAAGCATGAAACAATTTCTAAAGACTATTGACATCTAGTGGAAGCCATGGGAACTGCAATCTGGGTCCTAATTATTAGACTTTTCCATAGAAAAGCATTGAAAAGTCCAATGACCTCAAAAAATACATTCCTAGATGGATTGTCCTCGGGGTTTCGCCTGCCAAATCAGTTCTGTTATATGGAGTAAAAAGTACTGAATTTTCTTTACGAATGTAGTGAAGTGAAAGTTGCCAAGGTCTTCCCTGTGACTCAGTTGGTAGAGCATGGTGTTTGCAACGCCAGCATGGTGTGTGCAACGCCAGGGTTGTGGGTTTGATTCCCATGGGGGGCCAGTACAAAAACAAAAAAGCATGAAATGAAATGTATGTATTCACTACTGTAAGTCACTCTGGATAAGAGTGTCTGCTAAATGACTAAAATGTAAAAAATGTAAATTAATAGTAAAGGAATGTACAGATACCACAAAATAATACCACAAAATAGTAGTACATTAAAGTATTTACTTAAGTGCCTTCATACCAGTACATTAGCATACTTTATATACTGTTAC
This sequence comes from Salmo salar, assembly GCF_965601325.2. Taxonomy (NCBI): domain Eukaryota; kingdom Metazoa; phylum Chordata; class Actinopteri; order Salmoniformes; family Salmonidae; genus Salmo; species Salmo salar. Next base: position 6,346,562 of record NC_138310.1, read on the forward strand.
ACATGCACTTATCACATAGTATTCCATGCAAATTGAATTGAAACCTGAGTGAGGTGCACATGTACATTACATAAACAGACGCATGTGCCATATATTTATGTGGTGGACACTTGATACGATCACATGATATTGATGTGGTATGTCACAAAATCATGTTACGAACACACATATCAATATTCATTTTATATATCAATATTTTGCTAAGTCTGGCTATGTGGATTGTCTCTACCGAAGGTGTAAACGGTACAGCCAAATGGTTACTTGCATAGTAGCAATATCAGAAATAGATAGTGTCAACACAAGTACAATATACAGTATGTACAAGAACAATATCAATAACGATATCAGTGATAGACGAGGTAGTTAAATGCATACAATCAGGGATAAAGTGACTGAGAAGCAGGATAAACAAAAAATAGTAGCAGCAGTGTATGGCGTGTGTGTTAGGAGAGTGTCATGTGAATAGAGGCACTGCAGATAGTGCTGATGACTGGTCCGTCCAAACCACACATGAAGGGAATCTATATTCGGAGAGCCTGTTTCTGTCCTGCCCTTGACTTTGGTGCAGGGCATGTGATGTCCATAGCCTCTTCGTCACAAAACTCCCTGATCTTCTCAAAAGGACAGTTTGTCTAGCTGCATCCAGGTGGTGATTTTACAGGAAGACCATCTATTTTTTTCACCTTTATTTAAGTGTGGCAAGTCAGTTAAGAACACATTCTTATTTTCAATGACAGCCTAGGAACAGTGGGTTAACTGCCTTGTTCATGGGCAGAACGACAGATTTGTACCTTGTCAGCTCAAGGACTCAAACTTGCAACCTTTCAGTTACAAGTCCACCACTCTAACCACTAGGCTACGCTGCCGCCCTTCCTGTGGGAGGAAGGATGTCAGCATTATATCACTACACACAGTTCACACAGGTAATGTTAGCTACTGTAGCTAGCCAGACATCTAACGTCAGCTGGCCCGCTAACAGCAAGCTTTAACTAGCAATACAAACCGATTGTCATTGCTAGCTAAAGTTAACCAATAGGTTCAATGTTAGCTAGCAAATATTAGGCTAAAACTAGCGATGCAAAATGGCATTCTGAGAATACATCACTAAATTTACACACACCTCATACACATAAGTTAATGTTAGCTAGCAAGCCAGCCACCTAACCTCAGCTAACATTAGCTAGCTAACAGCAAGTTTTAACTTGGGATCTTTCGTTTAGACAAGTTACGTTAACGTTAGCTAGCTAAAAAATTAACTATAATCCCAATCCATAGAGTAACGTTACTAGCAATACAAACCGATTGTCATAGCAAGCTAAAGTTAAACAAATAACGTTAGGTTTAATGTTAGTTAGCAAGCCAGCCATCGAACTCCAGCTGGCTAGCTAACAGCAAGCTTTAGCTTGCAATGAAAACAACTTTCTGACAAAATTAGAAACGTATAACGTTAATATCTGAATCTGTAACTAGATTCTTACCGGTATACGTGGATGAAAGCTTCACAGCAGACTGCAACCCCTTTTATAAGACATCCTGTGTTGTTTCTGTTTAGTTTGCACAGCTTGTTTGGCCCTTTGTGTTGCACTGATTTCAAAAATGTGTTATTTTCAGTGTGAGAGAGTCAGCATTCGTCGTCCAGAAAGTAGTCCATCAAAACTTTTTCCCACTGACCTTTGTCGATAGTGCCTGATAAATTCAGTGCAGCAATGCTATTGAGAGCAGTAGAAGCATATTTGCAGTTCTCCATGGCTAACGTTATATCTTTCAAAAATACTATTACGAGCAGCTCATTTTATAGTCACAAGATGCAACACCACAGACCAATCCAAACTCATCTCTCGGCATGTCGAGCACACTCATTATTTCAGCCAATCATGGCTAGCGGGAAGGTTGCTGACTTTCTCTGTGGCTAAACCAACTAGGCTCGTAATTTAAAAATTGTATTCGTATTTACAGATGACATACAAGTTTGATATTAATTAAGGCACATGAAAGTTCACATGTTCGAGAATGCATTTCTGCCCCCCCAAAAAACGCATAAAAAAAACTACATTCAAAAGGCTCTCATGTGAAGTCGTGACTTGAGACATATGCCTAGTTTCCTGAATCGGGTCACAATTGGTCTTTTGACCAATCAGATCAGCTCTTTTGCCAGAATTGGGCTGCCGGTGTATAGTCATAACCCAGTGAAATGTGTCTGTTGTGGACCAGTGTTGAGGGCCAGGTGTTGAGGGTCCAGTGTTATGGCCATTATGCCATGCCTGAAGACCAAACATCTCAGTGTGCAGCCTGCAGATGGTCAGTGGAAACCGTGTCCAAAACCCAACTCTGTTTCAGGCCATTTTGTGAATGGTATACATCCTTTTGGTTCTTGTTTTACGCTAGCAATAACACCACAAGCTCTTTTAGCAGCAGGACATGCAAACATATCCACCGCCAAAATTGTAATCTGGAGAAAAAAACGTAATCTTTGGCAATGCTGGAGCTCCAGCATATGCTGTAATTGACATTATTTGGTATTTTTGGGAGTAGTTTTAAACAGTAATCTTGATTAGGTCATTCTCTTTAGTAATTTGTGGCTTGTAATATGTTAATTCTTCCATAATTATGCATTCAGTTTATGTCTGTTGTAGATTGGTTTAATATTCTGTATAATTTTCTCAATTCCTTTTTATTAAAGACATAATCCACATGCCAGGATATTACACGTTTGACTAGCTGTTAGTCTAATATCTTAGTGGGAAGAAAACCAAATATTTTACTTTTAAGTAATATCTTTTTAGTCTATTTTATTTTTTATTTATTTAACCTTTATTTAACTAGGCAAGTCAGTTAAGAACAATTTGTGTCATAGGCCTATCTAGTAATTCTCATGGTGATGAACAATGACATTATGAGATAGCTGTAATATTTGTCTGCTTTAATTGACCATATTTCTAAGCTAAAGTATGCATACATCAATGTTGTCATGAATTCTAATAAATTCTCGTGGGAATTAATGTCACCACCCAGTGAGCACAAGATGTTGAAAATACATATTTTCACGTCTTTTCAACCAAAAAGATTTATGTTCAGGGCAGTCTGGCTCCTTCTGTGCACTGCCCATACTCAGCCTGGCATGGGTTGTCATAGGCATACTCCCTGCTGTATGTTGAGTGTGTTCTTGTGGTGCTGCTGTGTGGGCGTGTGTTTGCTAGCCCTGTCCAGGGCCGACTCTGTGATCAGAGGAAGAGCAGACACTGAGGCTTAGCCCGGACTTAAGCTCTGTCCTGGTGTCTGCCCGCAGAGACGATCAACCGACCACTGCTAGCCTGCCAATAGCAGCCAGCAGGTACCCCAAGACCCAGGTCATGCCGCATGCTGGGCATAGTCACCATTCCCTGCCCTCAACTCCCACTAACCATGGCAACGGCACCCACCCTCTGTTTACGCCCCTCAATAAGGGTGGGAATGGGAAAGTCTGCCTGTGTGCATGTGAAAGCATATCCCCGGTCCTCCTGAAAACCCTAGGTCTCTTTGGGCTGCCCCACTGGAGGCGCATGGGTCTCAATTACTCTAGTCACCATCAAATCCTGTTAAAGCCCGTTAATGACGCGGATTACACTTCCTCTGCCTCAGAACCAGGCCGTAATTTTTTCCACTGCAGTGTTCTGCCTGTACAAAATGTAAATAAGACTCGGCCAAAAGGACAGCCAGAAAATACTCAATGAGGCTCCTCTTTAAGCCACTCCTGAGTGTAATGGTGCCCATTTTGCCTCTCTACCCTCCCATACACTTGTGTTGGGATGTGAGTGAAACAATGTACAATGCCCCCCTACCACACATGATCTAGTTATGAAGAGGGTGGAATATGGGGAGGAGGGGTGGGGGGGTTCCATTTGGAGGCGATAGGTGTGGGATGCATACTAATCAGGGCCCCCTTTCTGCCATCCGAGCGCGAGATTGTTTCACAAAGGGTCACCAGATGGAACGCACTGGCCTGCAGTTCCCCCAGAAGAAATGGGGTGTTATGAAAACGACATTCCCTAGCACAAAGCCCCTCTGTTCTCATGGTTCGATGTCCAAGTCCTCCTCTTTCCCCCTAGACCCACCAAAGCGTTACTTTCAACTTTCAATGTTTGGAGCCGTGTGGATATTTACATACCTTCCATCCAACTAACATTCTTACGCACCTATTTTCGGGAAGTACAGAGCCCACTCCGCAGTAATTAATTTCACATAAAAAACGGGTTGTGCAAGCCCTGAATGCTGATTGGCTGAAAGCCGTGGTACTGTATATCAGACCGTATAACATGGGTATGACAAACAATGGCTATTTACTGGTCTAATTACATTGGTAACCAGTTCATAATAGCAATAAGGCACCTCGGGGGTTTGTGGTATATGGCCAATGTACTACGGCTAATATACTGTACCATGGAAATTTACAAGATGTATTTTAGAAGTTACACTACCACATAGAGCGCAGTGGAGATGAGAGGCGATCTGACCTGCTGTATATTTAAGACCTCGACCATATCTTTTAGTGGAGGAATGGAGGCCAGCAGGAAATGAATGGGGACTTGATCTGACATGAGCCCAGGTGCAGACAGTGTTTGACTGCTGGTGTTGACACAGAGACAGCTCCAGCATTGTCCTGCCAGGATGTTTGCATGACGCATGGCTTGGCTCTGTCTTATCTCTGCTGGAGCTCTGCTCTGATTCGACTGCTGGAATCACTAGGCTCTGAAACACTGGCCACATCAACAGGAGGGAGCAAATGATTGGAAATATGGACTTTTTGGAACAATGTCTCCAATTTGGATCAATTAGGCAAAGCATGTGGTGGAGAGAGAATCCAGAGAATCTTAATGAAGAACATTTTGAGGAGGATGTCTGTGGCCCGAGCTTGAATCAAATTTTTGTTGCAGCTGTGCAGTGCAATTAATTGCCAGTGCAGATAAGAGTGAACTTTCTCCCAGAAAGAAGATACTTTTGTATATATAGTGTATGTGGACACCCCTTCAAATTAGTGGATTTGTCTTTCTGCAACACCTGTTACGGACAGGTGTATAAAATCGAGCACACAGCCATGCAATTTCCATAGACAAACATTGGCAGTAGAATGGCCTTAATGAAGAGCTCAGTGACTTTCTAGTGGCACCGTCATAGGATGCCACCTTTCCAACAAGTCGGCTTGTCAAATTTCTGCCCTGCTAGAGCTGCCCCGGTCAACTGTAAGTTGTCTAGGAGCAACAATGGCTCAGCCGCGGTGGTAAGCTACACAAGCTCACAGAACGGGGTCGCCGAGTGCTGAAGCACGTAGCGCGTAAAAATCATCTGTCCTCGGTTGTAACACTCACTACCGAGTTCCAAACTGCCCCTGTAAGCAACGTCAGCACAAGAACTGTTCATCGGGAGCTTTATGTAATGGGTTTCCATGGCCGAGCAGCTGCACACAAGCCTAAGATCACTGTGCGCAATGCCAAGCGTTGGCTGGAGTAGTGTAAAGCTCGCCGCCATTGGTCTATGTAGCAGTGGAAATGTGTTCTCTGGAGTGATGAATCACGTTTCACAATTTGGCATTCCGATGAACGAGAACGCTACCTGCCCCGAATGCATAGTGCCAACTGAAAAGTTTGGTGGGGGAGGAATAATGGTCTCAGGCTGTTTTTCATGGTTTGGGCTAGGCCCCTTAGTTCCAGTGAAGGGAAATCTTAACGCTACATCATGCAATGAAATTCTAGACAATTCTGTGCTTCCTACTTTGTGACAACATTCATGACAACGCCCTTGTGCACAAAGCGAGGTCGATGCAGAAGAACTTGACTGGCCTGCACAGATTTCTGACCTAAACCCCATTGAACACCTTTGGGATGAATTGGAACGCCAACTGTAAGCCAGGCCTAATCAGCCCAACATCAGTGCCTGACCTCACTAATGTCCTTGTGGCTGAATGGAAACAAGTCCCTGCAGCAATGTTCCAACATCTAGTGGAAAGCCTTCCCAGAAGAGTGGAGGCTGTTTTGGCAGCAAAGGGGGTACCATCTCCATATTAATTCCCATGATTTTGGAATGAGATGTTCAACGAGCAGGTGTCCACATACTTTTGGTAATGTAGTGTAGTTTCATTGCAACTGTCTCAGCCCAGAGAGAGAGAGAGAGGGTGGAGCTTCTCCAAATGCTACGCTCTCAAGATTAACTATTCAATTTACGACGTAGCGCTGATAACATAACTTAGGTTTTATCCTCTTGGACAGGTATTCCCAAACTGGGGTTAGGTTTAGGGTTAGGCTGATTCCCATTTTTTTTTTTATATATATTTAAAAATATATATATTTTTGTTAAAAAAAATTGCTTCACATTTTCAAACAGTCCATTTATATTTTTCAACGGTGCTATACATTTGGGTGAGTTTTTTTTCTTGCTTGAGTAGCCTCCTTTCACTGCCAAAAATTAAATTAAACCATCTAGTGTTCAACAAATTAACAACACAATGTCAAATACAGGTAGCCTAGTCAAATAATTAACATCCAATCACATTAACCGAGTTTCTCACACGACTGGCCTATCTGGGTGATGTTTTTTCTCACCTGAATGATCTGAGTTTACGATTACAGGGACTCTCCGCAACTATATTCAATGTGCGGGACAAAATTGAGGCTATGATTAAGAAGTTGGAGCTCTTCTCTGTCTGCATTAACAAGGACAACACACAGGTCTTTCCATCATTGTATGATTTTTTTTGTGTGCAAATGAACTCAAGCTTACAGACAATGTCAAATGTGATATAGCGAAGCACCTGAGTGAGTAGGTTGCGTAATTACGCAGGTACTTTCTCAAAACGGATGACACAAACAACTGGATTCGTTATCCCTTTCATGCCCTGCCTCCAGTTCCCTTACCGATATCTGAACAAGAGACCTCATCAAAATTGCAACAAGTGGTTCTGTGAAAATGTTATTTCATCAGAAGACACTGCCAGATTTCTGGATTGGGCTGTGCTCTGAGTATCCTGCCTTGGCAAATTGCGCTGTTAAGACACTGATCCCCTTTGCAACCACATACCTACGTATGTGAGAGTGGATTCTTGGCCCTCACTAGCATGAAAACTAAATACAGGCACAGACTGTGTGGAAAATGATTTAAGACTGAGACTCTCTCCAATACAACCCAACATTGCAGAGTTATGTGCATCTTTTCAAGCACACCCTTCTCATTAACCTGTGGTGAGTTATTCACAATTTTCGATAAACACATTTTTATTTATTTTATTTATTTCACCTTTATTTAACCAGGTAGGCAAGTTGAGAACAAGTTCTCATTTACAATTGCGACCTGGCCAAGATAAAGCAAAGCAGTTCGACAACATACAAAAACACAGAGTTACACATGGAGTAAAACAACATACAATCAATGATGCAGTAGAAGAAAAAAAAATAAGACTATATACAATGTGAGCAAATGATGTGAGATAAGGGAGGTAAAGGCAAAAAAAAATGCCATGGTGGCAAAGTAAATAAAGTATAGCAAGAAAAACACTGGAATGGTAGATTTGTAGTTTGAAGAAAGTTCAAAGATAAAATATAAATAATATGGTGCAAAGGAGCAAAATAAATAAAATAAATAAATACAGTAGGGGAAGAGGTAGTAGTTTGGGCTAAATTATAGATGGGCTATGTACAGGTGCAGTGATCTGTGAGCTGCTCTGACAGCTGGTGCTTAAAGCTAGTGAGGGAGATAAGTGTTTCCAGTTTCAGAGATTTAAGGTTTTATACCAATGGATGTAAATAAGGTTTTATATGTAAGATGGTTAAATAAAGAGCAAATGATTGACTATTACTATATTATTATTTGTGCCCTGGTCCTATAAGAGCTCTTTATCACTTCCCACGAGCCGCATTGTGACAAAAACTCACACTCAATCTTATGTTTAATAAATTTATCGTATAGCGTGTGTGTGACAGGCTTACAATGATGGCAAAAAACAACATTTGAGAGTGCGCTGACCCTGGTGCTAGAGGTGGTACACGGCTGGAGGTTGAACATTTGAAGGGGTACGGGGCTATAAAACATTTTGGGAACCACTGATCTAGGAGATGCCGGAGCCCCAGGAAACTCATATAAGTGGATTAATTTCAGAATTGCTTTTCCTCCAGACTCCAGCAAACTTCTGTGCAGGTTGGGAGTCATAATTAAAGCCCAAGTCAGACAGTGTCTGTTACAGAATTTGATTAAAACTACATTCACACAGTCATCTCAAAAAAATGAATCTCAAAAGTGGTTAAAGCGTTAAGCACGGTCACCTTTCCCTCCACAAACAAGCGTGTCAATCACTCTCAGAGCCTTTCTTCATGGTCAGTAAACACAGTCTGGCAGAAAGGTAGTTAACTCCTGAGTTTATGTGTTCCATATGCGAGTAGGAAAGTCTGTATTACCAGTGAAACACATAGGTCTTGTCTGCACTTTAATGAGTGTTAGTATAGATTTCCTATGGCTGAACATAATGCTTAATTGACCTGAACAGCATAGAGTGACTTGGCAACCACCCCCCCCCCCCCCCCCCCAAACAAACCTTTCCCATGAACAAAGAGGCTTTTGTCTGGGCGGCAGCAGCACTGTAAACTTTTGTTGACTGCTTCTGTCTGACAGAGTAAATAGCCCCTTTGTATATTGTTATTTTTTTCCAGTTTGAACAAAGTTTAGACAAATATGAACCGTTTAAGATTTACTGGTGGAGAAATGGTTGAATTGTTGTTGTTGAGTGCCTGTCTATTTCCTCTCTTTCAGGGATCACATATACGCACTGGATACAGACACCGCCAACTCCGAGGAGATCTTTTTCAGCAAGGTGAGTATTTTTTGGGGGAAGACGTGTTGTTCTGTGCCGTCCTCTGGGTGACCGTACCGAACACTCGCCTAATTACCTGGCGGGCCGTCCTGTCCAGTCCCGCTCCAGCGGCTTGTCTGGCGTGAGACACTGCAACGCTGTGACCCCACTAAGCACGTTATCCTATCAGGCACCAACCCACATGCGTCATTGCTGGTCAGCGGGACGGGGCCAAGAGAGAAACCTGAGATAGGGCCTTCCCTGTAGCTCAGTTGGTAGAGCATGGTGTTTGCAACACCAGGGTTGTGGGTTCGATTCCCACGGGGGGCCAGCACAGAAAGAAAAAAAATGTATGAAATGTATGCATTCACTACTGTAAGTCGCTCTGGATAAGAGCGTCTGCTAAATGACGTAAAAAATGTTAAATGTAAATGTAAAAATTAGATTTATGTACATACAGTTGGGAGAACAAGTATTTGATACACTGACAATTTTGCAGGTTTTCCTACTTACAAAGCATGTAGAGGTTTGTAATTTTTTTCATATGTACACTTCAACTGTGAGAGACGTAATCTAAAACAAAAATCCAGAAAATCACATTGTATCATTTTTAAGTTATTAATTTGCATTTTATTGCATGACATAAGTATTTAATCACCTACCAACCAGTAAGAATTCCGGCTCTCACAGACCTGTTAGTTTTTCTTTAAGAAGCTCTCCTGTTCTCCACTCATTACCTGTATTAACTGCACCTGTTTGAACAGGCCAAGACCAGAGAGCTGTGTAAGGACATCAGGGATAAAATTGTAGACCTGCACAAGGCTGGGATGGGCTACAGGACAATAGGCAAGCAGCTTGGTGAGAAGGCAACAACTGTTGGCACAATTATTAGAAAATGGAAGAAGTTCAAGATGACGGTCAATCACCCTCGGTCTGGGGCTCCATGCAAGATCTCACCTCGTGGGGTATCAATGATCATGAGGAAGGTGAGGGATCAGCCCAGAACTACACGGAAGGACCTGGTCAATGACCTGAAGAGAGCTGGGACCAGTCTCAAAGAAAACCATTAGTAACACACTACGCTGTCATGGATTAAAATCGAGGTCCCCCTGCTCAAGCCAGCGCATGTCCAGGCCCATCTGAAGTTTGCCAATGACCATCTGGATGATCCAGAGGAGGAATGGGAGAAGGTCATGTGGTCTGATGAGACAAAAATAGAGCTTTTTGGTCTAAACTCCACTCACCGTGTTTGGAGGAAGAAGAAGGATGAGTACAACCCCAAGAACACCATCCCAACCGTGAAGCATGGAGGTGGAAACATCATTCTTTGGGGATGCTTTTCTGCAAAGGGGACAGGACGACTGCACCATATTGAGGGGAGGATGGATGGGGCCATGTATCGCGAGATCTTGGCCAACAACCTCCTTCCCTTAGTAAGAGCATTGAAGATGGGTCGTGGATGGGTCTTCCAGCATGACAACGACCCGAAACACACAGCCAGGGCAACTAAGGAGTGGCTCCGTAAGAAGCATCTCAAGGTCCTGGAGTGGCCTAGCCAGTCTCCAGACCTGAACCTAATAGAACATCTTTGGAGGGAGCTGAAAGTCCATATTGCCCAGCGACAGCCCCGAAACCTGATGGATCTGGAGAAGGTCTGTATGGAGGAGTGGGCCAAAATCCCTGCTGCAGTGTGTGCAAACCTGGTCAAGAACTACAAGAAACGTATGATCTCTGTAATTGCAAACAAAGGTTTCTGTACCAAATATTAAGTTCTGTTTTTCTGATGTATCAAATACTTATGTCATGCAATAAAATGCAAATGAATTACTTAAAAATCATACAATGTGATTTTCTGGATTTTTGTTTTAGATTCCGTCTCTCACAGTTGAAGTGTACCTATGATAAAAATGACAGACCTCTACGTGCTTTGTAAGTAGGAAACACTGCCGATTTTGCAGGTTATCAAATACTTGTTCTCCCCACTGTATGTAACATCCCCCAACCTCCAACCTCAGTGTCTCCTCTGTGTTTGTGTGATCCACCTAGTTGTGGCAAATAATAAGAGCAAGCCGGAATCTGAGACAGAGAGATTGATCACCGAGAGCCTGTTTAGCAGTAGTCTTTAATCAGTGGCCAGGCTCCAAACACTAACACTGTACTGTAGCTGTAGTAGAGGCTACTCTGCTGTGGAATGGCAGCTCGCTGGCTTCAGAGCAGCCTTGAGAGGACCCACTGGGCACAAGCAGAGTGCAGCCAATCGTGCGAGGTGACTGCCTGGTGCTCCGGGCCGGGCTCTGGCTCTCTTGAGGAATGATGACCATGGTAACTAAGCAGAGATCTCAATTGATTCCCCATCAATTTACTCTCCACAGAAACTGACATGGAAGTCCAGACAGGCAGATGTGGACACCTGCCGAATGAAGGGGAAGCACAAGGTACAGACTACTGATCTACTTATTCTCCCTCTCCTCAATGTACTGAATGTCACAGAATGCATAATAATAACTAGGGCCAGGAGGTTTTCTTGACCATGGGACCTTACCAGGAAAATGCAAGTGCATATTCATTTAAACCTACTTATGTCATCTCAGAATGCCTTGCTGTTTCAAATGCTTCTATATGAATACTCTATCGTGAAATGAATATTTACCTGTTATTTTTTTATTATGGCATGGACAAATCCACCCATTTCCTTTATTGTGTAATTCATGTTATTGTGCATGTTTTTGTTTTCCGTGCATTTGACATTCTCATCAAATAATATACTGTACAGTTAATAGCATTCCATGAACATAAACTAGTCAGTCGCCATCATTAATTTCTTTGAACGTAGCTGTCAATGTCGTTTCGCTCTAGTTTCTATTCAGCACAAGAATGGATCAGTCACAATTAACATTTTTTTCTCCCTTTTCTCCCCAAGGATGAATGTCACAATTTCATCAAGGTCCTCCTGCAGCAAAACGATGACACCTTGTTTGTATGCGGAACAAATGCTTTCAACCCCTCCTGTCGAACTTACAAGGTACAGCTCGCATTGCTCACTACTACCCATGCTCTGACTTCACCTGTTAAGAATATGCTACACACACAGTGCTGTATTTCACCAATATGGGTACAACGTAAAGGAGAAGAGTTGTGGAGAGATGGACATTGATGGATTACTTTCAAAAGCCCATGTCAGATCTGTCTCTTTTTCTACATGTAGTTTGTCATGTTTGATTTAAAAGCAGGTAAACCTAGGCTGACATAGTCATAGCAGTTATATTGAAATATGATGCTCTAATCAAGACAGGCGGCCACCACGGTTGTCAAGGCATTTTTGGAATAGTTTCAAGATTTGGCTTTGGCTTTGGCTTTGGCTTTGGCAGAATTATTAAGCCTGTCTTCTTTAGAGAGGAGCACCATCTGATTAAGGCAGCCCCCTGCCACCTCTCTGAATCAGAGGGTTTGGGTTAAATGCGGAAGACACATTTCAGTTGAATGCATTCACTTGACTAGGTATCCCCCTTTCCCCTTATATGTCATCCTTAGGAAAGATATCTCTAGAAGGCAGTTGTTGTTGGCATGTTGGGAAATAAATTGGTGCCACAGTAGACTTGATTTGACGGTGTTGTTGGGGATCAGGGATTTGTTGTTTATCGTGAGGTATGTTTACCGCTGAACAAGACTCTTTGCTTCATTGGGTTTTTGGTCTCAACAAAGCACAGAAAAGGCTTGTGTTCTCACTTGAGCATTCTTGAGTGTATGCACAAATTTTATAGGCATGGTTATTTTTACAGTTCCTCTGCTCCCATTTCAGACCCTTTTAATTGTTATTACTGGTATATTGTCTGCGGAAAGCTGACATCCTCACTGACATACCGTAACACTTAACGAGTGGCGCTGTAAAATGTGTAAACGTTATGGGGAAGAGGTGAAATGAACAGGCTGTGCCTGTTGGCTGTAGGCCATTGCCAGGCTCTCCCAGCCGACCGATTCCAGGCTTTTGAGGTGCGTCCACTCCTCAATGCTCAGCCTGGTTTTGATCAAGGGGGAGAGAGTATGTGTGCGCATGCATCCACCTTGGCCACAGTTTGCCTCACCATCTCGCCGACCTGACAGGCCTGAAAGAGCTTCTGTTTCGGGGCCAACCTCATCCCACATTAATCAGAGCCACGGGGAGGGGGGAGGGCTATACAAATGTTGCTGTCAACGGCAGCAACACCCCACACCCTTCCCCACACTCCTGAGGGACGCTCAGACAGACACCTTGGCAGCCATGGGCCGCTCCCCTGAGCTAAGGTCCAGCTTGCTTTGTGTAATAAAGCCTCCCTCCCTAGCTGCCTGATATTCTATGGGTGTCCATTACGTCACATGTTGCTGGGCGGAGCAGGGGAACAGTCCTGAGAAGGCCCAGGTGATATAGATCAGCCATGGTGTAAAGCCTCAGCCTCAGCCCTAGCCCGACAGGCAGCAGAGAAATGGAGTGTGACTGTCTTAGCGGGAGAGTCATTGCACTGAAATTGTGCACACTATGATTTCCCATAGCAGTGATAAACCCAATAGGATAGCAACATAGACATGCAACGACTTACAAGACCCCTTTCCACTGTGGAAGCAACCACCTGAAGGCCATGCTAGAGATGTCTTTATTTTGTATTTGTATTATTAATTTTCATATCGGGCTTTAATTATTGAGTTAATGAATTAATTTATATCCTCAAGGTTAGGTATAGCTTTCCATGTTTCTAATTGTTTATGGAAAAATCAAAGAATGTCTTCAGGAGCAAGAACATCATTGTGTATCCCTTTTCTCCTTGCTGTTTGATAGTGGATTGACCTCATATATCTCCCAACTGCCTTGGAGTCTCTTCCTCCTATTCAAACTGCAGGAATATATCACTGACAGAGAGCCAAGCCCACAGTAGACAGAGGTCATTGCCACTGTGAAATTAAACAGGCAGAAGGGGGGCCTCCCTCCCTCCACCAATGCTGCAGCAGAACCCAGTCCAAGTAACAGACAGTCCAAGAGACTCAGGCATAGTGCCTCAACACCCACAGTGACAGCATAGTGCATCAACACCCACAGTGATACAGTTGAAATGAGTGCCCTCAGACTAGCTACGCCATATCTTTAATAGAAAATAAATGTAATTGCAATTTCCTGTCTCAAAAAATGTGTATCCTTTAATGGGTCTCTGTTTATACAATTATTCATATCTTGATAGCCGAGAGAAAAATCCACTGCTGGTGTTAGTTGTCTTAATAAAAGGTCACGAGTCATTTTCACTGCCCAAACAGCTTCATCTATTTCTCTGGCAGGGTTTTCTGCACTTAGTGAGAGTGTGTGTGACCTTTTTAGTGGGCAGATGATAGCTGTTTCCACCGAGACAGGAATAGAAAATAAAATGACCTGTTTAGAGACCAAAAAGGGCAGTGTAAGCACTTCGCCTTTCTTGGCAAGCTGCAGTCTTTGTCAAGAGTATGCTAACTTTGTTAGCTTTGTTAGCATACAGTGATCTTGACCTATGCCCCGTATGAAAGACTCATGCCTACTGGGGATGACACGGGCACCCATGGGGGAGGTAACTGACCTTTCACCCGGATATGATACTCAGCCACTGCCACTACTGCTGCAATGTTGTGTGGAATATGGTGCCATATTTAACACAATAACATCATTTTCCAATGAGGATAGGGTTGGGTTGTGGTTTGGATGGGTTGGGTTGGGATGGGATGGGGTGACTGGTAGCTTTTGGGTGGATTTTCCTCTGACCTTCTTCCCTTCCCCCACTGCAGATGGACACCATGGAACATCTAGGGGAGGAGATCAGTGGGATGGCACGGTGCCCATACGATGCCAAACACTCTAACATCGCCCTGTTTGCGGGTGAGAGACCATAACTAATTTGTTACTGGAATGTGGATGTGGCCTGGGAAAATATAGGGTACACTTTAGCCTAAAGACGTAGCCTTTTAAAGCTTGTATTACCACATCAATATGAGTGCAATATATATATTATGTTGAGTGTGTAATGTACTGTGTTTATTTTGTATACAGCAGTACCAGTGGCGATCAGTGCATTTTAATATGAGGGAGGAATATTGTTTTTTCATGAGCGTGGCCTTATTTCTATTACAGCATATTGGATGACTTTCATTCATATTCCATTCACCCAGTTCAATGTAACAGCGATAGGTTTAGGCTACTACATGATACTCAGAATTTTCTCTATACCCATCATGAGGTTGCTACCAGTGGCGGTTCTAGACCATTTCAACTGGGGGGGCCGCGCTGGGGCCAGTTGTACTGTTAGAGGGGCCAGTTACATTAGACGTTATTGTTGTCATATTGTTTTCTTCACTGCATTGCAGGCATTAGCAGGCAAAAGACCATGTTCATAATCATTAGTGTTCCGCGTTGCCACTGTCTAATAACGGATGTAAAAAAAGAACGATAGCAAAAATTAGTTATGTAAAAATTATTTCATACTCCACATTTAGGGGGGCCACAAGGGGGTCCAAAATTGTTGTCACAAGGGCACTGGCCTCCCTGAATACACCTCAGATCACACGTAAACACATTTTACTTTGATAGCAGCCACTTTGTATTCCTTGCCGCATCTATGCGCTATACTCCGCTCACCTCTTCCCTTCGCTCACCTCTTCCCTTGCCATGCTTGTGTGACAAGGGGAAAAAACCTTTCCAAGCCAAATCGCTACACACAGCCTACATGTTGTCACCATATTAGCTAAAGTAACGTCATAGTCAGCATAGCTAATAGAACTAACACGTTTGTAAACCCGCTACAATCATGCAGTAACGTTACAGTAAGCAGTAAGCAGTAAGCAGTTACACTGGCGGGCCCCGGTGGCAATAAATTAGTAATACCAAAAGCTTACCTGTCACGTCCTGACCAGTGAAAAGGGTAATTTGCCATAGTAGAATGGTCAGGGCGTGGCAGGGGGGTTGTTGTGTGTGTTTTGGTTTTTTTTGGTTCTAGGGGAATTTGTTCTAGTTTTCTATTTCTATGTTTCGTTTTCCATGTTTGGCCGAGTATGGTTTCCAATCAGAGGCAGGTGTCTTTCGTTGTCTCTGATTGGAAGCCATACTTAGGGAGCCTGTTTTCCTTTGGGTTTTGTGGGTGGTTATTTTCCGTTTAATTATTGTACCTGACGGAACTGTTGGTTGTTTGTTATTTTGTAAAGTGTTTCTCATTAAAGTATCAAGAATGAGCACTATTCATGCTGCTCCTTGGTCTGTTCAATACGATGCCGGTGACATTACCTTGACTTGGAAGAGTTCCAGTGTTGTGTTGGAAAGTCATAGCCAGCTAGCTAACATAGTATCCCTCTGTTTGAGCAGGGTGTTTCAGTAGGCTAAACTAGCTAGCTGCATTTGCTAGCTAAGTAAGTGAAACTTAGAAAAAAAATGACAATCTCTCTATTTCTCTCTTGCTTCTCCTTCATTTTGGAAGATATTAATTTGTTAAAAACTGTTCACCTATTGTCTTTCTCTCTTTGAGTCAACTACTCACCAAATTTCATACACTGCAGTGCTAGCTAGCTGTAGCTTATGCTTTCAGTACTAGATTAATTCTCTGATCCTTTGATTGGGTGGACAACATGTCAGTTCATACTGAAAAGCTCTGATAGGTTGGAGGACGTCCTCGAAGTCATAATTACTGTGTAAATCTATGGAAGGGAGTGAGAACCATGAGCCTCTTAGGTTTTGTATTGAAGTCAATGTACCCAGAGGAGGACAGAGGCTAGCTGTCCTCCGGCTACACAAGACCTTTGCAAAAAATTATTTGGTGACGTGATTATATTTAGTATAGGTTTAGCTAAAAAGGAGAACTTTTTAAATGTTTAGCAATTTGCATTTTTATGAAATTCACTGAGGAGGATGGTCCTCCCCTTCCTCCTCTGAGGAGCCTCCACTGAGCAGTACTTTGTATCTAAGACAACTTTCCTCTCGGGGACATTAAAGTTCTTCATATTCTATCCAATACTAAGAGAAATTAAACCACTTGTATGAATGCTAGGTCAAGAATGTGTATTTATTTACAATGTATCAATATGGCTCACAGTAATTACTTAAATGTATTAGGCAAATGTTCCTTTACTCTTAGTCATTAAACATTAGCTAGATAGGAGAATCTTTCTCTATTTTAATGCAAGGTTGCATTAGGTATACTATCGTTCATTTAATACTTTGTGGCCCATTTTGATATCAATATACTAACTATGTCAGGAATAAGTGGCAGTCTGTTACATGCTGTTGAACAAATTGTTGAACTCTGGGCCACATTTGTTCCGTGTTTCTGGGAAGACTCTTTTGCTTGGCAGATGTAGATTGTGGGCAGCTTGTAAACACAATAAGTGGTTTTGCACCCCCCAAAAATTGGAATCTTCTCCCGAATGTGGGGATTTAAAATGAATCAAAAAGACGAAACCCCAAATGAGTCAGATTTCCATTGGTGGGTTACAACTCCTCCAACCGAGGAGCTGTTAGTGATTCATTCCCATTGATATTCACTGTGAACCGATTTATGAGGTTTTTGTTCAATTCAACCTGGTCTCAGGGCATTTCATATTATTCTGTATGTAAAGCCAAGACCCTCCATTTAGTATGATATGTTACGTTTTGTATGGTACTGTATGTATTAATTTCTGGATGTCCATCACTCATTTTGATATGTTACGAATTGCAATTCGTATTATACATTATATATAAACTCAGCAAAAAAAGAAATGTCCTCTCACTGTTAGCTGCGTTTATTTTCAGCAAACTTAACATGTGGAAATATTTGTATGAACATAAGATTCAACAGCTGAGACATAAACTGAACAAGTTCCACAGACATGTGACTAACAGAAATTGAATAATGTGTCCCTGAACAAAGGGGGGGTCAAAAACAAAAGTAACAGTCAGTATCTGGTGTGGCCACCAGCTGCATTAAGTACTGCAGTGCATCTCCTCCTCATGGACTGCACCAGATTTGACAGTTCTTGCTGTGAGATGTTTCCCCACTCTTGGCATTGTCCCTAGCCCTCACCCTCCGATCCAACAGGTCCCAGACGTGCTCAATGGGATTGAGATCTGGGATTGAGATCTGGGCTCAATGGGATTGAGATCTGGGCTCTATTGCAGGAAATCACTCACAGAACGAGCAGTATGGCTGGTGGCATTGTCATGCTGGAGGGTCAGGTCAGAATGATCCTGCAGGAAGGGTACCACATGAGGGAGGAGGATGTCTTCCCTGTAACACACAGAGTTGAGATTGCCTGCAATGACAATGCCTGCAATGACATCAAGCTCAGTCCGATGATGCTGTGACACACCGCCCCAGACCCCTCCTACAAATCGATCCCACTCCAGAGTCCAGGCCTCGGTGTAACGCTCATGCCTTCGATGATAAACGCGAATTCGACCATCACCCCTGGTGAGACAAAACTGCGACTCGTCAGTGAAGAGCACTTTTTGCCAGTACTGTCTGGTCCAGCGACAGTGGGTTTGTGCCCATAGGTGACGTTGTTGTTGATGTCTGGTGAGGACCTGCCTTACAACAGGCCTACAAGCCCTCAGTCCAGCCTCTCTCAGCCTATTGCGGACAGTCTGAGCACTGATGGAGGGACTGTGCATTCCTGGTGTAACTCGGGCAGTTGTTGTTGCCATCCTGTACCTGTCCCGCAGGTGTGATGTTCGGATGTACCAATCCTGTGCAGGTGTTGTTACACGTGGTCTGCCACTGCGAGGACGATCAGCTGTCCATACTGTCTCCCTGTAGCGCTGTCTTAGGCGTCTCACTGTACGGACGTTGCAATTTATTGCCCAGGCCACATCTGCAGTCCTCATGCCTTCTTGCAGCATCTTTCTTTTGGTGTTTTTCAGAGTCAGTAGAAAGGCCTCTTTAGTGTCCTACGTTTTCATAACTGTGACCTTAATTGCCTACTGTCTGTAAGCTGTTAGTGTCTTAATGACTGTTCCACAGGTGCATGTTCATTAATTGTTTATGATTCATTGAACAAGCATGGGAAACCATGTTTAAAAACTTTACAGTGAAGATCTGTAAAGTTATTTGGATTTTTACGAATTATCTTTGAAAGACAGGGTCCTGAAATTTTTTATTTTTTTGCTGAGTTTACAAAAGTATGTGGAAACCCCTTCAAATTAGTGGATTCGGCTATTTCAGCCACACTCGTTGCTGACAGGTGTATAAAATAGAACACTCAGCCATGCAATCTCCATAGACACACATTGGCAGAAGAATGGCCTTACTGAAGAGTGATGGCACTGTCATATGCTGCCACCTTTCCAACAAGTCAGTTCGTCAAATGTATGCCCTGCTAGAGCTGCCTCAACTGTAAGTGCTGTTATTGTGAAGTGGAAATGTCTAGGAGCCGCAAAGTGGTAAGCCACACAAAGTCACAGAATGTGTCGTTTGTCCTCGCTTGCAACACTCATTACAGAGTTCCAAACTGCCTCTGGAAACAACGTCAGCACAATAACTTTTCGGTGGGAACTTCATGAAATGGGTTTTCATGGCCGGGCAGCCACACACAAGCCTAAGATCACCATGCGCAATGACAAGCGTCGTCTGGAGTGGTGTAAAGCTCGCCGCCATTGGACTGTGGAGCAGTGGAAACGTGCTCTCTGGAGTGATGAATCTCACTTCGACATCTGTTAGTCCGACGAACAAATCTGGGTATGGCGGATGCCAGGATAATGCTACCTTCCTCAATGCATAGTGCCAACTGTAAAGTTTGGTGGAGGAGGAATAATGGTCTGGGGCTGTTTTTCATGGTTCGGGCTAGGCCACTTAGTTCCAGTGAAGGGAATCTTAACACTACAGCATACAATGACATTATAGACGATTTTGTGCTTCCAACTTTGGGGCAACAGTTTGGGGAAGGCCATTTCCTGTTTCAGCATGACAACGCCCCCGTGCACAAAGCGAGGTCCATACAGAAATGGTTTGTTGAGATCGGTGTGGAAGAACTTGACTGGCCTGCACAGAGCCCTGAGCTAACCCCCATTGAACACCTTTGGGACGAATTGGAATGCCAACTGCGAGCCAGGCCTAATCACCCAAGATCAGTGCCCGACCTCACTAATGCCCTTGTGGCTGAATGGAACCCGCTGCTCGCAGCAATGTTCCAACATCTAGTGGAAACCCTTCCCAGAAGAGTGGATGTTGTTATAGCAGCAACGGTGGGACCAACTCCATATTAATGTCCATGATTTTTCCTCTGACACCGACTGGTATAGAGGTCCTGGATGGCAAGAAGCTTGGCCCCAGTGATGTACTGGGCCGTTCGCACAACCCTCTGTAGTGCCTTGCGGTCAGAGGCCGAGCAGTTGCCATACCAGGCAGTGATGCAACCAGTCAGGATGCTCTCGATGGTGCAGCTGTAAAACCTTTTGAGGATCTGAGGACCCATGCCAAATCTTTTCAGTCTCCTGAGGGGGAATTGGTTTTGTCGTGCCCTCTTCACGACTGTCTTGGTGTGCTTGGACCATGTTAGTTTGTTGATGATGTGGACACCAAGGAACTTGAAACTCTCGTCCTGCTCCACTACAGCCCCATTGATGAGAATGGGGGCGTGCTCGGTCCTCTTTTTCCTGTAGTCCACAATCATCTCCTTTGTCTTGATCACTTTGAGGGAGAGGTTGTTGTCCTGGCACCACACGGCCAGGTCTCTGACATCTTCCCTGTAGGCTGTCTCATCGTTGTCGTTGATCAGGCCTACCACTGTTGTGTCATTGGCAAACTTAATTTCGGTGTTGGAGTTGTGCCTGGCCGTGTAGTGATGAGTGAACAGGGAGTACAGGAGGGGACTGAGCACGAACCCCTGAGGGGCCCCTGTGTTGAGGATCAGAGTGGCGGATGTGTTGTTACCTACCCTTACCAGCGGAGGGCGGCCCGTCAGGAAGTCCAGGATCCAGTTGCAGAGGAAGGTGTTTAGTCTCAGGGTCCGTAGCTTATTGATGAGCTTTGACGGCACTATGGTATTGAACGCTGAGCTGTAGTCAATGATTAGCATTCTCACATAGGTGTTCCTTTTGTCCAGGTGGGAAAGGGCAGTGTGGAGTGCAATTGAGATTGCATCATCTGTGGATCTGTTGGGGGGCATGCAAATTGGAGTGGGTCTAGGGTTTCTGGTATAATGGTATTGATGTGAGCTATGACTAGCCTTTCAAAGCACTTCATGGCTACAGACGTGAAGGCAGATTACCTTAGTGTTCTTGGGCACAGGGACTATGGTGGTCTGCTTAAAACATGTTGCTATTACAGACTCAGATAGGGAGAGGTTGAAAATGTCAGTGAAGAGACTTTCCAGTTGGTCAGCGCATGCTCGCAGTACACACCTTGGTAATCAGTCTGCGGCCTTGTGAATGTTGACATGTTTAAAGGTCTTACTCACATCGGCTGCGGAGAGCGTGATCACACAGTCTTTCCGGAACAGCTGGTGCTCTCATGCATGTTTCAGTGTTATTTGCCTCTAAGCGAGCATAGAAGTAGTTTAGCTCATCTGGCAGCTCTCAGCTGTGCTTCCCTTTATAGCCTGTAATGGTTTGCAAACCCTGCCCCATCAGACGAGCGTCAGACCCGTTGTAGTACGATTCGAACCTTGTCCTGTATTTACGTTTTGCCTGTTTGATGGTTCGTCAGAGAGCATAGTGGGATTTCTTATAAGCGTCCGGGTTAGAGTCCCGCTCCTTGAAAGCGGCAGCTCTAGCCGTTAGCTCAGTGAGGATGTTGCCTGTAATCCATGGCTTCTGGTTGGGGTATGTACGTACGGTCATTATGGGGACAACAGTGGAGTATTCCTCAATGCCATCGGAAGAATCCCGGAACATACTCCAGTATGTGCTTGCAAAACAGTCCTGTAGCTTAGCATCTGCTTCATCTGACCACTTTTTCATTGTCACTGGTGCCTCCTGCTTTAATGTTTGCTTGTAAGCAGGAATCAGGAGGATAGCATTATGGTCAGATTTGCCAAATGGAGGGCGAGGGAGAGCTTTGTATGCATCTCTGTGTGTGGAGTAAAAGTGGTCCAGAGTTTTTTTCCCCTCTGGTTGCACATTTAACATGCTGATAGAAATTTGGTAAAACGGATATAAGTTTCCCTGCATTAAAGTCCCCGGCTACTAGGAGCACCACCTCTGGGTGAGCGTGTTCTTGTATGCTTATGACGGAATACAACTCATTCAATGCGGTCTTAGTACCAGCCTCAGTCTGTGGTGGTATGTAAACAGCTATGAAAAATACAGATGAAAACTCTAGGTAGATAGTGTGGTCTACAGCTTATCATGAGATACTCTACCTCAGGCGAGCAATAGCCTCAACACTTCCTTAGATATCATGTACCAGCTGTTATTTACAAAAATACATTGTCCGCCGCCCCTTATCTTAGCCAGACGCAGCTGTTCTATCCTGCCAGTACAGCGTATAACCAGTATGTTGATAGTGTAGGTCATCTATTGTATTTTCCAAAGATTGCACGTTTGCTAGCAGAATGGAAGGAAGTGGGGGTTTATTCGATCGCCTACAAATTCTCAGAAGGCAGCCCGACCTTTGGCCCCTTTTTCTCTGCCTTCTCTTCACGCAAATCACTGGGATCTGGGCCTGTTCCCGGGAGAGCAGTATATCATTCTCGTTGGGCTCGTCAGACTCGTTAAAGGGAAAAAAGGATTCTGCCAGTCTGTGGTGAGTAATCGCAGTCCTGATGTCCAGAAGTTATTTTCGGTCATAAGAGACGGTAGCGGCAACATTGTGTACAAAATAAGTCAAAAAAAGAAGTTACAAACAATGCAAAGAAACGAACAAAAAACTATTGGTTGGGGACACGTAAAACGTCAGCCTTCTTCTCCGGCACCATCTTAATATGCCTTCTAAACACAAATGCATCTTTTGTAAATGATGTCTGAGTGTTGGAGTGTGCCCCTGACTATCCATACATTTTTAAAACCAGAAAATGATGCCACCTGCTTTGCATAATAGAAGGAATTTGAAATGATTTATACTTTTATGTTTGATACTTAAGTATATTTTAGCAATTACATTTACTTTTGATACTTAAGTATATTTGACTTTTACTTTTACTTGAGTAACTTTCTATTAAGGTATCTATACTTTTATTTAGTATGGCAATTGGGTACTTTTTCCACCACTGCTCTGAGACCATGTTGTTCAATTATGTAGTTAAAGTTTCCAATGCAGCCATCCATTTGAACCTGAAGAGCTGAGTTCATCCTCGCTGCGGATACTGTTCGCATCGAGGACCGTGTGTGTGTGTGTGTCTGTTTTCTGTCAATGAGCCTGATGTTTCTGTGTTTATCCATTTCTCTCGTCTTGGGTTCTCTACATGTTTGTGCATCCAGTGATCAACATCAGCATCTTTGTGTGTTTGGCCCATGACTGGTATGGCGGTTGACTTCTTATCCCTCTCTTCTCCCTCCAGATGGAAAGCTCTACTCCGCAACAGTAACAGATTTCCTAGCGATTGATGCAGTCATTTATCGTAGCCTTGGAGATAGCCCAACTTTGCGCACTGTCAAACATGACTCCAAGTGTCTCAAAGGTGAGGAGAGCCATCGGATATATGGACCTGAGGGTTGAAAGAGGTGATAACATGGACAATGAATGACGGGTTGGAAAACAAATCAGAGTTAGAGTGAAAGGGGGGTGATTTGAGGGATGATTTGCTATTGCAGCACACTTTATTTGCTGCTGTCACTCTCACAACCAGTTCCATAGCAGTTATGTACTCAGGAAATTGGCTGCCCCTGGGAACGAAAAGAACATGACCAGGTTGTCAAAGCTGAATGGGGAGATCCCTCATTCCCCCCCACATGTAAATAGCCCCCTAATAGAGATGATGGATTGAGCTACTCCCTGTGCTGTGCCTGGGCTGTGCCTCACTGCAGACTGTGATTGATGCTTTAGGTATTGGGTGTAAAATGGGGTGTCTGATCTGTTTTGTGATGATATGCCTTCTTTTTTTCCCAGAGCCTTATTTTGTACAGGCAGTTAACTACGGTGACTTCATCTACTTCTTCTATCGAGAAATTGCCATGGAGTACAACACAATGGGAAAGGTAAGTTGATTGAGGTTGTCTGTCCCTTTTCTTCTTCTCGGATCAGGGCTACTTCCTGCTGAACAGGAGAGAAAGGAAGCGCTTTGGGAAGTAAACAGGAAGTGGGTGTATCAAGTATCTGGAAGGGCGTTCAGCAAGACCAAAATGGTCAACCTTTTTCGATACAGAAAAACATTTGCAGGATGTAGGCCTAAAAATAGTTGAAAAACATGTTAATGCCGTCTGGAAAGTCATTTTGAAGTCTAAATATATTCTCTGACTTGCATGTCCATGCTACTGTTTGACCTGTTGCTCACTCGTGCTGTTTCCTCAAAGCGTTTCGAAGTTTTTCTCCGAAATGAGACAGACAGGAAAAGAGAGGAAAGGAAAATTACTTTATTCTTCATTCAAGGTTTTAGACCAGAGGGATATGAAAGATGTTTCGATTATTTCTTTCATTTCAGTTTGTATGGAGAAGGTTTAATTGGGTACCTACAAGGAAATTTTATAATTATATAAACATTATGTATTTTTGATTAAATGGGGGCGGGGGGGGGGTCTATTCACCCAATTTCGACTGACATGTTGTACTGCACATGAATACCAAATACCAAGTGAAATCCTCTGGTTATTTTGAAAGGGATATCAATATAACGAAGCATGTGGAGTAGTGCGCAAAGTGGTTTGGTTGATTGCGGTAGAGGAATGGTACTTTCTGATTGATTAACTGGAGTTTCTTTTGACAATCTGAAATGTAAGAAGTTCCACAGTCATTAATAATGTGGGCTGTTGTATATTTATGCAGGATTTATATTTACAAGACCATGGCTCTGGTCTAAGAGATCTGCCTAGTTATGTAGACCGAATAGTAATAAGCTGTACCTTCTGTGAGTGAGCTGGTTGGGGAATAAGGAGAACAGCCAGACAACAGGTGTGTGGTGTAAATGTCAGCAAAACATAGGAGTTGATTATTGACTTCAGGAACCAGAGGAGGGAACATGCCCCGATCCATATCAACGGGACTGCAGTGGAGTGAGTCAGCAGTTTTAAGGTCCTCGGTGTCCACATCACTGAGGACTTGTCATGGACCACTCTGGTCAAGAGGGCGCAACAGTGTCTCTACTTCCTAAGGCGGCTGAAGAAATTGAGCATGCCACCCCGGGTCCTCTCTAAATACTACTGCTGCATCATCAACAGCGTCCTGACCGGTTGCATCATGGCCTGGTACGGGACCACAAGGCCCTCACTGGAACCGTGCTCCCACCTATCCAAATGGTGCCTGAGGAAGACCCGCAGGATCATCAAGGACCCCACACACCCCAGCCATGAGCTGTTCACTCCCTTACCATCGGGCAGACGGTATCAGAGCATGAGGTCTGATACCAACAGGCTCAGAGACCGTTTCTATCTACAACCCAACAGACTTCTGAACACTTGAACTGGACTGACCACCTGCTCTGATTCTCCATTCCATAGCACACATGTGTAACTGATGTGAAATGGCTAGCTAGTTAGCGGGGTGCACACTAACAGCGTTTCAATCGGTGACATCACTCGCTCTGAGACCTTGAAGTAGTTGTTCCCCTTGCCGTGGCTTTTGTGGCGCGATGGGTAACGATGCTTCGTGTGTGCAGAGGGTCTCTGGTTTGAGCCAAGGAGAGGAGAGGGACGGAAGCTATACTGTTACTCACTGCACAATTTAAAACTTGCCCCCAATCCCCCCTTCCCCAAAACACGTGTAAATGTTGGACTATAAATTGTCCCTTCCTGTATTATGCTTATGCTAAAATGTTTATTCTATTCTACTGAGCCATTTACTTTATGTTCATTTTCTTATCTTTTATTATTTCTTGATGTTGTCGCATTGTCGACAGGAACCTGCAAGTAAGCATTTTGTTCGATGGTGTATGCCATGTGTATCCCGTACATAAGACTACTAAAACTTAAAACTTGAAACTGGGTGTGTCTGAAATATCCACTGAGTGTGTGTGCGTTGTGCAGGTGGTGTTCCCCCGTGTGGCCAGGGTGTGTAAGAACGACCGGGGCGGCTCCCAGAGAGTTCTAGAGAAACAGTGGACGTCCTTCCTAAAGACCCGTCTCAACTGCTCCATCCCAGGAGACTCCCACTTCTACTTCAACATTCTGCAGGCCGTCACCGACGTCATCCACATCAACGGACGCGATGTTGTCATGGCAACCTTCTCCACACCTTACAACAGGTACGAGGGCCGGCAGACACACAGAAGGAAATCAATTTCCCAGGCCACCCCAGCGCGTAACTCACTGTCACAGTAGTTGTGTGCCCTTTGGTCAGGTGTGTAATGTAATTCCTGCATTATTCATATTTGTGAAAGTAGAATAATTTAAGTGTGAGTTTTTATCTAAATTGAAATTACAAAGGAGCGGTAGAGCTGCTACATATTGTAATTCCCATTTTATGGTGGTTTTTAGGCAGTAAGACAATTGCTTGTGACAATGCAATTGAGCATGGTTAATGGGCATTAAAAGTCAATGAAGCGGCTTGGAATTTCTATAATTCGAATTTGATCCGGGCATGAATCGCAGTTAGTGAGCGAAATGAGAGGGAACAGATTTTGACTGGAGGTAGCATTCAGGATTTATTAGCCATTAATTTAACCAAGTTCCTTGGCAGCATGGCTTGCCTCTCGCTCAGTACATAGCCAACGCTGGCTGATTACTAAGATTTACAGCCTTGGCCATGAGGTTAACAGAATAACAGCTCTGTAACCGTCACAATCCTGTCCTTGTACATGCTGTCTCTTAATGCCAAGGCAGCTGAAATGCCCATAAGAAATGACTGGGAAATAGTGATTCAGAGCTATGCTATGCACAGTTTGCACAGAGTGGAGTCCTAACAATCGGACTGAGGATTTTCTTTTGGGGGGGTGGGATGTTTCTACAGCATTCCTGGGTCGGCCGTCTGCGCCTATGACATGGCTGAGGTGGCCAATGCGTTCATGGGACGTTTCAAAGAGCAGAAGTCCCCTGATTCCACCTGGACACCTGTTCCTGAGGATAAAGTTCCAAAACCAAGGTATGCCCCCTTCTCCCACACACAAACAAAGCCACACCCGCAGCATGAAAGAAGCTCGATATCAGCAAACAAAGCATGAGATCATATTCCAGATGGCTGCCTACTTCTACAAATGCACCAGCCTGATAAATCTCCATCTCTGCGTTCCTAATTACCCGGCAAAGAGCAGCTCTTTTTCTCTAAAAACCGAGATCTGTGGAGGGGGATCGTAAGTGGTGTATATCCCCATATGGCTGATGATGTGGAGAGCAACAGGATACCACCCCTGGTGATTAGCATAAAATGATATGTTTGTGTAAAACAAGGTCAGGTGTTAATGAGATCTGAAATCTACATCTTGTTTATTCAATTTCATTTCTGTCAACGTTATCGGCAGACAAACAGAAGGGAGTTTTCACAATGTTGCCCAGGTTTTTTTTACTGTCTCTTCTGCAGCAGCAGCAGACATGCCATGTGTCATCGTCTCCCTGACTGACCTGCCTCTGGTGCTC
This sequence comes from Salmo salar, assembly GCF_965601325.2. NCBI lineage: Eukaryota > Metazoa > Chordata > Actinopteri > Salmoniformes > Salmonidae > Salmo > Salmo salar. The sequence continues at coordinate 6,373,981 of NC_138310.1, forward strand.
TCTTTATGTACTGTAGACCTTATTACATTCTGCAGTGTCTACCATGGAAAAGAGATTGAATCAGACCGTTTCAATGTGGATAACTTGGTGGATTCTTTGGCCTGGGTGTACCGTAGTACAGTAAAACCTTTTTTATGGCTGTCGAGAGGTGAGATGTCTTTGAACGGATCTCCTGTTGAAGGCAGCTCCACTTTTACAGGGCCCCTCTCCTCTGCTCCTCTGTCCTTATAAAGAGATCAAATGGCCGCTCTAGGACTCTCTCCTGTTTGATTCCGTGCTGCTTTCATCCACTTCAGGCCCGGGTGCTGTGCTGGCGCTTCGTCCTTAGAGAAGTACAAGGTGTCCAACGAGTTCCCTGACGACACCCTGAACTTCATCAAGCAGCACCCTCTCATGGATGAAGCTGTCCCCTCTATCGCTAACAGGCCCTGGTTTCTCAAGACCATGGTGCGGTGAGTATAGCATCACTAGCTAGGATGGTACGCTAGCTAGCTTGCCAGATAGGTCTGGGTTATGGGTGGATTTCATCAACGTCATGCATGCATTATGCATTACTATTTGTAATAACCGGTGGAATCTTTATATAAATGCATCGTAGTAACATTTGTGATTTAAATGGCAGGGCACATAGCAAAGTGTTATGTTACATGCAATGTCAGCAGTTAAAAGCATTATACAAGTCTAAAGCAGTCACTTTTATGAGGGCATATGGTGGAGAGGCGGTTTAAGTATCTATGTCACAGCCTCTGTGTGTAGTATGACTCTGATACAGGAAGTCAACTGAAAACTGACTCTGTAATAGGACTTTCTCATCTATTCCCCAAAGGGACATCTCTGAATTCAAGCTTTTGTTACAAATTGGAGTGGACTATCAAATCCTATCCAACTATGAAAACCTATTCCGTTCCCCGATGTACAGTATGTTCCAGCACCTGGCCAGTCACAATCTGTAGATTGTCCCTCTTAAGATTTCCCATTATGGGACAAAATCATGGGCATAGTTCTTGAGGTTGGGGTTATTCTCAATAGGACATAACCATATAATACTTGCTTTTATTGTTTATGGTACAAAACCATGGGCATAGTGAACACAGACATTCAATGTCATTTCAAACCAAGCAGTCTGAGTGGGAGAAAAGGCCTCTTCTCATTAATTTGATTGTGATGTGCGCATTTACTCCGGTAATGTAAAATCATCTTGTGCTCTCATTCCAGCGTTCAGGCATTGCACATGTTTTATATCTTGTGACCCTGTGTAAAGAAGAGATGTCTTTAAACAGCCAGATGGAGAGGATGTGGGGTCCTTAAATTACTGCATAATGTCTTTAATCATTTCCATCTCACTGAATGAATAGCTATGAAAATGTATTTGCATATGGATCTGCAAATTATACATCCTTATGATAACACTAGGGGCTCCATGGTCTAAATGTAATTGGATATTCTTCTAAATAACACTCAGTGGAGTTCAGGCCCAAAAATTAAATCAGGAAATCCATAAATGTGTTATTCCCGGTATTTCATATCCCTTCCAGATACCGGCTCACCCGGATCTCCGTGGACAACGCTGCGGGACCCTATCGGAATCACACCGTCGTTTTCCTGGGCTCGGAGAAGGGGATCATTCTGAAATTCCTGGCCAAGATGAACAGCGGTTTGCTGAATGACAGTCTCTTTCTGGAGGAGCTCAACGTGTATAACCCGGAGAAGTGTGTATTCCATTAGCCAGCCATGCTACCTAAACCAGCAGCACTACCCCAGCCCACCAGATGGCTACTCTATCATTTAAAGCGTTTCATCAGGTTGCACTGCACTGACCACAGCTCTTAAATTAAAGAGCCGGCCCTGGAGCTTCAGTAACGGGGGCTCTGACCGCAAAGCTTTACTCTTACAAATGCAGGATGATTAAAGAAAACAGAGAGGGACTGCGTTAGTCTTTAAAGCCAGACTGAGATCTCTCCTTAATACATTATGAAGGGGCTTTTGGAATATTTGGAATGGAAGTAAATGAGGGAAAAATCTGCCTGGGACCTTGCCAATGCAAATATTTACATGACAGGCCTGATGATGGGGTAGAGTCAGTGTGTGGGGATGAGAGGCAGGGCTTTTAAGGTGACGGGCGTTTGTTATCCAACATCGTAGCGTCACGTGACATGGGTGGGTGTGGAAAAAAGTAAGAGCCCCCTCTTTCCCTCTCCCCCCTGTCCTCGTAGCATAGGCAGAGCAGTCTCTGGCCCGCAACCATCTGGCCCGAGTGGATAGCTCAAGTGACTTGCTGGGTTGGATCAGGATCTGGGTTTGCCCACCGCGCACTATATAGTGTAGATGGACTATAAGCTCTAATTGAGGGCTCTAATGCAGGGCTGGAGGTAAATCCCTCCTCTGGGGTAGATGGATGCTCTGCACAGGGGGATTAGCGTGGGGCTCTCTTATACCCCGCAGACAAAGACACTTGGGTGGGGCTTTGAGCTCCTATCAACAAAGACTGGAGCTGTTTTAAATGCGCTCTTAGTGTTGACAACTCATGCCATCCATCTGTCTGTCTGTCTCGCTCTCTGCCTTGTCGCTAACTCTAACTCCCCATCCAGGTGCAGCATCGATGGTGTGGACGACAAACGTATCGTCAGCATGCAGATCGACAACCAGGGCCACTCTCTGTTTGTGGCCTTCACCTCCTGTGTGGTCAAGGTGCCTCTCTCTCGCTGTGAGAGGCATGGCAAATGCAAGAAGTATGTTTAGAAATAAAACCCTGAATCCATCCATTCTCTTAGATTCAGGACTTTTGTAATGCATTTGTAATGTCATAACTAATCAGTCTTCAGGAAAGTAAAAGAAAGGCTAATAAACGCTGTGATGAGAGCTGTGTGTGACTGTGGTGTGTTTCCTCCAGATCATGTATTGCCTCCAGGGATCCCTACTGCGGCTGGGTGTCCGAAGGAGCATGCAGACAGGTGGTGCTCGACCCAAAGTGCGTTCCTGCTCATTCCACTATCATACTATCAATTTCATGTACAGTAGTCATAATACAATCTGTGCCATATGATGACTGGTGACCTCAATGACTTCACTCTATCTATACAGTTGCAGTTTCTATGATTAGTCACATTTTTGTGGTGCTCTATATTTTCTTCTAGCTGAAATGGTCATTGGAAAGGCTGATGGAAGGAAAGGGATATTTGCTCTGGCGCTGAGGCTGGGACTGGGACTGGGTCATCGGTTTGCGAGGAGGGGGTTGATGGTCACCATAATTTGTAGCTATATTTATGACACAGAACTAGATGCATTTTGAACAAACAGCATATGAGGTTTCTGTGGGTGGAAACCAATTTTACAGATGAAGTCATAATAAAGGAACAGCTTTTGATGTTAAATGAATTTAATCCCAGCCAAATGATTGGTCTCGCATGCTACATTACGATATCCTATTATTATTTCTAAAGCCTGGGCCTCTCGACTGTTCTGATTGAGTTTCCACTTTGGAAATTGAGTAGACAGAGGCATTAGGAGGTTAGATGACCTCACTTTTTACTGTACAATATTTCTAAGTGAGTGAGTGGGGATTCGAGAGCTATTATCTGTTGGTTTTGTGGCAAGCTATTGATAGCATTTGGACGGACACGTCCCAGTGTTTAACAAAAGGCCTTAATACGAACAGGCCCTGGAGAGACTAGGTTTCTCTCTCTCTCCCCCCTTTCGCTCTCTCTCCCCTCTCACTCTCCCCTCTCTCTTACCCCCCGCTCACGCTTTCTCTCTCTCTTTCCCCCTCTCTCTCGCTTTCTCTCTCTCTCTTTCCCCCTCTCTCTCTCTCTCTCTCTCTCTCTCTCTCTCTCTCTCTCTCTCTTTCTCTCTCTCTCTCTCTCAATTCAATTAAATTCAATTTGCTTTATTGGCATGATGTAACAATGTACATATTGCCAAAGCTTATTTTGGATATTTACAATATATCTCTCTCTCTCACTCTCTCTTTCTCCCTCTCCACATCCATCTGGACTTGGGGGATGATTTGCCAGCTCTTTCATGTCAAGATGCCTCTTTTAATGTCTGAAAACAGATTGGTCCCTCGTCACCTGCATATTCCCCCTGAACAGCTTGCATATGATGTGGTTCTGCTGTTGACTACTCCTCCCCATGCTAACACCTGTACTATAGTATAATAACAGGTTCCCACTTGCACCTCCCTCTTGCGTATTCCCCGAGAAAGCTAATGCTAGATACATCGAGATCAGATTAAAAACTATGCAGCATGTGTGTGGAAAGGTTTTATGGTTTTGTTCATGCAACTGTGCGTCTGGTTTGTAACTAAATGTCTATGATAGGCAAATCAGATTAGGAGATACCAAGAGATGGATTTTGTTGTGCATTTCTTCTTTCTGCATTTCAGACCAAATTATTTGATTTAAGATCCTTCTTCTGGTTTGAAGCCTTGTAGACTGGCCTGTGTAGAGCATGATCCACGTTCTGATTGTGAGCAGTGATTTACGGAGTGTGGGCTGTCATCCGTGACTGTAATCTCTCTGACAGTTGGCCACTCTGTTTCACTGCATGGTTGGTGGTCCTTCAGGAGAGTCGGGTCTGAGCTGAGTATGGCTGGGAGAAAATGGCCTCTCTTTCACTAGAGCTGCCGCTGCCCTAGTGTCCACCTTCCTTTCTCCTCATTGGCCTGGCCCCTGGTCCCGATGTGTGTGATTAGATGATTGGACCGTAGATCTATATCGATAGTGATGGTAGACAGTCGGGTTGTCCTCCTGGCTGATTGTGCCTGTGCTTATCCTGTGTGAGTCCAGATCTGTCCAGGCCTGTGCTCAGTATTTCACCATGATGTCTCTGTTAATTATGCAGATCGGCCTTCGAGCAGGACGTGGAGCATGGCAACACAGATGGACTGGGAGACTGCCAAAGTAAGCAGGCCTCTTCCCTCTGTTGATCTGGGCTCAATGTGCCTCTGTCCTACAGGATAGGGACGGGTCTTTCACCCCACCACAAACAGCAGAAAATACACACATCACACACACACACACACACACACACACACACACACACACACACACACACACACACACACACACACACACACACACACACACACACACACACACACACACACACACAGCCCCATGCCTAGTTTAATAAAGGTTAAATAAAATAAAATTACATCACTAAAGAGGCCTATACAACAACTGTTTGTATAGACTAGAGTAGAGCACATACAGTGAGGGGAAAAAAGTATTTGATCCCCTGCTGATTTTGTACGTTTGCCCACTGACAAACAAATGATCAGTCTATAATTTGAATGGTAGGTTTATTTGAACAGTGAGAGACAGAATAACAACAAAAAAGTCCAGAAAAACACATGTCAAAAATGTTATAAAATGATTTGCATTTTAATGAGGGAAATAAGTATTTGACCCCTCTGCAAAACATGACTTAGTACTTGGTGGCAAAACCCTTGTTGGCAATCACAGAGGTCAGACGTTTCTTGTAGTTGGCCACCAGGTTTGCACACATCTCAGGAGGGATTTTGTCCCACTACTCTTTGCAGATCTTCTCCAAGTAATTGAGGCTGACGTTTGGCAACTCGAAACTTCAGCTCCCTCCACAGATTTTCTATGGGATTAAGGTCTGGAGACTGGCTAGGCCACTCCAGGACCTTAATGTGCTTCTTCTTGAGCCACTCCTTTGTTGCCTTGGCCGTGTGTTTTGGGTCATTGTCATGCTGGAATACCCATCCACGACCCATTTTCAATGCCCTGGCTGAGGGAAGGAGGTTCTCACCCAAGATTTGACGGTACATGGCCCCATCCATCGTCCCTTTGATGCGGTGAAGTTGTCCTGTCCTCTTAGCAGAAAAACACCCCCAAAGCATAATGTTTCCACCTCCATGTTTGACGGTGGGGATGGTGTTCTTGGGTGGGGATGGCATTCCTCCTCCTCCAAACACGGCGAGTTGAGTTGATGCCAAAGAGCTCCATTTTGGTCTCATCTGACCAGAACACTTTCACCCAGTTGTCCTCTGAATCATTCAGATGTTCATTGGCAAACTTCAGACAGGCATGTATATGTGCTTTCTTTAGCAGGGGGACCTTGCGGGCGCCGCAGGATTTCAGTCCTTCACGGCGTAGTGTGTTACCAATTGTTTTCTTGGTGACTATGGTCCCAGCTGCCTTGAGATCATTGACAAGATCCTCCCGTGTAGTTCTGGGCTGATTCCTCACCATTCTCATGATCATTGCAACTCCACGAGGTGAGATCTTGCATGGAGCCCCAGGCCGAAGGAGATTGACAGTTCTTTTGTGTTTCTTCCATTTGCGAATAATCGCACTAACTGTTGTCACCTTCTCACCAAGCTGCTTGGCGATGGTCTTGTAGCCCATTTCAGCCTTGTGTAGGTCTACAATCTTGTCCCTGACATCCTTGGAGAGCTCTTTGGTCTTGGCCATGGTGGAGAGTTTGGAAACTGATTGATTGATTGCTTCTGTGGACAGGTGTCTTTTATACAGGTAACAAGCTGAGATTAGGAGGACTCCCTTTAATAGTGTGCTCCTAATCTCAGCTCGTTACCTGTATAAAAGACACCTGGGAGCCAGAAATCTTTCTGATTGAGAGGGGGTCAAATGCTTATTTCCCTCATTAAAATGAAACATCTATTTATAACATTTTTGACATGCGTTTTTCTGGATTGTTTTGTTGTTATTCTGTCTCTCATTGTTCAAATAAACCTACCATTAAAATTATAGACTGATCATTTCTTTGTCAGTGGGCAAACGTACAAAATCAGCAGGGGATCAAATACTTTTTTCCCTCACTGTAGCTCTGTGTTAGTTTCTGGTTAATACCAATTAATTAGAAGAAAACAATAAAACGAACACTTCACAATCCTTTAACCAGAGAAGCACTATAGATCACAATAGATAAGAATTCCTATTTTCAGTTACGTTCTTCAATTACTTTAAAGAGATGAATGAAAAGCTATTGAATGATCATGCCAATGTATCATTCATCTTGCAGCTTTAGCTTTTGCTCTTTGAAAACATTAACACATCTTTCCTTTGACTTTTTAGATACGTTTGTGGCCCTCAACGGTAAGTAACCACACTAAATTAACAAGATGATACCTACCCTCAACCTTATTTATTTTCAGCTCTTTACTTCTAGCAATTCTTTGCTCTCACCGAAATGAAACCCTGCCCACTATTTCACAGGAGACTAAATGAATTGAGCTTTAATTTAATTCATTTCTTTTCTTTCTGTAGATGTTCTGTCCAGTCCTCAAGGTCATGAAAGGGCTCGCCAGGGTCATGAAAGGGCTCGCCATGGTCATTTTCCTTTTGTTTTCCCCCAGTCTGTTTTAACGTGTAGTACTGTAGCTTCTAGCGCCCTCCCTAAATCCACTCCCTAGTGTTCAGAGTCCAGACCTTCTCTCCCCTCCACCCTCCTCCTGCCCTGGCCTGCTCTGCTGTGAAAGATCCCTAGACTGCAATGCAATAGTATTGATTTGTCCTGACCTTTTATTCCCTAATTGGATGGATCTTGTTGTTAATAGAAAAGGCCTCTGAGGTTCACTGTGGTTGACTGTGTTTATGCTTGATTCTTGGTGCTGGTTGATTGAAACCATTTACCCCCCAGGCTTATGAAGAAAAATTATAAACAGTCTTGGTTAGCCTGCAGTGATGTCACAGTCTTCCATTGCACCTCACACATCACACTTGAGCTGTTCAAGATTCACACTCCCATAAGGAATGACAAGAATAGCAATTTTTTTGAAGTCATTCCAGAAATACCCCCCACACTCCTTCTTTTCTACCCCCTGTATTTCTCCCCCATTTCCCCCATTTCTTCCTGTCAGATTTCGGGTCAAATACAAAGCGTTTGCTATTTCAATGCAGCTCAACAGTAGTGTGTTTATTCTCCCCAAGGTCTGACTGTGTTTTTGAGGCAGTCAAACCCAGGCATTTCAGGTTCCGACGCAGACTGTTGATATAATATTTAAATGCAACTGCAAATGCCCCCCCAGACAAGCCACTGCCTCTAATTAATTTATAAAAAAGGTATCTGCACAAGTCGGCAGTTTCGGATTTTCTTTTCCAAGGAGCTGATCCTCCGACTCCGTATGTGTGTCATCTGCCTGAATTGCACTTCCCCTGGCCGTGGAAAATGAATTATAAAATAGTCCTGTCACGCTAATCTCTCAGCCCACGGTGCATTGTTAAATAAATCATTTTAATTATTGCCACGCGGAGACTGCGGGGCTGTTGTGCATGGAAGACCAACAGCAACAATCCCGGCCCACTACCACCACTCCCCCTCCCCCACCAGCCTCTCTATCCACAACCACCACTCATGAGAAAGCGTGTTAAAATGGTTTACTGTGAGCTGGCCTGATTAACATACGAGCTGTTGATTACAGTATGGTCGCTCACCGCCTGGGAGTAGCCTCAAATTATTGCTCTAAACAGGAGAGACGTGGGGATGGTAATGTGATAATGTGATTTATATGGTTTTATTGTCAGAGGAGCTACCAAAGTATACAGACTGGAACTTAAGGCGGAGGTAGAACGATATTGATATAACATAGAAAAATAACGGAGTATGGTAGGGTCTAATTTTAGTCCTGTTTTAACTGTGGCCAGCGATAGGCCAGAAGTGCATGGTGTCATTAAGGAGTGTAATCAGAAGGGTAATTTAGGTTAGAGGACATTAATATCTTACCCCTCATGATTAATTTGGTCTTGAAGTTGGGCTTTTTCAAAACGCTCTACTAAATATAGCTGATAGATTGACATTGAAACGTAACGGGTAGAGGAGAGCCTGGGACGTGAAGAGAAGGGAGGATTGTTAGGGAGGGATAGGGCTTTTTCTTGCTCTTCATATCAAAGGTATGCTTCCCTGAGGAGATTGTGTGAGAGGCGGTTCAGTTCTTGCCAGCAGCAGCGTGACATGTGAGTGAGGAAAGGAAAGGTTCTCCTCTCCTCAGAGACTCTCTATCGCTCCCTTCCTGCAAGGTCACAGCTCCCTAGAGATACAGGGTCCAGCAATCAGTTGTCCAGGGTCGCCTCACTAGGCAGGCAGGCACACTGTCTTGTAGCTTCTCACAGCCCATCTGCTCCTCGTGTGTGTGTGTGTGTGTGTGTGTGTGTGTGTGTGTGTGTGTGTGTGTGTGTGTGTGTGTGTGTGTGTGTGTGTGTGTGTGTGTGTGTGTGTGTGTGTGTGTGTGTGTGTGTGTGTGTGTGTGTGTGTGTGTGTGTGTGTACATCTGTGTGAGAGAGAGTGTGAGGAGAGTTAACATGTGTTGTGTCCGGCAGGCCATCCCACCCTCCCATTCCCCACTACGGCCCATCCTCCTGCAGGAGGACCACTGGGTCGGGGCGGCATGGTGGAGCAGGCGGACACCCCCATGCCCTCAGATAACAGGGACCCCTATATGGCAGTGCCCTCTCAGACCCAGCAGGATGCCAATGGTAAGCCTTGGAATAGAAAAGTCAATTTCTCCTGTGGCAGGGATGAGATTTACTGTGTCTGCTTCCAGCTGACTAGCCCGGAACTGAAACAGTGTCAGGAGAGAACAAATTGCCACGCCCCGGAGAGAGAGATTTATTCAACAAAGACTCTAATGTCCCTGAGGAGATGTAATATACAGACCATTACGCTTGAGGAAAAAAGGGAAGATTTTCACTGTATTTATTTCCACAAGAAGATGGCCCCAGTTTTATCTTGTCCAGGGACATGACATTGAATGCCCTTTTTTGCTGTCTTAACATCCCAGCTGGCTCAAGGTCACTTTAAACCCAGACACATAAAGATGCCGGGAGAAAACACAGACATGATTACACTGGCATGATCAATGCCATGTACCGTAATAGAGCGGGAAAACCATTACAAGTCCCATTACACCAAATGTAGTGTCTCGTTGGTACATTACCTGAGTCATCTTCTTAGATAAGTGGTTGCCATGAGTAGATATTGATAATCAATAAGGATGATTAGAGGTGACCGGTGGCCTCATAGATATCCACAAAACACACACACACACCAATGAGGAGTACAGCTAGAGGAAGGTGTGTGTTAGGGTGAGGTCATCAGGGAGGAGGAGTCTATCTCTCTCTCTGGTACGTGGCAGTGTGTGAGGTCTCTGGGGTTGTACTGTAGGGATGGGTCACAATTCTCCACCCTTCTCCTGAAGTGAGCACTTCCCATTACAGATTTGAAAGCATTGGTGAAAATATTGACTAGAGGGAGTTTCCTCCATTGTCATTGTCACCATCCATGATGGAAATTGTGAGAAAAGACTGGAAGGGTGGAGAATGGTGATGCAGTCTAGGTGAAGCTCAGTGAGCTAGCTGTCTCTCTCCTGTCGCTCTCCTCTCTGGAAGCTGGAAGCAGACACCTGTAGGCAGACCAGACAGACACAATGGTGGCAGAGAATACAGCATGCTTAAACAGCATCACCGTGGTGTTGCTACCCTCGTTGCTGTTACCTGGGTCCTGGCTGGCCCCGTCCATCATGGCAACCGAGTTAACAGCAACAAGGGCTCACATTCAAACTCAAGCTTCTCACAGTATTTTTTTCTATTTTCTTTTCAACGTCACTTTTGCAGCTTGTCTCTGTATTATCAGTTCAGTTTCATCTGTAGCTGCTTTTCTTATATGAAAGTGAGCTCTGATGATATTGTCTGTTTTGGTTCTGTGACTGTTTGCATGGCTTGGTTTTTAAACTCTGGTTTGACTATTTATGTTCTTGCTTGGATTACTTTGATGTATTAAGCTCCGTTTTGCCTTCATGCAGCTTAAACCATCGCTGCATGGCAATTGAGCACCACTTTCAACAGTACTCATCTCCTTATGTCCTTATCCCTCTCCCATGTGCAGGTGCATTTCTCTTCTCATTCCTAGCTCCAGGTGCCAAATGTACTGTGAAAACATAGTGCTGAGTGCCAATCTAACACATTAAGGTTATAGGGTATGACATCCACTGTCTCAAAGCATAACCTCCATCTTAGCCTCCATCTTAGCCAAATGAACATGAATACTGAACATACAGTACAGGGAAATCTGAATTCTTCATCACCAGATGTTTTGGAACTAAATGTGGTTGCATTGACATTCATTAAAAAAATTAAACAATAAATATTGCAGATGTATAACTCCCCAAATTCTGAGCCCCCAGATTCATCCTTGCTTGCAATTAAAATGATATAAAAGTCCAACTTTCTATTTTGAAGCTCACTCATTTGTGGGATCTGTTAATGAATATTACAGTACCAATATGTATTAGGGCAACACATTGGAATGATTAGAATGGTAAAATAATGAGTATCCGCACTGTGGATATTTAATAGTTCACCCTCTGCCAGAAAAGAGCACCAATGTTGCTTGGTGGCCATTGCTGTCCCAGTACATTTGAGCACCGTTGTGTCTGGGCTCATCTATCCGTGTGATATCCCACCTCTCCCTCCCGCGACCCTCCCTCCCCCTCTACCTCCCCCCGCACCACCATCTGCTACCATTGTGAACAGTCTCCCTTCCACAGGACCTTTCATCTGTCGAGATGGAATGTTCCAAGGCTGTACCTTATGTAGTGCAAATTTATTACTAACCATATTTATAGAGCATCCTACCCTCTACCAACTGAAGTCATATCTATCTATCTATCTATCTATCTATCTATCTATCTATCTATCTATCTATCTATCTATCTATCTATCTATCTATCTATCTATCTATCTATCTATCTATCTATCTATCTATCTATCTATCTATCTATCTATCTATCTATCTATCTATCTATCTATCTATCTATCTATCTATCTATCTATCTATCTATCTATCTATCTATCTATCTATCTATCTATCTATCTATCCCCTGTCTGAGGCAATGAGTCCCGTCCTCCCCCTCTCTCCCTCTGCCCCGTCGACCTGTGGCCATCTCTGTGTGTCTCTCCAATTTATGGGTTCATTACCAAAGCTATCCAGACCGGGCGAGGGGGAAGGTGGGAAGGGGAGGGAGGGAGGGAGGGAGGAGGAATTCTCTCCCGTCGCTCTGTGGCCTTGGTCGTCTGTTGCACAGTCACTGTTCTAATCCCTCCATGGATACATATTTTGTGTTGTATTGTTTAACCTCATGAAGTTACACAGGAGCATCATTGGATATGTTTAGACAGGCAGCCCAATTCTGATGTTTTTTCACTACCTTCAGTGTTGGTATTTTACACCTGGAATAGACAGACAGTTAGCCAGTTGCATCTTGATCGGTTATTTTCAGCTTCAGTTGACTGGCACCTGTGTACCAAGGAGAGTGGCATGATAGAGGCACAACCTTGGAGTGGTGCCAATTACTGTGCCAAGATGTCATTTCAGTTTGAACACTCACCATTATCAGGCTGGAAAGTCTACTAGGAAACTCTGAATAAAGGGAATAATATAAATTAGGTCCTCACTGCTCAGCGATCTAATTTCCTGTATTGTAATGTCTAAATAACAAAATTACTCAGGAAGCCTCCGATTGTATATACTGTAATGTAATATTTAGGTGAACTGGGATGATATGCCATCTCCTATTGAGTCTATATACAGTACGAGTCAAAGTTTGGACACACCTACTTATTCAAAAGTTTTTCTATATTTTACTATTTTCTACATGTTAGAATAATAGTGAAGATATCAAAACTATGAAATAACACATATTGAATCATGTAGTAACCAAAAAAGTGTTAAATAAATCAAAATATATTTTATATTTGAGATTTTTCAAAGTAGCCACCCTTTGCGTTGATGACAGCTTTGCAAATTCTTGGCACTCTCTCAACCAGCTTCATGACTAGAGGGAGTCACCTAGAATGCATTTCAATTAGCAGGTGTGCCCTGTTAAAAGTTAATTTGTGGAATTTCTTTCCTTCTTAATATGTTTCAGCAAATCAGTTGTGTTGTGACAAAGTAGGGGTGGTATATAGAAGATAGCCTTATTTGGTAAAAGACCAAGTCCATATTATGGCAAGAACAGCTCAAATAAGCAAAGAGAAATGACAGTCCATCATTACTGTAAGACATTTCTTCAAGTGCAGTTGCAAAAACCATCTAGCACTATGATGAAACTGGCTCCCATGAGGACCGCCACAGGAAAGAAAGACCCAGAGTTATAAGTTCATTAGAGTTACCAGCCTCAGAAATTGCAGCCCAAATAAATGCTTCAAGTAACAAACACATCTCAACATCAACTGTTCAGAGGAGACTGCGTGAATCAGGCCTTCATGGTCGAATTTCTGAAAAGAAACCACTGCTGAAGGACACCAATAATAAAAAGAGACTTGCTTGGACCAAGAAACACGAGCAATGGACATTAGACCGGTGGAAATCTATCCTTTGGTCTGATGAGTCCACATTTTAGATTTTTGGTTCCAACCGCCGTGTCTTTGTGAGGCGCACAGTAGGTGAACGGATGATCTCCACAGGTGTAGTTCCCACCGTGAAGCATGGAGGAGGAGGTGTGATGGTGTGGGGGTGCTTTTCTGGTGATGCAGTCTGTGATTTATTTTGAGTTCAAGGCACACTTAACCAGCATGGCTACCACAGCATTCTGCAGTGATACACCATCCCATCTGGTTTGCGCTTAGTGGGACTATCATTTGTTTTTCAACAGGACAATGACCCAACACACCTCCAGGCTGTGTAAAGGCTATTTAATCAATAGGGCGAGTGATGGAGTGCTGCATCAGATGACCTGGCCTCCACAATCACCTGACAACCCAATTGAGATGGTTTGGGATGAGTTGGACTGCAGAGTGAAGGAAAGCAGTCAACAAGTGCTCAGCATATGTGGGAACTCCTTCATTACTGTTGGAAATGCATTCCAGGTGAAGCTGTTTGAGAGAAGAGTGTGCAAAGATGTCATCAAGGCAAAGGGTGTCTACTTTGAAGAATCTAAAATCTAAAATATATTTTGATTTGTTTAACACATTTTTGGTTACTACATGATTCCATATGTGATATTTCATGGTTTTGATGTTTTCACTATTATTCTACAATGTAGAAAATAGTAAAAATCAAGAAAAACCCTTGAATGAGTAGGTGTGTCCAAACTTTTGACTGGTACTATATGTTTCATTTCTTTAGACTTCTCAGAAATATTGGTTGCAGAAGTCTGAAAAAATTATCTGACCTGTTACTTTTACTTTTGAGCCTTTTATGTGAAGCTTCAAGCCACGGGTTTCCTTTCTCCCAATTAGCTTGCATTATGTTGCCCCTCTAGGTTGTCCTTTTCCTTTGCATCAGAGACCACATACAGTACAGTGCCTCTGCATCCTCTTTGTCTTTTTCTAAGGTGGTCTTACATTTAAACCCAAGTCGCTCTCTTTAAATTATTCACCGTAAATTGCACTGCAATTAAATGAATGAATCATTTCCGCAGCATAAGTTTGATCTGAATAGATCATCACATGCTTAGCTTGAGCACAATGTTCTTGATCATAAATCGGTGGTCTTTCAGTTGTAATTCTTTGACAAAATTAGTTGTTATATGTGCATAGGTGCATGTAGCCATGACTCCAAGGCTGATGTGAAAAGATCTGATGTGATTGGTCCAAAGACCAATTAGTGGAAAAAAATATTAAAATTGGGCTGCCTGTGTAAACACAGCCAACAGAGAAGGATATATGCCCAATCAACTAGAGCACATGTGTCAAACTCAAGGCCCATTCAATACGGCCTGCGGAGGGTTAAAAAAATTATAATTGGGACTAAAATCAAATGGAAACTGAAGAAATTTGATTGGACTTACATCTCTTCACTCTGGATAGTCAGGGAGTATCGATTATTTAACATTTTTAATAGATTACTATTTTTTTGACAGCAAAGAAATGTAAAGAATTTTCAGTGGGGCCCTCCGGACCTATGTAAAGACCGAATACTGCTCACGGGCAAAATGAGTTTGACACCCCTGAACTAGAGAGATAGCCTTTCCGAGCCGCCAACTAAAGAGTTTCATATACATATATTGTGTAGCTTAGCAGAGAGAATATGTAAATACAGTCATATTTGACTGTATATAGGTGTACAGTAATTGTGTATGAATTCAGTGAAGTCTCCAATATGCCCATAACAACTCCTATCATGAATCGGTTTATGGTCAAGTGTTTCCTTTTACATTGGCTCTTGGTGGACAAAGCATGTCTTGAGGGTATGCTTGGATGTTGAAAGGATCTGTACATTGGTATCCTCTGCCGAGTACCCAACAACCGGATGTTCCGGTTTTCAGAGGAAAATGGAAAGAGAGCCTGTGGCACGTCTTTCGCATTTGGACGTTAACAAGGTGGCACTCCATCTTAACTCCTCCTCCACATTTACTGGATTGGTTCAACAGTGCAGAAGAGAACCTCCCCCAACAGTTTTTTTTTCTTCTTGTCAAGATCAGTATGTAGGAGATCTAGTTTCAGACGTTTCTTTTTTGCCTGTTACAGTGCTTTCAGAAAGTATTTACATTCTGTGACTTTTTCAAAATGTTGTACAATTCACCTTTCAGGAGGACAACAACCTAAAACACAAGTGAATGTTCCTGAGTGGCCGAGTTACAGTTTTGACTTAAATATATTTGAAAATCGATAGCGAGACCTGAAAATGGTTGTCTAGCAATGATTAACAAACAATTTGACAGAGCTTGAAGAGTTTTGAAAAGAATAATGGGCAAATGTTGCACAATCCAGGTGTGGAAAGCTCTTAGACTTACCCAGAAGTTTAGGCAGCAATGGTAGTGGCAACAAACAGTGACAGACAAAATTGTTCCTTATTTCATAAAATCAGCTAATTAGTGAAGTTCCATTTCCTAATAAACATCCCTGGACAAACACCCCTAATGTATACAATAATCAATCCCTAAAATATACAAGACAATCACAATATGATACACAATAGGCATGAAAAGGCAGCAGACCATAGCATGCTATCCCAGGCATTTTCTTCTCACCCACGTACTGTAGTCTTACGACTCACTTTTGAGACATGCTACTATTTAGCAAATTTTTCAGTGAGAACTTCAAACTGCCTATGGAGGTTATACGTTTCAAATTCTTGGAAGACTACTCCAAAGAATAGTAGCTGAGTACAAAAAGGTTTCTTTCCCCATACCACTAATACATCTAAAAGGAACAACGTCGGTTTCACTCCTTCTAGTGGAATAGTTATGGTTATCCCGGGCCAAGTTAAAGTAGTTACATACAGTGCATTTGGAAAGTATTCAAACCCCTTGACTTTTTCCACATTTTGTTACGTTACAGCCTTATTCTAAAATTGATTAACCTGTTATGGCTTGATCCCGTTAGCGGGATCAATATGACGACAGCCAGTGAAAGTGCAGGGCGGCATATTCAAAACAACAAAAATCTCATAATTAACATTTCTCAAACATACAAGTATTATACACCATTTTAAAGATAAAATTCTCCTTAATCCAACCACAGTGTTTGATTTCAAAAAGGCTTTACGGCGAAAGCATAACATTAGATTATGTTCTTCATCAGATGACACTCCCAGGACTCAATGTTACAAAATACATGTATGTTTTATTCGATAAAGTTCATA
Source organism: Salmo salar (assembly GCF_965601325.2). Classification (NCBI taxonomy): domain Eukaryota; kingdom Metazoa; phylum Chordata; class Actinopteri; order Salmoniformes; family Salmonidae; genus Salmo; species Salmo salar. The sequence goes on from NC_138310.1 coordinate 6,390,544, forward strand.
TTTATATCCATAAACCCCATTTTACATTGGCGCGTGATGTTCAGAAAATGTATTGCCTCCAAAACTGCCAGTGAATGAGCACATCAATTTGCAAAAATACTCATCATAAACGTTGATAAAATTTACAACAGTTATTGAAAGAATTATAGATACACTTCTCCTTAATGCAACCGCTGTGTCAGATTTTAAAATAGCTTTATGGCGAAAGCACATTTTTCAATATTCTGAGTACAGAGCTCAGCCATCAAAACAAGCTATACAGTTACCCGCCAAGTTCTGGAGTCAACTAAACTCAGAATTAGTATTATAAATCTTCACTTACCTTTGATGATCTTCGTCGGAATGCACTCCCAGGACTCCCACAAGAAATGTTATTTTTGTTCGAAAACCTCCATATTTATGTCCAAATACCTCCGTTTTGTTCGCACGTTCAGATCACTAATCCAAAGGCGAGCGTAAAACCAGAGACAAAAAGTCAAATAGTTCCATTACCGTTTGTAGAAACATGTCAACCGATGTTTACAATCAATCCTTAGGGTCTTTTTAACATAAATCTGCGATAATATTCCAACCGGACAATAGCGTATTCATTACAGAGGAAAAAGAAGGAGCGTCATGCCTGCGTGCTTGCGCAGTAAACAACTCGTTGGTCCCAGGCTTGAGACAGCTCTTATTCTCTGCCCAGTAACAGTAGAAGCATAAAACAAGGTTCTAAAGACTGTTGACACCTAGTGGAAGCCTTAGGAAGTGCAAAATGACCCCACAAACATCAGCATTTGTGGGTTCGATTACAGGCTCAAAATGGCCAGAAACAAAGAACTTTCTTCTGAAACTCGTAAGTCTATTCTTGTTCAGAGAAATTAAGGCTATTCCATGCGAGAAATTGCCAAGAAACTGAAGATCTTGTACAACGCTGTGTACAACTCCCTTCACAGAACTGCACGAACTGGCTCTAACCAGAATAGAAAGAGGAGTGGAAGGCCCCGGTGCACAACTGAGCAAGAAGACAAGTACATTAGAGTGTCTAGTTTGAGAAACAGAAGGCCAACATCCTGGAGTCGCCTCTTCACTGTTGATGTTGAGACTGGTGTTTTGCGGGGACTATTTAATGAAGCTGCCAGTTGTGGACTTGTGAGGTGTCTGTTTCTCAAACCAGACACTCTAATGTACTTGTCCTCTTGCTCAGTTGTGCACCAGGGCCTCCCACTCCACTTTCAATTCTGGTTAGAGCCAGTTTGCACTGATCTGTGAAGGGAGTAGTATACAGCGATTTACGAGATCTTCAGTTTCTTGGCAATTTCGCACATGGAATAGCCGTCATTTCTCAGAACAAGAATAGACTTATGAGTTTCAGAAGAAAGTTATTTGTTTCTGGCCATTTTGAGCCTGTAATCGAACCCACAAATACTGATGTTCCAGATACTCAATGAGTCTAAACAAGGCCAGTTTTATTGCTTCTATAATCAGAACAACAGTTTTCAGCTGTGCTAAGATAATTGCAAAAGGTTTTTCTAATGATCAATTAGCCTTTTAAAATGATCAACTTGGATTGGCTAACACAACGTGCCATTGGAACACAGGAGTGATGATTGCTGATAATGAGCCTCTGTACGCCTATGTAGATATTCCATTAAAAATCAGTCGTTTCCAGCTACAATAGTCATTTACAACATTAACAATGACTACACTGTGTTTCTGATCAATTTGATGTTATTTTAATGGACAAAAAATTGGCTTTTCTTTCAAAAACAGCTACATTTCTAAGTGACCCCAAACTTTTGAACTGTAGTGTATCTGCATAGAGGAAAACGTCACATGTACAGGCAGATTTCAGATCATTTACAGTAGAAAGAAAAGTGGACCCAGCACACTCCCATGGGGTACCCCACAGTTCAAGGTTTTGTCCCATCGAACATCCACTATGTATTTTCTTCCTTGGAGATAAGAGCTAACCCATTTTATGGCTGAGTTGTTAAAGCCCATGGCTCTTAGTTTGATTAACCTCTATGGGCTAGGTGGGACGCTAGCGTGCCACCCGTGGTGCACTCCATCAACAGCAGGTGCATTTCAAGAGCGGCAAATTTGAATCCAAATAAATGTCAAAATTCAAATTTTTCAAACATACAACTATTTTACACCCTTTGAAAGATAAACATCTCCTTAATCTAACCACGTTTTACGATTTCAAAAAGGTTTTACGGCGAAAGCATAAATTTAGAGTATGTTAGGACAGTACATTTACAAGAGTTGTGTGTAGTGTTTTGTCAAGTCAAAGACAGGGTCACCAAAACCATAAAACCAGCTAAAATGATGCACTAACCTTTTACAATCTCCATCAGATGACACTCCTAGGACATTATGTTAGACAATGCATGCATTTTTAGTTCTATCAAGTTCATATTTATATCCAAAAACAGCGTTTTACTATGGCATTGATGTTGAGGAAATAGTTTCCCTCCAATAACCGGCAGTCAAGTCAGCGTCACAAATTAAATAATTAAAATTAGAAAACATTGGTAAAATATTATATTGTCATTTAAAGAATTATAGATTTACATCTCTTGAACGCAATCAACTTGCCAGATTTAAAAATAACCTTACTGGGAAATCACACTTTGCAATAATCTGAGCACTGCGCCCAGAAAAATACGCGTTGCGATACAGACTAGACGTCATGTTGGGGAGATCTAAAATCGAAAATACTATGTAAATAATGCATTACCTTTGATTCTCTTCATCAGATGTCACTTCCAGGTATCACAGGTCCATAACGAATGTAGTTTTGTTCAAAAAAGCTCATCATTTATGTCCAAAAATCTCCGTCTTGTTAGCACATGATCTAAGCCAGCCGGACTTCTCGTCATGAACGAGGGGAAAAAATATATTTCCGTTCGTTCAAACATGTCAAACGTTGTATAGCATAAATCATTAGGGCCTTTTTTAACCAGAACATGAATAATATTCAAGGTGGACGAATGCATACTCTTTTATAACGTATTGGAACGAGGGTACCCAACATGAACTCGCGCGCCAGGTGTCTAATGGGACATCATCGTTCCATGGCTCTTGTTCGGTCAGATCTCCCTCCAGAAGACTCAAAACACTTTGTAAAGGCTGGTGACATCTAGTGGAAGCAATAGGAAGTGCCAAAATATTCCTCAGCCCCTGTGTTTTTCAATGGGATAGGTTTAAAGGCAATACAACACATCAGGTATCCACTTCCTGTCAGAAAATGTCTCAGGGTTTTGCCTGCCAAATGAGTTCTGTTATACTCACAGACACCATTCAAACAGTTTTAGAAACTTTAGAGTGTTTTCTATCCATATATAATAAGTACATGCATATTCTAGTTACTGGGTAGGATTAGTAACCAGATTAAATCGGGTACATTTTTTTTATCCAGACGTGCAAATGCTGCCCCCTAGCCCTAACAGGTTAACAGAATCACGTGATCCACTGTATCAAATGCCTTTTAAAGATCTAGCATAACCATACCACAAACTTTCCCTCCATGGAACGTGATTTCTTGAAGCCAGCTTGGAGCTCATATACTGTAGTAGGTTATCTAAGGAACTATTCCTGTCAGTCTGCTTAAACAATCTTTTCCATGACCTTCAATAAAATACACAGGATTGAGACAGGCCGATAGTTTCCATGATCCAGTTTATTCCCTTTTTATATAGAGGAATGACCCTTGCAAGTTTTAGTTGACTGGTTAAAATTCCTAGTTTAAAAGACAGATTTACAATGTGAGTTATGCAGGGGGTGATAATTACCTCAGCATCTCTTAGAAATCTGGCACGAATGTTATCAAGGCCAATTCCATTGGCATGGTCAAGTTTTTTCAGCTTCTGTAGCACAGTTGACTCAGACACTTTTTCGATTAAAACTCGAAACTGCTGGGCTTGACTCTCCCCATCCAGGCTGTATCACATCCTGCCGTGATTGGGAGTCCCATAGGACGGCGCACAATTGGCCCAGCGGCGCCCGGGTTTGGCCGGGGTAGGCCATCATTGTAAATAAGAATTTGTTCTTAACTGACTTGCCTAGTTAAATAAAGGTTGAATATATATATATTTTATATAACAACCTGATTGACAAGGTAACTTGCTAAACAATGTGTTAGCTATAGTTGTGAAGTAGCTTTTCAGACTGTCTGCAACCATGGTCTTGTCTGATGTAACCTTTCCTCCAATGTCCAGGCTAAGATTTCGAGCTTTGTTCTTTAATCTGTTAGTGTAACCTAACAGCTTCAGACACATCAATATTTTACTCGGATTGTTCCTGTTCTCACCTATTTTGTCATTAAAACAATCTTTCTTGGCCTTCTCTATCATCCTGTTAGCCTCATTTCGTAATTTCTTATAGTCTATAAAAACGTAATCTGCCTTGGATTTCCTGAACTCCAGAAAGAGTTCATTTCTTAGCTTAATTGCCTTTAAAATGTTATTGTTTATCCATGGTTCTGTTCTTTGCTTAAAATTCATATTTTTTTTATCTGGAGCCAGCTTGTCAACAGCATCTAAAAACAATTATTTAAAATTGCCCCAGGCATTTCCACCTCATTGCATTTCAATACAGTAGACCAGTCCAATTTGCTCAAACAATTAACAAAAGCATCTGCACTATAGTTCTTCATAGACCACATTTTTATTGAGTTATGACAATTAAAAACTTTTTCTGAACCTTCCTACTACAAAAAATTATGGAATTATCACTGAGCCCATAGTTTACATTACATTTTAGTCATTTAGCAGACGCTCTTATCCAGAGCGACTTACAGTAGTGAATGCATACATTTCATTTTTCTTCTCCGTACTGGTCGCCCATGGGAATTGAACTAACAACCCTGGCGTTGCAAACACCATGCTCTACCAACTGAGCCACACAGGACCACACTGAGCCACACGGGACCATACATCTACACTGTTTGACATCCTTGATCTATCCAACACCAACACAAGGTCAAGGATGGTTTGGGTAGAAGGGCAGACCCTGGTGGGCTCATTAATCAGCTGGTGTAAGGCAAACAGATTAAAACAATTATTAAAAGCTTTAAAAGTAACATTGTCCTTTTTAAGCATGTCTGTATTAAAATCACCAGTAACAATAACCTCTGATTTACCAAAATCTGTACAGTTAGAGCAAGTCACCTCCAACAATTCATAAAACTGGTCTTGTAGTCTGTAACAGGTTCTGACTATAATGGGTTTACATTTTGGTAATAGAATGTCCAGCGACACAGCTTCAGTCTCATCATGGCTTAAAACTAAATCTGTAGTTGAACCCAATATTTGATCTTACATAAGTACAAACTCCCCCGATTTGCGATTGCGGTCTATTCTAATTACTATATAATTTTTATTTTCAATCTCAGCGTTTTTTATCGAACTATCTAGCCATGTTTCAGTAAAGCAAAGCACTCCCACCTTAGAGTTACTGGAGAGTAGGCGAATTTCCTTGATCTTGGGAGGTTAGTACATTGGTAATGCCTGAGTTGGGTGGTGAGATAATAGCATTAACTAGTTTTTGCTGATTCATCCATATAATACAGATGCGGAATAGATCCAAATGGTGTGAACATAGTTAGCTGGATGTGATGGTCTGCCTTTTCCTCCAAGTTGAAAAGACAACCATGACCACAACCGTAATCTTTGAACACAGAAATGAGTTCTCTCCAAGGCATGGTAGATGTACTGTAACCTCAAAGCATTTCCTTTTATCCTCCCTTCGTCAACGGGGTATGTACTGTGTTTTGTGTTTGCACCATTTAGTCTTTCAGCGAGTGGCAGTGACACATCAGTGAACACATTTCAGTGAGATTGAGATTTTATCATTTTCAGACAATGCCTGTGTATGTAGAGGTTACAGCTCTGGACAACCATGCTATGAAGTACAAGTGGCTTTGAAGTCTGCCCAGACAAAGTAGGCAGTATAAGCAACAACAGGGTTCCACTAGCTACACAGATTAAAAGATTGTCTATGAGAATGTTCACACATCTCTGTCACACTAGATGACAATGTTTCTCATTTACAAGGAAGTGCTGGGTTGTTTAGACACGTAGGAATGCGTATTAAATATCTGTGTTAAGGCTTTTGGAGATATGAAATTCAAATTAGATTGTTGGACAGGAAATGTATTCTCCTGGTGGCTATTCACACTGTAATCTGACAATGAGAGTCAAAACTAGATTATATAAGTCACCTTGGATAAGAACACATTTTTAGGCAATGAATAATTAAAATAGCTTTACAGTGCCTTCAGAAAGTATTCACACCCCTTGACTTTTTCCACATTTTGTTGTGTCACAGCCTGAATTTAAAATGTATTAAATTGAGATTTTATGTCACTGGCCTACACACAATACCCCATAATGTCAGTGGAATTATATCTTTTTTTAATTTTTACAAATGAATGAAAACTGAAAAGCTAAATAAGTATTAAACCCCTGTGTTATGGCAAGCCTAAATAAGTTCAGGAGTAAAAATGTCCTTAAGTTACATAATAAGTTACATAATAAATTGCATGGATATAAAGGAAACGGCTCAGGGATTTCACCATGAGGCCAATGGTGACTTTAAAATGGTTACAGAGTTTAATGGCTATGATAGGAGAAAATTGATGATGGATTAACAATGTTGTAGTTACTCCACTTCTAACATAAATGACAGTGTGAAAAGAAGGAAGCCTGTAGAGAATACAAATATTTCAAAACATGCATCCTGTTAGCAAAAAGATACTGAAGTAAAACTGCAACGAATGTGGCAAAGAAATTTACTTTATGTCCTGAATACAAAGTGTTATGTTTGGGGCAAACACAACACATCACCGAGCACCACTCATCATATTTCCAAGCATGGTGATGGCTGCATCATGTTATGGGTATGCTTGTCATCGGCAAGGAGTAGGGAGTTTTTTTAGGATAAAAAGAAACAGAATGGAGCTAAACACAGGCAAAATTCTAGAGGAAACCCTGGTTCACAATGCTTTCCAAAAGACACTGGGAGACAAATTCACTTTTCAGCGGGACAATAACCTAAAACACAAGGCCAAAGGTACACTGGAGTTGTACATTTTAATGTTCCTGAGTGTTACTGAGTGGCCTGGTTAAAGTTTTGTCTTAAATTGGCTTGAAAATCTATGGCTAGACTTGAAAATGACTGTCTAGCAATGATCAACAACCAACTTGACAGAACTTGAAGAGTTTTTAAAACAACAATGTGCAAATAATGTACAATCCAGGTGTGCTGTAATCACTACCAAAGGTGACTCAGGTGTTGTTTTTTTTACAAATGTTGGATTTTTTTCCCCACTTTGACATTAAATGGTATTTTGTGTAGATCGTTGACAAAAAATTACAATTAAATCCATTTGAATCCCACTTTGTAACACACCAAAATGTGGAAAAAGTCAAGGGTTGTAAAGTTACTGTAAATGTCGAGCCTCAACACTGTCCTTGATACTCTGGGGCTCAAGGTCATCCAAGAACATTCTAGTAGTAAAAAGTTGAATGTCAGTTTCCTTGATGAATGAGCCCTTCAAATGAATAAAGCCACCTTGATTTAAAAGACTGCCATCTTCGGATTTGTCTGAGGCCTAGTGTCCTTTATGGTTGCGCCCTCTTTGAAGTTAAGATGAGAAACAATTGACTTCATACATGAAAGATATAAATCTTCAAAGGTCTCGGGAGGCCTTGGGGTTGTTTTTAAATCCCCCCTAGTTGCTCTAGGCAGGGGAGCTATGTTTGATGGAGACCAAGTCACTGCTGGTTGAGAAATGCCTCCTCCTACACTGTGAGAAGACAGACTGCCAGCTCCACAGCACTCCTCTCTCAACAATGGATGCTTAGGTCTGACATTCTCAGCCGTCTGACTGTGTTGTTCTCAAGTCAAATCCAACTCTGTGAACTGCACCATTGTGGACGATTAATATGCTTCAATTCAATGTCACTAAAGTTTTCTAACAAAGTTTTCCATGCCCTTCCAAAAGTAAGCAAGTGAGACAGAGACATACGTATTTATGTTTTAGAAGGATTATAATGGAATAAGCCAGTACTGGCAGAAAACTGCTCATATACGGCACACGCATTTTTTTTTTACAACATATTTTAGAGCTGCTAACCTCAAGTGCTGTTTGGTTGTCTATTCGGCCCTATGTTTATCTGTAAGTCAAACGTTTCAGTCCAACACTTCTCAAATATAACAACATCTCCAGATGTAATTTCAGTCACAAGACATTAACTTAGAGACCACAGGCCTAAATTGGAGTGGAATGATGTTTTTAGAATTTTTTACAAATTAATCAAAAATGAAAAGCTGAAATGTCTTGAGTCAATAAGTATTCAGCCCCTTTATTATGGCAAGCCTAAATAAGTTCAGGAGTAAAAATGTGCTTAATTAACAAGTCTCATAAGTTGCATGGACTCACTCAATGTGCAATAATAGTGTTTGACATGATTTTTGAATGACCATCTCATCTCCATACCCCACACATACAATTAATTATCTGTAAGGTCCCTCAGTTGAGCAGTGAATTTCAAACACAGTTTCAACCACAAAGATGGGAGGTTATCCAATGCCTTGCAAAGAAGGGCTCCTATTGGTAGAACGGTACAAATAAAAAAAGCAGACATTGAATATCTCTTTGAGCATGGTTATTAATTACACTTTGGATGGTGTATCAATACACCCAGTCACTACAAAGATACAGGTGTCTTTCTTAACTCAGTTGCTGGAGAGGAAGGAAACCGCTCAGTGATTTCACCATGATGGTGACTTTAAACAGTTACAGAGTTTAATGGCTGTGATAGGAGAAAACTGAGGATGGCTCAACAACAACATTGTTGTTACTCCACAATACTATCCTAATTGACATAGTGAAAAGAAGGAAGCCTGTACAGAATAAAAAGATGTGGCAAAGCAATTCCCTTTTTGTCTTGAATACAAAGTGTTATGTTTGAGGCAAATCCAATACAACACGTTACTGAGTACTACTCTCCATATTTTAAAACATTGTGGTTACTGCATCATGTTATGGGTATGCTTGTAATCGTTAAGGACTGAGGAGTTTTTCTGGATTTTTTTTTTTAGGTAAGCACAGGCAAAATCCTAGAGGAAAACCTGGTTCAGTCTTCTTTCCACCAGACACTGGGAGATGAATTCACCTTTCAGCAGGACAATAACCTAAAACAAAAGGCCACATCTACACTGGAGCTAAGCACAGGCAAAATCCTAGAAGAAAACCTGGTTCAGTCTGCCTTCCACCAGACACTGGGAGAAGAATTCACATTTCACTAGGACAATAACCTAAAACACAAGGACAAATCTACAGTGGAGTTGCTTACCAAGAAGACAGTGAATGTTTTTGTTTTGAGTAGCTGAGTTACAGTTTTGGCTTAAATCTACTTGAAAATATATGGCAAGACCTGAAAATGGTTGTCTAGCAATGCTCAACAAAGAATTTGACAGAGCTTGAATAATTGTTTTTATGAATAATGGAAAAATGTTGCACAATCCAGGTGTGGAAAGCTCTTAGAGACTTACCCAGAAAGACTCAGCTGTAATCATGCCAAAAGTGCTTGTACAAAGTATTGACTTGAGGGTGTGAATACTTATGTAAATGAGATATTTTTGTATTTCATTTTTCAATAAATTTGTTTTCTCTTTGTCATTGTGGGATATTGTGTGTAGATGGGTGAAAAAAAATCTATCAAAAAATGTATTTTGTGTCTCCTCCACATTCTTAGCAGATGTTAATGTGAGTGTAGCGAAACGCTTGTGCTTCTAGTTCCAACAGTGCAGTAATATCTAACAAGTAGTCTAACAATTTCCCAACAACTACCTAATGCACACAGATCTAAAGGGGTGAATGAGAATATGTACATATAAATATATGGATGATTGATGGCCGAGCGGCATAGGCAAGGTGTAATAGGTATAAAATACAGTATATACATATGATGTGAGTAATTCTGGTAGTGGTAGTTCTGAAGGTTCTGTAACTCTAGGAGCATGGATGGGCATTAGTTAACACATTCATCGCTCTCCATGTTTATAGTGAAGAGGACTTCTAATGGAGCTGGCCCATTTTATTAAAAACAACCCACTGCCGTTTCACTTGATGCAGTATCTTCTCCCTCCCTTTCTTTGCCAAGATGCTTGTCATCTCTTCTGCTGCACTTTTATTGAATCATCACTTTAGTAGCCCATAACCGCCTGTCTTTTTTTTCTCCTCTTTTTTTTTAAATTGATTGTCCTGGAAAGTGACCTCTAAGAAATTTATGACACAGCTCCTTTGATTTGGAGGTCTAATCATAAATGTAATATATTCTCTGATATATGAGATTGTATCATAGCCATATAAAACGAGTTCTATTTGCATCAAAGAAAATAAGCTTTCCCTTTGAACGTTCATTTATCTAATATCTTTTTTTCATTTCAGCTGCCGATGTTTAATCTTTTAATTCTTTGTAGAAGCCATAACATCATTTTTGCCAAGTGTAAGGCTGGATTTAAGCTGATAACATTTTCTCAAAAACAAGAGTCTACAGTCCTGCTGCAAATAGGACAAATTAGATAGGACAAATGCTTCGTTATTAATTGTGCTTTCTTCGTCAATTAATTTAACCATTTGATTTTCACCTATATCATTGATCACTAATTAATTTGCTGATATATTTGAAATAATTTCATCCTTGTCTTTGCAGGAGTTATCCGCGAGAGTTACCAGAAGGGGCGTGACCAGCTGGTCCCTGTCACACTGCTGGCCATCGCTGTCATCCTGGCCTTCGCCATGGGTGCCATCTTCTCTGGTATCCTCGTCTACTGTGTGTGTGACCACCGGCGACGAGACATTGAGCTGTCTGGGCGTAAGGACAAAGACCACGACAGGAGGGGCTCCATGAACAGCGTGACCAAGTTGACAGGCCTGTTTGAGACCGGGGCCAAGGACAGTCGCCCAGAGGCCATCCTCACCCCGCTCATGCACAACGGCCGCCTCACCAATGGTAAGATTCTGATCAAAGCCGACCAGCACCACCTGGACCTGGCTGGCATGCCCACCCCAGAGTCCACCCCCATGCAGCCCCGACGCAAGCCCAGCCGGGGAAGCCGCGAGTGGGAGAGGAACCAGAATCTGATCAATGCCTGCACCAAGGACCTGCAAACCATGGGCTCCCCAGTCATCCCCACTGACCTGCCCCTGAGGGCCTCCCCAGGCCACATCCCCAGTGTGGTAGTGCTTCCCCTGCCACAGCTCCAGCATCAGCAGGCCTACCAGCATGAGTATGTAGAGCAGCCCCACCGCAGCGACCTCAGCCAGATGAGCCTGGGTGACCAGGGTGCCACACTGGAGTACAAGGCCCTAAAGAGCCCCTGCCACAGCCTCAACCTGGTGGAGAGCGACGGACTGCCGCCCCGAGTGCCCCAAAGGGAGGCCTCCCTCACCATCCCCCCTGCCGTGCCCCAGATGGGCAAGCGGCTCGAGGTGCACTCCTCCGTCTATGGCCATGAGTACAAGCGGGGCTACCCGATGAGTGCCCAGAAAGGCTCTGCCCTCAAAAAGCACAACACCAACTCGTCCAACTCCTCTCACCTGTCCAGACACCAAAGTTTTAACCACGTGGAGTCGCCGCCCCCCGCCCCACAGAGGGTGGACTCCATGCTCATGAATTCCCAGGGGATGTCCCACTCCCGACAGCCCAGCATGAGCTCTTACGGTTCATTGCCCCGGACCGGGGTCAAACACCTCAAGCCTGACGTACCGCCCAAACCCTGTTTAGTGTCCCTCTCAACGAAAGTCAATTCCAATGACTCCTGCACATAATCAGCACGCTTAGAATACAGAACAGGAAACACAATTGCATCTCCTTTTGTCCTTGGTCTGTGTACAGCAAACACAACACACTTTTTTAAAGATTTTTTTTCTTCTTTTATATATATGTAAATATTCTACAAATGGTTAATGTTAAGCTCAGGCTGTTGACTCCCAGTTCCTCAGAAACACGTGAACACTTGCTACTGAGAAGAAAATGACTTTCATGAATATTTAATTGACAAGCAACAGTCACCCCTGTAGCATTCAAGACGGTGGCTGTGTTGGACTTTTGAACACTATGACTTGACTGATGTTTTGTTTTCTTAACTGACTGCTAAACGCACATAGACAGTGAGAGAAAAGTGGAGCAATTATATAGTGGAGACTGGGGTGTTCTCCCAGCAAGCACTTGGGCACAGCGAGCTCCGACTGGAATGACAGCTTCAGTTTACGTGGAAAACTGTGAAATGCCTCTCAGTGTTACAGCTACTGGACACAGCAATCAAGTTCTGCGTTGGTTGAAAAAAGCCTTGGTCTGAGAATCTTCTACTGCATTGGTTACTGAATAACACATGACTGTTAATAGTAATAGCTTGTTGTATTTATTTTTAATAAGTGCTTTTGAAGAAAATACTGACATTTTAGGCTCAGAGAGAAGAGTTATTTAAATATGAATTAATCAACAATGAAATTATTTAAAGTCAATCAACTGGAGCCAGTACAACTTTCTTGACACAAAAGGTCCACTAAGTCTTCAAGCGCCTTGGGTTTTTGAAGCTTGGGATATATGTGACCTCTGTATGGAGGATATATTTATTTAACTGTGCCAGATGGGACCTACATGATGGAGCAGAACCTCCCATGTTAAAGAAGTCAGAAAAATACAAACAAATAGAACTCCTGAAACTCACTCCCTCGATCACTCCTCCATGGGCATCTACATACGTTTGGCACTGTGGTTTTGCAGTCAGTCTCTCTCTCCCGGTTGGCTTCTGGCTCACTGTGTATTAACAAGGTTCACTCTTGCATATAAAAGTGCAAAGGGAAAAAAACGTGGAATTCCCCACATGAAAAAGAGAAGCGTGAGGATGTTGGGCGCTCTGCCAGGTGTGGAGAGCGGCCATTTTGGCAGGTACTGAAATGTCTTGTTTTCTCTAGGCGCATCATGCAGTCCTCTGATTGAATTACATCTGTTGATAGCCTGTTTCTCTTCCACATGTAAAGTTGTGCCTTACACCCTGAGTAGTGACATTTTCTTTAGCTGGTAACTATGTCTCCTCTTTGTATTTTCTTATGTCATCTTTCACTGGTTTGATAAAGGCAAATAAAGAATGTGTTCTTGTTGTAATTCTGTTCCCTAGAAATATACAGACCTATTCTTCTTTGTGGTTCATTTCTGATAGTGCCAATGATGTGCTTAAAGCAACCCTTTTTGTTGTGCTGGCAATGTCGATGAAGTTGTTGTGTGTTGAATTTTTTACTTTGCTGTTTGATTGGAGGGATTAATGTTTGTTCTTGAAATGGCCTCTTAGGGTCTTGCTGGTGCACAGCAATAATCAAACACTAACATATGAAAAACACACCAGTAGACTGTACAGACATGGCACCAGGTTCCTAGTGGACATGATAACACTTCAGTTTCTAGGCAGTGAAAAGCAGGCTGGTTCCTGTGATAGAAAAGAGTTAAAAAAAATATTAGGAGATGTTTTTTAAAAACACATGTTCCAGGGCGATTAGAGTAATTTAATTTGAACTAACTCTCTTTATCAAGGTCTTATGAATGAGAGTTTCATTGACCAATCTGATCACATTTTTATTGATCACATCTCCCCAAATCAACAGAGCACTCCTTTAGTATTGTGTGTAGATAGGTGAGTTTCTTGATCTCAAGCAGATTTCCATTTACAATGGAGGAAAGCCAACTATTTCTCATCCACAGCCAATGCAAGAAGAACGAGTAGGATATTTCCACTTCTGAGGCATATACAGTATGTGTTAATTGAACTAACGTGTACATAGATGCTTATAGGGTTCGATTGCAGCGACTGCGACATGCATCATGATCAGATTAGGTTTAGTAAAGGAAAGGTCATTTGAACTTTCCACCCCGATAGTGCAGATTGCATCTCTAGCCACGGTCTACATGGCTACTGTGGAAAGTGTGTCTCTTTGGTGTGTGTGCCTTTGTCTTTCACCCTTGCTATACACTGCTAGATGCAACTGAGACAGACTCAACTCGTTTTGAACTCTGTAAGCTTGTAAGATATTGTGATGTCACAAGGTTTTTTGCCCTACTCCACTTAACATCTGATTCACAGCTTAATGTATGTTGTAAAAAACATTCTCTTTAATAAATGCAAAATGTAATAAAAAAAAATATATTGTCATGAAGATGGTTGTATTTCCGTGATTTGAGAGCAAAACATACTATAAAAAAGATGCTTGCTCTGATGTTAGTACAACAGAACAGATAAAATGCTTTTAACTTATGGGAAAATACAGCTAACTTCCGTGCTATGGTTCTTATTTATGCTAAGAGTACAGGAGGTAGCACTTTAAAACCTATGTTATGTTGATCCAAGATATTTTGGAGAATTGTTGGCAGTATTTCAGTGTGAATAAACAGGCTGATAAGAATCAGTCTGGAGCCATTAACTGGTTTACAGGTTGGAGTCATTCATTCAACATCACCTTTATGATATGAAGGTGAGTCACTAATGCGTAGAGATTAGGTTACAAGGATGTGATGCTAACATTAAGGGTCCTTGTTCTCTCACAATCTTGTATTGTTCATTCACCTTTATATTACCTTTGAGTCACATTTTCACCACTAATATAGCAATACGGTCAGTGGTAGAGAGCACAATAAGTACACAATCAGCTCTTTTCCATAGTAAGTTAAAAAAGGACACTGGAACAGCTCCATATCATCACAAATTCAAAGCAAACGTTATCTTATGCAACTACCATATGTCTTTGTGTTTGTTAAACCAGTTAAACAGATATGTTCAGGAACAACAAAGCTTTTGGAAAAAATACACATAGAGAGAGATCAGGGCCTGCTAATAAACAGACAAATTGCTCACAGCCCATTGCTGGATATAAAATGACAATGTAATATAAGGTAATGTATATGTACACTACATGACCAAAATTATGTGGACACCTGCTCGTTGAACATCTCATTCCAAAATCATGGGCATTAATATGGAGCTGGTCCCCCCTTTGCTGCTATAACAGCCTCCACTCTTCATGGAAGGCTTTCCACTAGATGTTGGAACATTGCTGCAGGGACTTGCTTCCATTCGGCCACAAGAACATTAGTGAGATCAGGCACTGATGTTGGGCAATTAAGCCTGGCTCGCAGTCGACATTCCAATTCATCCCAAATGTGTTCGATGGGGTTGAGGTCAGGTATCTGCAGGCCAGTCAAGTTCTTCCACACCAATCTCGACAAACCATTTCTGTATGGACTTCGCTTTGTGCACGGGGGCATTGTCATGCTGAAACAGGAAAGGGGCTTCCCCAAACTGTTCCCACAAAGTTGGAAGCACAAAATCGTCTAGAAAGTCATTGTATGCTGTAGCATTAAGATTTCCCTTCACTAGAACTAAGGGGCCTAGCCCGAACCATGAAAAACAGCCCCAGAACATTATTCCTCCTCCACCAAACATTTGGCACTATGTATTTGGGCAGGTAGCGAACCCAGATCCGTTCATCGGACTGCCAGATGGTGAAGCGAGATTCATCACTCCAGAGAACATGTTTCCACTGCTCCAGAGTCCAATGGCGACGAGCTTTGCGTCACTCCAGCCGACGCTTGGCATTGTGCATGGTGATCTTAGGCTTGTGTGCGGCTGTTTGGCTATGGAAACCCATTTCATGAAGCTCTCGACGAACAGCTATTGTGCTGACGTTGCTTCCAGAGGCAGTATGGAACTCGCTAGTGAGTGTTGCTACCGAGGACAGAAGATTTTTACTCCCTACGAGATCCAGCACTCGACGGTCCCGTTCTGTGAGCTAGTGTGGCCTACCACTTCGCGGCTCAGTCGTTGTTGCTCCTAGACATTTCCACTTCTCAATAACAACACTTACAGTTGACCGGGGCAGCTCCAGCAGGTCAGAAATTTGACAAACTGACTTGTTGAAAAGGTTGCATCCTATGACGGTGCCACGTTGAAAGTCACTGAGCTCTTCAGTAAGGCCATTCTAATGCCAATGTTTGTCTATGGAGATTGCATGGTTGTGTGGTCAATTGTATGTTATGCCTGTCAGCAACGTCGATTAATTTGAAGGGGTGTCCACATACTTTTGTATATATAGTGCATCTGATAATGGACAAAGAAAAATAGGCACGTAATAACATTTGCTGCATGTTATAAATACTCTCCTGGAAGAAAACAAATATATGGGAATTCTGTTTGGATCGTGATCTACTGTGACACAACGGCGGGACTACTCGATAGCTTCAGTGTTTGCCAGTAAACGCACAAGCACAGACATAACACCCCCCTTCCACCACCACGTCTCCAATCCCTGCTGGCAAGGCTCTGTGCTCATTTTGAGTTCTGCTGCCCCACAATCTGTGGTCACAACAAGCTTAGTGGAGTAATCCTTGACCTCTCATCCAGCTATCAGTTCCCACTACTGATACATCTCGTAATGCCCTACATCCTCTTAGTATGTGTGACATTCCCTGCCACTGGTCCACTGTTTCAGCCAAAAGAGTAACCATCACAGAGACTATACAGTACAACAATGTCCCTCTTAATGTCCCTTTGAATTAATACAGTTCAACAAGTCATTAACTACCAATGGCCCCTTTAATGATAATTTTCACTGGTTTGTTGTGGTTTATTTCTCATAATGGTATTGTGTGTCTATTTTACAGTGTATGATTGTGAAGCACGGTCCCTAAGTCCTCTACCCTATTCAACCTCCTGCTAGCCCAAACCACAGGAGGAAAACCTAACACAAAGCAAAACTGAGAATGGAATGTAAAATCAAGAATCTATGATGTTGGTGGCTGGCACATAATGATTGCTTATATGAATTCCTATGTCATGCGTATTCAAGACACAACATCCCTGAGAAATCTCTATCAGAATCACACAAAAGAAGAAGAGCATGCTGGGGCCCCTTGACAATTAGGTACTACAACTGTGGCATTGAGATTTTAGAACACAAATAAAAAGAGGGAAGGTTGATGTGACATGTGCAGGACAGGGTTGTTCCATTGTTTAATTTGAGGGCTTCATGGTGGTGGTGGGAAGAGGGGAATGAACTATGGGAATGAGGAGAGAAGAAGCATTCAGTGCAAATCTTGAGCACACATGTGGCTTAGCATAATGGTTGGCAGGGGGATCAAACGTGAGGGAGTAGAGCCGAGCAGAGCAGAGCAGAGCAGGGGGACTTGGACATGGTCCTCCCCCTCACTCAGAAGCCACTGCCTAGGACTGGGAGTGACTGACTGACTGGCTCTATCTAACAGGAGCAGGGGGGTAATCCTCGGAATAGGTTTATACGCTGAAACCTGACTAGGAGCAGCACAATGTCCTCATAACACTGTCATGATTAAATTAAGACCCTTTTCTATTGAAAATAACAGGGGCCCAGAGTTCTTCCTGGTAAGGTTGCATGGTCAGGAAGAACTCAGACCTCAAATCATGACAGTGTTTTCTGGGTATTCTGATGGCCACTCCAAGGTTCTTTCACGTGACAGTCCATTTTGTAGCATGATCAGGAACAAGCACCTGGTTCAAGAAGTGTGAAATAATAGATCTTAATGATTGTTTAATGAGTTTCATGCCTCATGATGATGGGTAATAGTAAGATATCTGGTTTGACTGGGATTATTGTCAGTCATCCCAATGGCAGTTGGCATTATGATGACCACTCTGATAAATTGTGACTGAATGTTGTTAAGGGTATGTATAGCTAGAAAGCGCAGACTGACCACTGTTCCCCTTCCTGTTGTAATTAACAGTGGTAGAGTGGGAGGTCAAAGGAGCGATGTAGAGAAACTCTCACCTCACTCAACTGACACAAAACTAAAAGAAACATAGAAATGTGAAAGTTATCACGTAACTGAAAATTGGTTGTGAAAGTTACATTTCCTACAGACACACTGGTTTTATCATATTGTTTCCTTTTCTCTGATTTCAAGATGTATGTTGTTCTATGGCTTTGTCATTCTATGATTTATTTATTTTATATAAAGTATCATTTCATATTTATTTGGTATAATTTTTTGCCCTACACTTTTCAGAGAGCTGCGTCAAGCTAGAGCAGTAAAGTACACTGACAAACAGTCACGGACATTATTAATGAGCGTGTCACCAGCACGGTGGCTGTGCGTGCCTTCAAGGCTATGGTGAAATGGATGGCATGATAAAGGACTATGAACACATTAGCTAGCATGGCATATTAAAGTCAAGAAGAACTGGCACCAGAATCATTCATCCACCTGTCTTGTCCGAAAGTCTACCAACATGGCCGTTTATCGAAGGATGCCAAATACCATTTGAGATACAGACACATAGTTGGAGCTGGTATGATTGATAGGACACGAACACATGCAGGGAAACATCTCACCTAACTTTAGATAGGGCCACAAAAATACTGCCTAGTGCAAAACTTTTGTCTGCAAACAAAATTGACACAAACAACTCCCCAATGGTCAGACACATTTTGCACTTCCATGCCATGTAATTATCTCAAACTGACAAAACAAACAAAATTATACACAAACAGACACTTGAACAACTGCCTGTCTGTCACCCAATTACAGAGTCCTGAATGAACAGAGCTAATCCACCACCATTCCACTAATAGGAATCACTTACTGCATCTTCATACATTTATTTTTCTACCTTTATTTAACTAGGCAAGTCAGTTAAGATCAAATTCTTATTTTCATTGATAGCCTTGGAACAGTGGGTTAACTGCCTTGTTCAGGGGCAGAACGACAGATTTTTACCTTGTCAGCTCGGGGATTTGATCTTGCAACCGCCCCAGTGACATCCCCTCTGCTATCAGGCCTTGTCTGATGTCTCTGTACCCAGACTTGCTGTGGGTGTGTGTGTGTGTTCATCTCCCAGGTGTATAGTGGAAAGATATCATTGACCTTGGATTCAATCACCTTGGATATCATAAGGTGAATGCACCAATTTGTAAGTCGCTCTGGATAAGAGCGTCTGCTAAATGACGTAAATGTAAATGTGTTGCTTTCTCTTCAGACTAAGAAAGTGAGATGAAACGTTGGTGTGAAGAGTTCTAACAACACCAAGTCGCAAAAACCCTAGCTACTTGTCAAGATGTATTGTTCTCCATGTTGTGAAAGGATTTTCAACTTGGCATCTGTTCCAAAACTGAGATTACCCTCGCTAGCTACACCATGTACCTGCCTTACCTTGCCCCGTGCCGCTGCCTGCCGTGCTGTTATGATGCTCTGCTATATTTACTACACATTACAACTCATTGTTGATAATCATTCTAAGGATTACTTGGAGGTAGTCACATGATGTGTGACGAGCAAAAACTAAAGCCAAACTATCTGGCCAGGCCTGCACCCTGTTGGAATACATCCCCACTGGACACGCAGACAGACATGGTGAATAATGGCCCCTCGTGCAACACCCCTCCTCCTTCCTTCTCTGCCTGCCACCACCCCTGTCACCTGATCCTGGCAGTATGGGGAACGGCTGTCATGTCTGTCCCCTCCCCTCCCCGCACACACCCACCCACACAGATACAGACAGACGCTCTCTCTCTCTCTCTCTCTCTCTCTCTCTCTCTCTCTCTCTCTCTCTCTCTCTCTCTCTCTCTCTCTCTCTCTCTCTCTCTCTATGTCTCTGCTATAATCAGGGGGGCACAGCTGTGGCCAGGGTCACCCAGGGCTGTAGAGATTACTCGTGGAGGATGACTGAGGAGCTGGAGGTCACCAGTGTCGTAATTATACGCCAGAGGTGGCCCGGCATGGAGCACTCCCATTGATTTTTATGTCACACAGGATGGAAATTCATGGATGAGATTTATTTCCGCAACCGATGAAAGATTTTGAAGTTGCCTAGTACAAGGTTAGGTATCATCATTATGATTTTGGCACGATTATGTTTTTATGTGTGGAAATTAATAAATTCAGAGATTTTGATAGACTGTCAAGTGTGTTTGGGAGGATTTCGATTCCCAAATATGGAGACGTGACTGAAGTTCAAATAATCACAGCCCCAAATTCAAGAGCTTACAATCAAAATCACTGAATATGAAATAATTTACTGTAGCACATGCATGACTAAAGGATTCAATGAATAAATCAACTCTTTAGTCTCATTTGTGATTATCTGACCGCAAACCAATTGTCTTATAATAAAGAGCTTATACCACACTAAGTCCTTATTGTAATTTCTGTGTCAAACCTATTTCATGTCATTACAAGGGAGTTCAAGGGGCCGGACAGATTCTAGGTGGATCATTAGTCACTTTTGACATTTAATATTGAGCCCTATGTGCCTGGGTCAAAAATAGTGCTTTACATAGGGAATAGGGTGCTATTTGGGACACAGCCCTGGTCTGAGGCACATTAGGGAGCGCAGAGTGAGTGCCTGAGACAACTCATCCTTATGACAATATGATTGGAACCAAACCCATTGGAGACGTTTATCCCATCACTTATTGCTATTTTTTCTTGTAATTATTATGGAGATTACTGTTAAGGGTTGTTCATTGTTTGCTCACAACCATTAAAGTGACAGATCATTGATAGATACAGGGGAGAATGATTTATTACCGCAATTCCATTGATTTAACACAGAATGTATTGTTGAAAAATAATTGTATGCAATCATGCTATATAGTAATATGTTGAGTTCCTATCTAATGCTGAAATATCAATGTGAGCAAAAATGTACAGAAATTAACAATTATTTCTTACACATTGATGTTGCATATTTACACTAATTCTGCACAATTTTTTCCAGAATTTATTTAATATTTTTTCCAAACGTCACACATCTCCCTCTCCATGCACTAATGCAGGTCCATGTGAGTCATAATGTGTGAGTTCTCAGATGTGTTGCTGTGCTGATGATGTGTGATGTGTGAGATAGTAGGGCTGAATACCATGACCAGGGCGGGCATGCGTTGGTTGGTTCCCAGCTGTGAGCTAGCTAGGGTTCTGTCTCGTCCTCCGTCCCCATCTCTTCTTCATCCATAATAGATGAGGGGGGTGAAACCTCCCAGGGGTCTGTCCTCTCCCTCTCCATCTCCCCAGCTGTTCTCAGCCAGGGCCCCATTTGCATGCATGCTTGTCCACTTGCATTCATTATGCTGACAATGCAGCTGATCCACTACGGCAAAGCACACATCACAGCCGCTCTCACCATGCTTCTATGGTACATATAGGCTAGTAGCACAAGGCCTGAACTAGTAGTGTACCTTTAGACAGCGTTGCACAGTACCGCAAAGATCACCTTCTAAATGGGCCATCTCTTAACGCCTCTGGAGATCAACTGCTATCCGCACACATCTACAGATACATGATAAGGCCAGGCAGGCTGGCTGGCTGGCTGGCTGGCTGTACATCTCCTACTACACCCAGATAATGTTATGTATTTCCTCCGCCCTGACTAGATGGAACAGTCAGAGGGGTGCTTTTTAATGGGGCTGGCTAGAGGTTTTCAGCCTTGCATAATGAAGTAACAAATACAGCTAGGATTATAGTGCAGCCAGGGATACCGTTGTCTCGGCTGGTGGACTGGAGATAGAGACCCTTGTGTCTTCATCTAGACTGATCTAGAGTGGCCCATGGATGATGTCTGGTGGGGGGCCATGGAGGCAGCCCTTCAGCCCAGACTGAGTCAATGTTCCCTGGGGTCAATCTGCCCTCCTCCCCCTGCAGATGGTGGAGCACTGGTGCTTTTCCCTGAAAACAACTAAATAAATTAAAACTTCAATAAATAGTCTGAAAACATGTCTCCATCCATAAAGTAAACCTCTCTAAGCAGTCTGAGAATTTCTGTAGTGCCTCCTCTTTTTATATATATAATGCTTGTCTATTAATATATTTTTTCTCAGTACAGTGAATTACTGGTGTCATAAACTTCTTATCATAATCAATACATTTGCACTCAGAACAGCCTCAATTCGTAAGGGAATGGACTCTACAAGGTGTCGAAAGCATTCCACAGGGATGCTGGCCCATGTTGACTCCAATGCTTCCTACAGCTGTGTCAAGTTGGCTGGATGTCCTTTGGGTGGTGCACCATTCTTGACACACATGGGAAACCGTTGAGAGTGAAAAACCCAGCAGCGTTGCAGTTCTTGACAAACTCAAACCAGTGCGCCTGGCACCTACTACCTATCATACACAATACATGTCTCAATTGTCTCAAGGCTTAAAAAAACCTTCTGTAACCGGTCTCCTCGTCTTCATCTTTTTATTTCACCTTTATTTAACTAGGCAAGTCAGTTAAGAACAAATTCTTATTTACAATGACGGCCTACACCAGCCAACGCTGGACAAATTGTGTGCTGCCCTATGGTACTCCCAATCACGGCCAGTTGTGATACAGCCTGGATTCAAACCAGGGTGTCTGTAGTGATCCCTCTAGCACTGAGATGCATTGCCTTAGACCGCTGCGCAACTCGAGAGCCCAATTCATTTGCACTGATTGAAGTGGATTTAACAGGTGACATCAATAAGGGATCACAGCTTTCAACTGGATTCACCTGGTCAGTCTATGTCATGGAAAGAGCAGGTGTTCATAATGTTTTTTACGCTCAGTGTATATTGCAATCTAGTTCTGATCTCTATTGCAATTATACATTTCAGAATCAAAATCTGTACTAAGCAGATGAAATCCTCCCAGTGGTTTTTTCACACGATTGGAAAAACATGTGGTCTTTAACACAAGGGGCACGCTGAAGAATGTACCCTTGCTAGGGATGGGGGAAAAGTGTGACACCAATCAGGCCCCCAAGGACTGGAATTGCCCAGGCCTGTTCTAGATGATTCTGTGCTTCCAACTTTGTGGCAACAGTTTGGGGAAGGCCCTTTCCTGTTTCAGCATAGAAATGCCTCCGTGCACAAAGCGAGGTTCATACACTTTGACATGTTGAGTTTATGTTCAGTGTAGATTCACAGTTGCCATCGAAGTCATTCCAAAGGGTAGGTTTAACAGAGCAAATTAAAGTTAACCATACTCTATAAGCCATATATCATAATAATACTATTTAGCCCTACATAGCATTTACAAATGTTAATACGATATCGGAATGAGAGTGAATAACAAAATCAATGAGGGCCCCCAGGAAGTCTGGGCCCCTGGGCATGTGCCCTGCATGCCCGGTCGGTAATTTGGCCATGATTACTACAAGTTTATATAGCTGGCTAGACTAACTACACTAATTTACCAATCTAAAAACTACCATGGGCTCATTAAGTGACTGTCAGTGAGTGACATATAAGAGGAAAACTGCTGATGCACAACCAAGTTTTGAAATTGCACTTTATGTATTCTAATATTCTAACCCTCAAAAGTAAGTTTAGACCCCGACTGAGTCCCTACATTTTATTTGTATTATTATTATTTGGTGTCCTCATACTGTATGTAGCTAGGGCCCTGCTTGCACTACGTACCTTTGATGTCATCTCAACTGCATTCCAGGTCATTTGGTTGTGTTATTAGATGAAGCACAGTGAGAACACATTAAGTTATTGTGCAGATACAACATATCTCACATTGTATTCCCATTTGAACTTTGTTGTACAGTGATAACACATTTAGATGACAACTAAACCAAAAATCAGACATTGTTTTTTTCCACTGGAATTGTTGATGGTTTTAGATGGTCGAAAGTATAGTGATAACACATTGTGAATTCAACAAACATCTGGCCGTCGCAACCAAATATTACCCACATTTCCATGTTGAAATTAAGTGGTGTTCCCAGTGGGATGGTAATTCACATTGGCTGAATGGGTAGTAATCATGCACGTTAAGTTACTCACACCTCACGTAGCTGCCGACCCTGCAGTGCCTCAGCCAAGCACATTATGGCATTATGTAGAGTAGACTGTAAGCACTGCAGACTTTATGTGTTGTCAGACCTACTCGTTTAGCAGAGAACTGTGGCTCTAGTCTCGCACACATACTTCAAACCTGTTAATATTGTGACATGTCCATGAGCCGATCATAGCACAGTAGCATCACAGAAAGAGGAATTAACTCTTCTGCAGTAAATGGATGATCCTTTTACTGGTGCACAGTAATATTTAACCATGATCGCCACTGCAGCATTGAGAGCACGCTAAGCTATAACTTACTTTAGCTTGACAGCAACAAAGCTCTTTTATCCACTACGTCAACATGGTACCGGAAAATGTTCATCAGACAATATAGCCTACTTTAGTAGCTAGTTATTTACCATCATTCACAGTCTTTTATTAGTAGTGTAGGCAAAACGTCCAATTTGCATGATCTTATTGTGACGACCCTCCCACTCTGTCTGCCGTATTCTTTCTCTCTGCTCTTGTTTTCCTTATTAGGATGTCGGTGGGCGGAGCTGGAAAGGTTGTCAGCGAAATGGGTGTGTCCCGGGGATAAATATACCTTTCCCCCATATATCGAGGAGACTCTCTCCACGCAGACACACATTTTTGTTGTGGCATTTTAAGGCTTCTTTGTGTTCATTTGTTTTGGCACCTCTCAACACCCCTCATTATCATCATCTATGCACTCATCCACTCACTTACACTACTGACTATACACACCATTGTCACTTATATATATATATATATAAATATATATATATATATTGCTTAATAAATATAATTTTGTTATTTCTTTATCTCCGCTTTGTCTCACTCTTTGTTACGGGCTATGAGCGGGTTCGTAACATTATGCAACTTACTAACTCAAAGTCGATGAGTTGTGTCACATCTATAACATCAGTGAAATACTGTAAAAGACCATGACCGTAACAGTTAAAGACCATGACCATTAGAGACCATGCCAAAAACAAATTCTAGGACTACTAATTTGAGGACTGATATTTTCTTTGCGTGGTCTAACATTCAAGTCTACAGAAGTGTAATGAGATGAGTACAGTTCTAATTGCTTGTTTCTGAGAAGTCCCAGTAAAATAAGGTGAAGGGGGATGAGAGTAGGGGTTAGTGAGGGGGAGGGCTTGGCTGAGCTGGGCTGAGGGAGGTAGTGTGTCGTGTGTGAGCACAGCAAGCGGCATGGCTCCTAACCAGCATTGTCAATCTCATTAGCACACTCATGCACATGCACACTTCCCTGCCTAGAAGCAATGACACACCTCCTTAATCTGCTCTTCATCCCACAATATCCTCCCACATACGCACAAACAAACACGCAAACACAAACAAGGAAGCATGCAAGCGCATGATAGCTACAGTACAGACACATGTACAAGCAAATACACAAGCACAAACAGGGACACAGGCAGAAAGAATGACTGGATCACACAGGCACAATTACAGGCACACACACACGCATGTTCGCACACTACTTAATAAATTGCATTTGGCACAGCAGTCCTGTAACAGCTGTCCTTCCACTTTGGTTGAAGACGGCATCATTTGGCTATTGAAAGATTTGTTCATTTCCAAATTAGGAGACACACTCATATTATACAGGACATAATAAAGACCCATAAATACTTAATTCCTGCATAAATAAATGAACAGAATAATAAATAAACAAGCAAGTTAGTTACAGCAAACAGCCAAACATACAGACTCAAACAAAGACTATGTATGTGGGTGTGCAAGGCAGGCACTGAACAGCAGGCCAAAACAACAAGTAGTAAAGTTGGACAACATTTTCATTTAACCTTTATTTAACTAGGCAAGTCAGTTAAGAACAAATTCTTATTTACAATGACAGCCTACCGCGGCCAAACCCGGACGACGCGGGCCAATTGAGCACCGCCCTATGGGACTCCCAATCACAGTCGGTTGTGATACAGTCTGGGATTAAACCAGGGTCTGTAGTGATGCCTCTAGCACTGAGATGCAGTACCTCAGACCGCTGCGCCACTCGGGAGACCATGGTATGGGGTAGATTTCAGTATTAGGAAGCTGCAGAAAGACAAAGATTCTGGAGTGAAGGATTCTTCTATGGTAAACAGGTGGAAAAATGTGCAGAGGCAATAGGATTTTCTCTCTGGAACCATAGGTACTTGGATTTGGGAAACAGGATTAGCTGGTGTGTAATAATATGGATGCTGTGGGGGTAGACTAAACTCTGGTGTGTGAGGGTTTAGGATGTTGTTTCAACGTAACGTGGCAACATAATGTGATGTGGAATCTTGGTGGAAAATACATTGGATTTGGAGAAGAAATGATCTACATAAACTGTTGTTTTGAGGGTTAAATTTCTACCACAGGATTATGTCATCATGGTAACCAGTACGTCGAACTGGCCTCACAACTACAGACCACGTGTATGGCGTTGTGTGGGCAAGCAGTTGGCCGATGTTAACGTTGTGAACAGAGTGCCCTATGGTGACGGTGGGGTTATGGTATGGACAGGCGTAAGCTACGGGCAACAAACAATTTGAATACACAGAGATACCGTGGCAAGGAGATATAAGAAAGCTCAGGAAATATTTTAGTTTTTTGGACACATATTTAACCCCTTTTTTTGTTTGAACAAAACTGCCTCCATACTTCCATACATTTTTTTTTACCTGTACCGGGTTACCTTAAGACGAGTCCCGTGACAACATTGTGTTCATGAGAGTCTAACCTTTCCATATAGTCTTCACATTAGTTAGCATAGGCTTTTCGGATGCTACAGCCGTTTTCATGAGAAGACCAATTTTTGGGATGTCTCCTGGTCTGACAAACAGCGCTGTAGCTCTGCCACTTCCACCACTGATGTGAAATACTGATATAGGCAGACGCGGTGGATTGAGATGCAGCCCACGCAAAAAAACGGATATCTCTAGCTTAAATTGATGGATTTTGATGTGGATTTTTTTATAACCTTAATGCAATTGACGCAGGGGTGGGTAAATAGACTCTTACAGGAAAAGTCCACCCACAACCATAATTCCTTTAATTTACAGTGTTAAATAACACTCAAAAGTGAGAACAATATTTTTTGTGAACACATTTTTATTTTCTCCTTATAACAAAGTTGGATAGCAACATGGAAAATCATTGTGGACATTTTTGCAGCTCAAGTTGACAACAACATCCACAGTGCAATGATCTCTCTAAGGGCTGGCTGGTTTGCTAGGTAGCAAATGTAGCTACACTACACACAATAATACCAAAGACAATATCAGCATGTAACGTAGCTAGTTAGCTGTAAAAACAAATTGCAATATCAATTTAGGAGTCTACAATCTCACCATGTTCAACCTGCAGATCGATGTGCCTCACAGAATGAAGTCTAACATTCGTATTGGCAGATCTACTTTTGAGGAGATGGGAAACATTGCCCTTGCTACGTCAAGCTCTGAGAGCTCTGCTTCAAGGAGTGAATGGGAGTCTATTGGGCACTAGCTCAAAAACCCAATATTAGAACGAATTTTCGTCAACAAGAAGTACAACATTACAAATATTTTCAAAGATATGAGATAATTAACTTGTTATCTGTAGTATCGTATAGCATTGGAATCGTGACATTACGTACTTTCAAGGAAAATAGGCACGTTTCTTGACATATCCCCTATTTTGAGAAGGGTTTGCTGTGACGATTAGCTTAGCAACCGCTTGTCACAGCATGACAACATGATTGCCATTGTTCACCAGTTTGCTGGGTGGGGCGTTATACGTTCCTTCATTAATTGTATTCCTATCTCCTTTCTTTAATATATGTGGCAACTGCACCATGCAATGCACCCTGGACTAAAGGAAAAATGTGCTAGACCCTCCATTAAATTACACATTTCTCGAGGTAGGAAAATCTCCAAAATATTATCAATGGCTCATTCGAGAGAATACATCTTGACATCGGCCAGTATTGAAATCTGACATGTATGATAGACATTTTCACTATCTAAAAGTCGTATTCCTATCAACTTCCAGTGTAGTGAGAGCGACTTTATCACAGCGCTACATAATACTGGCGGGATTTCTGCCTGCTTGAATGCCAATAACTCAGATACACATGAAAACATGAAATGACCCAGGGAACCGATAGAACATCACTCAGAAATGCATAAAATCAATATAGCATTCAAAATGGGTGAACCTTTCCAAAATAATAAATATTTTGGATTCACATCTCCATCTCAAAAAAAATATAAAAGTTAAAGAATAAGTTGAAATCAAATGAAACTGTATTTAAAGTGCTTTGAATGTTTGTCCAGTGTTGCTCAGTTGGTAGAGCATGGCACTTGCAATGCCAGGGTTGTGGATTCAATTCCAACATGGGACCAATAGTAAAAAGTACAAAAATGTAGATTGTAAATTAAGTTGCTTTGGATAAGTGTTTCTGCTAAATTACAAAAATATAAAGTATGATTTTGTCCTATTCTTAAATTTTTGGTTGAAATGGAGACGCTTGTAGAAAAACTGGAATCAAATCCAGACTCGGTGGCACAGATGGAGCTGTCGAAGCAGAAGATACAAGGTTTATATTTGTTTCCGTTGACAACCAAACACATTTCAATATCCCTTTTACAATTCGGTATATAGCAGTATTTTTAACGCATCTTTTAAATATATATTTTT
This sequence comes from Salmo salar, assembly GCF_965601325.2. NCBI lineage: Eukaryota > Metazoa > Chordata > Actinopteri > Salmoniformes > Salmonidae > Salmo > Salmo salar. Next base: position 6,419,073 of record NC_138310.1, read on the forward strand.
TTATTATTCACTGCAAACCCTACCACCCCTCCCCTAATTGGAGTAAACTATTAAACAACAACACTTAAGCTTCTACTTCCAGCTTATACATACTATATACAATTGAAGTCGGATGTTTACATACACCTTACCAAATACATTTTAACTACATTTATCACAATTCCTGACATTTAATCCTAGTTAAAATACTCTGTCTTAGGTCAGTTAGCATCACCACTTTATTTTAAGAATGTGAAATATCAGAATAATAGCAGAGAGAATGATTTATTTCAGCTTTTATTTTGTTCATCACATTCCCAGTGGGTTAGAAGCTTACATACACTCAATTAGTATTTAGTAGCATTGCCTTAAAATTGTTTAACTTGGGTCAAACGTTGCGGGTAGCCTTCCACAAGCTTCCCACAATAAGTTGGATGAATTTTGGCCCATTCCTCCCAACAGAGCTGGTGTAACTGAGTCAGGTTTGTAGGCCTCCTTGCTCACACAAGCTTTTGCAGTTCTGCCCACAAATTGTCTATAGGATTGAGGTCAGGGGTTTGTGATGGCCACTCCAATACCTTGACTTTGTTGTCCTTAAGACATTTTGCTACAACTTTGGAAGCATGCTTGGGGTCAGTGTCCATTTGGAAGACCCATTTGTGACCAAGCTTTAACTTCCTGACTGATGTCTTGAGATGTTGCTTCAATATATCCACATAATTTTCCTGCCTCAAGATGCCATCGATTTTGTGAAGTGCACCAGTCCCTCCTGCAGCAAAGCACCCCCACAACATGATGCTGCCACCCCCATGCTTCACGGATGGGATGGTGCTCTTCGGCTTGCAAGCATCCCCCTTTTTCCTCCAAACATAACGATGGTCATTATGTCCAAACAGTTCTATTTCTGTTTCATCAGACCAGAGGACATTTCTCCAAAAAGTACGATCTTTGTCCCCATGTGCAGTTGCAAACCGTAGTCTGGCTTTTTTTATGGCGGTTTTGGACCAGTGGCTTCTTCCTTGCTGAGCGGCCTTTCAGGTTATGTCGATATAGGACTTGTTTTACAGTGGATATAGACACTTTTGTTCCTGTTCCCTCCAAGCGTCTTCTCAAGATCCTTTGCTGTTGATCTGGGATTGATTTGCACTTTTCGCACCAAAGTACATTCAGCTCTAAGAGACAGAACACGTCTCCTTCCTGAGCGGTATGATGGCTGAGTGGTCCCATGGTGTTACTTGCGTACTATTGTTTGTACAGATGAACGTGGTACCTTCAGGCTTTTGGAAATTGCTCCCAAGGATGAACCAGACTTGTGGAGGTCTACAATTTTTTTCTGAAGTCTTGGCTGATTTCTTTTGATTTTCCTATGGTGTTAAGCAAAGAGGCACTGAGTTTGAAAGTAGGCCTTGAAATACATCCACAGGTACACCTCCAATTGACTCAAATGTTGTCAATTAGCCTATCAGAAGCTTCTAAAGCCATGACATTTTCTGACATTTTCCAAGCTGTTTAAAGGCACAGTCAACTTAGTGTATGTAAACCTCTGGCCCACTGGAATTGTGATACAGTGAATTATAAGTGAAATAATCTGTCTGTAAACAATTGTTGGAAAAATTACTTGTGTCATGCACAAAGTAGATGTCCTAACCGACTTGCCAAAACTTTAGTTTGTTAACAAGAAATTTGTAGAGTGGTTGAAAAATGAGTTTTAATGACTCCAACCTAAGTGTATGTAAACTTTCCACTTCAACTGTACATTTTACGGACACAATCAATTTTTCAATAGTTATATTTTGTTTGTTTTTAGTCCTGGCCTTCTTCTATGTCTGATGTCCATCTAGTTTGATTTCTATTTGCCATGTATTTGTAACTGTTCTATTTCACAAAATCTCTGAACCTATATACATTTTACCGACCCCGTATGTTATACATTTGTTACCTTGTTGATTTTAGTCCTACCCTTCAGCTCCATTCAACCCCTTCCATCTATCTCTTAACACCATCCACATTGGATCTCTATTTGCCATATATTTTTCAACTGTGCTGTGATGCTTCACAAAAGTTCTGAACCTTTCTATTCTCATAGTTTCTGCAGATTGTAAATGAAAGATAATTAAAATTGAAGATAATTAAAAATAATTATTATATTATTGATCGATTGACTATGACTTTTCAAATCACCAAGTATTGCTATCTGCAGTGTTAGCTCTAGGTAAATGTTGCAATTCTTCAGCCATTCCTGGAACTGTGACCAAAAATTAGCTACATATGGACAGTACCAAAATAAATGATCTAATGATTCTGCCTCCTCGTAGCAAAATCTGCAGAGCTGGGAAGGTTGTATCCCCATAACATTACATTGGTTGCAAGAATTTTGTACAATCATTTAAATAGAAAAATTTGAAGTTTTGAATCCGGCGTCGTTTTGCATGTTAATTCATAAACCATGTGCCATGGAATCGGTACATTGAAAATCTCTTCCCAACTATTTTGCAAATTATATGTCACATATGTCAATTTTTTGGTCCTTAAAAACTGGTATATGTTTTTTATTCATCACATTTTTCTTTAACCAATTTTGGTCTTTAATGCAGGGCCGACTGATAAGTTCCTTACTTTTTCCCCCTTCCACTTGCCTCTTCCATTTTTGCGGTAATGCCTCAATTAGTTGGTTGTAATTTTGGGTAGAGCAGACATTTCCATATATCTGTGTTAGCTGCGTGTGTGACATAACTCCACCAGTCCTATTTATGATAGAATTTACAAAGATTATACCTTTTTTATATTAAAATAAACCATTTTTTATCAATTAGTATATTTGAGTTTAACCACAATATTTGTTGTATTATTTGTTCTGTCTTTTCAGGTGGATTAAACTGAAATTGCAACCAACTTTCTATGGCTTGTTTTTTACATTTACATTTTTACATTTTAGTCATTTAGCAGACGCGCTTATCCAGAGTGACTTACAGTAGTGAATACAATTCATACATTTCATTTCATGCATTTTTTTATATTTTTTTATTTTTCAATATTTTGGAAATGATTTTGTTTTCAAATAACCGAAAGTGAGCAGTTGTAATCTGAATAAAGAGAAAAAGGCCTAAATAGCCTATTAACTTGTCGACAAGTTAACAAATTATGTGTTGGATTAACGCCTCCCCCATCTCAACCAAAAATAAAAGTAAAAAAATACAGGATTAAGCCAGTGGCTTAGATGGAACTATCTAAGCAGTAGATACATCTCCTTTACATTTTTATATTTATGTTTTTATATTTATTTGTATTTAACTAGGCAAGTCAGTTAGGAACAAATTCTTATTTACAATGACCACCTACCAAAAGGCAAAAGGCCTCCTGCGGGGACGGGGACTGGGATAAAAAATTCAAAAGAAAATAAAAATATGGGACAACTGTCACGTCCTGGCCAGTATAAGGGTGAATTGTCATTGTAGTTTGGTCAGGACGTGGCAGAGGGTATTCGTTTTATGTGGTTCGGGGTGGTGTGTTTGTTGAAGGGGCATTTGATTTAAGTATTCCGGGGTGTTTGGGCACTGTTTGATTTTCATGTATTCTATGTTTAGTCTAGTGTGTCTGTTTTTATGTTTGGTTAATTGGGGTTGGGACTCTCAGTTGAAGGCAGGAGTTGTCTATTTGCCTTTGATTGAGAGTCCCATATATTAGGGTGTGTTTGTGTTTGTCATTTGTGGGAGATTGTTCTGTGTTTAGCCTTGTCAGACTGTTTTGTTGATCGTTTGTTCTTTTTGTTCTTTTTGTACGTTTATTCTGAGTTAATAAACATCAAGATGAGCATAAACATACCTGCTGCGGTTTGGTCACATCACTACGACAACTGTGACAGAATCTCCCACCAAACCAGGACCAAGCAGCAGAGGAAGGAGCAGAGGGAATTTGAGTTGGACTATGGTGAGATATGGACTTGGGAGGAGATCTTGGGAGGAGAAGGCTCCTGCACTTGGGAGGAGATCCAAGCAGGAAAGGATCACCTTCCATGGGGACAGGTGGTAAGAGAGAGGGAGGAAAGGCGAAAGGCTGGTAAGGACCGGGAACGTTACCGAGGAACACGACTGGCGTTGAAGCACGAGAGGCACCCCCAAGAAATGTTTTTGGGGGGGCACACGGGTAGTTTGGCTAGGCCAAGGAAGAGCCAGAAGCCAGCTACCCGTGGTTATATGGAGGAGCGTATGAGGTGGAGGGCGCCATGTTTCGCTGAAGAGCGCACTATCTCACCCATACGCACGCACAGTCCGGTGCGCGTTATTCCAGCCCCTCGCAGGTGTCGTGCTAGAGTGGGCATCCAGCCTGGTAGGAGGATGCCTGCGCAGCGCATCTGGTCGCCGGTACGCCTCCGAGGACCAGGCTACCCAACTCCCGCTCTATGCACGGCAACCATCAGGCCCCTGCACAGCCCAGTCCGCCCTGTACGAGCACCCCGCTCGGACAGGGCTACTAGTTCCATCCAGCCAGGACGGGATGTGCAGGAGGTAAGATCAAGACCGCCTGTGCGCCTCCATAGCCCGGTGTTTCCAGTTCCTGTCTCTCGTGCGGACCCGGCAGTGCGTCAGCCCAGTCCGACTCGTCCTGTTCCCGCTCCCCGCACTAGCCTGGAGGTACGTGTTCCCAGTCTGGTACGTCCAGTACCAGCACCACGCACCAGGCTTCAAGTGCGTCATCCCAGTCCGACGTCGCCAGGGCTGCCCGTCAGTCAGGAGTCGCCAGAGCTGCCCGTCAGTCAGGAGTCGCCAGAGCTGCCCGTCAGTCAGGAGTCGCCAGAGCTGCCCGTCAGTCAGGAGTCGCCAGAGCTGCCCGTCAGTCAGGAGTCGCCAGAGCCGCCCATCTGTCAGGAGTCGCCAGAGCCGCCCACTAGTCAGGAGCTGCCAGAGTGGCCAGACTGCCCGGAGCTGCCAGAGTGGCCAGACTGCCCGGAGATGCCAGAGTGGCCAGACTGCCCGGAGATGCCAGAGTGGCCAGACTGCCCGGAGATGCCAGAGTGGGCAGACTGCCCGGAGATGCCAGAGTGGCCAGACTGCCCGGAGATGCCAGAGTGGCCAGACTGCCCGGAGATGCCAGAGTGGCCAGACTGCCCGGCGCTGCCAGAGTGGCCCATCTGCCCAGAGTCTGCCGATGACCAAAACCCAAGGGAGTCTAGCAGCAACCTTGAACTGAGTAAGCCTGACAATTTAGAACTTAAAGAGATTAACTGTTTAATTGCTGAGTCTACATACAGGGTGGAGAGGTGGAGGTCTGCCCATGATCCGGAGCAGGGGGAGTCTGCCTACAGTCCGAGGCTGATCGGGTCGGTCGGCACTCTGGAGGACAATAGGCCGGAGCCTGAACCACCACCTGCATAGGTGGGTTGGGGAGGGGGGGTGTAGCACAAGTGCTGTCGGTGACGGCAGCCACCCTCCCTTCCCTCCCTTTAGTTTAGGGGGATTTTTTTGTTGTTGTTTGGGGTTTTTATTATTCATGAGGTGCTTCCGGGGTTAGCACCTTTAGGGGGGGGGGGGGGGGGGGGTACTGTCACGTCCTGGCCAGTATAAGGGTGAATTGTCATTGTAGTTTGGTCAGGACGTGGCAGAGGGTATTCGTTTTATGTGGTTCGGGGTGGTGTGTTTGTTGAAGGGGCATTTGATTTAAGTATTCCGGGGTGTTTGGGCACTGTTTGATTTTCATGTATTCTATGTTTAGTCTAGTGTGTCTGTTTCTATGTTTGGTTAATTGGGGTTGGGACTCTCAGTTGAAGGCAGGTGTTGTCTATTTGCCTTTGATTGAGAGTCCCATATATTAGGGTGTGTTTGTGTTTGTCATTTGTGGGAGATTGTTCTGTGTTTAGCCTTGTGCCTTGCCAGACTGTTTTGTTGATCGTTTGTTCTTTTTGTTATTTTTGTACGTTCATTCTGAGTTAATAAACGTCAAGATGAGCATACACATACCTGCTGCGGTTTGGTCTCATCACTACGACAACTGTGACAACAACACACACATCACGACAAGAGAGACACCACAACACTACATAAAGAGAGACCTAAGACAACAACATAGCATGGCAGCAACACATGAAAACACAGCATCGTAGCAACACAACATGGCAGCAGCACAACATGGTAGCAGCACGAAACATAGTACAAATATTATTGGACACAGACAACATCACTATGGCAAGAAGGTAGAGACAACAATACATCACACGTAGAAGCCACAACTTTCAGTAATTGTCCATGATTGAGTCTTTGAACGAAGAGGTGGAGATAAAACTGTCCAGTTTGAATGTTTTTGCAGCATGTTCCAGTCGCTAGCTGCAGCAAACTGAAAAGAGGAATGACCCAGGGATGTATGTGCTTTGGGGACCTTTAACAGAATGTGACAGGAAGAAAGGGTGTGGAGGATGAGGGCTGCAGTGGGCATCTCAGATTGGGAATGAGGCCTAAGAGGGTTTTATAAATAAGCATCAACCAGTGGGTCTTGCGATGGGTATACAGAGATGACCAGTTTACAGAGGAGTATAGAGTGCAGTTATGTGTCCTATAAAGAGCATTGGTGGCAAATCCGATGACCAAATGATGAAGAACATCTAGCCGCTCGAGAGCACCCTTACATGCCGATCTATAAATTATGTCTGGGGTGAAAGAAGAGTGATTATGATAGAGGAAACCACGTCTAGATTTAACCTTAGCCTGCAGCTTTGATATGTGTTGAGAGAAGGCTGCGTTGTCAACCAAACACAATTCAATACTACTTTTGTAAGACAGTAAATAAATAGCCTTGTTAAGGCTATTTTACAAACTAATATAACAGTATTTATTCAACCTTAAAATGACTAACACATCCATGGCCACATTTTTTGTTTACTGTAACAATAAATGTCTTCTTGTGTAATCATAGAAAGCGTCCATGCTCAGGGTTGCAGGGCTGCTGAAATCTTCACAATTCCTATAATAATCTGCACTGAATCTCAAACGGCATTGATCACTTGCACCATGTACTCTACTTGAATGTAATCTCAACTAACTGCAATCCAGGTCATTTGTTTGTGCTATTAGACCAAGCACAGTGATAACAAATGAAGTTGTATAAATAAACAAAATATCTGCCAAAATATCTGTATTCCCATTTGAACTTTGGTGTGCTTTTAAGTGGTTGAAATCGCAGTGATAACACATTTAGGTGACAACTTAACCAAAAATCAGACAGTGATTTTCCATTGGAATTTGGTTGTGCTTTTATAGTTGAAAGCATACTGATAACACATAGAGAATTCAACAAACTCATGGCTGTCTTTTTGAGTTGGTGAAAATAGGTCGAAAACTCATTGATCAACGTATCTACCAAGTATTACCCAATTCTCCATGCTGAAATGGCATGGTCTGCCCAGTGGGTGGTAAGGATTATAAGATCTCAAGAATTAAATGGGTTTTCTCAGAGTTTTAAGAATTTATTTGACTCTCCTAATTTTAGGACTTGGCTGTGGTAAAATATGAATGAGCAGGTTATTTTTGTAGGGCCCTCTCACACAGCATTGACAGTACTGAAAAGCAAAAAAACTATGTCCCCAGACAAAGACAGCTACAAATTACACAGGAAGATCATTGCAGGTGGTCATCCCTCTCTCATGTCACTCCTCTATTACTGAGGAAATGGCAGCTTCGCTTGTAACTCCACAAGTGCTATCTAGACAAACATAATTTCGCAGTGATATCAACAGTCTTGTTTTTCGGCACTCAGACACAGCCTGGTCCCATTTACAAGCTATCTTTTAAATGTGTTAGCATTCAATAAATGGCTCACAGCATGATCACAAACACAAATTAATATTAAAAAAAAAAATAGGAAATGAAAATAAAGCGAGGATTGGTTGTTTGATGGAGTGTCTGCGGGCTGAGCAGTATGTTTGCGCTGACGGCCACCCCTCAGTGTGTTAGCAGAGGGCGGAGAGGGCTCTTCTCTCCCTGAACCTGCCATGTGTACCACCACCACCTCCCATCTGTGACTCCAACTATTTACCCAATGTACTGCAACAAAACGGAGCGCCGCCACACTTTATGCAACACAAAAACAAGGACATCTGCAGCAAACCGAGAGAGAGCGAGAGAAAGAGAAAGCAAACGACTTAAAGCAATGATCTAACAGAGTGGAAGAGAAAAGGCAACGGTTGAAGAAACGGGTGAGGAGAAAGAAGGAGCTAGTGTGTACTGACACTACTATCATGGAGCGGCGCTGCCAAGAAGACTGGAGACGTCCTCAGCAGACACTGGCCTCCACTCAGACAGCAGCAGTGCAGCTGCAACAATGGCGCTTGTTTTCCAGACCCTTGGGATGATTCGGCCCCTTCTGCTGATTTCAGGCATGAGCGTGTGTGATAAGGGAGCACTGGGTCTGATATGAGGAGGCATTGTTGGCAAGGCTCAGGGCTCGGACTGAGGCTGAGAAGACCCTGCGGGCCCTACAGTACAGTAAGTGGGCTGATGAGTCTGGCTTCATTGGAGGGGTGGATGGTGCGGTTGTGGGGCTGTGTGCATCCTCAGGGCTGGTGATGCCCCCGGTCCCAGCTGGCTGTGGATCCAGAGCACCCCACCCCATCCTGGCCCGCCATGCCATTACATCACATCATCCATCACAGTGGAGACACCATATAGATAGAACACTTGTTATATTGTTTATGGGAAACAACTATCTCTCAGCATGCACTAGCTCACTGTTAGCCATGCAACTCACATAGGCTAGCCCTGATACGGATTGCATAACTCCACACAGAGACCTGTATTAAAAATCTATAAAAAGAGCAAATTGTGTCCTATTATCTGCCACTAAAAGCAAGATTTGACTTTAATATAGTTGCTATTATTGTTCTGTGAAGCATTAGCCTGGTGCCCCAAAGACATTTTCCATCAAATCTGCAGTTCCTTCAACTTCCTTCCCTATTCTGTTTTCCATGTTATTGTCCATCTTTATGGTTGATGTGGTGATTGTGTGCAGACCATTGAGTTTCTTTTTCATTGTCAGTTTGTAATTGGGTTCAATTGTCTGTCTGCGTCTTCTTGGCCCATTTGTACCAGAGCTGCCATTCTTTCAGGGCCAGCATTCTTTGCACAGTAGTCGACCAGTCTTATCCAGGATTAGTTCAGGCCACCCCTGACACTTGTCCATAAAAACCTGAATGCTTCGTGTTTACAATAAAGGTTAAATAAAAATAAAATAAATACTGTCCAACAGGCCTCCGCAGCGTCACACACGCACATGCACAGACACTCGAGAAGGACTCTCTGTTCTGTGTTTTGCTTTCTCTCAGTTGGAGACTTTTAGCACCAATACTTTTTTCCATGGCAGGCTGCGATATGCCATCTGTTCCTCGTGCTGTGGAACACACAGCTCCCTCAGGCAGTGACTTTGGTGTTTTTTCACATGGTGGCAAAACTGTAAATTGGGTAAAATAACAGCCATTACAGAACACTAGAGAGGTTTTCTAAAGAGAGGTGACTGCCCAGGTAGCAACAAATATTACCACAACTTTAGAGAACATTCCCTTAAGAATCTCATTAGGTAATTTACGTTTTCATAGGAATGTTCCAATGATGTGCAAGGAATGTTTCCAAGAGACCATTCCCTTAATGCAAGGATGGGCAACTCTAGTCCTCGAGAAACCATTTTCTGTGTATGTTTGATGTGACGTTGATGGAATATTCTCCCAACCCTCAGAAAACTGGACACATGAATGTTCTTGCAGTGTCCCATAAATTGTGTCTAGGACATGAATGTTGTATATTCTGAAAACATTGTAACCACGTTCTAGATGAGTTCTGCTTGACATTAAGGAAATGTTCTCCTTACTTTAACACCAAAACATTCTAAACATCTACTCAGAAGGTTTTTGCTAACATAGTTCCGGTAAGTAACAGAAAACTGGACACTCAAACATTAGGGGAACATTACGGGTAACATTACAAAAACGTTCTCTCTCTCCCAAGAATTGTTAACTAGGTGGAGCCTTTTTTGCATTTCAATATCAGGTTCAGAGTGCTTAGCGCCTGGCATCTTCACTTCAGAGTTCATTCAAAGAGGACCAATGTATAGCAAGAGTTTTTTTTTATTCTCCAACATGTCCTGCCTGTGGCAGAGAAGCATGGAGCAGCTGTCAGAACCTACTCTTAAGTGAGTGACTAACTGATCCATTTTACAACAGCTATAGATCCCATTCTACATGCTTATTATCCCATTAACACAAATGCTGCCTGCTAAATTTGATACAAAAACAACAACAACAATCAACAACCAAAGGCTACACATTTCTTAAGGAGGAAACAGCTAATTGAAATGGTAACTTCTCTCAATAAAAATCTACTTCATAAATGTGAAACAAGGCCATAAAGTGTTTTATTGGCTCTCTAGAGACGGTGGGGAATACAGTTATACTCGTCTTTTGTTCGGAGTGATGTCAACTTCACAGGAGAGTAATTTGAGACGTTGGGAGGAAAACCTGTAGCTATCTGTTTTGGTGAAACCTTGACCATTGGACAATTCAGATCATTGAATGGCACATTTGATACTGCTCCATTTTGTAACGCTTATTGAAAAGAATATGCAGTATCTGGGAACCTCTCTTCTGCAAACAGTGGAGACGAGGATTTGTATAGTGCCTCTGTATCCCTATCTGGTGAAACCAAAGATGGGGTAGGATGAGAAATAATGAGGGAACGTCTTTTTAGATTACAAAATGGTTGTATTCACCTACTGCTAAAGATTACATATACATAATTTCTTGACAGGTTTGTACATTAGTGCCATTTCATACAGAAATATCCGTAAGTACACATATCCTGCATTTCACAATTAAAAAACATTCATGTTGTGAATCAAAAGACAGGTAGAAAAAGACAACTCAATTGAATGACAAAGTGAAGTTGGATTACAGTCTTATATGCACATCCTTCCCACTCTAAAAACAGGGAAACATGAGATATCTCCCATTATACCAGCACATTATCAGGACAGGGGTCTTGTCAGTGTGCATTGGGAATGTTAACGACGACACGTCTACTTGCAAAGCTGTCATCACACAAACATGTAAAAATAGAATGGGACCCGCATCAAGTGAGGGAGTCCAACTGTTGCGGAACCATCTCTAGCTGCAATGAGACAGAGAATGTTTGTTTGACAATTAGGAGAAAGGCAACATGTCTGAGGGTGTTAGGCAGTCAGTCATGTGGAACGTGCAGCACTGACCTTGTTGTAGAACTCAAGCAGCTCCTGGTGGCTGAATTCCAAAAACACGATGTCCACACTCTGGAAGACAAGAGGAGAAAGGCTCACCATGAGTCAAGGGACGTCACGGGCGACAACACTCCCTCAGCTTTCTATAAAAAACATAATTCCCATCAATTATTTGTGCACTTCTGTCCAGTGAAAGTAAGTACACAGTCATAGAGATGGTACATGTACTGTCTAGTACGTGTCCCCACCATTCTCTCTGGAATGATTTTCACCCAAAACCTAATAGCATGCTCCAACTATCATGGTTCACCAAAACGTAAAACCACAATTTCAATATCAGAGGGTTGGTTGGTATTCACATTTTCAACTAAACGAAGACACTTCTTTAGCTCAGAAAAGGGCACTTACAGTATAAGACAAGACATATCTTGTGATCGGAAACAAACATACATTAGAATGAAAAATAATATACCATTAAGGATTAAGAGGGAGGTCGTCAAAGCAAGACATTGCTGTGAGAGTTATCCCAGTGTTGGTCTGTGCACCAACCAACACTACTAGCCAGTGCTGTGGTGCTGAAGGCACAATGGAGGAGGGAATGTGTCAGAGCACATTAATGACAGGGATATTAATTAGAGCCAACATTATCATCCATAATTAAGAGGAAAATGGGAAATGTTATCTCTTGCCAAAGCCCACTTGGCATGTGCTAACATGAAATCTAGGGCACACACACCCATCCACCCACACTTGAATTGAGATTTGACAAGGTAACAGCTTTGTGCAACCATATTTGCACATTACAAATATAATAAGATACAGATCAAATATGATAAAGTGGCAAATTAATAATTGGAATGAATCAGAAAGATAAACATCCACATGAATCAGAAAAGATGACAAAATGCCAGAGCGTATTGATTTTATAATCTTAATCTGTTAAAGGGATAGTTTGCGATTTTGTCAATGAAGCCCTTTATCTCGAATCAAATCAAATGTATTTGTCACATACACATGGTTAGCAGGTGTTAATTCAAGTGTAGCGAAATGCTTGTGCTTCTAGTTCCGACCATGCAGTAATATCTAACAAGTAATATAACCTAACAATTTCACAACAACTACCTTATACACACAAGTGTAAAGGAATGAATACGAATATGTACATAAAAATATATAAATGAGTGATGGCCGAACGGCATAGGCAAGATGCAGTAGATGGTATAGAGTACAGTAACTACATATGAGATGAGCAATGCAGGGTATGAAAACATTATATGAAGTGACATTGTTTAAAGTGGCTAGTGATACATTACATCAAGATGGCAAGATGCAGTAGATGGTATAGCGTACAGTATATACATAAGAGATGAGTAATGTAGGGTAGTAAACATTATAAAATATAAAGTGGCGAGTGATAAATTGATTACATCAATTTTGCCATTATTAAAGTGGGTGGAATTGAGTCAGTATGTTGACAGCAGCCACTCAATGTTAGTGATGGCTGTTTAACAGTCTGATGGCCTTGAGATAGAAGCTGTTTTTCAGTCTCTCGGTCCCCGCTTTGATGCACCTGTACTGACCTCGCCTTCTGGATGATAGCGGAGTGAACAGGCAGTGGCTCGGGTGGTTGTTGTCCTTGATGATCTTTTTGGCCTTCCTGTGACATCGGGTGGTGTAGGTGTCATGGAGAGCAGGTAGTTTGCACCCGGTGATGCGTTGTGCAGACCTCACTACCCACTGGAGAGCGTTCCGGTTATGGGCGGAGCAGCTGCCGTACCAGGCGGTGATACAGCCCGACAGGATGCTCTCGATTGTGCATCTGTAAAAGTTTGTGAGTGTTTTTGGTGACAAGCCGAATTTCTTCAGCCTCCTGAGGTTGAAGAGGCGCTGCTGCGCCTTCTTCACCACGCTGTCTGTGTGGGTGGACCATTTCAGTTTGTCCGTGATGTGTATGCCGAGGAACTTAAAACTCTCCACCCTCTCCACTACTGTCCCGTCAATGTAGAAAGGGGGCTGCTCCCTCTGCTGTTTCCTGAAGTCCACGATCATCTCCTTTGTTTTGTTGACATTGAGTGTGAGGTTATTTTCCTGACACCACACTCTGAGGGCCCTCACCTCCTCCCTGTAGACCGTCTCGTTGTTGTTGGTAATCAAGCCTACCACTGTAGTGTCGTCTGCAAACTTGATGATTGAGTTGGAGGCGTGCATGGCCACGCAGTCATGGGTGACCAGGGAGTACAGTAGAGTGCTGAGAACGCACCCTTATGGGGACCCAGTGTTGAGGATCAGCGGGGTGGAGATGTTGTTACCTACCCTCACCACCTGGGGGCGGCCCGTCAGGAAGTCCAGGACCCAGTTGCACAGGGCGGGGTCGAGACCCAGGGTCTTGAGCTTAATGACGAGTTTGGAGGGTACTATGGTGTTAAATGCTGAGCTGTAATCGATGAACAGCATTCTTACATAGGTATTCCTCTTGTCCAGACGGGTTAGGGCAGTGTGCAGTGTGATGGCGATTGCGTCATCTGTGGACCTATTGTGGCGGTAAGCAAATTGGAGTGGGTCTAGGGTGTCAGGTAGGGTGGGGGTAATATGGTCCTTGACTAGTCTCTCAAAGCACTTCATGATGACGGAAGTGAGTGCTACAGGGCGGTAGTCATTTAGCTCAGTTACCTTAGCTCTCTTGGGAACAGGAACAATGGTGGCCCTCTTGAAGCATGTGGGGACAGCAGACTGGGATAAGGATTGATTGAATATGTCTGTAAACACACCAGCCAGCTGGTCTGCGCATGCTCTGAGGACGTGGCCGGGGATGCCGTCTGGGCCTGCAGCCTTGCGAGGGTTAACACGTTTAAATGTTTTATTCACGTTGGCTAAAGTGAAGGAGAGCCCGCAGGTTTTGGTAGCGGGCCGTGTCAGTGGCATTGTATTGCCCTCAAAGCGAGCAAAAAGTTGTTCAGTCTGTCTGGGAGCAAGGCATCGTGATCCGCGATGGGGCTGGTTTTTCTTTTGTAGTCCGTGATTGACTGTAAACCCTGCCACATACCTCTCGTGTCTGAGCGGTTGAATTGCGACTCCACTTTGTCTCTATACTGATGCTTAGCTTGTTTGATTGCCTTGCGGAGGGAATAGCTACACTGCTTGTATTCGGTCATGTTTCCGGTCACCTTGCCCTGATTAAAAGCAGTGGTTCACGCGTTCAGTTTTGCGCGAATGTTGCCATCTATCCACGGTCTCTGGTTGGGGAAAGTTTTAATAGACGCTGTGGGTACGACATCACCGATGCAGTTGTTTATGAACTCGCACACCGAATCAGTGTACTCGTCAATGTTGTTGTTCGACGCAATGCGGAACATATCCCAGTCCACGTGATCGAAGCAATCTTGAAGCGTGGAATCCGATTGGTCGGACCAGCGTTGAACAGACCTGAGGGCGGGAGCTTCCTGTTTCAGTTTCTGTCTATAGTCTGGGAGCAACAAAATGGAGTCGTGGTCAGCTTTTCCAAAGGGAGGGCGGGGGAGGGCCTTATATGCGTTGCGGAAGTTAGAATAACAATGATCCAGGGTTTTGCTACCCCTGGTAGCACAATTGATATGCTGATAGAATTTGGGGAGCCTTGTTTTCAGATTAGCCTTGTTAAAATCCCCGGCTACAATAAATGCAGCCTCAGGATATGTGGTTTCCAGTTTACATAGAGTCCAATGAAGTTCTTTCAGGGCCGTCGATGTGTCTGCTTGGGGGGGATACATACGACTGTGATTATGATCGAAGAGAATTCTCTTGGTACATAATGCGGTCGGCATTTGATAGTGAGGAATTCTAGGTCAGGTGAACAAAAGGACTTGAGTTCCTGTATATTGTTATGATCACACCACGTCTCGTTAATCATAAGGCATACACCTTCTTCTTACCAGAGAGATGCTTGATTCTGTCGGCGCAATGCATGAAGAAACCAGGTGGCTGTACCGACTCAGATAGCGTGTCTCTAGTGAGCCATGTTTCCGTGAAACAAAGAACGTTACAGTCTCGGATGTCTCTCTGGAATGCAACCCTTGCTCGGATTTCATCTACCTTGTTGTCAAGAGACTGGACATTGGCGAGTAGTATGCTCGGGAGCGGTGCGCGATGTGCCCGTCTACGGAGCCTGACCAAAAGACCGCTCCGTCTGCCCCTTCTTCACGGCGTCGTTGTTTAGGGTCGCCGGCTGGGATCTGATCCATTGTCCTGGGTGGTAGGCCAAACAGAGGATCCGCTTCGGGAAAGTCACATTCCTGGTCATAATGTTGGTGAGTTGACGTTGCTCTTATATCCAATAATTCCTCCCGACTGTATGTAATACAACCTAAGATTACCTGGGGTAACAATGTCAGAAATAATACATAAAAAAACAAAATACTGCATAGTTTCCTAGGAACGTGAAGCGAGGCGCCATCACTGTCGGCACTGGAAGTAGAAGAAGTAGATCTACAGTGAACAAAAGTACACTGCTCAAAAAAATAAAGGGAACACTTAAACAACACAATGTAACTCCAAGTCAATCACACTTCTGTGAAATCAAACTGTCCACTTAGGAAGCAACACTGATTGACAATAAATTTCACATGCTGTTGTGCAAATGGAATAGATAACAGGTGGAAATTATAGGCAATTAGCAAGACACCCCCAATAAAGGAGTGGTTCTGCAGATGAGGACCACAGACCACTTCTCAGTTCCTATGCTTCCTGGCTGATGTTTTGGTCACTTTTGAATGCTGGCGGTGCTTTCACTCTAGTGGTAGCATGAGACGGAGTCTACAACCCACACAAGTGGCTCAGGTAGTGCAGCTCATCCAGGATGGCACATCAATGCGAGCTGTGGCAAGAAGGTTTGCTGTGTCTGTCAGCGTAGTGTCCAGAGCATGGAGGCGCTACCAGGAGACAGGCCAGTACATCAGGAGACGTGGAGGAGGCCGTAGGAGGGCAACAACCCAGCAGCAGGACCGCTACCTCTGCCTTTGTGCAAGGAGAAGCAGGAGGAGCACTAGCCCTGCAAAATGACCTCCAGCAGGCCACAAATGTGCATGTGTCTGCTCAAACGGTCAGAAACAGACTCCATGAGGGTGGTATGAGGGCCCGACGTCCACAGGTGGGGGTTGTGCTTACAGCCCAACACCGTGCAGGGCGTTTGGCATTTGCCAGAGAACACCAAGATTGGCAAATTCGCCACTGGCGCCCTGTGCTCTTCACAGATGAAAGCAGGTTCACACTGAGCACATGTGACAGACGTGACAGAGTCTGGAGACGCCGTGGAGAACGTTCTGCTGCCTGCAACATCCTCTAGCATGACCGGATTGGCGGTGAGTCAGTCATGGTGTGGGGTGGCATTTCTTTGGGGGGCCGCACAGCCCTCCATGTGCTCGCCAGAGGTAGCCTGACTGCCATTAGGGTACCGAGATGAGATCCTCAGACCCCTTGTGAGACCATATGCTGTGGCGGTTGGCCCTGGGTTCCTCCTAATGCAAGACATTGCTAGACCTCATGTGGCTGGAGTGTGTCAGCAGTTCCTGCAAGAGGAAGGCATTGATGCTATGGACTGGCCCGCCCGTTCCCCAGACCTGAATCCAATTGAGCACATCTGGGACATCATGTCTCGCTCCATCCACCAACGCCACATTGCACCACAGACTGTCCAGGAGTTGGCGCATGCTTTAGTCCAGGTCTGGGAGGAGATCCCTCAGGAGATCATCCGCCACCTCATCAGGAGCATGCCCAGGCGTTGTAGGGAGGTCATACAGGCACGTGGAGGCCACAAACACTACTGAGCCTCATTTTGACTTGTTTTAAGGACATTACATCAAAGTTGGATCAACCTGTAGTGTGGTTTTCCACTTTAACCTGTTGGGGATAGGGGGCAGTATTTGCACGGCCGGATAAAAAACGTACCCGATTTAATCTGGTTACTTCTCCTGCCCAGTAACTAGAATATGCATATAATTGTTTGATTTGGATAGAAAACACCCTAAAGTTTCTAAAACTGTTTGAATGGTGCTGTGAGTATAACAGAACTCATATTGCAGTCAAAACCCTGAGACAAATCCTGACAGGAAACTGAAATCTGATGTGTGGATATCACTTCAAACATTTGCCATTGAAACACACAGGGGCTTATGAATCATTTAGCACTTCCTAAGGCTTCCACTAGATGTCCCCAGTCTTTACAAAGTGGTTTGAGTCTCCTACTATCAAAACTGACTGAAAGAGAGGCTGTGGAAAGTGGTCACAGGTGGAGGGCCATTTACCATTATGACTTCGCCGCCCATGGCTACCCTCCCCTTTTGAAACGTTTTGAAAGACAATGCAAACGTCCCCATGGGATATTACTGAAGCTCTGGTTGAAAAAGGCACAAAAGATTTATGTTATACAACGTTTGACATGTTTGAACGAACTTAAATATTATTTTTTTGTACATTCGTGACGACAAGTCCTACTCAGCACGGTACATTTTCAGTAGCCTTCGGAGCGCGCTAACAATTGGGACATAAATGATTAACTTTTTCGAACAAAAATACATTTGTTATGGACCTGGGATTCCTGGAAGTGCTTTCAGATAAAGATAACCAAAGGTAAGGTTTTATTTACAATAGTATTTTTGATGGTTGATCATTCCAAGATGGCTCCAACATGTATAGCCTAGCCTATTTTGCTGGGTATACCACGTCGTTTATTGCAAAGTGTGATTTCCCAGTAAAGCTATTTTTAAATCTGGCAAAGCAGTGGCATTCAAGACATGTTAATCTATAGGTCTTTGAATGACAATATTACATTTTAACAATGTTTTCGAATAGTAATTTTGTAAATTGTAGCACTGATTCATCGGAAGCATTTGAGGGAAAAGATTTTCTGAATGTCACGCGCCGATGTAAAATGCTGTTTTTATATATAAAAATGAACTTTATCGAACAAAAAATGCATGTATTGTGTAACATGATGTCCTAAGATTGTCATCTGATGAAGATTGTCAAAGGTTAGTGCTGCATTTAGCTGTGTTTTGGGTATTTGTGATGCATGCTAGTTGCTTTGAAAATGGCTGTGTGATTATTTCTGGCTGTGTTCTCTCCTAACATAATCTAATGTTTTGCTTTTGCTGTAAAGCCTTTTTGAAATCGGACAACGTGGTTCGATTCAGGAGAGGTGTATCTATAAAACGGTGTAAAATAGTCATATGTTTGAGAAATTGAAGTTATAGCATTTATGAGGTTTTGCATTTCACGCGACGCGATTCCACTGGCTGTTGATTAGGGTGGGACGCAAGTGTCCCACTGGCCCAGACAGGTTAATTTTGAGTGTGACTCCAAATCCAGACCTCCTCGTGTTGATAAATTGGATTTCCATTGATTATTTTTGTGTGATTTTGTTGTCAGCACATTCAACTATGTAAAGAAAAAAGTATTTAATACGATTATTTCATTCATTCAGATCTAGGATGTGTTATTTTAGTGTTCCCTTTATTTTTTTGAGCAGTGTATAAATGCAATTTTTTTAAATCCTTTGCCAAGATAATCCAGCCCCCTGACAGGTGGGGCATATCAAGAAACTGATTAAACAGCAGGATCATTACATTTACATTTTAGTCATTTAGCAGACACTCTTATCCAGAGCAACTTACAGTAGTGAATGCATACATTTCATACATTTTTTTTTTTCCTGTGCTGGCCCCCGTGGGAATCAAACCCACAACCCTGGCGTTGTAAACACCATGCTCTACCAACTGAGCTATAGGGAAGTCTACAGCTGCACCGTGTGCTGGGGACAATAAAAGGTCACTCTAAAATGTGTCACACAACACAATAACACAGATGTCTCAAGTTTTCATTGAGAGTGCAATTGGCATGCTGACTGCAGGAATGTCCACCAGAGCTGTTGCCAGAGAATTGAATGTTAATTTATCAACTATAAGCCACCTGCAACGTGATTTGAGAGAATTTGGCAGTACGTCCAACCGGCCTCACAACCGCAGACCACATGCATTGCGTCGTGTGGGGGAGCGGTTTGCTGATATCAACATTGTGAACAGAGTGCCCAATGGTGGCAGTGAGGTTATGGTATGGGCAGGGCAGGGCAGTACACAATTGCATTTTATCGATGGCAATTTGAATGCAAAGAGATACCGAGATGAGATCCTGAGGCCCATTGTCGTGCTATTCATCTGGCACCATCATCTCATGTTTCAGCATGATAATGCACGGCCCCATGTCGCATGGATTTGTACACAGTTCCTGGAAGCTGAAACGTCCAAGTTCTTCCATGGCCTGCGTACTCACCAGACATGTCACCTATTGGCATGTT
Organism: Salmo salar; assembly: GCF_965601325.2. NCBI lineage: Eukaryota > Metazoa > Chordata > Actinopteri > Salmoniformes > Salmonidae > Salmo > Salmo salar. The sequence continues at coordinate 6,438,601 of NC_138310.1, forward strand.
TAGGATGCTCTGGATTGACGTGAACGATAGCACGTCCAGTTCCCGCCAATATCCAACAACTTTGCACAGCCATTGAAGAGGAGTGGGACAACATTCCACAGGCCACAATCAACCGTCTGATCAATTCTATGTGAAGAAGATGTGTTGTCCTGCATGAGGCAAATGGTGGTCAGGTCAGATACTAACTGGTTTTCTGATCCACACCCCTACCATTAAGCTATCTGTGACCAACAATTTAATTAAATTTACTGATTTACTTTTATAAACTGTAACTCTTTGAAATTGTTGCATGCTGCGTATATGTTTTTGTTCAGTATACTTCCCCAGCGTCAGATGAACTGATGCTACCATTTTTGCAAATAATCCCATGTTTAATACCAAGTTCACTGTCAAAGTGGCAAAGTGCCTATCCAAGATCGCACCCATGTCACCTGACAGCTCACCTGACGGGTCAGGTGACCACCAAATGACTGACACACTGTCACGCTTCTCTAAAGCTGAACCCAGAAGCAGACCAGGACAAGGTGAGTAAAATGAAGGTGAGTATTTATTTACAGACTCGAGGTGAGAATGGAATAATCCAGGAGACGGAGCGGCATCTGAGGTGAGTGAATAGGCAGATCCAATGATGTCACTGAAACCACCGACGACCAGGCAAGGGGGTTGAATGTTCCGGGGGGATGACTGTAGACAGAGTAAACGGGGGTGAGTAACCGGCAAAAAGTACAGAACAACAAAACTAACTCAGGTAACATGAGGCTGATACGCTGACACAACATACTGTTCATTGCTAACGATCCGGCAGGGAATGGATGTCAGGTCAGAGCTTATGAAGATAAGAGGTGATGATCAGGACCAGGTGTGCAGATGGCTGATAAGATGCAGTTGCGGGTAATCGAGAGATCTCCCGCCTAGCTTCGTCGCCCGGCAACCAGACAGGGTGTGTTCAGAAACCTCAGGAAACAACTCCAAAACAGAAAACAGGCAGCTCAGGCAGAAAACAGACTCTGGAAGCAGGATTCACGACACACACATTCAACACACCAAACAATTCATTGTCTGGCAGTCATCATCCCATGATACTCCAGTATAGTGAGTTCTCTACCTGAATATCTGATGTATTTTGTTACTATGTACTGTGGTGGAAATTCAAAACCAGGGACACCTGAAGTCAATATTAAACAAATCACTCTTTATTGTCAGTTAACTGAAGATGTTACAACAAACACACTTACATTGTACAAGTCTGCCAGGGCGGTCTCTTCAGTTCTCTTACAGTGGGGGGAAAAAGTATTTGATCCCCTGCTGATTTTGTACGTTTGCCCACTGATAAAGGAAGGATCAGTCTATAATTTTAATGGTAGATTTATTTGAACAGTGAGAGACAGAATAACAACAAAAATATCCAGGAAAATGCATGTCAAAAATGTTATCAATTGATTTGCATTTTAATGAGGAAATAAGTATTTGACCCCTCTCAATCAGAAAGATTTCTGGCTCCCAGGTGTCTTTTATACAGGTTAGGAGCTTGAGAATAGGAGCACACTCATCAAGGGAGTGCTCCTAATCGCAGCTTGTTACCTGTAAAAAAGACACCTGTCCACAGAAGCAATCAATCAATCAGTTTCCAAACTCTCCACCATGGCCAAGACCAAAGAGCTCTCCAAGGATGTCAGGGACAAGATTGTAGACCTATACAAGGCTGGAATGGGCTACAAGACCATCGCCAAGCAGCTTGGTGAGAAGGTGACAACATTTGGTGCGATTATTCACTGATGGAAGAAACACAAAAGAACTGTCAATCTCCCTCGGCCTGGGGCTCCATGCAAGATCTCACCTCGTGGGGTTGCAATGATCATGAGAACGGTGAGGAATCAGCCCAGAACTACACGGGAGGATCTTGTCAATGATCTCAAGGCAGCTGGGACCATAGTCACCAAGAAAACAACTGGTAACACACTACGCCGTGAAGGACTGAAATCCTGCAGCGCCCGCAAGGTCCCCCTGCTCAAGAAAGAATATATACATGCCCGTCTGAAGTTTGCCAATGAACATCTGAATGATTCAGAGGACAACTGGTGAAAGTGTTGTGGTCAGATGAGACCAAAATGGAGCTCTTTGGCATCAACTCAACTCGCCGTGTTTGGAGGAGGAGGAATGCTGCCTATGACCCCAAGAACACCATCTCCACCATCAAACATGGAGGTGGAAACATTATGCTTTGGGGGTGTTTTTCTGCTAAGGGGACAGGACAACTTCACCGCATCAAAGGGACAATGGACGGGGCCATGTACCATCAAATTTTGGGTGAGAACCTCCTTCCCTCAGCCAGGGCATTGAAAATGGGTCGTGGATGGGTATTCCAGCATGACAATGACCCAAAACACACGGCCAAGGCAACAAAGGAGTGGCTCAAGAAGAAGCACATTAACCTCTTGGGGCTAGGTGGGACGCTAGCGTGCCACCCGTAGTGCACTCCATCAACAGCAGGTGCATTTCAAGAGCGGCAAATTTGAATCCAAATAAATGTCAAAATTCAAATTTTTCAAAAATACAACTATTTTACACCATTTGAAAGATAAACATCTCCTTAATCTAACCACGTTTTACGATTTCAAAAAGGTTTTACGGCGAAAGCATAAATTTAGAGTATGTTAGGACAGTACATTTACAAGAGTTGTGTGTAATGTTTTGTCAAGTCAAAGACAGGGTCACCAAAACCATAAAACCAGCTAAAATGATGCACTAACCTTTTACAATCTCCATCAGATGACACTCCTAGGACATTATGTTAGACAATGCATGCATTTTTAGTTCTATCAAGTTCATATTTATATCCAAAAACAGCGTTTTACTATGGCATTGATGTTGAGGAAATCGTTTCCCTCCAATAACCGGCAGTCAAGTCAGCGTCACAAATTAAATAATTAAAATTAGAAAACATTGGTAAAATATTATATTGTCATTTAAAGAATTATAGATTTACATCTCTTGAACGCAATCAACTTGCCAGATTTAAAAATAACCTTACTGGGAAATCACACTTTGCAATAATCTGAGCACTGCGCCCAGAAAAATACGCGTTGCGATACAGACTAGACGTCATGTTGGGGAGATCTAAAATCGAAAATACTATGTAAATAATCCATTACCTTTGATTCTCTTCATCAGATGTCACTTCCAGGTATCACAGGTCCATAACGAATGTAGTTTTGTTCAAAAAAGCTCATCATTTATGTCCAAAAATCTCCGTCTCGTTAGCACATGATGTAAGCCAGCCGGACTTCTCGTCATGAACGAGGGGAAAAAATATATTTACGTTCGTTCAAACATGTCAAACGTTGTATAGCATAAATCATTAGGGCCTTTTTTAACCAGAACATGAATAATATTCAAGGTGGACGAATGCATACTCTTTTATAACGTATTGGAACGAGGGTACCCAACATGAACTCGCGCGCCAGGTGTCTAATGGGACATCATCGTTCCATGGCTCTTGTTCGGTCAGATCTCCCTCCAGAAGACTCAAAACACTTTGTAAAGGCTGGTGACATCTAGTGGAAGCAATAGGAAGTGCCAAAATATTCCTAAGCCCCTGTGTTTTTCAATGGGATAGGTTTAAAGTCAATACAACACATCAGGTATCCACTTCCTGTCAGAAAATGTCTCAGGGTTTTGCCTGCCAAATGAGTTCTGTTATACTCACAGACACCATTCAAACAGTTTTAGAAACTTTAGAGTGTTTTCTATCCATATATAATAAGTATATGCATATTCTAGTTACTGGGTAGGATTAGTAACCAGATTAAATCGGGTACATTTTTTTTATCCAGACGTGCAAATGCTGCCCCCTAGACCCAACAGGTTAAGGTCCTGGAGTGGCCTAGCCAGTCTCCAGACCTTAATCCCATAGAAAATCCGTGAATGGAGCTGAAGGTTCGAGTTGCCAAATTTCAGCCTCGAAACCTTAATGACTTGGAGAAGATCTGCAAAGAGGAGTGGGACAAAATCCCTCCTGAGATGTGTGCAAACCTGGTGGCAAACTACAAGAAATGTCTGACCTCTGTGATTGCCAACAAGGGTTTTGACACCAAATACTAAGTCATGTTTTGCAGAGGGGTCAAATACTTATTTCCCTCATTAAAATGCAAATCATTTTCTACAATTTTTGACATGTGTTTCTCTGGATTTCTTTTGTTATCCTCTATGGGCTCGGTGGGACGCTTGCGTCCCACCTACTCAACAGCCAGTGTAATCCCGTGGCGCGATATTCAAATACCTCAAAAATGCAAAAACTTTTGCAGTCATCATTCCCCATTCTGGCGCCTTCTGAGAGCTTATGGGAGCCTTAGAAAATGTCACGTTACAGCAGAGATCCTCTATTTTCCATAAAGAGGCTATAGAAGGCCAAGAAATGGTCAGAGAGGGCCACTTCCTGTATGCAATCTTCTCAGGTTTTGGCCTGCCATATGAGTTTTGTTATACTCACAGACACCATTCAAACAGTTTTAGAAACGTTAGGGTGTTTTCTATCCAAATCAAACAATGATATGCATATTCTAGTTTCTGGGCAGGAGTAATAACCAGATTAAATCGGGTACGTTTTTTATCCGGCCGTGAAAATACTGCCCCCTATCCTAAACAGGTTAAGACCTTGACCTCATACAGTTACACACATGCTTCATTTATTTTATGGAAATATTATCATCATAATAAAGCTCAAATCTACTGGCAAGGTTATATTTCTAGCAACTGGAGTTAATCTATCAAAAATACACACACAAGGGATCTGAAAATAAATCTCTCAATATTTAACCATTGCTCTTACCACAATTGGGTTGCATTGACATTTGTTCTGTACTAACTGTCCCTGTCCCTGTTGTTTAACAAATCCGCTAGGTACTTCAAAAAGTTGGTGCTGACTTATCAGCTCAATATTTTGTACTAAAACATTTACTTGGGTCTACTTCAATTCTGGACAGTGTTCCATGTAATGGAAACAGATTTTTCTTTGAGATTGCATTACCTTCAAAACTTGTCAAACAAAAACAACCTTCAATTATTACTCATCTTCCTTATCTATAGGGGGAAGGGAAGCTCATCCAGCGTTGGCAGCTCATCAGTCTCACCATCCTCTTGAGGAGCATTAAAAATGATGGCTGCTTAGACCTAATTAGCCAGAGAGCTACAAATAGCCTTACAGCATGTTAGCAATACAATTAGGCAGACTAAGCAAAAAACCCACGCTGCAGCCCATTGGTCAATTGGGATCCCCAACTTCAAAACAGGGATTTCAACCAAGTTGCAAGTGTCCTCTCTGGCTATGGGAAATTGCCACAGTAGCAATGTATTCGGCAAGATCAGTAACATTAGAGTACCGATCTGGGACAAAAGTGAAACACTCATCTCCAATTATTGCACAAGTGCCCCCTTTACCTGCCAAAAGATAGTCAGAGCCAACTTACGCAATTCTTTTAGTTCCCCATTCAATTGTTCCATGGCATTTTGAGTAGCATTGACAATTTTCTCTACGTGTTGAGAGATATAACGAATTTGGTCTAGGGCACATGCAACTCCATACCCAGGGAAAAAAACACACCAAAGGACCTGGAAGCAGGTGCCTGAGAGTGAGTGATGTCAGCCAGAGACCTCTTATCTCTTTTCATTCCAGGAGGTTTGTCTCTAAACAGAGCCTTCAGATTATTTTTATTGTTTGGAACGGTTCTCATAGCTGTCACCACAAACCAAAGAGTATAAGTACCTTCCTAGTTCAGGGGAAGGCTATGGTAAGCCATCTTACCACACAACCAATAGGTCCCATTTGGGGCTCCTGAAAGGGATAATAACATTATAGACTGAAATACCATAAGTAACATTACCAGGTTCCCCGGTGTCAGCATTGTTAATGATTAACTTACAGGTATTGGATCCGTTGTAATACATTGTACAATTACATTCTAGTTCACCCAAAGTATTATCTCCTTTTCCTCTAATACACCAAGGGGCTATCATCCCTCCTGTCACTGAAATGGGTGGAAGTAAAGTATTATCTGGCCTAGTGAAAGACAGTGGGCCTGCATGGTTGTGAAAAACGTCATGGGGTCAGGGTTACATTGTATCTCTACTACGAAAGGTACATCCATTTGCATAATCAGATTTACCCCTATGGGAACTCCCACAAGTGTTAAACCTGCTCCTACCTTAACTGGCCCCAACTCACACACCCAACAGTCTTTTTGTCCGGATGTAGGCTTAGCAACCATTTCTGCTCTAGAAAGGAACAGATTGTTATCATGGTTTTGAGGGCCCTGCAGGGCTCTCCTTCTCTGATGACCATATACTCCTTGGCCACTACTCCGGGACTGCATTGGACCCTTAGGCTCAGGACTCATCTCACCCTCTATCGGGTTTCTTACAAGAGGACAACCTTCTGTTCTTATTAGCACTCCTGTGCTAATACAGAGGGCCAGACTGTACCAATCAATCAATCAAATATATTTATAAAGCCCTTCTTACATCAGCTGATGCCCCAAAGTGCTGTACAGTAACCCAGCCTAAAACCCCAAACAGCAAGCAATGCAGGTGTAGAAGCATGGAGGCTAGGAAAAACTCCCTAGAAAGGAAGAACCTAGGAAGAAACCTAGAGAGGAAGCAGGCTATAGGGGTGGCCAGTCCTCTTCTGGCTGTGCCGGGTGGAGATTATAACAGAACATGGCCAAGATGTTCAAATGTTCATAGATGACCAGCAGGGTCAAATAATAAAGATCACAGTGGTTGTAGAGGGTGCAACAGGTCAGCACCTCAGGAGTAAATGTCAGTTGGCTTTTCATAGCCGATCATTCAGAGTATCTCTACCACTCCTGCTGTCTCTAGAGAGTTGAAAACAGCAGGTCTGGGACCGGTAGCACGTCCGGTGAACAGGTCAGGGTTCCATAGCCGCAGGCAGAACAGTTTAAACTGGAGCAGCAGCACGACCAGGTGGACTGGGAACAGCAAGAAGTCATCAGGTCAGGTAGTCCTGAGGCATGGTCCTAGGGCTCAGGTCCTCCAGAGAGAAAGAAAGAAAGAAAGAGAAGAAAGAAAGAAAGAAAGAAAGAAAGAAAGAGAAGAAAGAAAGAAGAGAAGAAAGAGAGAAAAAGAGAGAGAGAATTAGAGAGCATACTTAAATTCACACAGGACACCGGATAGACTGGAGAAATACTCCAGATATAACAGACTGACCCTAGCCCCCCGACACAAACTATTGCAGCATAAATATTGGAGGCTGAGACAGGAGGGGTCGGGAGACACTGTGGCCCATTCTGACGATACCCCCAGACAGGACCAAACAGGCAGGATAAAACCCTACCCACTTTTCCAAAGTACAGCCCCCACACCACTAGAGGGTTATCTTCAATCACCAACTTACCATCCTGAGACAAAGCCGAGTATAGCCTACGAAGATCTCCCCCACGGCACAACCCAAGGAGGGGCACCAACCCGGACAGGAAGACCACAGCAGTGACTCAACCCACTCAAGTGACGCACCCCTCCTAGGGATGGCATGGAAGAGCACCAGTTTGCCAGTGACTCAGCCCCTGTTATAGGATTTGAGGCAGAGAATCCCAGTGGAGAGAGGGGAACCGGCCAGGCAGAGACAGCAAAGGCAGTTCGTTGCTCCAGTGCCTTTCCATTCACCTTCACACTCCTGGGCCAGACTACACTCAATCATAGGACCTACAGAAAAGATTAGTCTTCAATAAAGATTTAAAGGTTGAGGCCGAGTCTGCGTCTCTCACATGGATAGGCAGACCATTCCATAAAAATGGAGCTCTATAGGAGAAAGCCCTGCCTCCAGCTGTTTGCTTAGAAATTATAGGGACAGTAAGGAGGCCTGCGTCTTGTGACTGTAGCGTACGGGTAGGTATGTACGGCAAGACCAAATCTGAAAGATAGTTAGGAGCAAGCCCATGTAATGCATTGTAGGTTAGCAGTAAAACCTTGAAGTCAGCCCTTGCCTTAACAGGAAGCCAGTGTAGAGAGGCTAGCACTGAAGTAATATGATAAAAGAAATTGGTAAAAGTCAAGAGTCTAGCAGCCGTGTTTAGCACTAACTGAAGTTTATCCAACTGGCCAGAAAGTAAAGCATTGCAGTAGTCTAACCTAGAAGTGACAAAAGCATGGATACATTTTTCTGCATCATTTTTGGACAGAAAGTTTCAGATTTTTGCAATGTTACATAGATGGAAAAAATCTGTCCTTGAAACAGTCTTGATATGTTCGTCAAAAGAGAGATCAGGGTCCAGAGTAACGCCGAGGTCCTTCACAGTTTTATTTGAGACGACTGTCCAACCATTAAGATTGTCAGATACAACAGAAGATCTCTTTGTTTCTTGGTACCTAGAACTAGCATCTCTGTTTTGTCCAAGTTTAAGAATTGTACATTGTTTCAGAGTAACATGGGACATTGTCAACAGAATTCTCTGATAGTCTAGCAGTCTCGCAGGCGTTCTTTCTTGTGTAATAATTGCATGCACAGCATGGGGCACATACCAAAACAGCCTCAGTAGAAGCTAATACTGATCTCAAACCAGAAACCATTCCCCTGATTACAATATCCAGTATTTTAGAATAACAAACAGGTCTATATCCCACCCAATGATACTGTGTCAAAACTGCTAGTATTGTTTGGCAAACCAAGCAAGGGGTAGACATTAATGTTTGTTTCAATTTTACAGATGCCACCTCAGCCTCATTAGTCCAGACCACAACTTCACTCGCCTCCATCTTTCTCCCATAAATACAATCTGTTTATCTCTGCATAGTCTTTCAACCATGGATGACAGTAACCAGCCACACCCAGCAAAGACATCATGCACTGCTTGGTAACAGTTTTAGGCAAAGCTTAAAAAATTGCTTCTAATATATCTTTGGAGAGGGCACAACCCTCAGAAGTAATGTCCTGACCCAAATATTTAACGGAGCTCCGGCATAATTGCATCTTACTGGGGGAAACTTAAGGACCATTTTCTAGCCAAAAAAAATCAACAATGCCAAATGTCCTTGTGACATATCTCCTCTGATCGTGAGCAAACCAACAAATCTTATGGGGCAGGTAGCCTAGTGGTTAGAGCGTTGGACCAGTAACCAAAAGGTTTCTGGATTGAGTCCCTGAGCTGACAAGGTAAAAATCTGTCATTCTGCCCCTGAACAAGGCAATTAACCCACTGCTCCCCAGTAGGCTGTCATTGTAAATAAGAATTTGTTCTTAACTGACTTGCCTAGTTAAATAAAGTTCAGTAAAAAAATAATAATAATCAAAATATTCCCTCAAGGAGCAACAAAACCCTCCAGGTTTCGAGACATTTCATGGGCAAAGATGGCCGGTGATTCAATGTAGCCTTGAGGCATCACCGTCCATGTCAATTTTTTTTACCAAGAAACATAAACGAGGACCACTCCTGGGACTCTTCAGCCATAGGGATGCTAAAAAAAGCATAAGCTAAATCAACTACTGAAAAACAACAACTACCTGGAAGAACCTGGGATAAAATTGTAACAGTGTTAAGCACAAGGGGTCCTCTAGCATATACAGCATAATTTTTTGGAACAACCACAACTGGGGCAGCTCTGTTCATGCACCCAATGTCGGCCCTTGATTTAGCCCACAGTTCTTTAGGTATATCTTTTAGCCAATCAATGTGTGAATTATCTTGTAATACCACAGGCATGGCTTCAATGGGAATTTGTTATTTTCTTGGTATTGTCATTGCAGTAGCCAAGTATGGGAAATAGCAAGTTGCTGTTGAAGCTGACCACTTTCCCTCTCCTTCCCAGGCCACCCAATCAGTTTCCCATCAGCAGGGAAATCTCCATCTGTCCATCTTGTCCAGTCTTCTGTTTGGTCCAGAACCCCCTACCAAATTCTTTGATATTACACTACACATACCTTTTGGTTCACAGCACAGATCCTCCATCCTACTCTTACTATTTCTCTTTGCCATACTTAAACCCTTTGTTGAACTCATTAAAAAACATCCAGCTTAACACATCATCCCGCTCTCACACAACTCTCACACCGGGGCTAAACCCCTGTTCAGTCAATTAGTCAGTCACACAATACTCACATCCACATTCACTTAGTACTATTCCCAAACACACTCAGTAGTCTCCCTCATTACTCCTGAAATATTTTCAATGATTCTCTTGTTGTTACCTCCTATGCATACATATGTATCTTTAACGGTTCTCTTGCAGCTACTTCCTATACATATCAAATAACACCTCGTGCTCAAAAACACCTTGTGATATTACCAGTGGTCCTTCATCTCATAAATGCCTACAGACAAATGTCAGTGGAACTTTTTCTGCCCTCACTGTAGCCTTCTTCTAAGACTAGCTCTAGCCTTCTTCTAAGACTATGGTACCTTCCTTAATTTTTATGTTTAACCTCTTGGGGCTAGGTGGGACGCTAGCGTGCCACCCGTGGTGCACTCCATCAACAGCAGGTGCATTTCAAGAGCGGCAAATTTGAATCCAAATAAATGTCAAAATTCAAATTTTTCAAAAATACAACTATGTTACACCATTTGAAAGATAAACATCTCCTTAATCTAACCACGTTTTACGATTTCAAAAAGGTTTTACGGCGAAAGCATAAATTTAGAGTATGTTAGGACAGTACATTTACAAGAGTTGTGTGTAATGTTTTGTCAAGTCAAAGACAGGGTCACCAAAACCATAAAACCAGCTAAAATGATACACTAACCTTTTACAATCTCCATCAGATGACACTCCTAGGACATTATGTTAGACAATGCATGCATTTTTAGTTCTATCAAGTTCATATTTATATACAAAAACAGCGTTTTACTATGGCATTGATGTTGAGGAAATCGTTTCCCTCCAATAACCGGCAGTCAAGTCAGCGTCACAAATTAAATAATTAAAATTAGAAAACATTGGTAAAATATTATATTGTCATTTAAAGAATTATAGATTTACATCTTTTGAACGCAATCAACTTGCCAGATTTAAAAATAACCTTACTGGGAAATCACACTTTGCAATAATCTGAGCACTGTGCCCAGAAAAATACGCGTTGCGATACAGACTAGACGTCATGTTGGGGAGATCTAAAATCGAAAATACTATGTAAATAATCCATTACCTTTGATTCTCTTCATCAGATGTCACTTCCAGGTATCACAGGTCCATAACGAATGTAGTTTTGTTCAAAAAAGCTCATCATTTATGTCCAAAAATCTCCGTCTCGTTAGCACATGATGTAAGCCAGCCGGACTTCTCGTCATGAACGAGGGGAAAAAATATATTTCCGTTCGTTCAAACATGTCAAACGTTGTATAGCATAAATCATTAGGGCCTTTTTTAACCAGAACATGAATAATATTCAAGGTGGACGAATGCATAGCCTTTTATAACGTATTGGAACGAGGGTACCCAACATGAAGTAGCGCGCCAGGTGTCTAATGGGACATCACCGTTCCATGGCTCTTGTTCGGTCAGATCTCCCTCCAGAAGACTCAAAACACTTTGTAAAGGCTGGTGACATCTAGTGGAAGCAATAGGAAGTGCCAAAATATTCCTAAACCCCTGTGTTTTTCAATGGGATAGGTTTAAACTCAATACAACACATCAGGTATCCACTTCCTGTCAGAAAATGTCTCAGGGTTTTGCCTGCCAAATGAGTTCTGTTATACTCACAGACACCATTCAAACAGTTTTGGAAACTTTAGAGTGTTTTCTATCCATATATAATAAGTATATGCATATTCTAGTTACTGGGTAGGATTAGTAACCAGATTAAATCGGGTACATTTTTTTTATCCAGACGTGCAAATGCTGCCCCCTAGACCCAACAGGTTAATTTTATTGTTTTTATTTATTATAATTTTTTTAATACAAATTCATTTAACCTCTCTGGGGTAGGGGGCAGTATTTTGACATCCGGATGAAAAGTGTGCCCAAAGTAAACTGCCTGTTACTCGGGCCCAGAAGCGAGGACATGCATATAATTGGTAGATTTGGATAGAAAACACTCTAAAGTTTCTAAAACTGTTAAAATAATGTATGTGAGTATAACAGAACTGATATGGCAGGTGAAACCCCAAGGACAAACCACCCCCCAACCCCCTCACCCCCCAAAAAATGTCAGCTTACCACTATTTTCAATGGCTAGTATTTTAATAATAAGGCCAAGTCCTCCCAGATTGTAATCTTCCTAAGGCTTCCACTAGATGTCAACAGTCTTTAGAAACAGTGTCAGGCTGGTTTTTGGAAAAATGACCCAGAAATTATTTTTCTAGGTGGCTCCCATTTTGGCTGTAGTGTTTCCAAGTGTGTGGAGGAAAGCGCGTTCTTTCTTATTTATCTCTGTTAATGAACACACTATTATCCGTCTTAAATTATATTGTTTATTTGCATATTAGGACACCAATTTTTTTTCTTCTCTTTTTTACCTCTCTCACCTGTCCATCTTCTCATTTGAATTCCATACTGTCACTTGTCCACTCAAGCTTAACATTGTCAACTATCGCCCACCAGGGGCCCTTGGAGAGTTCCTCAATGAGCTTGACACCTTGATAAGCTCATTACCTGACAATGGCTCACCACTCTACGTACTTGGCGACTTCAACCTCCCGACATCTGCCTTCGATTAATTTCTTTCCAACTCTCTTTCCCCTCCTTGCCTTTTTTGACCTCACCCTTTCCCAATCCCCTCCAAATCACAAGTCAGGCAATACACTTGACATCAACTTTACTAGAGGCTGTTCACCTACTAATCTCACTGCAACCCCCTCCAGGTCTCTGATTACTACTTTGTTTTCCTTTCTGTCTCCCTTTCCTCCAACCTTAGCCACCTAGCCCCTTCATGCGCCATCACAATCTTCTCTCTCACCTACTACTCTCTCCATTTCTATCCTATCATCTCTCCCTTCTGCTAAATCCTTCTCCCTCCTGTCTCTTGATTCTGCCTCTTCGACCTTACTCTCCTCCCTTTCTGCATCCTCTGACTCTCATTGTCCCCTTACCTCACGGCTGGCTCAACTCTCCGCTCCTGCTCCGTGGGTCAGGGACTCATTGTTAGCTTACAAAACAAGGTAGCTAAGTGAAAATGGAGGAAAACTAAACTTCCTGAGGGTCTATCATCCATTCACTCTCTCTCTTCCATATGTTCCTCCATGTCTGCTGCTAAAGCCACTAAATGTCAAGCATCTGCCTCTTACCCTAGGAAATTCTTTCCCACCTTCTCATTTTACATTACATTTACATTTTAGTCATTTAGCAGACGCTCTTATCCAGAGCGACTTACAGTAGTGAATGCATACATTTCATTTTCATTTCATACATTTTTTTAAACATTTTTTTGTACTGGCCCCCCGTGGGAATCGAACCCACAACCCTGGCGTTGCAAACACCATGCGTTGCAAACACCATGCTCTACCAACTGATCTACAGGGAAGGCCAACAGTCTTGAAGGAGTTCCCACATATGCTGAGCACTTGTTGGCTGTTTTTCTTTTCCTGCGGTCCAACTCATCCCAAACCATTTCAACTGGGTTGAGGTCGGGTGATTGTTGAGGCCAAGTCATCTGATGCAGCACTCTATCAATCTCCTTGGTGAAATAGCCCTTACACAGCCTAGAAGTATGTTTTGGGTCATTGTCCTGTTGAAAAACAAATGATAGTCCCTCTAAGCGCAAACCAGATGGGATGGTGTTTCACTGCAGAATGCTGTGGTAGCCATGCTGGATAAGTGTGCCTTGAATTCTAAATAAATCACAGTGTCACCGGAAAAGCACCTCCACACCTCCTCCTCCATGCTTCACGGTGGGAACCACACATGCGGAGATCATCCGTTCACCTACTCCTCGTCTCACAAAGACATGGCGGTTGGAACCAAAAATGTCAAATTTCGACTCATCAGACTAAAGGACAGATTTCCACCGGTCTAATGTCCATTGGTCCTGTTTTCCTTGCCCAAGCAAATCTCTTCTTCTTATTAGTGTCCTTTAGTAGTGGTTTCCTTGCAGAAATTTGACCATGAAGGCTTGATTCACGCAGTATCCTCTGAACAGTCGATGTTGAGATGTGTCTGTTACTTAAACTCCGTGAAGCATTTATTTGGGCAGCAATCTGAGGTGCAGTTATTTCTAATGAACATATCCTCTGCAGCAGAGGTAACTCCGGGTCTTCCTTTCCTGTGGTGGTCCTCATGAGAGCCAGTTTCATCACAGCACTTGATGGTTTTTGCGACTGCACCTGAAGAAACTTTCAAAGTTCTTGAAATCTCTGAATTGACTGACCTTCATATCTTCAAGTAATGATGGACTGTCGTTTCTCTTTGCTTTTTGAGCTTTTCTTGCCATAATATGGACTTGGTCTTTTACCAAATAGGGATTTCTTCTGTATACCATCCCTACCTTGTCACAACACAACTGATTGGCTCAAACGCATTAAGAAGGAAAGAAATTCCAGAAATAAACTTTTAACAAGGCACACCTGTTAATTAAAATGGATTCCAGGTGACTACCTCATGAAGCTGGTTGAGAGAATGCCAAGAGTGTGAAAAGCTGTCACCAAGGCAAAGGGTGGCTACTTTGAAGAATCTCAAATATAAACATTTATTTGTTTAACACTCCCCCGGCCAATACACGACTCCACATATGCTACTCCACAGCTCGATGTCTTCACCACTATTCCGCAATGTAGAAAACAGTAAAAAATTATCTGGAATGAGTAGGTGTGTCCAAACCTCCGACTGGTACTGTATATACAGTGGGGAGAACAAGTACCCGACACACCGCCGATTTTGCAGGTTTTCCCACTTACAAAGCATGTAGAGGTCCGTAACTTCTATCATAGGTACCCTTCAATTGTGAGAGACGGAATCCAAAACAAAAATCCAGAAAATCACACTGTATGATTTTTAAGTAATTAATTTGCACTTTATTGCATGACATAAGTATTTGATCACCTACCAACCAGTAAGAATTCCGGCTCTCACAGACCTGTTAGTTTTTCTTTAACCTCTTGGGGCTAGGTGGGACGCTAGCGTGCCACCTGTGGTGCACTCCATCAACAGCAGGTGCATTTCAAGAGCGGCAAATTTGAATCCAAATAAATGTCAAAATTCAAATTTTTCAAAAATACAACTATGTTACACCATTTGAAAGATAAACATCTCCTTAATCTAACCACGTTTTACGATTTCAAAAAGGTTTTACGGCGAAAGCATAAATTTAGAGTATGTTAGGACAGTACATTTACAAGAGTTGTGTGTAATGTTTTGTCAAGTCAAAGACAGGGTCACCAAAACCATAAAACCAGCTAAAATGATACACTAACCTTTTACAATCTCCATCAGATGACACTCCTAGGACATTATGTTAGACAATGCATGCATTTTTAGTTCTATCAAGTTCATATTTATATACAAAAACAGCGTTTTACTATGGCATTGATGTTGAGGAAATCGTTTCCCTCCAATAACCGGCAGTCAAGTCAGCGTCACAAATTAAATAATTAAAATTAGAAAACATTGGTAAAATATTATATTGTCATTTAAAGAATTATAGATTTACATCTTTTGAACGCAATCAACTTGCCAGATTTAAAAATAACCTTACTGGGAAATCACACTTTGCAATAATCTGAGCACTGTGCCCAGAAAAATACGCGTTGCGATACAGACTAGACGTCATGTTGGGGAGATCTAAAATCGAAAATACTATGTAAATAATCCATTACCTTTGATTCTCTTCATCAGATGTCACTTCCAGGTATCACAGGTCCATAACGAATGTAGTTTTGTTCAAAAAAGCTCATCATTTATGTCCAAAAATCTCCGTCTCGTTAGCACATGATGTAAGCCAGCCGGACTTCTCGTCATGAACGAGGGGAAAAAATATATTTCCGTTCGTTCAAACATGTCAAACGTTGTATAGCATAAATCATTAGGGCCTTTTTTAACCAGAACATGAATAATATTCAAGGTGGACGAATGCATAGCCTTTTATAACGTATTGGAACGAGGGTACCCAACATGAAGTAGCGCGCCAGGTGTCTAATGGGACATCACCGTTCCATGGCTCTTGTTCGGTCAGATCTCCCTCCAGAAGACTCAAAACACTTTGTAAAGGCTGGTGACATCTAGTGGAAGCAATAGGAAGTGCCAAAATATTCCTAAACCCCTGTGTTTTTCAATGGGATAGGTTTAAAATCAATACAACACATCAGGTATCCACTTCCTGTCAGAAAATGTCTCAGGGTTTTGCCTGCCAAATGAGTTCTGTTATACTCACAGACACCATTCAAACAGTTTTGGAAACTTTAGAGTGTTTTCTATCCATATATAATAAGTATATGCATATTCTAGTTACTGGGTAGGATTAGTAACCAGATTAAATCGGGTACATTTTTTTTATCCAGACGTGCAAATGCTGCCCCCTAGACCCAACAGGTTAAGAAGCCCTCCTGTTCTCCACTCATTACCTGTATTAACTGCACCTGTTTGAACTCGTTACCTGCATAAAAGACACCTGTCCACACACTCAATCAAACAGACTCCAACCTCTCCACAATGGCCAAGACCAGAGAGCTGTGTAAGAACATCAGGGATAGAATTGTAGACCTGCACAAGGCTGGGATGGGCTACAGGACAATAGGCAAGCAGCTTGGTGAGAAGGCAACAACTGTTGGCGCAATTATTAGAAAATGAAAGAAGTTCAAGATGACGGTCAATCACCCTCGGTCTGGGGCTCCATGCAAGATCTCACCTCGTGGGGCATCAATGATCATGAGGAAGGTGAGGGATCAGCCCAGAACTACACGGCAGGACCTGGTCAATGACCTGAAGAGAGCTGGGACCACAGTCTCAAAGAAAACCATTAGTAACACACTACGCCGTCATGGATTAAAATCCTGCAGCGCACGCAAGGTCCACGTGCTCAAGCCAGCACATGTCCAGGCCCATCTGAAGTTTGCCAATGACCATCTGGATGATCCAGAGGAGGAATGGGAGAAGGTCATGTGGTCTGATGAGACAAAAATAGAGCTTTTTGGTCTAAACTCCACTCGCTGTGTTTGGAGGAAGAAGAAGGATGAGTACAACCCCAGGAACACCATCCCAACCGTGAAGCATGGAGGTGAAAACATCATTCTTTGGGGATGCTTTTCTGCAAAGGGGACAGGACGACTGCACCGTATTGAGAGGAGGATGGATGGGGCCATGTATCACGAGATCTTGGCCAACAACCTCTTTCCCTCAGTAAGAGCATTGAAGATGGGTCGTGGCTGGGTCTTCCAGCATGACAACGACCCGAAACACACAGCCAGGGCAACTAAGGAGTGGCTCCGTAGGAAGCATTTCAAGGTCCTGGAGTGGCCTAGCCAGTCTCCAGACCTGAACCCAATAGAAAATCTTTGGAGGGAGCTGAAAGATCGTATTGCCCAGCAACAGCCCCGAAACCTGAAGGATCTGGAGAAGGTCTGTATGGAGGACTGGGCCAAAATCCCTGCTGCAGTGTGTGCAAACTTGGTCAAGAACGACAGGAAACGTATGATCTCTGTAATTGCAAACAAAGGTTTCTGTACCAAATATTAAGTTCTGCTTTTCTGATGTATCAAATACTTATTACCCAAATCACACTGTATGATTTTTTTTTATATATATTTTTTTTTTTCTGGATCTTTGTTTTCGATTCCGTCTCTCACAGTTGAAGTGTACCTATTGTGGCAAACCTCTTCAAAGTTAGGAGCGTTTGTCACAAATGAAGTGGGAAACTGTCACCAAAGTCAGCCCAGAATGAAAGGTCTTTCGAACATGACAGTACCTGTGTGTTTGTTTCGCTGTCCTGGTCCACCCAGGCCGCAGGTAAGGTCAAGGATAGCAGGGTTCGGTACACAAATCTGGTTCTCGGTAGGTCCAGGTCTAAACGCCAACAGGTAAGTCCAAAACAGTCCAGCCCATACACGGTAAATCCTGCCAATGTAATTGTCTCTTTCTCTATGGTTCATAGATCCTTCCCGCCCTCTCTCTCTCTTCCTGGTTTTTCTTGACCTTTTATCTGTGGGTCGGCTCCACCTTCTGAGGGTTCCCCTTGCTTCTGGGAATTGTAGTTTTGGCAGTCGGGCCATTTTGTGATCTGTAGTTCTGATTGGGGTGGCCATTTTAGTGATCGGGCAGAGCCCGTTTATTAGTTCTGCCCTCCTATCTGGCATTTATCACTCGACCCCCTTCTTTGCCACACTATGTTAAAAATTACAGACCTCCACATGCCCTGCAAGTAGGAAACACTGCCGATTTTGCAGGTTATCAAATACTTGTTCTCCCCACTGTATATATAATTATATTATGGTGGGAATAAATGACATGCTAGAATATACAGAGAAGGTATTTGAATTAGAAAGCAGTAGAGCTACAGTAAGTTTGTTATCTTAGATAGTTAGACTATATAGGGGCTACTCCATGGCTCAAGGTAAAATTTTGGTCAAACTAAATAAATCAATAATTGTTGGGTGGTGCACACAACTTCAAGGTATACATTGCCGTTTTATTTTCCTCCTTCTCCATACTCCTTAATCCTCCACCCCCTTCCCCTCCCTCTCTGCGGACGACTTTGTCAACCACTTTCAAGAGAAGGTTGGTGACATCCGTTCCTCATTCACTCAGCAACTGGTCCCACAGACTGGTCCAGTGTTATCATCAATAACAGGGAGAGGCAGACCCCCAATTTCAAGGGTCAAACCACCAACACCTATCACAGTGCAGACCCCCTGAATCCAGGAGTACATAGCACACTCATTCAGCAGTACCTCCTGCAACTGAAACCCATATCAAGTTCACTATCCACCATCTCTTCTGTAAAAGCAGTGAACACTTCATCACCAGGTGCCCGAAGATCAAGGGAGAATCTAAGAACAAGATAGAGGAGTGGATAAAAGATGTCAAATGTTGCTCGAGGTGTGGCCATGCCCACTTGTCTGAAGAGTGTACCCTGAAGAAGCAATGTCACAATTGTTGTGGGATACATTTACAGGTGTTTCATCAGGTGGCCCAGCAGGAACCATCTGCTTCCCCAATCGAAGTCTACATTCTTACATTTCACATTCTTAAAATAAAGTGGTGATCCTAACTGACCTAAGACAGGGAATTTTTACTAGGATTAAATGTCAGGAATTGTGAAAAACTCAGTTTAGAATGTAGTTAGAATGATTTATTTCAGCTTTTATTTCTTCCATCACATTCCCAGTGGGTCAGAAGTTTACAAACACTCAATTAGTTTACAAACACTCAATAAGTATTTGGTAGCATTGCCTGAAAATTGTTCAACTTGGATCAAACGTTTCGGGTAGCCTTCTACAAGCTTCCCACAATAAGTTGAGTGAATTTTGGCCCATTCCTCCACACAGAGCTTGTGTAAATGAGTCAGGTTTGTAGGCCTCCTTGCTCGCACACGCTTTTTCAGTTCTGCCCACACATTTTCTATAAGATTGAGGTCAGGGCTTTGTGATGGCCACTCCAATACCTACACTTTGTTGTCCTTAAGCCATTTTGCCACAACTTTGGAAGTATGCTTGGGGTCAATGTCCATTTGGAAGACCCATTTGCGACAAAGTTTTAACTTCCTGACTGATGTCTTGAAATGTAGCTTCAATATAACCATATAATTTTCCTGCATCATGAAGACATCTATTTTGTGAAGTGCACCAGTCCCTCCTGCAGCAAAGCACCCCCACAACATGATGATGCCACACCTGTGCTTCACGGTTAGGATGGTGTTCTTCGTCTTGCAAGCGTCCCCCTTTTTCCTCCAAACATAACGATGGTCATTATGGCCAAACAGTTCTATTTTTGTTTCATCAGACCAGAGGACATTTCTCCAAAAAATACGATCTTTGTCCCCATGTGCAATTGTAAACCATAGTGTGTTTTTTTTTATGGCAGTTTTGTTGCAGTGGCTTCTTCCTTGCTGAGCGGCTTTTCGGGTTATGACGATATAGGACTCATTTTACTGTGAATATAGATACTTTTGTACCTGTTTCCTCCAGCGTCTTTACAAGGTCCTTCGCTATTGTTCTGGGATTGATTTGCACTTTTCACACCAAAGTACGTTCATCTCTAGGAGACAGAACGCATCTCCTTCCTGAGCGGTATGATGGCTGCGTGGCCCATGGTGTTTATACTTGCGTACTGTTGTTTTTACAGATGAACGTGGTACCTTCAGGCATTTGGAAATTGCTCCCAAGGATGAACCAGACTTGTGGCTGTCTACAATTTGTTTCCTGAGTTCTTGGCTGATTTCTTTTGATTTTCCCATGATGTCAAGCAAAGAGGCACTGAGTTTGAAGGTAGGCCTTGAAATACATCCACAAGTACACCTCCAATTGACTCAAATGATGTCAATTAGCCTATCAGAAGTTTCTAACGCCATGACATAATTTTCTGAAATTTTCCAAGCTGTTTAAAGGCACAGTCAACTTAGTGTATGTAAACTTCTGACCCACTGGAACTGTGATACAGTGATTTATACGTGAAATAATCTGTCTGTAAACAATTGTTGGAAAAATTACTTGTGTCATGTACAAAGTAGATGTCCTAACCAACTTGCCAAAACTGTAGTTTGCTAACCAGAAATTTGTGGAGTGGTTGAAAAACGAGTTTTAATGACTATGCTTATGTAAACTTCCGACTTCAACTGTATGAATACACAGGGGATAATGAGGGGAGATGGGAGAAACCTTGTGGGGGGTGGAGATAAGCACAAAGACAGGTGAAACAGATAAGGGTGTGACAAGAACAGAAAGAAAGAATTATAAATAACAAACTGGCTTTATTTACCACAGTGTGAAAGATTGATATATAAAGTGAGTTTCTGAAACACAGAGTCCTTCTTTGAAGAAACTGAATGAAAGCGAGTCCAGCGAGGATAGGGAGGGGGGAAATGTTGCCCATACTTTCAAGACCTGAGCTACTTCATTTATTTATGAAATGTACTATTTTATTTAGGCAATTTAATATATTCACCTATTTAGTAGGCTATTTCGCAACATAAAGCTGAGTTACTCACTCTTTCGTGTCTTTGGATCAAAATAAATGAGTACCAACATTCTTTCTGATTGTCTTTAATAAAGAAATGTTTTGAACAAGTTAATCTGCTCATGTTGTGTGTGTTCAAATATTTGTGACCTTGTGGTTACAATGAAGAATGTAAATGAAACAAATCAAATATATCCTATTCATAATGAATAATCAGGTGCGTGTTGCAAGCGTGTAATTTTTCCAGATATATTTTTTTTAAGATTTCATTTTATATTTTTAGACAATACAAAACATACACATACAAACGACAACTACATAACACCTGCCCAGAACCACCTGCTCTCTTCCCCTCTCCAGCACCCTCATCACTCTCCGCCACATGGCCTCAAACTGCACCATTTTCTTTCTCTCCGTCGCCCACACGCACTTTCAACATTTAGATAATAAAGCATATAAAGGCTGACATTAGTTGATTTTAATACTTCTGACAGCGAAATGTCTAACTTCACCCAGAACTTTTAGACTTTATAACATTCCCAGAAGTTATGGATTATTATAACCTAATGAAAAATATATCTGGTAATCTAATTTAATTTACTGCAGGCCTAAAACCTATTGGTTTAACCTTCTGAATGAATGATTTTATTGAAGATAGAAGCCGCCTCTTAATGTGTTCTGAGAGCCGATCAGTTACCCAACAAATGAATATCAATTTATTTAGCCTAATTGTTTTTATGAATACAGACAGTAGGCTATTATTCCTCTTTTCCTCCCTGCATTAATTAAATTGTCTGCATGTCTATTCAACATTTGGCTAAAAAGAAACCACCCCATGAATTAAAGACAGAGGCAATTGGATTCTCTCTAAATCCACACATCCATCTGAAGGTGATACTTTATCCTTTGGAACCTCCAAATTACCAGGTGGACAGTAGACCTCTTGAAGCGATAGAGGAAATCAACAAAATTAACAAGTATTCTTTCACAATAGCTGGCAGCTGATTTTTTGCCTAATACAGGACTCTAGTGCGATAGGAGAGTGACTGGCTGAAACGTTCCCACCATTAATTTACAAAAGGATAGTCTAATTGCTCAGCTAGGTATGAAAAATCCCCCAATTTGTGTCACAGTTTAGACTACCGATGGATGCTGAGGTCAATCAGAATTGAGTCCTATTGTAAAGTGTAGCCTAATGGCCAAAACATGGCAAACTTTCAATGTATTCAATACTTAAGTACTCTAAAGTTTTACATTTCCAACTCAATATCACAGACCAGATTTGCCCTACGAAAAATGCATCAACCCCTACAAATATATACATTTTTTATAATTCAAATAATAATTCAAACAAAATTAGCTGTAGTGAGAGGAGAGACTGCATGCTAATGACAATCAGAAAGAATGTGTCTTTAACCCTGCATATACAGTGCTGTGAAAAAGTATTTGCCCCTTCATGATTTCTTATTTTTTGCACGTCACACTTAAATGTTTCAGATCATTAAACAAATTGTAATATTACACAAAGATAACCCAAGTAAACAGAAAATGCAGTTAAGTGATGATTGTATTTATTAAGGGAAAAAAGCTATCCGAACCTTCATGGCCCTATGTGAAAAAGTAATTGCCCCTCAAACCTAATAACTGGTTATCCCACCCTCAGTAGCAACAACTGCAATCAAGCATTTGCGATAACTGGCAATGGGTCTTTCACATCGCTGTGGAGGAATTTTGTCCCACTCTTCTTTGCGGAATTGTTTTAATTCAGCCACATTGGAGGGTTTTCGAGCATGAACCACTTTTTTAAGGTCACGCCACAGCATCTCAATCGGATTCAAGTCTGGACTTTGACTAGGCCACTCAAAATCCTTCATTTAGTTTTTTTTAAGCCATTCAGAGGTGGACTTGCTGGTGTGTTTTGGATCATTGTCCTGCTGCAGAACCCAAGTGCGCTTCAGCTTGAGGTCACGAACAGATGGCCGGATATTCTCCTTCAGGAGTTTTTGTTAGAGAGCAGAATTCATGGTTTCATCAATCACAGCAAGTCGTCCAGGTCCTGAAGCAGCAAAGCAACCCCAGACGATCACACTACCACCACCATATTTGACTGTTGGTATGATGTTCTTTTTCTGAAATGCTGTGTTGCTTTTACGCCAGATGTAACGGGACGCACACCTTCCAAAAAGTTCAACTTTTGTCTCATCAGTCCACAGAATATTTCGCCAAAAGTCTTGCGGATCATCAAGATGTTTTTTTGCCAAAAGTGAGACGAACCTTTATATTCTTTTTGGTCAGCAGTCTTTTTCGCCTTGGAACTCTGCCATGGATGCCATTTTTGCCCAGTCTCTTTCTTATGGTTGAGTCATGAACACTGACCTTAACTGAGGCAAGTGAGGCCTGCAGTTCTTTAGATGTTGTTGTGGGTTCTTTTGTGACCTCTTGGATGAGTCGTCACAGCGCTCTTGGGGTAATTTTGCTAGGCCGGCAACTCCTGGGAAGGTTCACCACTGTTCCAAATTTTCTCCATTTGTGGATAATGGCTCTCACCGTGGTTCGTTGGAGTCCCAAAGCTTTAGAATTGGCTTTGTAACCCTTTCCAGACTGATAGATGTCCATTACATTGTTTCTCATCTGTTCCTGATTTTCTTTGGATTGCGGCATGATGTCTTGCTTTTTGAGAACTTTTGGCTTACTTCACTTTGTCAGACAGGTTCTATTCAAGTGATTTCTTGATTCAACAGGTCTGGCAGTAATCAGGCCTGGGTGTGGCTAGTGAAATTAAACTCAGCTTTCCAAAAAATTTGATTAACGACAGTAAATTCATGATTTAACAGGGGGGGGGCAATTACTTTAACACATAGGGCCATGAAGGTTTGGATAGTTTTTTTCCCTTAATAAATACAATTATTACTTATTAAGAACTGCATTTTGTGTTTACTTGGGTTATCTTTGTGTAATATTACAATTTGTTTGATGATCTGAAACATTTAAGTGTGACAAATGTGCAAAAAAATAAGAAATCAGGAAGGGGGCAAATACTTTTTCACAGCACATATAACATTTTACATTTACATTTACGTCATTTAGCAGACGCTCTTATCCAGAGCGACTTACAAATTGGTGCATTCACCTTATGATATCCAGTGGAACAACCACTTTACAATAGTACATCTATATCTTTTTTGGGGGGAGGGTAGGGGGAGGGGGTGGGTTAGAAGGATTAGATTTATAACTTATTTTGAATGAAAGCCAGGGATGAGTGAGTCACTCAGGCCTATGCTTTTCCTGCTTCTGTTGCCTATTTGAGTGTTTGCTTAAAATCCTACTGATTCGGTGATCACCAATCCTCCTGCAACCGTAAAATGTCGGATAAAGCAATTTCACACAAAAAACTCACTTTTTTCTTCATCTACTTTTTAAGAAGATGCCGTAACTGGACCATGTAACACACATACAGCCGCATATACAGTATTTGTTCATCAATATCTTAAATGCTTTCGTTAATGAAATAATGATAAAAAATACTTTCAAAATGCAGATGTTTATTTCAACTACATCTCAACTACAATATTTTATGTAACCTTTTGCTTTGTATATAGCTAAATTTACCATCAAAAATCAAATATGGACCTGGTCCCTGGCGAGAAATTGCTCCCCACACATGGATTTTGAGGGGATGTTTGAGACTCGGCTTGCTTGATCTTTTTTTCTGTAGCAATTTTGAGCAAATTGCTCAAGGGCCATGGTTGATTAGTCAGTGAAGATGACATCATTGAATGTCTTGCCAGCTTTGATCCATGCCTGGGCCTGCAGCACGTGAAGTGCTTTGTTTGTTAGACGAACAATTGGGTCGAAACTTGAAAATGAGCCGGAGCTGAGAGGATCACCAAAACTAAAGGTATTTTTGTTTCAGTGTATTTTCACAACAACAAAAAATACATAGCCTATAAATGTGTAGGCATACTGGGTAATAAAATTGATAATTGTGTACTAAAAATGTGAATGTGTGTTTGCAGAGCATACAGCCATGCCGACAATAATCTATGGAGATCAGTGGACATGGTTCCCAAGGAAGCAGTGAGTTTTGCTAGATTCTTAAAATGTGTTTCTATATGCAGCATTTGTGTGTAGGAGTCACTTGTAATTCATAATTGATCTACTGTTTCTATCATAGGCCACTGTAATCGATGGGGGCTCAGGACGGTATTATTCTGCTCATCTAAAGAAGGTGCACATGGATCAGATTCAAACTTTGAAGACTGAGTTTGAGTTATTGAAGGCAGACCAGCAGAAAGAGAAACATTCTCTCTGGGCAGAGATACGGGCGACAGCTGATGCATTGGACCAAAGATGAAAAAGCATTAAAGACAGTTAATGAGTACTTGAGGTCACTGAGAAAGTCTGGACATGGCCTGCTCTCACTTAAGTAAGGAATTAGGCACTTGTATGATGTTTACTATGTAGGCTACAGTAAACATATTTGTCCTGTTGGTTTTGTCAGACTGCACAGTAGCCTAGTAAACATATGCATTTTAAAAGAGTTGTATTTTTTTAAATCAAATTCAATAATATACTTGTACCACTGTAGATGCTGTGTTTTTATTTTTAGAATACAATTCTCGGTTTACAGTAGTGATGGACAGCTGGAGGCAATTTGAAAGCATGTTTTCAAACACTTGTTTTTCACAAGTGTAGCAGGTTGTGAACTCTGCAAACAACGTTTCCACTCTGAGAATGAGAATGGTAAATGACTGTATTAATACATTCACTCAGTACATTGGAATACAAAAGAAGACATCAACCCATGATGGGATATTATCAGGACAATGGACTCTTGCCAAGGAGATGAATAAGGAGGGTAGGAGGAGCATTGTATTTAAAGACACTGCACAGAAGCCTAACAAACATACCCGGATGACTTAGCCGTGTCTGAATCCTGGCTTAGGGATACCACCAAAAACCCTGAAATCTCCATCGCTAACTATAACATTTTCCGCCAAGATAGAACTGCCAAAGGGGGCGGTGTTGCAATCTACTGCAAAGATAGCCAGCAGAGTTCTGTATTAGTATCCAAGTCTGTACCCAAACAATTCGAGCTTCTACTTCTAAAAATTAACCTTTCCAGAAACAAGTCTCTCACTGTTGCCACTTGCTATAGACCTCCCTCTGCCCCCAGCTGTGCCCTCGATACCATATGAGAATTGATTGCCCCCCATCTATCTTCTGAGCTCGTGCTACTAGGTGACCTAAACTGGGACATGCTTAACACCCCGGCCATCCTACAATCTAAGCTTGATGCCCTCAATTTCACACAAATTATCAATGAACCTCAAATCCGTAAACACGGGCACCCTCATAGAAGTCATCCTAACTAACTCACCCTCCAAATACACCTCTGCTGTTTTCAACCAAGATCTCAGCGATCACTGCCTCATTGCCTGCATCCGTAATGGGTCTGCGACCAAACGACCACCCCTCATCACTGTCAAACTCTCCCTAAAACACTTCTGAGAGCAGGCCTTTCTAATCAACCTGGCCGGGGTATCCTGGAATGACATTGACCTCATCCCGTCAGTAGATGATGCCTGGCTATTCTTTAAAAGTGCCTTCCTCACCATCTTAAATAAGCATGCCCCACTCCAAAAAAATGTATAAATAGGACCTGTCTGCCCTTGACCAGCACAAAAACATCCTGTGGCGTTCTGCATTAGCATCGAATAGCCCCCGTGATATGCAACTTTTCAGGGAAGTTAAGAACAAATATACACAGGCAGTTAGAAAAGCTAAGGCTAGCTTTTTCAAACAGAAATTTGCATCTTGAAGTACTAACTCAAAAAAGGTCTGGGACACTGTAAAGTCCATGGAGAATAAGAGCACCTCCTCCCAGCTGCCCATTGCTCTGAGGCTAGGAAACACTGTTACCACCGATAAATCCACTATAATTGAGAATTTCAATAAGCAATTTTCTATGGCTGGCCATGCTTCCACCTGGCTACCTCTACCCCGGTCAACTGCCCGGGCACCCTCCACAGCAACCCGCCAAAGCCCCCACCATTTCTCCTTCACCCAAATCCAGATAGCTGATGTTCTGAAAGAGCTGCAAAATCTGGACCCCTACAAATCAGCCGGGCTAAACAATCTGGACCCTCTCTTTCTAAAATTATCTGCCAAAATTGTTGCAACCCCTATTACTAGCCTGTTCAACCTCTCTTTCGTATCGTCTGAGATTCCCAAAGATTGGAAAGCTGCTGCGGTCATCCCCCTCTTCAAAGAGGGTGACACTAGACCCAAACTGCTACACACCTATATCTATCCTACCCTGTCTTTCTAAGGACTTCAAAATGCCAAGTTAACAAACAGATTACCGAACATTTTGAATCCCACTGTACCTTCTCCGTTATGCAATCTGGTTTCAGAGCTGGTCATGGGTGCACCTCAGCCACGCTCAAGGTCCTA
Source organism: Salmo salar (assembly GCF_965601325.2). Taxonomy (NCBI): domain Eukaryota; kingdom Metazoa; phylum Chordata; class Actinopteri; order Salmoniformes; family Salmonidae; genus Salmo; species Salmo salar. The sequence continues at coordinate 6,466,096 of NC_138310.1, forward strand.
AACGACATCATAACCGCCATCGATAAGAGACAGTACTGTGCAGCCGTATTCTTTGACCTGGCCAAGGCTTTCGACTCTGTCAATCACCACATTCTTATTGGCAGACTCGACAGCCTTGGTTTCTCAAATGATTACCTCGCCTGGTTTACCAGCTACTTCTCTGATAGAGTTCAGTGTGTCAAATCGGAGGGCCTGTTGTCCGGACCTCTGGTAGTCTCTATGGGTGTGCCACAGGGTTCAATTCTCAGGCCGACTCTCTTCTCTGTATACATCAATGATGTCGCTCTTGCTGCTGGTGATTCTCTGATCCACTTCTACGCAGACGACACCATTCTGTACACTTCTGGCCCCTCTTTTGACACTGTGTTAACTAACCTCCAGACGAGCTTCAATGCCATACAACTCTCCTTCCGTGGCCTCCAACTGCTCTTAAACGCAAGTAAAACTAAATGCATGCTATTCAATCGATCACTGCTCGTACCTGCTCGCCCGTCCAGCATCACTAATCTGGACGGCTCTGACTTAGAATACGTGGACAACTACAAATACCTGTGTGTCTGGTTAGACTGTAAACTCTCCTTCCAGACTCATATTAAGCATCTCCAATCCAAAATTAAATGTAGAATCAGCTTCCTATATCGCAACAAAGCATCCTTCACTCATGCTGCCAAACATACCCTCGTAAAACTGACCATCCTACCAATCCTCGACTTCGGCGATGTCATCTATAAAATAGCCTCCAACACTCTACTCAACAAACTGGATGCAGTCTATCACAGTGCCATCCGTTTTGTCACCAAAGCCCCATACACTACCCACCATTGCGACCTGTACGCTCTCGTTGGTTGGCCCTCGCTTCATACTCGTCGCCAAACCCACTGGCTACAGGTTATCTACAAGTCTCTGCTAGGTAAAGCCCTGCCTTATCTCAGCTCACTGTTCACCATAACAGCACACACTCGTAGCACGTGCTCCAGCAGGTATTTCTCACTGGTCACCCCCAAAGTCAATTCCTCCTTTGGCCGCCTTTCCTTCCAGATCTGCAGTTTAGAAAATGCTGTCATAATGCTGTGCTGATAAACATTTACAATACATGTTTAAGTATGGAACATGGAACGAATTGCAAAAATCACTGAAGCTGGAGACTCATATCTCCCTCTCTAACTTTAAGCACCCGCTGTCATAGCAGCTCACAGATCACTGCTCCTGTACATAGCCCATCTGTAAATAGCCCATCCAACTACCTCATCCCCATACTGTTATTTTTTCTCCTTTGTATCTAGTATCTCTACTTGCATATTCATCTTCTGCACATCTATCACTCCAGTGTTTAATTGCTAAATTGAAATTATTTTGCCACTATGGCCTATTTATTGCCTTACCTCCCTTATCTTACCTAATTTGCACACACTGTATATAGACGTTTTCTATTGTGTTATTGACTGTATCTTTGTTTATTCCATGTGTAACTCTGTGTTGTTGTTTGTGTCGCACTGCTTTGCGAAAAACGTATTATGAATAAAATCATTGTCGAGAACCATTGGTGGATTCATAGAGAGAGAAGGGGAATGTCAGATCCAGTTACATGATAGAAGAAAACTTCTGCAGGGTGTGAAATATACATGCAATGTCCATATTAGATTTCTAACTGTATCAACATATTGATCATGTTTAAATAATGGTCAATACAGTCCTATGTATGAACTGTATTGCATACTTGCTGTATACTTTCAGTGAAAGGGACTAATTGTAAAACGTACAGATTTCCTGGAAATCAACATGAACTCCCTAAATACACTGAACAAAAATATAAAACGCATCATGTAAAGTGTTGGTCCCATGTTTTATTTTTTATTTTTTTTTAATATTTTATTTTTGCATTTTCCAATTAAGAACATTCAAAACAAAAGTGAAAATATGTTAGACAACAAAGGACAAAGTGACGGTAACAGACGAGCGTAATAAAAAAATAAAAATTATATATACGGGCATACATAATACATAAAAAACATACATGATACATAAATCATAATAAAATAAATATTAATAATAATAATGAGACATTGATTCATATGGTCACCTGCTGTAAGCTACATATTATACATTATGTGTGAAACATTATATAAGAATTATATAGAGATTCAATCAATGTGGTGTGGGGGGAGATTCTCCATATAGTCAATAAAAGGTTGCCAAATTCTGTAAAATGTCTTTAACTTATTCCTCAAGCAGTAAGTGATTTTCTCCAGTGGGATACAACTATTAACTTCCGATAGCCACATTGCCACTGGTAGGGGGGAATCCGATTTCCATTTCAAGGCAATACATTTCTTGGCAATCGCTAGCAATATTTCTGTTAGCTTTATAGTATGACTTTGCCTAAGATTGGTGTTAGTATAGTTACCCAGTAGGCAGACCTCGGGGTCTAAAGGGAATGCAACCCCGTGGATTGAGGATATGGTATCGCATACCCCCTGCCAGAAACCATGTAGTTTTGAACACTGCCAAGTGGAATGGAGGAATGTTCCTTCATCTGAGCCACATCTAAAACATAGGGAGGAGATATCAGGATTGAACTTGTGCAGTCTAGATGGGGTGATATAGAGCTGATGGAGGAAATTAAACTGGATCAATCTGTATCTGGAGTTCAATGTGGATGTAACACCATCCCTGCATAGGTCACTCCATAGGCCCTCATCAAGATCAATACCCAGATCTTTTTCCCATCTAAGTCGGGGTTTATCTAGCTCAGGCAGTGTTAGTACTGACATTAGAGCATCGTAAACACGGGAAATGGTCTTGAGTAGTGGTTGGTCTGCATGGCAGAATTGTTCAATAGGTGACATCTTAGGTAGGTTCCATTGTCCCTTGAGAGTCACCCTAATAAAGTCTCGTAGTTGTAGGTAGCTAAAGAAGTCCCTGTTAGACAAGTGGTATTTCTGTTTCAGCTGTTCAAAAGACATAAGAACTCCCTCCTCATAACAGTGTTCCAGAAGAGTGATCCCCTTATCAGACCATGGGCTAAAGTTACTATTCTGGAAAAACATAGGGATCAATCTATTGTTCCATAAAGGGGTTTTAGGGGAGAGAAATCCCCCTCGTCCGAACAGCTCATGCAGTTTACAACATGCCAGGACAGAATGTATGATTAAAGGGTTGTCTGTGATGGTTTTTATAGATTTTCTGTCCCATTTGTAAAACAATTCTGCCCCCGTGTCATCATTCATCTCAAGCTTTTCAATGTTCAACCATGAGGGGGAGGGACCATTGTCAAACCTCTGAGCCAGAAACCTAGATTGAGCAGCCCAGTAGTACATTCTAAAATTGGGGAGGTTTAAGCCCCCTTGACCGTAATCCAGGGTCAGTTTGTCCAGGCTAACCCTCGGGGTTTTGCCATGCCAGATAAACCGTCTGGTCAGCTTGTCAAGAGAGGAAAAGAATGCTGCGGGCACAGGGATAGGGAGAGATTGAAACAAATATAGAAATCTGGGCAGGATATTCATTTTAATCACATTGATTCTACCCAGTAGGGTGAGAGGCAAGTCCATCCACCTACACAGGTCACCCTCCACCTTCTGCAACAAGCCGGCCAGATTGAGTTTATAGAGGTTGTTCAGGTTACCATCCACCATTATGCCCAAATATGTGAAGCCCAGAGGCGACCATCGAAAAGGAAACTTGTGCTTGATGCTATGATGGTCAAAGACAGACAGCGGTAAGATTTCGCTTTTATCGAAGTTAACCTTATATCCACAGAAAGAGCTATAACACTGTAGTAGGATCTGCAAGTGAGAGAGGGAGTGTTCTGGGTTTGTTAGAAATAAGATAAGGTCGTCCGCAAAGAGTGATAGTTTATGGGTATGGGGGCCCACCTCAAAGCCATGTATGTCAGGGCACGATCTAATAGCCTCAGCCAACGGTTCGATGGCGAGGGCAAAGAGGTGGGGGCTAATTGGGCAACCTTGTCTGTTCCCCCTATAGAGAGGGAAAGAGGAGGAAGTAATCCCATTGGTAGCAATCCTAGCTTTAGGAGATTTGTAGAGTGATTTTATCAAATTTACAAAAACGGTACCTAAACCAAACTTTTCCAAGACGCGAAAGAGGTATGGCCATTCAACCCTATCAAAGGCCTTTTCAGCATCGAGGGAGACTGCGACACTAGGTATTTTGTTTTTGTTAGCAAGGTGAATTATATCAAAGAACCTTCTGAGATTATTGGAGGACAGTCTATTAATTATGAAGCCAGTCTGATCTGGGTTGACCAACAGGGGAAGACATGACTCCAGTCTCTTAGATAGCATCTTGGTGACCAGTTTACAATCTGTGTTAAGGAGAGAGATTGGTCTATAGGAGGCGCACTTTAGCGGGTTTTTCCCTTTCTTGTGGATTACAGTAATCACTGCTTGAGAGAAAGCCTCTGGAAAGCAGTTGTCTTCCCCGGCTTTTTTAAGTACCTCCATGAGGTAGGGGACCAACAGCTCCCTAAATTCTTTATAGAACTCTGGAGGGAAGCCATCCTCCTCAGGAGATTTATTAGAAGGTAAGGATTTAATGGCTTCCACCAATTCAGGAACAGAGAAGTTTTCACTCAGGCACTCTCTGTCTTCCTCTGACAGGCATGGGAGGTTGAGAGAGGAGAGAAAGGAGTCGATCTCCGACAGATCATCGCTTGATTGGGAAGTGTAGAGGTCTTCATAGTATTTCTTAAAGGTATTATTAATTTCGGTAGGGTCGAAAGATATCTCATTAGTAAGGGTTTCTATAGCATTAATTGTCCTCTTACTTTCCTCTGCTTTCAGTTGCCATGCCAGTACTTTGTGAGCTTTCTCTCCAAGCTCGTAATAACGCTGTTTTGATTTAGTGATGGCCCTCTCAGCTTGATATGTGTTCAGAATATTATATTTCAGTTTTTTATTTACCAAAAGCCTATATAGATCTTTAGTCGGGCCTCTTTGGTAGGTTTTCTCCAGCTCAGAGATTTCAGATTCAAGGACATTCAGTTCCGCACCGTATTTTCTCTTCAACCCTTTAGTATAGGAAATGATCTGTCCCCTCAGATAGGCTTTCAATGTGTCCCAAAGAATGAAACTGTCAGGAGCGGAGGGTTTGTTTGTCAAAGTAAAAATATTGATCTGCTCTTTGATAAATGCACAAAATTCTGGTTGCTTTAGGAGTGTAGGATTTAGTCTCCATCTATATGCTCCGTTTACCTTGTTAGGAATGGAGATTGATAATACCAGAGGAGAATGGTCGCTAAGCAATCTGGGGAGATACTCGATATCTAACACTCTATGAAACAGTTGGGTCGATAGTAAAAAGTTATCTATGTGTGTGTGTGTCTTGTGTGGGTGTGAATAAAAAGAGTAGTCCCTATCCTGTGGGTGCAACTGTCTCCAGATGTCTAGTAAATTAAGATCTTTCATGAATGACATGGTGAGCTTGGCGGCTTTGGTAAGAAGGGAGGGTTTATCCGAGGACCTATCAAGGACTGTATCTAAACAAAAATGTTGATCTCCTCCAACCAGTAGCCATCCTGGTGGTGCTTGACCGACCTGAAGGAAGACATTCTGTATAAACATATGGTCATCGAAGTTAGGAGCATAAATATTCAGCAGGGTCCAAGACTCTGAAAACATATGCCCCTGCACCAAAACAAACCTGCCCGAGGGATCAGAGATGGTGTTGTTGACGCAGAAGGGGATGTGTCTACTTATCAAAATTGCAGTTCCTCTTGCTTTGGAATTAAAAGAGGACGCAAAAACTTGTCCTACCCATTCCCTCTTCAATTTCTTGTGTTCGCTGGCTGTAAGATGTGTTTCTTGTAGAAACACAATATCGGCCTTTAATTTCTTAAGGTATGTATAGACTCTTTTCCTTTTAATCGGGCTGTTAAGGCCTTTTACGTTGAATGTGACATATTTTAGTGGATTAAGCATAGGTTGGGTTTGAAATATGTAACCGAATGGAAATCTCTCATATGTAAATAGTCAGGAAATGTTTCAACTTTGGTTTGAACACAGAAGTGACCTATGTGCCTCTTTAGGAAGGAAACAACAATAAACATGGAAAAAAAGGGGGAAAAAAACCCACCCACCCCGATTGTCAGACTAAAACAACAATCCCAACAATCAAACATGAATACACTTGTAGAGATACGTTGCTGCTCGCTTTCCACCTTACTCTTACTAGCTAAACCTTGGCGTAAACTAAAACCTGCGAGCTCTCTAAATTGAAAACAAACGTTGTGAATAGGCATTTATGGCTGAATAATTACTGCCCACGGTAAGGGCTGCTTGAGTCTCTTTTCGGGAGAGGAGAAACATAAATGGGGGGGAAGCGGTGGGCCTAAACCCACTTATTGCTTCGTCCAGTGGATATTGACTAAACCAAAATATAGTCTCCTGTAAATGTAATAGAACTCACCCCGGGGAAAAACGGTTAGTTGAAAATGTACAAATCAATTATAGCGACCGGATAGCGGGGTAGACGGCTCCGATATCAGCAGATCAGTCCAGATAAGAGAAAACAAACAGATTGGATCTTATCCCCCAGAGAGACCGTTTTTCAGTCGCGGTTCGGTTCTTTGAGAAAAGTGAATACTTCTCCCGGTGTGTTGAAGATATGGCATCGGCCTTTGTACTGAACTTTCATCCGCGCAGGGTGGATGAGGTAGCAGGTGATGTTCTTCTCCTTCAGTGCTTTGGCGGCAGGTCTGAACTGCTTGCGACGTCTGGCGAGATCGGCACTCATATCCGGGAAAAGGCTGACCCTCTTGCCATCGAAGGTGATGTCCCCTTTGGCTCTTGCGAGTTGCAGTATCTTCTCTCTGTCTTGGAAACGGAGGAACCTGACCAGAACGGCACGTGGGGGCTCCTCTGGCCGGGGTTTCGGCGCTGATGTTCTGTGGGCGCGTTCGATTTCCAGCGGCTTGGTGAAGTTGATTATGCCTAGGACATCCGGGATCCATTGAGTGAAGAAGCGGACCGGGTCACGGCCCTCGCTGTCCTCTTTCAATCCCACCACACGGATATTACTGCGTCTGCTCTGGTTCTCCATCTGGTCTACTTTGTTTTTGAGGTAGGCATTATCCTTCTGCAGTTCTATCAGAACCTGGTCATGTCGAGCGACGGTGTCCTCAACTGTGCTAATGCGCATCTCGGCCTCAGTCGTTCTCAGAAGGAGATCATTCATGGAGGATTTCAGGTCGTCGATGGAAGAATGGAGTTCAGCCGATTTCTTGTCAATTTTCATAGAAAGACCTTTGTTACCATCCTGAATTTCCCGGAGGAGAGTAGCCAGCATGTCTTGCGAGGCTGCCGAGAGCAATAGTCTGGAACCGTCGTCTGAGATATGAGGGCTAATGCTAAACTTGCTAGCTGTGGCGTTATCGTTGTCTTGGGATTCAACGACGTTTTGGTCGTCCTTCTTGCCTCTCGGTCGGAGGTCCATGGCTCTTTGGGAAGGTAAGTATTTGACAATTTATCAGCCGATGTTAGAATATTGTTTCAACGTTGTTATTTAGGTAATAATAGGATAAATTTCAAGAGCTCGGTTTGTCAACGTCTGTTCAGCTCCGCGGCATCACGTGTCTCCCGGTCCCATGTTTTTTGAGCTGAAATAAAAGATCCCAGAAATTTTCCAGACACACAAAAAGCTAATTTCTCTTAAATTGTGTGCACAAATTTGTTAACATCCCTGTTAGTAAGCATATCTCCTTTGCCAAGATGATCCAACCACCTGACAGGTGTGGCATATCAAGAAGCTGATTAAACAGCATGGTTTTTACACTGGTACAACTTGTGCTGAGGACAATAAAAGGCAAGACTAAAATGTACAGTTTTGTCATACAACACAATGCCACAGATATCTCAAGTTTTGATGAAGTGTGCAATTGGCATGCTGACTGCAGGAATGTTCACCAGAGCTGTTGCCAGATAATTTAATGTTAATTTCTCTACCATAAGCCTCCTCCAATGTCATTTTAGAGAATTTGGCAGCACGTCCAACCGGCCTCACAACCGCAAAACACGCGTATGGCGTTTGCTGATGTCAACGTTGTGAGCAGAGTGCCCCATGGTGGTGGTGTGATTATGGAATGGGAAGGCATAAGTTACAGACAATGTACACAATTGCATTTTATTGATGGCAATTTAAATGCACAGAGATACTGTGACGATATCCTGAAGCCCATTGTCGTGCCATTCATCCGCCACCATCACCTTATGTTTCAGTATTATAATGCACGGCCCCATGTCGCAAGGATCTGTACACAATTCCTGGGAGATGAAAATGTCCCCGTTCTTCCATGGCCTGCATACTCACCAGACATGTCACCCATGTTTGGGACACTGTGGATCGATGTGTACGACAGCATGTTCAAGTTCCCACCTATGTACAGCAACTTCACACAGCCATTGAAGAGGAGTGAGACAACATTCCACAGGCCACAATCAACAGCCTGATCAACTCTATGCGAAGGACATGTGTCGCGCTGCATGAGGCAAATCATGGTCACACCAGATACTGACTGGTTTTCTGAACCACGCCCCTACTTTTATTTTTAAGGTATCTGTGACTAACAGATGCATATCTGTTTGTGAAATGAATAATGAACTTATTTCAATAGACTGATTTCCTTATATGAACTGTAATGTTTGAAATTGTTGCATGTTGCGTTTATATTTTTGTTCAGTATACATTTCCAAGGCATATGAGTTGTTTAGGGTTATGTGGCTTGACAGTAAGGAGGCCACTTTGAATGCTCTTGCCTTTGCCTTGTGAATTGTTGATGTAAATCTTGACAGAAACCCGAGGCAGAGCTGTTGGTTTTTGGCACCTCACCCTCCACTCCCCAAACATTCTTAATTATGAATAAAATCCTCCAACTCCTGGGTTAACCGTTGCCATGGACACTGAGCTCTTAAAAAGCCAGCTTGATGGTGTACCATGCTGTTTGTCTCAGCACAAAATGTCAGACTTCCCTTTGTGTAATTGCCGAGCTGCTCGGAGGGTTATGCTCTTAAGTTTTATTTTTCTGTCAATCATGTCTCACAGGTTATAGTAAAATGAATATGTGCAAGTGAGATATCGGTAATATTTTGCTACATGAAAACTGCTCAATTGTCAATGTAGTTTGTATTTTAATTGAAGGTGAGAATAACACTTTCCTGCTCGCAGGAGTGCTTATTGACATGTCCTGGATGGCTTGGAGTGGGATTGGCAAAAGCCAAATGTGCATCTCCTATAATCATAATATGTTGGATATTAAGGTAATCATGAAATCTATAAAAATTCTGCACTCACATGTCAACAACTATTAGGTTTAATGACATAAATGTAATGAAAATCCCTAAATCTGACATACCATTATCCATTGTTATATTGCAGAATGAGAATGAGACCTCTGAGACAACAAACATAGCACCACATGAAGGCTCTAAACAATCAACTTTCGCTCATATCCAAAGCAATAAACAAGTGCTGTCAAACACAGTTGTCCCTGTCACACCTCCAGGAGGGCCTGACACCATCCTGTCTGTCTGCATGTCTGCCTGTCTGTCTGTCTGCCCACCTGTCTGTCTGTATCTGCCTGTCAGCCCGTCTGTCTCTGTCTGTCTGTCTGTCTATCTATCTGTCCGGCCCCCCAATATGCAGCCTGAGAGATGTGTAGATTAAACACACTGAGCTGAGAGGGGCCCTAGGCGGGGACCAATGTGCCATTCTGCCACTCAGAGCTCCTTTGATTGCAGCCACCAGAGAATGTGCCAGGATCCTAATGCCTGGTGGTACTGGTTCAGGGAGAAGTGAGTGACTATTAGAACTATGGTTTACTGTATTATGACATTCAACTAGGAACTGTGGGCTTTCGCAACAACAACAACTAACTCAAGATTGTTTTGGTATGTCTCAACAGAACAGAAGCATGACTGGGTGCAGAGTTGCTCCTGCTAAGCCTGTGCAGAATCAGGAGTGTGACCTCCTGTCTTTCGCACCTTTTCCCCTAGCTCTGCTCTGTCTGCCTGCATTATGAAAGCCTCCATCCATTGAGAGATTGGATTGACATTTGTTGAAAGCTAGGTTGAGTCAATCCCCAGATGAATACAAAGATCCAATTAGAGAATAGCAGGGCATATGCCTACATGCTCGGCCAGCCAGACTTGAGTGCTGCAGAAAGATACAAACAAAAAATGACGGAGAGGATTCAGACAGAGGACACAGGAATAAGACAGTATAGACTCCTAATACACTGCTGCACACTAATTGTAGCAATCCTGAAAGGATTGGGTTATCAAACTGTTACAAACAGTAATTGGGGCTTTCTGGAGAATTGTGAATATTAGAATGTTTAAATGGAAGCCTTTTTGTTGGCAGAATCCTGCAAGACACATAAGGATTTGTCTAAATAAGAATATATGTTCAAGACTAATGATATCAATGAAACATGCTCCATAGATGTTGTTTAACACTAGGTTTATCGACACACCAAGCAAATTTTCGACGATGAGCATGTTTATGAACCGTACATGGCCCAGTTTCTCAAAAGCATCTTAAGGCTAAGTCCATCGTTAGAATCTCTGAGCTGTTTCCAAAAACCATCGTTATTTACCGACTGCCTCAGACCACAGCTAAGTGCGTCGTTAGATGCATTTTCATGCACAGAGGATCTCCGCTAAACATATAATCAAGCTGTTAATCGGTCGCTGATAACGTGGGAACGAAGTTGACTACAAATACAAAGTTGCCAAAGTCTTTACAATTGAACAAGCAATGGATAAAATATGCTTGAAATGAAAACAGAGATGAATGCATAAAAAATAAATACAGTAGCATATATATTTCAATCAGTGGTGTAAAGTCCTTAAGTAAAAATACTTTAAAGTACTACTTAAGTAGTTTTTTGGGGTATCTGTATTTTACTTTACTATTTATATTTTTGACAAGTTTTACTTTAATTTCACTACATTCCTAAATAAAATAATATACTATTTTCTCCATATATTTCCGCTGACACACAAAAGTACTTCACGCACTTATGAAGATAACATCCCTGGTCATCCGTACTGCCTTTGATCTGGCGGATTGACTAAAGACAAATTCTTCATTTGTAAATTATGTCTGAGTGTGCCCTTGACTATCCGTAAAATAAAAAAAACAAGAAAATTGTGCTGTCTGGTTTGCCTAATATAAGGAATTTGAAATTATTTATACTTTTACTTTTGAAACTTAAGTATACTTTTGAAATTACATTTACTTTTGATATATTTAACCTCTCTGGGCCAGTGGGACATTTGCGTCCCACCCTAGTCAACAGCCAGTGGAATCGCGTGGCGCGAAATACAAATACATCAAAAATGCTATAACTTCAATTTCTCAAACATATGACTATTTTACAGCATTTGAAAGATAAGACTCTCATTAATCTAACCACGTTGTCCGATTTCAAAAAGGCTTTACAGCGAAAGCAAAACATTAGATTATGTCAGGAGAGTACCCTGCCAAAAATAATCACACAGCCATTTTCAAAGCAAGCATTTTTGTCACAAAAACCAAAACCACATCTAAATGCAGCACTAACCTTTGATGATCTTCATCAGATGACACTCCTAAGACATTATGTTATACAATACATGTATTTTGGTCAATCAAGTTCATATTTATATCAAAAACCAGCTTTTTACATTAACATGTGATGTTCAGAACTAGCATACCCACCGAAAACTTCCGGTGAATTTACTAAATTACTCATGATAAACGTTGACAAAATATACTGCTCAAAAAAATAAAGGGAACACTTAAACAACACAATGTAACTCCAAGTCAATCACACTTCTGTGAAATCAAACTGTGCACTTAGGAAGCAACACTGATTGACAATAAATGTCACATTCTGTTGTGCAAATGGAATAGACAACAGGTGGAAATTATAGGCAATTAGCAAGACACCCCCAATAAAGGAGTGGTTCTGGCATGGAGGCGCTACCAGGAGACAGGCCAGTACATCAGGAGACGTGGAGGAGGCCGTAGGAGGGCAACAACCCAGCAGCAGGACCGCTACCTCCGCCGTTGTGCAAGGAGGAGCAGGAGGAGCACTGCCAGAGCCCTGCAAAATGACCTCCAGCAGGCCACAAATGTGCATGTGTCTGCTCAAATGGTCAGAAACAGACTCCATGAGGGTGGTATGAGGGCCCGACATCCACAGGTGGGGGTTGTGCTTACAGCCCAACACCGTGCAGGACGTTTGGCATTTGCCAGAGAACACCAAGATTGGCAAATTCGCCACTGGCTCTTCACAGATGAAAGCAGGTTCACACTGAGCACATGTGACAGACGTGACAGTCTGGAGACGCCGTGGAGAACGTTCTGCTGCCTGCAACATCCTCCAGCATGACCGGTTTGGCGGTGGGTCAGTCATGGTGTGGGGTGGCATTTCTTTGGGGGGCCGCACAGCCCTCCATGTGCTCACCAGAGGTAGCCTGACTGCTATTAGGTACCGAGATGAGATCCTCAGAGCCCTTGTGAGACCATATGCTGGTGCGGTTGGCCCTGGGTTCCTCCTAATGCAAGACAATGCTAGACCTCATGTGGCTGGAGTGTGTCAGCAGTTCCTGCAAGAGGAAGGCATTGATGCTATGGACTGGCCCGCCCGTTCCCCAGACCTGAATCCAATTGAGCACATCTGGGACATCATGTCTCGCTCCATCCACCAACGCCACGTTGCACCACAGACTGTCCAGGAGTTGGCGGATGCTTTAGTCCAGGTCTGGGAGGAGATCCCTCAGGAGATCATCCACCACCTCATCAGAAGCATGCCCAACCGTTGTAGGGAGGTCATACAGGCACGTGGAGGCCACACACACTACTGAGCCTCATTTTGACTTGTTTTAAGGACATTACATCAAAGTTGGATCAGCCTGTAGTGTGGTTTTCCACTTTAATTTTGAGTGTGACTCCAAATCCAGACCTCCATGGGTTGATACATTTGATTTCCATTGATTATTTTTGTGTGATTTTGTTGTCAGCACATTCAACTATGTAAAGAAAAAAGTATTTAATAAGATTATTTCATTCATTCAGATCTAGGATGTGTTATTTTAGTGTTCCCTTTATTTTTTTGAGCAGTGTACATAACAATTATTTTAAGAGTTATAGATACAGAACTCCTTTATGCAAACGCTATGTCAGATTTTAAAATAGCTTTTCGGCGAAAGCACATTTTGCAATATTCTGAGTACATAGCTCGGCCATCACAGGCTATCTAATTTGACACCCACCAAGTTTGGGGCAACCTAAACTCAGAATTACTATTAGAAAAATTGGATTACCTTTGCTATTCTTCGTCAGAATGCACTCCCAGGACTTCTACTTCAACAACAAATGTTGTTTTGGTTCCAAATGATCCATAGTTACATCCAAATACCTCCGTTTTGTTCGTGCGTTCAGGTCACTATCTGAAGGGTAACGCACGAGCGCATTTCGTGACAAAAAAAATCAAAATATTCCATTACCGTACTTAGAAGCATGTCAAACACTGTTTAAAATCATTTTTTATGCTATTTTTCTCGTAAAATAGCGATAATATTCCAACCGGACAACGTTGTATTCATTCAAAGACTGAAAGAAAAAAATTGAGAAGTCTCGTGAACGCATCTCAGTCTCACTGTCCCCAGGCAGGCCACTTACAAACTCTGCTGCTGTACTTTGCCCAGAGACAGGAGACACGTCATTCCGCTTTCTGAACGCTTTAGAGAGCCAATGGAAGCCTTAGAAAGTGTCGTGTAATAGCACAGATGCTGTATTTTTGATAGCGATGCAACAGAATGACTACAAATTGCTAGACAGGGCACTTCCTGCATGGAATCTTCTCAGGTTTTGGCCTGCCATATGAGTTCTGTTATACTCACAGACACCATTCAAACAGTTTTAGAAACTTTAGAGTGTTTTCTATCCAAATCTACTAATTATATGCATATTCTCGTTTCTGGGCAAGAGTATTAACCAGTTTAAATCGGGTACGTTTTTTATCCTGCCGTGAAAATACTGCCCCCTAGCCCCAACAGGTTAAAGTATAAAACTTTTAGACTTTTAAGGTATTTACTTTACTCAAGTATGGCAGTTGGGTACTTTTTCAGCCACTGATTTCAATCATATTGAAATAAATGTCATGTTCAGTCCATTGAGTTCTATTTGTAGGCTACACTGTCTATAATTTTTGCATCAATATACCCTACATGACCAAAAGTATGTGGACACCTGCTCGTCGCTCATTCCAATATCATGGGCATTAATATGGAGTTGGTCCCCCCTTTGCTGCTGTAACAGCCTCCACTCTTCTGGGAAGGCTTTCCACTAGAAGTTGGAACATTAATGCAGAGACTTGCTTCTATTCAGCCACAAGAGCATTAGTGAGGTTGCGTACTGATGTTAGGCGATTAGGCCTGGCTCACATTTGGCGTTCCAATGCATCCCAAAAGTGTTCAATGGGGTTGAGGTCAGGGCTGGGTGCAGGCCAGTCATGTTCTTCCACACCGATCTTGACAAATAATTTCTATATGGACATGTGCACAGGGGCATTGTCATGTTGAAACAGGAAAGGGTCTTCCACAAACAGTTGCCGCAAAGTTGGAAGCACAGAATTGTCTAGAATGTCATTGCATGCTGTACAGTTAAGATTTCCCTTCATTGGAACTTAGGGGCCTAGGCCGAACCATGAAAAACATCCCCAGACCATTATTCCTTCTCCACCAAACTTTACAGTTGACACTATGCATTGGGGCAGGTAGAGTTCTCCTGGCATCTGCCAAACCCAGATTTGTCCGTTGTACTGCCAGATGGTAAAGCATGATTCATCACTCCAGAGAACTTGTTTCCACTGCTCTAGTGTCCAATGGCAGCAAGCGTTACATCACTCCAGCTGACGCTTGGCATTGCACATTTTTATTTGTATTTAACCTTTATTGAACTAGGCAAGTAAGTTAAGAACAAATTCTTATTTTACAATGACAGTCTATCCTGGCCAAACTGTCCCCTAACCCGGACGATGCTGGGACAATTGTGCCATATTGAAGCCCTATGGGACTCCTGATCACGTCTGGTTGTTATGCAGCCCAGGATCGAACCAGGGTCCGTAGTGATGTCTCTAGCACTGAGATGCAATGCTTTAGACCGCTGCGCCACTCAGGAGCATAATGATCTTAAGCTTGCGTGCACGGCTGCTCAGCCATGGAAACACATTTCATAATGCTCCCGACGAACAGTTATTGTGCTAACATAGCTTCCAGAGGCAGTTTGGGACTCGGTAGTAAGTATTGCAACCGAGGACAGACGATTTTTACGCGCTTCAGCACTTGAGCTTTTGTGACCTACCACTTCGCAGCTTCGCCGAAGTTGCTCCCAGATGTTTCGACTTCACAATAACAGCACTTACAGTTGACCGGGGCAGCTCTAGCAGGGCAGAAGTTTGACGAACTGACTTCAGTAGGGCCATTCTACTGCCAATGTCTGTCTATGGAGATTGCACGGCTGTGTGCTCGATTTTATACACCTGTCAGCAACGGGTGTGGCTGAAATAGCCAAGTCCACCAATTTGAAGAGGTGTTTTGAATGATTTGCCAAATGATTCTGTGATTGAGTGCATTATTATAGGGTAAGCATTAGGTGATAATACCTCTGTAGGAGCTGATCCATAGTCAGTATTGTGGAACAATTCCAATGTTAACGTAAGGTTTGAAAGGAGAAAGCTGATCGGAGAGCAGCGCTGTCTTTCTTTCAATCCTGTCAGTATCGACACATGGTCCAACGATGCACTTAGCGAACGTTCTTTCTGCATTGTGTTTTGGGAAACGCATGTTACATCGTCGGCCATTGTAGGAAAGATGTATGTTAAAACACTAGTAAGCCAAAATTCCATCGCTATCGGGAAACCGGGCTTGGTGGTCGAATAAAGAGAACAATGGCAGTTTTGGCTATTGGTTTGTATAGTAAAAATGTTTGAGACAGATTCCCTGTTGGTCCCCATTACAATAACCCACATCCTCTGTTGTGGCTTGTGCACACATCTGACTCCTGATCCACCCAATCTGCATTTCTTACACACAACACAAAACCTTAATGCTTTTTGAGAAGTTAATATTGGTTTGAGAGGTCGAAGCCTCCGGGGCATTTGTTGGGTCATTTTATTTAGCAGTTAATGAAATAGAAAAAAAAACATGTATTGTCCCATTGACGGACTGGTGTCCCCCGCTAGCTGACTGAATGTAGCTTTGCTGGGCCGGAGATTTATGCTTGCCTCTCCCACTGCCATTCAGTACAGTCCACAGCCCGGTGCAATAACAGAGCACAAAGGGTGGGATTGTCCCTGGCAGTGGCCTAGTAAAAGGGACGTAATGATAGGCCCTACCACACAGAGGCTACTTTCAGAGCAGGACCTCATTTCTGGGCACTCACCTTCCCTCCCGGTGTCCCCCATCCTCCTCCCCCTCCGACCGGCTCCCAACATGGGAATGAGGTCTCCTCCTCTTCGGTTCCCAGGGAGACTGCAGGGGGAATGAGGTACAATGTTGTTGTGACACTCCCTGTTAATCACTTAGTCCTCCTCTTCGGTTCCCAGGGAGACTGCAGGGGGAATGAGGTACAATGTTGTTGTGACACTCCCTGTTAATCACTTTGTTTGGTTAACAGGTTCTTTCCTGGCCTCCATAAGCCATTTTGAACGTTTACACTGATTAAACTATTGCAATATTGTGTCGAGCCCAATTCAAGCTGATTACTAGACTAAAACTTAAACACAGCACCAGATCCTACATCTCTCACATCCTCTTACGCCTTTGATCCAAAGGGGGAGGTCGACATACATGCCTTTAGAAAGTGTTCATACCCCTTGACTTATTGCATATTTTGGTGTGTTACAGCCTGAATTCAGATAAAGTCGATCCTAACTGTTATGGGCCTATTTTTATGTTGCCCTGTTTATCAAAAGTGTTGGAAAAACTTGTCAATAATCAACTGACTGGCTTTCTTGATGTCTATAGTACTCTCTCTGGTATCCAATCTGGTTTCCGCTCAGGTTATGGATGTATCACTGCAACCTTAAAGGTCCTCAATGATGCCACCATTTCCCTTGATTCTAAGCAATGTTGTGCTGCTATTTTTATTGACTTGGCCAAAGCTTTTGATACGGTAGACCATTCCATTCTTGTGGGCCAGCTAAGGAGTATTGGTGTCTCTGATGGGTCTTTGACCTGGTTTGCTAACTACCTCTCTCAAAGAGTGTATAAAGTCAGAACATCTGCTGTCTCAACCACTGCCTGTCACTAAGGGAGTACCCCAAGGCTCGATCCTAGGCCACACACTCTTCTCAATTTACATCAACAACATAGCTCAGGCAGTAGGAAGCTCTCTCAGCCATTTATGAGCTTAAGTTAGTCACCTCACACAAGTACTTGGGAGTATGGCTAGATGGTACAATGTCCTTCTCTCAGCACATATCAAAACTGCAGGCTAAAGTTAAATATAGACTTGGTTTCCTCTATCGTAATCGCTCCTCTTTCACCCCAGCTGCCAAACTAACCCCTCAGATGACCATCCTACCCATGCTAAATTACGGAGACGTAATTTATAGATCGACAGGTAAGGGTACTCTCAAGCGGCTTGATGGTCTTTACCATTCGGCCATCAGATTTGCCACCAATGCTCCTTAGGACACGTCACTGCACTCTATGCTCCTCTGTAAACTGGTGCTTAAAACTGATGCTTATTTATAAACCCCTCTTAGGCCTCACTCACCCCTAGCTGAAATATTTACTGCAGTCCTCATCCTCCACATACAACACCCATTATGCCAGTCACATTCTGTTAAATGTCCCCAAAGCACACACATCCCTGGGTCGCTCGTCTTTTCAGTTCGCTGCAACTAGTGTCTGGAACGAACTGCAACAAACACTCAAACTGGACAGTTTTATCTCCATCTCTTCATTCAAAGACTCAATCATGGACACTCTTACTGACAGTTGTGGCTGCTAAGCATGATGCATTGCCTCTACCTTTTGTAACTATTGTTTTATTTCACTGTAGAGCCTCTAGCACTGCTCAGAACGCTAAGGCTAACAATTTAGTTCCACCTCCCACACATGCAGTGACATCACCTGGTTTAAATGCTATTTCTAGAGACAATATCTCTTTCATTATCACTATATGCTCAGGTTTACCCCCACTGTTTTCACATCCTACTATACCTTTGAATGTACATTATGCTTTGAATATATTCTACTGTGCCCAGAAATCTGCTCCTTTTACTCTCTGTTCTGAACGTGCTAGACGTCCAGTTCTGTTAGATTTTAGACGTACCCTTATCCTACTCCTCCTCTGCTCATCTGGTGATGTAGAGGTTAATCCAGGCCCTGCAGTGTCTAGCCCCACTGCCATCCCCCAGGCACTCTCAATTGTTGACTTCTGCAACCGTAAAAGCCTTGGTACATGCATGTTAACATTAGAAGCCTCCTCCCTAAGTTTGTTTTATTCACTGCCCTAGCACACTCCACCAATCCGGATGTCCTAGCCGTGTCTGAATCCTGGCTTAGGAAGACCACCAAAAACCTTGAAATTTCCATTCCTAACTATAACATTTTCTAATAAGATAGAACTGCCAAAGGGGGCGGTGTTGCAATCTACTGCAAAGTAAACCTGCAGAGTTCTGTCTTACTATCCAGGTCTGTACCCAAACAATTTGAGCTCCTACTTCTAAAAATTAACCTTTCCAGAAATAAGTCTCTCACCGTTGCCGCTTGCTATAGACCACCCTCCGCCCCCAGCTGTGCCCTCGACGCCATATGTAATCTGATTGCCCCCCATCTATCTTCTGAGCTCGTGCTGCTAGGGGACCTAAACTGGGACATGCTTAACGCCCCGGCCATCGTACAATCTAAGCTTGATGCCCTCAACCTCACACAACTTATCAATGAACCTACCAGATATAACCCCAAATCCGTAAACATGGGCACCCTCATAGATATCATCCTAACTAACTCGCCCTCCAAATACACTTCTGCTGTTTTCAACCAAGATCTCAGCGATCACTGCCTCATTGCCTGCATCCGTAATGGGTCTGCGATCAAACGACCACCCCTCATCACTGTCAAATGCTCCCTAAAACACTTCTGCGAGCAGGCCTTTCTAATCGACCTGGCCGGGGTATCCTGGAATGACATTGACCTCATCCCGACAGTAGAGGATGCCTGGTTGTTCTTTAAAAATGCCTTCCTCACCAACTTAAATAAGCATGCCCCATTCAAAAAATGTAGAACCAGGAATAGATATAGCCCTTGGTTCACTCCAGACCTGTCTGCCCTTGACCAGAACAAAAACATCCTGTGGCGTTCTGCATTAGCATCGAATAGCCCACGTGATATGCAACTTTTCAGGTAAGTTAGGAACCAATATACACAGGCAATCAGGAAAGCTAAGGCTAGCTTTTTCAAACAGAAATTTGCATCCTGCAGTACAAACTCAAAAAAGTTCTGGGACACTGTAAAGTCCATGGAGAATAAAAGCACCTCCTCCCAGCTACCCACTGCTCTGAGGCTAGGAAACACTGTTACAACCTATAAATCCACTATAATTGAGAATTTCAATGAGCATTTCTCTACGGCTGGCCATGCTTTCCACCTGGCTACCCCTACCCCGGTCAACTGCCCGGCACCCTCCACAGCAACCCGCCCAAGCCCCCACCATTTCTCCTTCACCCATATCCAGATAGCTGATGTTCTGAAAGAGCTGCAAAATCTGGACCCCTACAAATCAGCCTGGCTAGACAATCTGGACCCTCTCTTTCTAAAATGATCTGCCGAAATTGTTGCAACCCCTATTACTAGCCTGTTCAACCTCTCTTTCGTATCGTCTGAGATTCCCAAAGATTGGAAAGCTGCTGCGGTCATCCCCCTCTTCAAAGAGGGAGACACTCTAGACCCAAACTGCTACAGACCTATATCTATCCTACCCTTCATCTCTAAGGTCTTCGAAAGCCAAGTTAACAAACAGATTACCGACCATTTTGAATCACACCATACCTTCTCCGCTATGCAATCTGGTTTCAGAGCCGGTCATGGGTGCACTGCAGCCACGCTCAAGGTCCTTAACGATATCATAACCGCCATCGATAAGAGACATTGTGCAGCCGTATTCATCGACCTGGCCAAGGCTTTCGACTCTGTCAATCACCACATTCTTATTGGCAGACTAAACAGCCTTGGTTTCTCAAATGATTGCCTCGCCTGGTTCACCAACTACTTCTCTGATAGAGTTCAGTGTGTCAAATTGGAAGGCCTGTTGTCCAGACCTCTGGCAGTCTCTATGGGGGTGCCACAGGGTTCAATTCTTGGGCCGACTCTCTTCTCTGTATACATCAATGATGTCGCTCTTGCTGCTGGTGATTCTCTGATCCACCTCTACGCAGATGACACCATTCTGTATACTTCTGGCCATTCTTTGGACACTGTGTTAACTAACCTCCAGACGAGCTTCAATGCCATACAACTCTCCTTCCGTGGCCTCCAACTGCTCTTAAACGTAAATAAAACTAAATGCATGCTATTCAACCGATCATTGCCCGCACCTGCCCGCCCATCCAGCATCACTACTCTGGATGGCTCTGACTTAGAATACGTGGATAACTACAAATACCTGGGTGTCTGGCTAGACTGTAAACTCTCCTTCCAGACTCATATTAAGCATCTCCAATCCAAAATTAAATCTAGAATCGGCTTCCTATATCGCAACAAAGCATCCTTCACTCATGCTGCCAAACATACCCTCGTAAAACTGACCATCCTACCAATCCTCGACTTCAGCGATGTCATCTATAAAATAGCCTCCAACACTCTACTCAACAAACTGGATGCAGTCTATCACAGTGCCATCCATTTTGTCACCAAAGCCCCATACACTACCCACCATTGCGACCTATATGCTCTCGTTGGCTGGCCCTCACTTCATACTCGTCGCCAAACCCACTGGCTACAGGTTATCTACAAGTCTCTGCTAAGTAAAGCCCCGCCTTATCTCAGCTCGCTGGTCACCATAGTAGCACCCACTCGTAGCACGTGCTCCAGCAGGTACAGTATATCTCACTGGTCACCCCCAAAGCCAATTCCTACCTTTGGTCGCCTTTCCTTCCAGTTCTCTGCTACCAATGACTGGAATGAACTGCAAAAATCTCTGAAGCTGGAGATTCCCATCTCCCTCACTAGCTTTATGCACCAGCTGTCAGCGCAGCTCACAGATCACTGCACCTGTACATAGCCCATCTGTATACAGCCCGTCTATCTCCCTCATCCCCATACTGTATTTATTTATTTATTCTGCTCCTTTTGCACCCCAGTATCTCTACTTGCACATTCCATCTTTTGCACATCTACCATTCAAGTGTTTAATTACCATACTGTAATTACTTCGCAACCATGGCCTATTTATTGCCTTAATTGCCTTATTTTACCTAATTTGCACTCACTGTATATAAACTTTTTTTTTTCTTTTTTTTCTTCTGTATTATTGACTGTATGTTTTGTTCATTCCATGTGTAACTCTGTGTTGTATGTGTCTAACTGCTATGCTTTATCTTGGCCAGGTCGCAGTTGTAAATGAGAACTTGTTCTCAACTAGCCTACCTGGTTAAATAAAGGTGAAATAAATTTTTTTTTAAAAAACCTTCTTGCCCTTTGTGCTGTTGTCTGTGCCCAATAATGTTTGTATCATGTTTTGTGCTCTTACCATTTTGTGCTGCTGCATTGTTGTTACCATGTTGTGTTGCTACCATGCTGTGTTGTCATGTGTTGCTATGTTGTTGTCTTAATCTCTTTATGTAGTGTTGTCTCTTGTCGTGATATGTGTTTTGACCTATATTTTATTTTTAATTCCAGTCCTCGTCCCCGCAGGAGGCCTTTTGGTAGACCATCATTGTAAATAAGAATTTGTTCTTAACTGACTTTCCTAGTTAAATAAAAAAAAATTCAAAATGGTTGTAAAACATCTCACCCATCTAAACACAATACCCCATAATGACGAAGTGAAAACATGTTTAGAAATGTTAGCAAATTTATTGAAAATAAAATTCTGAAACATCTAATTTACATAAGTATTCACACCCCTAAGTCAATACTTTGTAGAAGCACCTTTGGCAGAGATTACAGCTTTGAGTCTTTCTGGGTAAGTCCAAGAGCTTTCCACACCTGGATTGTGCAACATTTATCCATTATTCTTTTCAAAATTCTTAAAGCTCTGTCAAATTGGTTGTTGATCATTGCCAGAGGTGTAAAGTACTTGAGTAAAAATACTTTAAAGTAGTTTTTGGGGGAATCTGTACTTACTACTTATATTTCTGACAACTTTTACTTGACTATAAGGGCACAAGGCGAGACCCAGATGCAGATGGTTTGAGTCTTTGATATTTATAAATAATCCAAAAGGGGTAGGCAAGAGAAGGGTCATGGACAGGAAAAAGGTCAAAACCAGTTCAGAGTCCAGAAGGTACTGAGTGGCAGGCAGGCTCGAGGTCAGGGCAGGCAGGCGGGTACAGAGTCCATAAAACAAGCAAGGGTCAAAACCGGGAGGACTATCAAAAGAGAATAGAAATGGCAGGAGCACGGGAATAACACGCTGGTTGACTTGGAACATACCAGATGAACTAGCACAGACAGACAGAAAACAGAGGTATAACCTGTTAGGGCTAGGGGGCAGCATTGACACGGCTGGATAAAAAACATACCCGATTTAATCTGGTTACCACTCCTACTCAGTAACTAGAATATGCATATACTTATTACATATGGATAGAAAACACCCTAAATTTTCTAAAACTGTTTGAATGGTGTCTGTGAGTATAACAGAACTCAAATGGCAGGTCAAAACCTGAGAGATTCCTTTACAGGAAGTGGCCTGTCTGACCATTTGTTGAACTTCTTTTCCATCTCTATCATTTACTAAGGATCTCTGCTCTAACGTGACACTTCCCACGTCGTCCATAGGCGCTCAGAGCCCGGGAAAAAACAGAATGTCGTCATTCCAGCCCCAGGCTGAAACACATTATCGCCTTTCTCAAGTGGCTGATCAAGAGACACTAGCTTATGCGCGTGACCCCGACCGCCCCCGCCTTTGGGATTTTTTCCTCTGTTTGCCGAAAAGGAGATTCCCTGTCGGAATATTATCGCTTTTCTACGAGAAAAATGACGTAAAAATTGATTTTAAACAGCGGTTGACATGCTTCGAAGTACGGTAATGGAATACTTAGAATTTTATTGTCACGAATTGCGCCAAGCGCGTGACACTTCTTTACTATTTCGGATAGTGTCTGGAACGCACGAACAAAACGCCGCTATTCGGATATAACGATGGATTATTTTGGACCAAACCAACATTTGTTATTGAAGTAGCTGTCCTGGGTGTGTATTCTGACGAAGACAACAAAAGGTAATGAAATTTTTATAATAGTAAATATGATTATGGTGAGTGCTAAACTTGCCGGGTGTCTAAATAGCGAGCCCGTGATGCCTGGGCTATGTACTTAGAATATTGCAAAATGTGCTTTCACCAAAAAGCTATTTTAAAATCGGACATATCGAGTGCATAGAGGAGGTCTGTATCTATAATTCTTAAAATAATTGTTATGCTTTTTGTGAACGTTTATCGTGAGTAATTTAGTAAAATGTTAGCGAATTCCCCGGAAGTTTGCGGGGGGTATGCTAGTTCTGAACGTCACATGCTAATGTAAAAAGCTGGTTTTTGATATAAATATGAACTTGATTGAACAAAACATGCATGTATTGTATAACATAATGTCCTAGGGTTGTCATCTGATGAAGATCATCAAAGGTGAGTGCTGCATTTAGCTGTCTTCTGTGTTTTGGTGACATTATATGCTGGCTTGAAAAATGGGTGTCTGATTATTTCTGGCTTGGTACTCTGCTGACATAATCTAATGTTTTGCTTTCGTTGTAAAGCCTTTTTGAAATCGGACAGTGTGGTTAGATTAACGAGAGTCTTATCTTTAAATGGCTGTAAAATAGTCATATGTTTGAGAAATTGAAGTAATAGGATTTTTAAGGTTTTGAAAATCGAGCCTCAGGATAGCAGTGGCTGTTACGTAGGTGGGACGAATTCGTCCCGCCTAGCCTAGAGAGGTTAACTACACAGGGGATAATGGGTGACACCTGGAAGGGGTGGAGACAAGCACAAGGACAGGTGAAACAGATAAGGGCGTGACAGTACCCCCCCAGAGGTGCCACCTGGCATCCTACCCAGGTGCATACCTGATTGACCGGGTGCCGGCGGTGGAAGTCGGCGATGAAGACTGGGTCCAGCATGTCTCTAGCAGGGACCCAGCACCTCTTTTCTGGGCCATAACCCTCCCAGTCAACCAGGTACTGGAAATCCCTGCCCCATGGTCGAACACTCAGGAGGCGTCTCACTGTGTACGCCGGATGGCCATCGATGACATGGGGCGGAGGGATGGGCCTGGAAAAAGAAGACAAAGGGCTGTGAGACACGGGCTTAATCCTAGACACATGGAATGTAGCGTGAATACGGAGAGTCTGGGGTAACAAAAGACGAACAGCAGAGGAACTAAGGACTCCAGAGATGGGGAAAGGGACAATAAAACAGGGGGAAAGTTTGCAGGACTCCACCCGAAGGGGCAGGTCCCGTGTGGATAGCCATACCCTCTGCCCAATGCGATAGCGAGGAGCTGGAGTCCGGCGGCGATCAGCTTGTCGACGATACCTGGAGTTGGTCTTGTAAAGCACCACCCGGGCTCTTCTCCGGGTACGCCGACAGCGGTGGAAGAACATCTGGGCCGATGGTATGTTGACTACCTGCTCTTGTTCATGGAAGAGCGGAGGCTGATACCCCATGGAGCACTCGAAAGGGGAGAGTCCCGTGGCCGAACAGGGAAGAGTGTTCTGGGCATTCTCCACCCAAACCCGTTGTCGGCTCCAGGTAGTGGGGTTCGTCGAGACGAGGCATCCTAAGGTTGTTTCCAGGTCTTGGTTTGTCTGCTCTGACTGGCCGTTGGATTGGGGATGGAATCCGGAGGACAGGCTGGCCGAAACGACCCAATAAGGGTGCAGAACGCCTTCCAGAACTGAGACGAGAACTGAGGACCCCAGTCGGAGACCATGTCCACCGGGAGTCAGTGGATCCTGAAGACCTGCTGCACCATGAGCTGGGCCGTCTCTTTGGCAGAGGGTAGTTTGTTGAGAGGAAAGAAATGGGCGGCCTTGGAAAACCGATCCATTACTGTCAGAATGACGGTGTTGCCATCAGATGGAGGGAGCCCAGTGACAAATTCCAGGGAGATATGGGACCAGGGACGATGAGGGACAGGTAGTGGCTGAAGGAGACCGGAAGGGGCTTGCCGTGGAGTCTTATTCTGAGCACAAACGGTGCATGCGGCGACGAAGGCAGATGCGTCAGGAACCATTGTGGGCCACCAGAAACGTTGTCGGAGGAAGTCCAGGGTTCGACGGGAACCCGGATGACAGGTAAGCCTGGAGGAATGAAGCCCATTCCAGGACCGGACTGAATTAGGGACAAACCGGTTAGCCGGGCCCCCTCCTGGGGCAGGCTGGGAGCATTGTGCCTTGCAGACCAGGGTCTCAATATCCCAGCACACAGCAGCCGCAAGGCATGAGGTAGGGAGGATGGTCTCGGAGTCAGAGGATGTGGCAGTGGGACTGTACAGGTGAGAGAGGGCGTCAGGTTTAACATTCTTGGACCCTGGGCGATAGGAAATGGTGAATAACAGAGCCCACAGGGCCTGCTTGGAGTTAAGGCACTTGGCTGTGCGGAGATATTACAAATTCTTGTGGTCGGTCCATACCAAAAATGGATGTCCTGCTCCCTCCAGCCAGTCTCTCCACTCCTCCAGTGCCATCTTGACCACCAGGAGTTCTCGGTTACCCACATCGTAGTTTAATTCTGAAGAGTTGAGACGATGGGACAGGAAGGCACAGGGATGGAGCTTTGGGTCCTGGATGGATCACTGGGACAGGATAGCCCCCACTCCAACGTCAGAAGCATTGACCTCAACCACAAACTGATGGGATGGGCCGGATGGACGAGGATGAGGGCCGTAGTGAACCGCCACTTCAGATCATGCTGGGTCTGTACATACTATAAGGGAACAAGGCGAGATCCAGATGCAGACACGGGAGGCCGATGGTTTGAGTCTTTGATATTTATTAATAATCCAAAAGGGGGAGCAGGCAAGAGAATGGTCGTGGACGGGAAAAAGGTCAAAACCAGTTCAGTGTCCAGGAGGTACTGTGTGGCAGGCAGGCTCGAGGTCAGGGCAGGCAGAATGGTCAAGCAGGCGGGTACAGAGTCCATAAAACAGGCAAGGGTCAAAACCGGGAGGACTATCAAAAGAGAATAGAAAAGGCAGGCGCACGGGAAAAGCACACTGGTTGACTTGTAACATTCGAGACGAACTGGCACAGACAGACAGAAAACACAGGTATAAATACCCAGGGGATAATGGGGAAGATGGGTGACACCTGGAGGGGGTGGAGACAAGCACAAGAACAGGTGAAACAGATCAGGGTGTGGCACTTGACTACATTTCTAAAGAAAATAATGTACTTTTTACTCCATACATTTTCCCTGACACCCAAAAGTACTTCAATGCTTAGCAGGACAGGAAAATGGTCTAATTCTCACAGTGTGTGAATTGAATCATTTTCCTGCCTCTGATCTGGCGGACTCACTAAACACACATGCTTTGTTTGTAAATTATGTCTGAGTGTTGGAGTGTGCCCCTGGCTATCCGTAAATAAATTTAAAAAACAAAGATAATTGGGCCATCTGGTTTGCTTATTATAAGGAATTTTCATTATTTATACTTTTACTTTTGATACTTAAGTATATTTCAGCAATAACATTTACTTTTGATACTTAAACCAAATACTTTCATACTTTTACTCAAGTAGTATTTTACTGGGTGACTTTCACTTTTACTTAAGTCATTTTCTACTAAGGTATCTTTCCTTTTAATCGTATGACACTTGGGTACTTTTTCAACCATTGATCATCGCTAGACAACCATTTTCAGGTCTTGCCATAGATTTTCAAGCAGATTTAAGTAAAAACTGTAATGCTGCCACTCAGGCCCATTCGCTGTCTTCTTGGTAAGTAACTCCAGTGTAGATTTGGACTTGTGATTTAGGTTATTGTCCTGCTGAAAGGTGAATTCATCTCCTGAAAGGTGAACACATCTATACATAAATTGTCATCAGGCAGTAATCATTGTGGTGCCTCTGACGCCTCTTAACTTCCATGACCAATCTTCTCTCTCTGGCTGCTGTGGCTGGGTGCTGTCTGTCTTAGTCTGAGCTCATTTTGAAAGGCTGACTTTGGTAACTCTCCACCGCATGAGAAATCAACTGGCCCTTGTGGTAATGACTGGGAGCTGCTTTTTATTTGTCTGGAAACAAGCGTGAGTGGCTGCCATGTGCTGTGGCCTTAAATGACCATGGGGAGATTCCAGGGTTTCAAAGCCTGCAGTGTTTGAGGGGAGAGCAGATGTCAGAGGAGAGTCTGAGGCCCTCCCTCTGTTTACTCAAGGAATGACACGGAGCTGCAGAGGCTGTAATAATACTCAACACTGATTCAAATCTGTGGTTGAAGAGGCCTGGCCAAAATCAGCATTTCATATGTGGTACATGAGCTGGCCTAGATACATGCAAATGAATCAAGTGGTATTCTTTGATAAAAGTCTGGGAATAAGGATTATACATCTGTTCCTGGTTTAAATCTGGTTAAAGTATTTCCCTAAATATAGCTATATATTATAATTATCGTCACCATATATTATGCACGGCAGGCTCTGACATGCTTAATAGAACATGCTAATTGGATGGAAAATGTTAATCCAAATTGATTCCTTTTTCAGCCAAGTAATTCAACATATACAGTGCCTTCAGAAAGAATTCATACCCTCGAATTTCCCACATTTTCTTGTGTTAAAGCCTGAATATAATTTTTTTTTTACTTTTTCTCTCACCCATCTACATAAGATGCCCCATGATGACAAAATGAAAACATGTTTTGGTGTTTTGGGGGAAAATTAAATACAGAAATATCTCATTTACATAATTATTTACACCCCAGAGTCAATACATTGTAGAAGCACCTTTGGCAGAGTTTACAGCTGTGAGTCTTTCTTGGGAAGTATGTAAGAGCTTTCCACACCTGGATGGGGCAACATTTGTCCATAATTCTTTTCAAAATTCTTCAAGCTCTGTCAAATTGGTTGTTGATTATTGCTAGACAACCATTTACAGGTAATGACATAGATTTTGAAGCAGATTTAATGTTAAGTCAAAACTTTCACTCAGGAACATTTATTGTCTTCTTGGTGAACAATTCCAGTGTAGATTTGGCCTTGTGTTTTAGGTTATTGTCCTGCTGAAAGGTGAATTCATGTCCCGGTGTCTGGTGGAAAGAAGACTGAAACAAGTTTTCCTCTAGGATTTTGCCTGAGCTTGGTCCCAAACATAACACTTTGTATTCAGAACAACTGCTTTGACACATTTTTTGCAGTATTACTTTAGTGGCTTGTTTTAAACAGCATGCATGTTTTGGAATATTTGTATTCTGTACAGGCTTCCTTCTTTTCACTCTGTCATTTAGGTTAGTATTGTGGAGTAACTACAATGTTGTTGATCCATCCTCAGTTCTCCTATCACAGCCATTACACTCTGTAACTGTTTAAAAAGTCACAATGGGCCTCACGGTGAAATCCTTCAACAGATTCCTTCCTTGGCAACTAAGTTAGGAAGCACACCTGTATCTTTGTAGTGACTAGGTGTATTGATACACCATCCAAAGTGTAATTAATAACTTTACCATGCTCAAATGGATATTTAATGTCTGCTTTTTAAAAAATGTACCCATCTACCAATAGGTGCCCTTCTTTGCGAGCCATTGGAAAATCTCCTGGGTCTTTGTGGTTGAATCTGTGTTTGAAATTCACTGCTTGACTGAGGGACCTTACAGATAATTGTATGTGTGAAGTACAGCGATACGGTAGTCATTAAAAATCATGTTAAACACTATTATTGCACAGAGTGAGTGAATGCAACTTATGTGACTTTTTTTTACTCCTGAACTTATTTATGCTTGCCATAACAAAGAGATTGAATACTTATTGACTCAAGACATTTTAGCTTTTCATTGTTGGCCAGGTCACAGTTGTAAATGAGAACTTGTTCTCAACTGGCCTACCTGGTTAAATAAAGGTGAAAAAAAAGATTATTCATTTGTAAACATTTTGAAAATCACAATTCCATTTTGACATTATGGTGTATTGTGTGTGGGCCAGTGACCAAACAATCAAGGGGTGTGAATACTTTCTCAAGGCACTGTATGTTCCACTGCATTAGGTGTAGAACAGGATATATATAGAACAGTGCCCACGTACACTAGTCATTTTAGAACAACAAGTCGAAGCACATCATGGATGGTGCTTGGATGCTTCTCTAACGGTGGCCTATTTACCACCATACTTTGTCTGAAGCATCAGACCTCACTTGTGAAGTCTTTCCAAGCAAGTCATTACCCAGCTAACACATTTGGTTCCTTGGAAGCTGTGGGAACGTATGTTTTTGGTGTCACATTGGTTGTGGGAACGATGCCATGCGTTTCCTGACCGGTAAAACGGATCGTTCTGAGAATAGAAATGAAAATGTATTTTTAAGTTACAGGGAGGTTCTGAGAACGATTTACTCTGATTCCTTGAAAGTTTTCGTGGGAGGTTTTATTAATGTTCTGAGAACAGAAATAATAGGGTATTAGGCGGTTTTTGAATAAATTCCTTAAATCTCTCACTGAATGTTTCAATACAATTTTTAATAACACTGATAGCTTAATTTGGGTTAACTTTTTTCTTACTCCAAGCACAGATAGGGCTCATGGAAATTCATTTCCTTTAGGCATTAATCATGCAAACACATATCTTTTTTACTGTGACACAGCATCAGTGAGATTCAAACCTATAGTCTTCTGTTCTCTACCCATGGAATTAGTCCACTGCGCCACCAGGATGGAGATAGCATTCCATGTTTTACGCATACAAAGTTGATAATTTTAGTCTATTCAAACAGACCCCATTTCAAAGGAAACAAGAAAGGTATAAACGCCGACGTTCTGTACATATCTTTTCCAACTGTCCCGTTATCTGGTTTTTATGTCCATTCTAGAATGCCCTTCTAGCCAATCAGAAACGAGTATTCAACAATGCTGTGGTATAAGCACTCATTAAAGGTGCACTATGCAGAAATCGATCCGCCATTTTCTGGTTGTTAAAATCAAAATAGTTAGCTTAATTTCAGTTTATGTGACAAAACTACCAAGTATAGTGTAGAGAATCATTGTACCATCTAAACCGCTGTGAAATATATTTTCCATTATATATATTGTATTTTCAGCTGTTTGAAGCTGGTGTACAAAACCGAAAGCCAAAGATGCAAAAAATAAACTTTGAAATAGTGCACATAGAACAGATTTCTATGTGAATTTGGTTGGGTCACCAAAAAGTTACACATTGCAGCTTTAAGATCAGGGGTGGCCAATTAGGGGGCATTGCCAACACGCCTGAATATACTTAACAAGATAGAGGATAGAGAGTTTTGTTGATGCTAAAAACAGAATGTATATGTTTTTAAATAACATTCTCAGAACGTTCTGTGAAAGTTACTAAAGATTTCTTGTGGTTTTTATGGAAAGTTTTCACAAAGTTCTCTGAACAATTTGAGAACGACTTTAAATAGAACCATGAGGAAACATTATGCTGAAGTACTGAAATTCCCACAGAAGAACGTTGTTTCTTAACGTTCTCTGAACTATTTGAGAACATTCTCAATGTCAAACCAGTTGGAGAATGTTCCTAGAACATTACCAAAATTCAAATTAAATGTAACCATGTCTGAACTTTTAGGAAATGTTCTATTGAAGTAATTAAAAACCAACAAAATAATGTTTTTTTTGTCAGATTCCTTAACCTTTCGAAGAGTACGTTCTAAATACTAATAACGGCCCTTACAGCATGAGTTGTTTTTGCACGTGATACCAGAATGCTATGCTGCTGTTCTAGAAATGTTGTAGCTATTCTCTGCACCCCTCACTGTATCAAGATCACATTGCCTGCTTCATATCGGGTTTTATAAAACAGTCATTTTTAACCACTCAATCTCTTATGATTTCTTCCTATAGGAGTAGTTGCGAGTATCTATTGTATTATTGATCATTATATCATTGTTATTATCATCTATATTCAATTTATTATTATCTGAAAGAGGCTTTGTTATTAGCCCATCTGAGGGGCTGCGAGTGTGAGACAGGGTGGGAAACCTGAGGTTCTAAGTCCATTATATTTCATACAATAGTGGCAATCAAACAAAGTGAGAATGGGGTATGAGCATATGGAGTGCATTCAGAAAGTATTCAGACCCCTTAATTTTGTCCACATTTTGATACGTTACAGTCCTATTCTAAAATGGATTAATTTTATTTTTTTCACTCAATACAAAAAAATTGAAATATCACATTTACATTCAGACCCTTTATTCAGTACTTTCTTTTTTTCTTTTTCTTTTTTTACCCCTTTTTTTCTCCCCAATTTCATGGTATTCAATTGGTAGTAGATACAGTCCTGTCTCATCGCTGCAACTCCCGTATGGACTCGGGAGAGGCAAAGGTCGAGAGCCATGCGTCCTCCGAAACACAACCCAACCTAGCCGCACTGCCTCTTGACACAACACATATCCAACCCGGAAGCCAGCCGCACCAATGTGTCGGAGGAAACACCATACACCTGGCGACATGGTCAGCGTGCACTGTGCCCAGCCCGCCACAGGAGTCGCTAGTGCGCGATGAGACAAGGATATCTCTGCCGGCCCTCCTTAACCCGGATGACGCTGGGCCAATTGTGCGTCGCCCCATGGACCTCCCGGTCGTGGCCGGCTGCGACAGAGCCTGGGCTCAAACCCAGAGGTTCTGGTGGCACAGCTAGCACAGCTACCTGCGATGCAGTGCCTTAGACCACTGCACCACCCGGGAGGCCCCTATTCAGTACTTTGTTGAAGCACCTTCGGCAGCGGTTACAGCCTCGAGTCTTCTTGGGTATGACGCTACAAGCTTTAAACACCTGTATTTGGGTAGTTTCTCCCAGTCTTCTCTGCAGATCCGGGTTGGATGAGGAGCGTCACTATTTTCAGGTCTCTCCAGAGATGTTCGATTGAGTTCAAATCCGGGCTCTGGCTGGGCCACTCAAGGACATTCAGAGACTCATCCCGAAGCCACTCCTGCGTTGTCTTGGCTGTGTGCTTAGGGTCAATGTCCTGTTGGAAGATGAACCTTCTTCCCAGTCTGAGGTCCTGATCGCTCTGGAGCAGGCTATCATCAAGGATCTCTCTGCACTTTCATCCGTTCATCTTTCCCTCGATCCTGACTAGTCTCCCAGTCCCTGCCGCTGAAAAACATCCCCACAGCATGATTCTGCCACCACTAGGACTGTGGTGGTCACAAAATTGTGTCTGCCGGTGATTGTCAAGCAAATAACTGTCTCACGTTAGTTCACACAAACACATTTAGCATCTCCTGGCTTCCACAAATAGCCTACAAGCCACTGATGCAGACCTTCGGAACATCTACATTTTAAAAAGTTGAATAAATCCATGTAAATCCTGCTTCTTGACACACTGCTCGCTTAACACGGAAGGTAGCCGCATCAATGTGTCGAAGGAAACACTGTCCAGCTAGTGACGGAGTCAGCTTGCAGGCGCCCTTCCCGCCACAAGGAGTCGCAAGAGCGCAATGGGACAAGGAAATCCCAGCTGACCGACCACTCCCCTAACCCGGATGATGCTGGGCCAATAGTGCGCCGCCTCATGGGTCTCCTGGCAAATACACTGCTCAAAAAAATAAAGGGAACACTTAAACAACACAATGTAACTCCAAGTCAATCACACTTCTGTGAAATTAAACTGTCCACTTAGGAAGCAACACTGATTGACAATAAATTTCACATGCTGTTGTGCAAATGGAATAGACAACAGGTGGAAATTATAGGCAATTAGCAAGACACCCCCAATAAAGGAGTGGTTCTGCAAGTGGTAACCACAGACCACTTCTCAGTTCCTATGCTTCCTGGCTGATGTTTTGGTCACTTTTGAATGCTGGCGGTGCTTTCACTCTAGTGGTAGCATGAGACGGAGTCTACAACCCACACAAGTGGCTCAGGTAGTGCAGCTCATCCAGGATGGCACATCAATGCGAGCTGTGACAAGAAGGTTTGCTGTGTTTGTCAGCGTAGTGTCCAGAGCATGGAGGCGCTACCAGGAGACAGGCCAGTACATCAGGAGACGTGGAGGAGGCCGTAGGAGGGCAACAACCCAGCAGCAGGACCGCTACCTCCGCCTTTGTGCAAGGAGGAGCAGGAGAAGCACTGTAAGAGCCCTGAAAAATGACCTCCAGCAGGCTACAAATGTGCATGTGTCTGCTCAAACGGTCAGAAACAGACTCCATGAGGGTGGTATGAGGGCCCGACTCCACAGGTGGGGGTTGTGCTTACAGCCCAACACCGTGCAGGACGTTTGGCATTTGCCAGAGAACACCAAGATTGGCAAATTCGCCACTGGCGCCCTGTGCTCTTCACAGATGAAAGCAGGTTCACACTGAGCACGTGACATACGTGACAGAGTCTGGAGACGCCGTGGAGAACGTTCTGCTGCCTGCAACATCCTCCAGCATGACCGGTTTGGCGGTGGGTCAGTCATGGTGTGGGGTGGCATTTCTTTGGGGGGGCGCACAGCCCACCATGTGCTCGCCAGAGGTAGCCTGACTGCCATTAGGTACCGAGATGAGATCCTCAGACCCCTTGTGAGACCATATGCTGGTGCGGTTGGCCCTGGGTTCCTCCTAATGCAAGACAATGCTAGACCTCATGTGGCTGGAGTGTGTCAGCAGTTCCTGCATTGATGCTATGGACTGGCCCGCCCATTCCCCAGACCTGAATCCAATTGAGCACATCTGGGACATCATGTCTCGCTCCATCCACCAACGCCACGTTGCACCACAGACTGTCCAGGAGTTGGCGGATGCTTTAGTCCAGGTCTGGGAGGAGATCCCTCAGGAGACCATCCGCCACCTCATCAGGAGCATGCCCAGGCGTTGTAGGGAGGTCATACAGGCACGTGGAGGCCACACACACTACTGAGCCTCATTTTGACTTGTTTTAGGGGCATTACATCAAAGTTGGATCAGCCTGTAGTGTGGTTTTCCACTTTAATTTTGAGTGTGACTCCAAATCCAGACCTCCATGGGTTGATACATTGGATTTCCATTGATTCTTTTTGTGTGATTTTGTTGTCAGCACATTCAACTATGTAAAGAAAAAAGTATTTAATAAGATTATTTATTTCATTCAGATCTAGGATGTGTTGTTTAAGTGTTCCCTTTATTTTTTTGAGCAGTATATATTTTCTCTATTTTCTCCAAACGATTTGAAGGAGTGCGGACATGCGGCTATTCTGTGTTGAGCGGTTAACAAAGAAATAGATACTCCTATATGCTTAATTTAGAGTTATTAATGTAACTTTAGTTGTTCTTCATACGTTGGGCTGAATGTTTAGATTTTTAATACATTGTAAGGCTGCATGATGCGACTCTAATGATGATTTGAAAAAGGTTACTTGAACGGCATGAGCTCTGCTTTGTTTTTTGCGCAGGCTGTACAGACTTCATCAGTCTCTCATTCACAATTTGACAAGCACTTGATAATGCCTCAAATTTCCCATCAGCATCCCCTTTGTGGCTGTAATTTACCCTAAAAGAATCCATGCCTTTTGCGGCCAGTGACCGTTGTGCCCTTGGCCCGGAGTGCTGCGTTGTGCACTTTTCCCTAAGTGCTGAGCGCTCCTAAGCACCTCTCACTCGCATGGCTCTCCATCACATGATTGGATCTTTCTCACATGCTACAATTGAAGGCAGACACATCGGGGACGTAACTGTGCGCGTCCTTATCCAATTCCGAGGAAGAAGATATTGGAAGAACTGTCCACGTTTACTTTTCATCAGCCAACAAGATAAGTGAGCCTATGAAGAACAAAAGCACTAGCCTATGTCAATCTCCTATCCCCGATCGTACAAAAGTCGACCTATTCTATTCTGTGTGAGAAATAAATATTCCAAACCTAGTCTGGGACAGTTGTGGGATGTAATAGATCCCTAATTAATACAACCACTAGCATTAAAAAAACTTTTTTATGCAATGTGGCTGACTCAACAGGTCAGAACATTTAGCTAAAAATGTTGAAAAACTATTAGGCTATTTCTTCACATTATAAGCGCAGCAATGCACACATGGCAGTAGGCTATAAACGTGAATGTTCCTTTAGTGGGAAAACACCGTTATCAAAAGTGACCGCAAATACGATAATGCATGTAATGCTGAACTGAAACAGTTTTGTGAAAAGGAATGGTCCAAAATTCCTCCTGACCGTTGTGCAGGTCTGATCTGCAACAACAGAAAACGTTTGGTTTAGGTTATTGCTGCCAAAGGAGTGTCAACCGGTTATTAAATCCAAGGGTTCACATACTTTTTCCACCCTGCACTGTGAATGTTTACACAGTGTGTTCAATAAAGACATGAAAATGTATAAGTTATTTAATTTATTTAATTAATTGCATTTATTCTCCCATGGAAAAACGAGGCTACAGCGGTGGCTACATTTCATCATCATGTCAATGTATTATCACCACTGGACATGTAGCCAGATACCTGCCTCGTCAGCAAGCGGGGAAGATATTTCGCAATGATCAAATGCGGTGAGTATTATGGCTTGGATAGGTTTTAGCCTGGTCGGGGCAGAGGAGAGTGACGGCAGGGTGGATCATGTCACGTAAGCAACAAGTGAGGTAGTTTGTGTGTGTGATCAGATTGAATGGTGTGTGTATGCAATAAGCTATATCAGTGGAGGCTGCTGAGGGGAGGACGGCTCATAATAATGGCTGGAACTGAGTAAATGGAATGGCATAAAACACATGGAAACCATGTGTTTGATGTATTTGATACCATTCCACTATTCTGCTCCAGTCATTGCCACGAGCCCGTCCTCCCCAATTAAGGTGCCACCAACCTCCTGTGAGCTATATTGTATGCAGAGACCATGGCAACTGTGGGGCGAGGTTGTAGATATAATGGGTTATGATTAGTTTATGATTAGATATAATCATAAACAAAGGAGCTAGACGGGATTATCTAGGTTTATGCTTTGGCGACATCAACGGGCTGAATGTTACGTGGACCAGTTATGGCTCTTCTTCCAAAATGTGGTTACATTTGTCTAAACTTCAAGTATTACGAACTATATTCCTAGAAAAAATCTTTGTAATGTAACAACTCAAATCATGCCTTTTAATCTACAGTAGTAGCCAGCTGATGAAACATGCTAGACTAAAGGTTGTTGGCTTTAGTATGAGGAAAATATGATTTTGAAAAGCTTTCTTGAAATTGCTAAATCATGATTGTGAGAATGCATTACAAATCAAGGAATATCAAATTAATTACATACTTTTCTTTTTCTATGTTTTATTTCAGCAATGGTGACCAGGAATTAAACAAAGTATTTCATTTGAGGTAAACAAACATATGTTAGATTTCAATTTTTTGTATTTTATTTGTTATTTACTTTTTACACTTCCCCAATCCCCCTCACCCAGCACGCATCAAACACCTCAAGTCATGTATTTCAATACATTTTACAATTACATTTTTTTAAAGATCAGCATAAAACATCAGTTGCCACCCCCCAGATGTAACTACTCCTTCTCCTATCAGTCATTATATACAGGTCATAGGTCAATCAGCTATTCTTGTCAGCCACTACAGGCCTACTTTTCACTCAGTGGTACTTGAGGGTGTGGTACTTGCCAAAGCAAGGGACTGCACACAGGGCTGTGTTACAAGTAATATGTTATTGTTGTACTGTATGTGTGTTTATAGCTTTGTTTAATGCTGTGTTAGTGTATGTAAGTTGTTTTGTCTGAAACTTTGTTCCCCCTGCTGCTATTGGACCAGGTCTCTCTGAAAAAGAGATGTTATCTCAATGAGAAAAACCTGTATAAAGGTAAAAAAACAACAACAAAAAAACAAGGCTCACACATGTACTTGTACTACACACATTTACTGGAAATGGGTAGGGCTGCTGTAGCAGTTGTTCACAAAGACAGTGTGCCCCATTTTGATGCTGGTCATGATCACTGATCCAGATATGCCAAGACCCTCAACATGCCTTATATACAGCATGTGATGGTACCGGTGTAGATGATCTGGTCCTGTCAGAGTAACATAAAACAAATAACTACAGTCCAAATCTTTGGCACTTTGATGGGATGCATTGGTGGAATGCAAGCCTCCCTTTCCAAGCCATGAGAGACTCCTCAATGCACAAGTACCTGTGAGGCAAAAACACACTTCCAAATGCCCTGGTCAAGCTGCCCAGGACATTCCACATTTTGTGAAGGGGGTCGGTGTGCTTGGCAGTGGCGTTGTTCAAAGTGGATCCCTCTCAGCAAGACAAGAAAGAGGTCCTGGGAGAAAAGGGTTGGAAAAATGGGGTCTGCAGCATTGGGTGTGGTCCAGTAGTCCCTCACAGAGCCCTTCTTCACTAGCCACATCATCAGCACCGTGATCAGGAAGGTATTCATTTCACTGATGGTAGTGTAGACCGATTTTGAGACTTTCCCTTTTACGCCAATGGCAGTCTTCTCTTTCAGTTTAAGAGCATACCTGCATATTTAAGTAGGCTAAAATCATTCTGAATTTTTATACATTTTAAAAGAGAGCCTTGCGTTTTTCTCTAATATGATAATGGGCATACCTGTTGTTTTTTTGCAGCGCACTCCACCAATTCCTCATCAAGGAAGAGTTTAAAACACTCTGCCTCTGAGGGGGTAGGCAGGGTGCTCTGTACGCCAGACAGGGTGTCATCGACATCTATCTCTGATGGTGTGAAGTGACAGGATCTCCAGCATCCTCCTCAACTTCAAACTCTTCTCCCTCACAGTCCACAAGATTGGCAGTGCACCAGCATCTTGGGAAGGTGAGGGATGCTCATTGCCTGCAGGGTCTGTCAAGAGTTACGTTTTTCTGTCAGGACTGAGCTCAGGCCCCACCAAGGGTTTTATTCTTATTCATTTGATAAACTTCTCCTGTTTTTCCCCCATTTATTGATAAATCCCGCATCATAGTAATATTTCCTCCTTCATATCCCCCAATGATACATTTCCCCACTTCTACCCCCCAAAGATTTGACCCCCCCCCCCCCCCACACACACACACACACACACACACACACACACACAAATGACCCCACCTAAAATTGTTTCACCCAATTCTGGCAACCCTGGTTAGCTTTCGTGACAAGTTGTTTACAGTTTTTGACAAATCACAAAGCAAATAAAAGGTTATCACCTTACATATTATCACCTGTCAAAAACTGTAAACGACTTGTTAAATCATGTGCTTCTGTCAGGGGTGCGTAACTGGTGGCATGGAAGTCAAACGCAGGAGAGCAGAACTTGGTAAATAGCCGGAGCCGTTTAATGTACATAACTACCGGCATACAAAAGTAGCAAAACACATGGAAAACAAAACCCGTATCGCACCAGTCACATAAAGCACACGTACTTACAATAAACAATTCCCGACAAGGACATGGGGGAAACAGAGGGAACATATACAACATGTAATTAGGTCATTGAAACCAGGTGAGTGTGACAACCAGACAAAACAAATGGAACATGAAAAATGGATCGGCGATGGCTAGAAGACCGGTGACGTCGCCCACCGAACACCACCCGAACAAGGAGAGGAACCGACTTCGGCAGAAGTTGTGACAGCTTCAGTTTTACGTTTGTACGTCCAATACCAGATGCGGAGGTCCTGGGCTGGCATGGTTATACAGTGGTCTGTGTTTGTGAGGCCGGTTGGACGTACTGCCAAATTCTCTAAAATGACATCGGAGGCAGTTTATGGTAGAGAAATTAACATTTAATTCTCTGGCAACAGCTCTGGTGAACATTCCTGCAGCCAGAATGCCAATTGTACGCTCCCTCAAAACTTGAGACATCTGTGGCATTGTGTTGTGTGACAAAACTGCACATTTTAAAGTGGCCTTCTATTGTCCCCAGCACAAGTTGCCCCTGTGTAATGATCATGCTGTTTAATCAGCTTCTTGATATGCCACACATATGCTCACTAACAGAGATGCTCACTAACAGGGATGTAAACAAATTTGTGCACAACATTTGAGAGAAATAAGCTTTTTGTGCGTACAGAAAAGTTATGGGATGTTTTATTTCAGCTCATGAAACAAGGGACCAATACAAAAATGAAGATTTGTAATATGCTGAAAAGTGCCCAAACTAAGTTGATCTTATTCGGGCAATGGCCTGTAACGGCTGTCTGAAGAGAGTAGACCAAGGTGCAGCGGAGTTAGTGTTCATCATGAATATTTAATTACGTAAGAACACGATACAAAAAACAAGAAAAAACCGACAGCCAAACAGTACTGACAGCTAACACATTGAACAGAAACAATTACCCACAAAACCCGAAGGAAAAACATGCTCCTTATGTGTGACTCGCAATCAGCAACAACGAGCTTCA
This sequence comes from Salmo salar, assembly GCF_965601325.2. Classification (NCBI taxonomy): domain Eukaryota; kingdom Metazoa; phylum Chordata; class Actinopteri; order Salmoniformes; family Salmonidae; genus Salmo; species Salmo salar. The sequence continues at coordinate 6,505,805 of NC_138310.1, forward strand.
GCTGTGCCTGATTGGAAGCCACACACGGCCCAAAACAAAGAAATACAAAAACATAGAGAAAGGAACATAGAATGCCCACCCAATGTAACACCCTGGCCTAACCAAAATAAAGGACAAAAACCCCTCTCTATGGCCAGGGTGTTACATGGCCGTAGCTATCTTTGACATTGTTTATTTGCATGTTATAGTGAATGGCATTCTGGGATTAGGGAGTGTTCGCTTGTCAAACATAAACAAACGGCTGCCATCATAAAGAATTTAGCCGCTGTTAGGTTAGCTGACACGTATCTGTTTTCTAAACAATATTACATTTCTCCCTTGTGCTCACCAGAGATGTGGTACATTGTAAACAAGTCTAGCTGTTAGGTTGCGCTGAAAGAAAACAAAACATAAGTTAGCGACCTGTTATTTAGACTGGCTTATAGTTTGGCTGTGGATTTGTTCCGTGTGATCAAATCAAATCAAAATGTATTTGCCACATGCGCCGAATACAACAAGTGTAGACTTTACCATGTAATGCTTACTTACAAGCCCTTAACCAACAGTGCCGTTCAAGAAGAAGAAAATATTTACCAAGCAGGCTAAAATAAAAAGTAATAATAAAAAGTAACACAATAAGAATAACAATAACGAGGCTATATACAGGGGGCACCGGTACCGAGTCAGTGTGCAGGGAGGGGTACAGGCTAGTTGAGGTAATCTGTACATGTAGGTGGGGGTGAAGTGACTATGCATAGGTAACAAACAAACAACTAGTAGCAGCAGTGTACCTGATGCTTGGATGATGAAGTTCAGTTTTATCTTTACAATAAAAGTTGTGAAGACCATTATTTTCCATCAGTACAAAACGTTGTTTAGATGCTTTTCATACAACAACGCTATTTAGACGCATTTGTTGCATCATATGTAGACGTTCTGTTGATACTGCTCCAATCACATATTTTTGCGATGGTACGCTGCAGGGACCACTCAACAATGATCACTATATGTGATCGTATGCGTCAAAAGGTTAAAGGTTAAAAGCCAAGCAACTACTCTGCACCATTCCCAGAAAGTTGTGGGAAGGGTGTTTGCAAAATAACCAGAGGACAACCACGCTCTCACCAAGCTCTAAGAAACATATGGTTCTCAGAACGTTATGTGCTAGCTGGGTACTGTGTTTTGTTTATCTTCACCTTGTGGCCTCAAAGGACAACATACCTTGTTAGGGAAGCATTAAAACTGGAAATAAGCCATACATTTCTGCTGTCCACAAAGCTAGTTATTTACATGGTGCAGCTCTCACAGAGGGCACATCACCCTCATTAAGACAATCGCTCAGGACCAGATTAGCACTGCATTAGCATACAGGAGGTTCCTACAATATAATTACTTTCCATTTCACTGTAAAGTGCAGAGATGGAAATAATTGTGAGAAAATTGATTAATTTCAGGGTGAAATAAAATCAATTCATATCCAGAGTTAGTGACTCACTACAATGGCACCCTGAAGCTTTTTCGTGAAGCGAAACGTCGGACAGACCTTCGTTAACCAACTCAAAGGAGCTCTGGCCTGGATATTGTTTTAATGACGCAGGCTACAGCAGACAGGAAAGAGAAACTTCCCCCCTTCTAATTAGTGAGAAGTGAAGGGAAACAGAGTTCCAGTAGGAGGAACGGTGGAACAATGAGTCTGTACAGAGAGAGTACCACGAGGCCAGGCACCTCCAGCAGCCTCCGTAATAGTCATGTGCTGCTCATGTCCCACTGCTCTCCATTGAAATTCCTCTCCAATTTGAGCTCCTGGGGCCAAGTGATGATTAGTTAAAGGTTGGCCAGTTCATTAGAAGCCAGTCCATGCTCATACCAGCCAGGTCCCACTCGGAGAGTGTGAAACCTAACTCCTAATGAGGTCTACCCCTCTACGTGCTCAACTCATGTAGTTATTCACCTTTAATCGGTTCTTAAAGTATATCTTTCAGATATTCTTTGAGATAAGAAATGATTGGTTGATTTGGATGAATTTGGAGATGCAGTGCTATATACAAGAATCACATTAGGTTTGATCGTTACTATGATAAAGAAATCAAGCGAACCGCACTGAGTTCACAAAAATGTCACTTTGCTGGAATTCATTTTCAAAATAATATATAATATATGCATCATGTACAGTGGATTTGGAAAGAATTCAGACCCCTTGACTTTTTTCACATTTTGGTATGTTACAGCCATATTCTAAAATGCATTAAATTAGATTTTCCCTCATCAATCTACACACAATACACCTATAATGACAAAGCAAAAACAGATTTTTAGAAATTTTAGCAAACTTAAATACCTTATTTACATAAGTATTCAGACCCTTTGCTATGAAACTCGAAACTGAGCTCAGTTGCATCCTGTTCCATTGAGGTCAAAGGAATTGTCTGTAGAGCACCGAGACAGGATAGTGTCGAGGCACAGATCTGGGGAAGGGCACCAAAAAAGATTCTGCAGCATTGAAGGTCCCCAAGAACACAGTGGACTCCATCATTCTTAAATGGAAGAAGTTTGGAACCACGAAGTCTCTTCCTAGAGCTGGCCGCCTGGCCAAACTGAGCAATCAGGGGACAAGGCCCTTGGTCAGGGAGGTGACCAAGATACCAATGGTCACTCTAACAGAGCTCCAGAGTTACTCTGTGGAACTCTGGAGAGGACAACCATCTCTGCAGCACTCCACCAATCAGGCCTTTATGGTAGAGTGGCCAGACGGAAGCCACTCCTCAGTAAAAGGCACATGACAGCCCGCTTGGAGTTTGCCAAAAGGCACCTAAATACTCTCAGACCATGAGAAACAAGATTCTCTGGTCTACTGAAACCAAGACTGAACTCTTTGGCCAGAATGCCAAGTCTGAAGGAAACCTGGCACCATCCCTACGGTGAAGCATGGTGGTGGCAGCATCATGCTGTGGGGGATGTTTTTCAGTGGCAGGGACATTAGTCAGGATCCTTGATGAAAACCTGCTCCAGATCACTCAGGACCTCAGACTGGGGCGAAGGTTCACCTTCCAACAGGACAACGTCCCTAGGCACATAGCTAAGACAATGCAGGACTGGCTTCAGAACAAGTCTCTGAATGTCCTTGAGTGGCCCAGGCAGACCCCTGACTTGAACCCGATCGAACATCTCTGGAGAGACCTGAAAATAGCCGTGCAGCAACGCTCCCCATCAAACCTGACAGAGCTTGAGAGGATCTGCAGAGAAGAATGGGAGAAACTCCCCAAATACAGGTGTGCCAAGCTTGTAGCATAATACCCAAGAAGACTCGAGGCTGTAATCGCTGCCAAAGCTGCCTCAACAAAAGGGTCTGAATACTTATGTAAATGTGGTATTTAGGTTTTACATTTTTAATACATTTGCAAAAATGTTTTGCTTTGTCATTGTGGTGTATTGTGTGTAGATTGATGATAAAAAAAATATTTATTCAATTTTAGAATAAGGCTGTAACGTACACTGTAACAAAATGTGGAAAAAGTCCAGGGGTATGAATACTTTCTGAATGCACTGTATAAACCTATTAATGAGATTACTAAAAGACTTAAAATGAAATAATAATAATAATACTGTCAGAAAGTTTAAAAAAAACTCAACTCTCAGCAATATTACAAAAGTACTCTTCAGCCTTTCATAACCAAATCAAAAAAGTTCAGTAGTTGACTTCTGAATGTAAAGCAGCACCCCTCTGGTCACCTTTGAGCTGCTCCGTCTTTCATACCTAAGTCGGGACAAAGACAGAGACGTGATCGAGGAGACCTGTGCCCTTGCCAAGATGTCAGAATTGCTTGAGTTGTTTTTCTACCCTATTTCTCCATCTCAGGCCAGGCACAGTCACATCAGACTTGTCATGCAAACTCTGTAAAGGTCTAAAAATGTTGAGGTCTGATGGTTTCTCTCAGAAATTGATGACTTCAGGTGACTGTTTTAAATAGAAATTCACAGTGCTACAGTGTATAGGTTACACTGCAGACTGGCATCTGACCATAAACAGAGCGAGGGATAAGGTAGACCCTAAAAGTGAAGGCGAAATTGTCTCCTTTTGAGTACTTCTTCCAGCACAGCTGTGACTAAAAGGATTCTGGGGCTTTTGACGTAATGGTGAGGAAACTGCCTTGTTGGAGTAATTGCCAAAGGCAGAGAGGGCTTTTTTACTCTCTTCCCCATCTTATCTCCTCATTCTGCTAGACACCAATGTGCCTTTTTAGGGGCTGCAGAGCTTGGCGTCTTATCAACGATTCCCAGGTCCCTGCAATGCAGAGTCGAATCCACTGTCAAAACCATCCCGTATCATTCCTTCACCAGTACAATTAAGCTGAAATACACATTTCTGGTTACAGATTTATCGCGCTCAACAAAAGTCTGACGTCTACTGGATTCCATTCCTACAGAATTCCAAGAGTATATGAAACCTGTCAAAGGAACTGACCCAAGAAAGTCACTAGGAGTGGGAACATCTCAATCTAGACAGGAGCCTTAATGAAATTAGATTTGAAACACATACTGGTCATTACCATACAGATAAATGATTCATACAGAGGCAATAATTGGGAGAGATGGAGTGTTAATTTATGAAGGTAAATGACACAACATGGCAGACCAGGGTTGAATATGCATCAAAAATATTTGAAACACCTGGTGGCATGCAGATTAAGCACCTGGTTCCATTGCGTCAGAAAACCTAAATCATATAAAATAATGCATATCGAATACTATTTGAATAACACACTAGATTGCATGGTCCAAAATATTACGCATCTTACATGTATAAAAACGCTCCTGTTTACTACAGTAGGTCTCACATCGTCATCTATTCACCATTGCTTATTTTCTTATTTCATACATTTCACATACTGTGAAGTGACCAAAAGAGGCAAGGTATTTTGAGCAGTGTAATCTAGTACGTGCAGTAGACAGAATTCGTCAGATACTGACAATGCAAAACAAAAGCAGGGAACTTCCTGTAAAAGTGCTGCTATTTGATGCATGACTGAGGCAGATCCATGACAAGAAAAGACAGGCAGGAGTGTTCGTCGTCCATTGTTCACAGGCTATCCAGATATGCATGCAATCAAAATACCCATATTGTGTTATCATCTCAACCTGCTCAAGTTTAGACAAAGTTGTAATCACAGTGTTGCCTAGAGAGACTTTTCCACTTCCTTGTAGCTCCCCATTGCCATGTTTTCCATCCTGTTGGGAAAGTGACAACCAAATGAGAAGGTGATAGTGTGGGGGGCCAGATGGGGGTGGGATTAGAGCCAGAGAGAGGGTGTATGCAGAGCCCAACTCTTGGCCAAAGACCCAGGATAGATGACCTGCAGGATGCATTACACCTAGAGAGGCATCCTGTCTAGGCCACAGCCTTGGAAATATCACACGCCTACAGAAAGAGCATGGTTTGACAGTTGTAATAAGCTACTGAGAAGAACAATAGATATGAGACCTCCTACAGCATGTTTTGTCTTGTAAAAAGCACAGTCTGTGTAGAATACAATAATAGCACACAAAAATGTACCTAAATCCGAGGAGCTTATGTAGAAGCCAAAGTCCTCATATAGAAACGAACAATTCAGATATAAAATATTTGGCTTGCCTGCTTACCAGTTGGAAGAATCAATGTTGAAATGAATTATCAACACATAGCCTATTTATAATACCAAATGTACTTTAAAAAAACATGTTTGCAGTGAACAAACAAGTAGCTAGGAGCTGCTTGGCGTGGTATGAAACTTTCATGAATCTACCATTCATAGCTGTAGGGATTTGAGGAGTACATCATTAGTGTGAGCAGAAAAAGGTCAGTGTGACACTAACATTAGCTCATAAATAATAATTAAGTGATACAGAAATTAGAATGTATAATTACACTTCTCAACAGTATTGTGTGACGAGCTGTAATGTAATTTTCTCATGGAGAATATATATTTTCAGAGTGGTTAAAGTCTAGGCAGAGGAGCGTAGTGCGTGCGTGCGTGCACGTCTGTTAGTCTTTCAGGTTAACTGCAGTTCACTTCGCTATCACCCATCTTCAGCAGCGCATGATATTTGGTTGCTGCTCCGATGACATTTAGGAAGGACCAAGAGGGACCATCACTCAGACCATTAAACAGATGCGGTATTACACATTAACTACAGTAGGTAGGAGCAGTTTTAAACAGCCTCCCTAAAATGTGGGGTGCATAATTAAAGAGGGCACAGCAGAGCACCTTGCGGAGCACCTTGATGAGGCAAACACATTTGCCTGAATGGTCAAAAACAAAAGTCAAAATGTGAAAAGTCATGCTATATCAGCACCTTGGGGCTTAACTCATCCTTTGTGAGTCTACTCCTTAACACACAACTCTAAAGGTTAGGGTTTCAGGGGCTACACACCTCAACATAGCTCAAGCAACGGCAAGCCTGTCCTGTATGTCCTATGGGAGGTAAAAAAAAGGGTCACTTACTCTGGCTTATGAAGACAATGGGTAGTATTCTAGTACTGTATAAACCCTTGAATGGTACTTCAGGACAATCAAAGAAGCAACATTATGTAATATAATCTTGGCTAGCCATTTGCGGTTCAGTCTGTAAAACCAGCTGTACTGACCACTGTGGAGGATAGTTTTCATGAAGCGCAGAATGAATGTACAGTATTTGACTTTGAGTGACAACTTTATTGGGACTTTAAAACGGGGAGGCGTGAATGTATAAGACGTGGTTCTTAGTCTACTGCTATTCTAACCGGATCTGTTTGAAAGGCAATGACACTGACAGACTATGGGAATGCAGTCTAGTTCCCCAGGCCCCTAACCTACAAATTGTTTTGGCATGATTAAAGTAGAATTCATCAAAGAACGGACTGTTTTACTGTTTTAACGTTCAGGTTAAATCCTATGCATAAAGCACACAATGTATTTAAAGTATGACAGGCCCCAGTCAGGCAGCAGCCCCTGAGAAAGCAAAGAGAAAACAAAACAAAACTACCTTAATTCATTCTTTCTGCGTTAAAGCTAAGGTCTATTGATTCAAATCCAGTATCAATGTCATTGCTTGAACAGCGTAATGTCCAAATAATCTTCCTCTTAAATACAGTAAATCATAAATAGTTGATCCGTCATGTTTATTTTACACTATTTTTAGAGTTTAAATGAGAGGTGTTTGATACAAACCTTAGTTGTTGAGTTCGAATCACTGGATATTAGCTGAGAGCTTCACACTCTCTACAATATGGGCCTCTTATGTTATGCCTCTCTCCACGTCATTAGCTAACTAGCGACGCCACAACAATAAACAAGGTTTCCCTCACATCTCAAACATCTTTCATTTAGCTTTGTTTGCGAGAGCCATATCTCAGCGCCACCTATCTGCACTACCTTCGCTATCTAGCTCGCCCAAGAATGCATTGGAATTTAGAATTGCTTTGATGAAGCATTGATGCAATAAAGCTATCTGGTCTCATCATGCAGAGCTTGCTTGCTTTTCTAAGCCCCGTCTCTGCCGAGCAGATCCTAGCGGATAAACTCCAACAAGGAGTGGGTTCCAAGTATTGTGTCCACACAGCCTTTGTGATCCAACAACCGATAAGAACCCCTGCTATTAATAGAACAATAATGGAGACCTTTGGCAGAGCGGGGAAAATGACAGGGAATGTAAGTAAATTGCTTACAAGTTAATTACAACCAATCCCATATATTCATTGAAAAGGTGCAGTGCAGCAGAAAATGAACGCTTAATGCTTTTAGAAGTTCAGTGCCACTGTAAGCAACATTGCCATTACTCAGATTTGATGATGTTAAGAGTAGATACACAGGGGCCAAGGACAAGAGAGCTGAGCAGGAAAGAGATCCGTTTATAGCTATGGATGGATGGAGTATTCCTAATCGGTAATACAGTACTGTACTGACGTAGGCATGCTTTCATTAACCCAATGTTGTACAAAAATATACAATTATCAAACTGATGAGAGCTGAAGAGAGACCTGAAAAGAGCTGCCACAGTATTCTTCAAAAACTCGCCTAAATTGTTTATGACAAGGGGGGAAAAAATACATTTAGCTTAACCAACCAACACACATTTCAGAGCTCGTTTTAACAAAGCTTTTCAAGCACATCTTATGTGCTGTCCCAAATTTAAACGATGAAGCTTTGATGTCGAAAACGCCTTGTTTGTGTTATGGTGGGGATTCAACACTGACGGCACACAGACATGAAACAAAAATGGCTTCTAGAGAGCGGGATGCTGTGGGCATCTCTTTAGGCACTCCAGTGAAGCCTGCCGAGCCATTTCCCATGGAGCAATCTAACGGGAAGAGCTGAGCATGAAAGTGACATATTGATGCTGCTTCCTGTGTCTATAATTCATCTGGATGCTCTAAACAAAGGTCTGAGTGTGGGGTTTGATCAGACATGCAATGGGGATTTGCCACTGAATAAAACAAAAACAACACCCCTTTTGCTCCTTTGGACATATATCGAACACAGTATATTAGAGCGAGAAGGTTATGCATACACCGCCCACTAGTGCCAGGTAAATAGTGAATCGTGATCAAAGAAAGGTAGGTACACAGGTAGGAATAAAGCAATCTATTGGTTGCTGTCACGCTCGTAGAAAAGGTCGGACCAAGGCGCAGCGTGATTTGAGTTCCACATTTTTTATTACTGTGAAACTTAAGCAAAACAATAAACAAACTACTACAAATGTGAAAACCGTAGTGCACAAAACACTAACAATATCCCACAAAACACAGGTGGGGAAAAAGGCTACCTAAATATGATCCCCAATTAGAGGCAAAGTTTACCAGCTACCTCTAATTGGGAACCATACAACTCACCAACATAGAAATACAATGACTAGAACACCCCCCTAGTCACGCTCTGACCTAAACACCATAGAGAACCAAGGGCTCTCTATGGTCAGGACGTGACAGTTGCATGTAACAAAACAACATATTTCTCAGATAAAACTGTCTTAACATCACTTCATCTTTCTGTATATAATATTAGGTTATTATTAGATATATAGATCTTCTCACGTGTTACATGCGGCTGATAATGTTAAGCTCAAACATTTTTAGCACTTGTGTGCGTCATAGGGCGATTAACAAGAAGTATATTGTTAATAATTCTCAGGCGAGCAAAGCAGATGCCTGTGATTGTGGAGATGGAGAGAGAGAGAGAGAGGCGCCTTTCTAGCCAATGCATGGATTCCCTGCATCTATTCATATGTCATGACTCATCTTCTGAATGCCCCAAAATAGCTTGGCACAAACATTATTCAACCCTTTCCACTCACTCCATTTCAGATCTCTCATTGAGCCCATTCGGAAGCCACGCTGTGGATAAAGGTCTGTCTGAGGATGTTTTCACATATAGTCCTTTTTAAAATATCCAATCTCAGTCCTCTTTAAAATTAACTTTGGGGTAAAAAAAAAAAGCTAAATAAGTCAGTTCTTTGTATTCACACTTCCCTTGCATTTGAATGAGGACTCAACTCTTTGCCAGTACACTTCAACTATTTTGTGCTCCGAGTCCCCTTTGCATTCACATTACTATGTTTGGAAAGGAACCAAGATCTTTTCCCGACATTCACTCAATGCACTGTACACCCAATGTAGGCTACTGCCCCTTTAAGAGAAAGAACTGATTTTGTACCCTATGTTGTGATTCTCACAAAATATGTTGTAATCTCACATTATTCAAACCCCACAATCGAATAAACAGTGTATGAAGATCTCTTAGCCTATAGAGCACATATTGCAAACAAATAATCTGAGCTAAAAACTCCACACATATATTGTGCAATTTCTGTGCATCCATGACAATCGCTAATTGATATCCAAAAAACAGCACCCATTTTTTCCCCCGAACCTGCACATAATCATATTCTCTCTTTTGTGGCACCATTGTGAGAGTTACGGCAGAAGAAACAGTGTTGCAGTAGTCTAGTGTGTGGTGCAGGAATAATGACAAGCAAACTTGGGGAGCTTTGTGTTCACATTGCCCTAAAAAAGGGAACAAGACCATGGAATACAAGCGAACCGAACTCAGACCACCTCTCGAGATGGTCTCAGTTCAGTTCGCTTCAGGGGCTCTTTTGAGGGGTCTGAGTTTCTTTGGAGTGTTCACGCTGCACACAAAAAATGTGAAAACACCCTGACACCGAATCCATTGTGGCTGTAGATCGTGAGTGATACATTAACTTTGGGATTTTTGGTAGTGAGGCACTTTATCTACTTCCTCAGAGTCAGATACCCATAGACTTCCAGTCATTAGCACTGGCTCGCAAAACCACCTCTAACTTCCTTCATACTGGACATTGAGACATAAAAATGGTATCCACGAGTTAATCTGACTCTGGGGAAGTAGATAAAGTGCCTCATTGCCAAAAAGTATCCTTTTAACAACAATAGCACACACTTGGTGTGCTGTTGATTAATATTCAAATACACTTTCATCAAATATTAATGTTCTACAATACATTTTTAGGATGTGAAAATTAGAGAATATTGCCTTACAATATTGCCTTGTGTCTTACAGCCTCGCTACAAGTGGTTCAGGATGGAAAGCATGGTAGAGACAATTTACACTGAACAAAAATATAAACATTGGTCCCATGTTTCGTGAACTGAAATAAAAAGATCCCAGAAAAGACCATACGCACAAAAATCTGGGCACAATAGAAGGTGACTCTAAAATGTGCAGTTTTGTCACACAACACAATGCCACAGATGTCTCAAGTTTTGAGGGAGTGTGCAATTGGCATGTTGACTGCAGGTATATCCACCAGAGCTTTTGACAGAGAATTTTATGTTAATTTCTCTACCATAAGCCGCCTCAAATGTCATTTTTGAGAATTTGGATGTATGTGCAACCTGCCTCCCAACCGCAGACCATGTGTAACAATGCCAGCCAAGGACCTCCACACCGGTTTCTTCACCTGCGGGATTGTCTGAGACCAGCCACCCTGTCAGCTGATGAAACTGTGGGTTTGCACAACTGAAGACTTTCTGCACAAACTGTCTGAAACCGTCTCAGGGAAGCTCCTCTGCTTGCTCAACAAGGCAGGTCCTACAGATTCTAGTTTAATCGCAACTGGACTACTGTTCAATTGGCTCAGAACAGGGCACGGAAAGCTAACATTAATAATATGCATGTAAATATCTCATGGCTCAAAGTGGAGGAAAGATTGACTTTGTTATTACTTATTTTTGTAATAAGTGTTGACAAGCTGAATGCACCGAGGTGTCTGTTTAAACTACTAGCACACAGCTCAGACACCCATGCAGACCCCACAAGACATGCCACCAAAGGTCTCTTCACAATCCCCAAGAGCACACTTTGGGAGGCTCACAGTACAATATAGAGCCATGGCCTATATGGAACTCGATTCCACATCAGGTAACTGATGCAAGCAGTAGAATCGGATTTAAAAAACAGATAAAATACATCTTATGGAACAGCGGGGACTGTGAAAAGACACACACAGGCACAGACACACATACACATGACACGCAATCTACACACACGTGCACATGGATGTTGTATTGTAAATATGTGGTGGTGTAGTGGTGGCAAGAGGGAACACACTGAATGTGTTAGGTGTTATGAAATGTAATGTCATGTAGTATTTTAAACTGTATGTAACTGTCTTATGTTGCTGGACCCCAGGAAAAGTAGCTGCTACCTTGGCAGCAGCTAATGGGGATCCATAATAAATACAAATACCAGGGTCTAGACCTGACTGCAGTTCAGCATCGGAACCGAATTCAGTGGGCAAATGCTCACCTTCGATGGCCTCTGGCACGCTAATGAAGTGTGCTCTTCACGGATGAATAATGGTTTCAACTGTATCAGGCAGAAGGACGAGCAGTTTGCTGATGTTAACGTTATGAACAGAGTGCCCCATGGTGGCAGTGGCTTTATGGTATGGGCAGAAACAAGCTACGGACAACGAACACAGTTACATTTTATCACTGGCAAGTTCAATGCACAGAAATACAGTACCGTGATGAGATCCTGAGGCCCATTGTCATGCCATTCAACCTCCTCCATCACCTAATGTTTCATCATGATAATGCACGGCCCCACGTCGCAAGGATCTGTACACAATTCCTGGAAGCTGAAAATGTCCCAGTTCTTTCATGGCCTGCATACTCACCAGACATTGAGCTTGTTTGGGATGCTCTGGATCAACATGTAACCACAGTGTGTTCCAGTTCCAGCCCATATCCAGCAACTTCGCACAGCCATTGAAGAGGAGTAGGACAACATTCCACAGGCCACAATCAACAGCCTGATCAGCTCTATGTGAAGAAGCTGTGCCGTGCTGCATGAGGCAAATGGTGGTCACACCAGATCCTGACTGGTTTTCTGATCCACGCCCCTACCTTTTTTTCAAGGTATCTGTGACCAACAGATGCATATCTGTATTCCCAGTCATGTGAAATCCATAGATTAGGGCCTAATGAATTTATATAAATTGAGTGATTTCCTTTTATGAACTGTAACTCAGTAAAATCTCAGTCAAAAATTGTTGCATGTTGCGTTTATATTTGTTGTGTAATTCTGCCAAGATAAAACAGTCAAAAACAGGACTAGTGTAAGTCATAACAAAATGATTATAGGGAGCTTTGCCTGATACGGACTAGGCACTATACACTTACACCGGTGCCAACAGCCAACCCCACAGCCCTTTCAAGAGCAGCTCACGCTGGAAACAATGCGCTCAAACGAAATGACAGAAACAGCAACATGCCAAGTGTCTGTATACACATGGACCCACCGCGGCCTCCATTTTGAAACAATATACATTTAGTAGCATGTATGCTTTGACCCAGGGAGGAGGGATAGGGGAGGCTGATGGCTGCTATTCATAACTGTAGAGTCTCTTCTGTGTGGCAAGCCTAGTGATTGCCTAGGCAGCCAGCTTGAGCCCTTTGGTATGCAGACACTGCGGCTGTGAGAGTTGGAGAGCCTTGTCCGTTTTTACAGTATGGTTGTTGGAAACAAGCATCTTCCAGGTCAAACATCTACAGCTGCCTCCCTCTCCAAATCCAAAAGGTTTAATCAACTTAATATAACCCATTGCTGGACATAAAGGTGTGCCGCCAACAAACGATATATTGTATCCAACTGCAGCACTGTTATCGTCGCATTTATTTAGCAAAAAATACAGAACAAAGAAAATAGGCTACATATAACAGTTCATGACATAATAAATCTTGGCTGACAGCCCTGAAAATGCATTTAATTTACATGCAGTTATAATATTATTCATTATATACCTGTGGCATGTCAATTTTAAGTAGTGAGGTAAATCGTGTGCATGGCAAAACGCCAAGATTTTATTCCCTAGATAACATGCAGAATCATTCAACAGTATCCTCTAAGACATTAAAATGTAGTAGGTCTATGCTATAAAAATATCACACAAAAAAAGATATGCATTGGCAAGAAAAAGTATTTGAACCCTTTGGAAATACCTGGATTTCTGCATAAATTGGTCATAAAATTTGATCTAATCTTCATCACAACAATAGACAAACAAAGTCTGCTTAATACTAATAACACACAAGCAACTAATGTTTTAATGTCTTTATTGAACACACCATGTAAACAATCACAGTGCAGGGTGGAAAAAGTATGTGAACTGCTTGACACTCCTTTGGCAGCAATAACATCAACCAAACATTTCTGTAGTTGTGGATCAGACCTGCACAATGGTCAGGAGGAATTTTGGACCATTCCTCTTTACAAAACTTTTTCAGTTCAGCAATACTCTTGGGATATCTGGTATGAACTGCTCTCTTGAGGTCATGCTACAGCATCTCAATTGGGTTGAGGTCAGGACTCTGACTGGGCCACTCCAGAAGGCGTATTTTCTTCTGTTGAAGCCATTCTATTGTTGATTTACTTCTGTGTTTTGGGTCGTTGTCCTGTTGCATCACCCAACTTCTGTTGAGCTTCAATTGGCGGACAGATAGCCTAACATTCTCTTGCAAAATGTCTTGATAAACTTGGGAATACATTTTTCTGTCGATGATAGCAAGCTGTCCAGGCCCTGAGACAGCAAAACAGCCCCAAACCATGATGCTCCCGCCACCATACTTTACAGTTGGGATAAGGTTTTGCAAACTTCAGACGTGCATCAATGTTTTTTTTGGACAGCAATGGCTTCTTCCGTGGTGTCCTCCCATGAACACCATTCTTGTTTAGTGTTTTACGTATCGTAGACTCGTCAACAGAGATGTTAGCAGGTTCCAGAGATTTCTGTAAGTCTTTAGCTGACACTCTAGGATTCTTCTTAACCTCATTGAACATTCTGGGCTGTGCTCATGCACTCATCTTTTGCGGCCACTTCTAGGGAGAGTAGCAACAGTGCTGAACTTTCTCCATTTATAGACAATTTGTCTTACTGTGGACTGATAAACATCAAGGCTTTTAGAGATACTTTTGTAACCCTTTCCAGCTTTATGTAAGTCAACAATTCTTAATCTTAGGTCTTCTGAGATCTCTTTTGTTCGAGGCATGGCTCCCATCAGGCAATGCTTCTTGTGAATAGCAAACTCACATTTTGTGAGTGTTTTTTATAGGGCAAGGCAGCTCTAACCAACATCTCCAATCTCGTCTCATTGATTGGACTCCAGGTTAGCCGACTCCTGATTCCAATGAGCTTTTGGAGAAGTCATTATCTTAGGGATTCACATAGTTTTTCCAACCTACACTGTGAATGTTTAAATGATGTATTCAATATAGACAAGAAAAATATAATAATTTGTGTGTTATTAGCTTAAGCACACTATGTTTGTCTATTGTTGGGACTTAGATGAAGATCAGATCAAATTTGATGACCAATTTATGCAGAAATCCAGGTAATTCCAAAGGGTTCACATACTTTTTCTTGCCACTGTATAAGGGAAAACTGTCATTACATGGCTGTTGACAGTACCAGGTCTGGCAAAGAAAACCATACCGTAATTATTATTAGAAGGAAAGAATGGTTAACTACCCTTTCACAACCATTATGTGTTACCCAAAATAATTCTACAAAAAAATAAATAAACGGTTATGGTATATCAATACAGAAATATGCCTTTGTTTAGATGAAAATTTCTGATTTTTCTTCCCATTCTGCAATTATCAGGGCTTGTTTGAGATGTCAGAAAGCACATAAATGTGTACTAACAGAGAGAGAGAGTCCTCCAGAATACCTAATACAACACCTCTAACAAAAACATTGGCTAACACCTGAAAATCACGCTTTGCTACTGCAGTAAGAAAAACTGTCATTTGGTAATTTACAATCGACTGAAAAAAACGTGTTGTATAGTGCAATAAAATGAGCTCAGATGTGAGAACCAAGATCTGACACCAAACAAGTCAAACAAATGGGAATTAAATGCCACCTTCCCCGCTCATGTCTGCATGTCAAACGTGTATCGTGGGTGTGCTAAACACCCACAAATCCCCAAGCTCTTTAAAAAGCACAGAATTGGGGGATAAAAAAAAAGAGGAAAAGGAGGAAAGAGGGGAAACAATGGTCCCCAGAGCAAGTAAAGCTGTGACATCATTGTATGGGTAAGAGGACTATTATGCCACTGGGCTGTACACATCACCAGAGGAATGGATAATCACGGAACAATGGACGCCCTGAATGGGATCCCAAAGGAGAAAAACAAGTCACCAAGGAGAAAGGAGCCCAAAAGATGGCTGCACAAAGCATCCTGGACCATGGAGAGGAAGACAAGCCTCAGACAGGGCTTTATTGTGCTATGTGACGGGAGGGAGTTTGAAGGGATTTCAGTCTGTCTGCCTACCACCATTTTGGTTTAAGCTATCCAATGTATTGCTCGCCTAACATATACCGTCAAATAACAGGAAGAGGTTTTATTTCTAAGACTGCTTGTTAGTTCTGCATGTTTGGGTCGGGAGGGACGGGGGAAGATGGAAACAGAGCTTTGTGCAACTTTCGGGGCTGTGTGTTTGAAACTTGTAGTGATCGTCTGTGGCAGAGACATGTGTGGATGTTTTGAATAGGGATGATCACAGCGCCTCTTCACAAGTCAAAATGTGATGTTTAATTGCATTATTTATCTCTAGGTGATAATAAATGAGGTCACAGCCTTCACTGGGAAAATTCCAACAAAGAGCTTCCGCTCCTCAGTGGCTGAACCCAGAAAAAATAAATTAGAATCAGCAGTCTTTCAAGTCAGACGCTTTGATACAAAACAAGTAGGTTCGATGAAATAGAATTAGTTAGCGCTCACTGGCTGGGAAAAGCATTACAAGGAAATGGAAACCAACAACACCTCTCATTAATAAGTCACAATGAAGTAATAGAAAAATACAAGTAGGCATCATCTATTTATGGAATCTATACCAAGTAAGATGCTAGAAAAGGTACACTGTAGAGGTAGGATGCAGGATTAGTAAGGTGGGCAGAGTTTTGAGGAGGCGACAAAACAGTTCCGAGGAAGAGATGACCACATGTTTGGCTAAAAGTCACCCAAATTCCATCGTAATCAACTTAATACACAATCAACCTAATATACTGTACCTTAGACCATCAGATCAAAGACCAGTAAAGGAATAGCCAATCGATGACTACTGAAGGTTACATTATATTATCACACTCACAGGTTTACAATAAATATTTAAATGAGCTATGTCTACAAACACATATGTATAATGAATGAACTAGTCCCCCAAGATAGTCCATTTAGAGCGGTGAGCCATTGAACACTCTAATGCTGAGGGACAGAGAGATGACAGCGAGACCACCAGAGTTCTGAAGGATTTTACTTTCTCAGAGTCCTCCAAGGTACATCTGAGAGACTGTTTGTGTGTGTGTGTGTGTGTGTGTTAGAGATAATGTATATTCAGCTGCTCACTGACTGGCTTACATTTACATTTTACATTTTAGTAATTTAGCAGACGCTCTTATCCAGAGCAACTTACAGTAGTGAATGCATACATTTCATTTCATACTTTTTTTTTTCTGTGCTGGCCCCCCGTGGGAATCAAACCCACAACCCTGGCGTTGCAAACACCATGCGTTGCAAACACCATGCTCTACCAACTGAGCTACAGGGAAGGCTGGCTTGGATGGAGAGGAGACGTTTCGTTCTGTACACTGGAGGTCTGCCTGCTTCACCTCGGGATTGGGCTGACAAAGCACGACACTGATCAGGTGGGAGTTCTCTAACTCTGCTGCTTGGCTTCCAAATCAATAATGTACAGCTGTCTTCATCCACCACCACCTCTCCTCCTCCTGTTTCTTCCCTCTCTACTGGAGACACTACTGGAAGATTATGAGGGTATTATCAAGCCTTCTCCTTTCAATCAACAATATCGCTACATTTATTTCTGAGATAGTCCTTATTTTGTTATAACGTGCATGCAGAATAACTTCAGAATTTAATTGCATGAAATATTTTTATTTGTTAATGATATTGTGATACTGTGGAGCCAAACAAGACATACAAGATCTACAACAGAGAGAAAAATTAAGTAACTCAACTTAGAAGAAAAACAATGTGTGTAGCCATACACTTGATCTCCAGGGTAAATTTGAACCAGTAAACCATTCCTCTCTGTAGACAGGAGAGAGCCTGGGAAAGCCAGTATATGTTGTGGGGCAACAGTGCCCCCTCTTGGGTGTTAGAGGAACCGCCTCTCAACAGATTGGTGAACTGTGGGCTGGCTGCTCCCATTAGCTTGGCTTGCCTCAGGCCTGTAGCAATCTATTCCCAACAGGGCCCATGTAAGTGGATTTAAATAAATTAATTCATGTTTTACTTGCTTGGGAGAAAAAAAATAATTGTATCGTATGCATGTCAGAGAGACAGAATACTAAACAATACATAATAAACAACAATTGATAAACCTGGTGTTACCATAACAACCAAGGGAACCATTAGGTTAATGTTTTTTGATGAAAAGCTGCAGATGCTGTCCATTTAGATGGACATGTACGGCCTGCTGATACTGTACAGATACAGACTCCCGTAAGACCAAAAGGAAAACTGGCCCTCGAGGCCATCGTTAACAAGCTACCTGCTCTCTGGTTTCAGGTCTACTTCAGTGTCAACAGGGACAAATGCAGAATTAGCATCCATTTGGAAGCCTGGATGGATCCCCTGAGTAATGCTAAGTAAACAGCCCCTCTGTTTTGAGCAGGTAACAAAGGACAGTATGTGTGTGTGTGTGTGTGTGTGTGTGTGTGTGTGTGTGTGTGTGTGTGTGTGTGTGTGTGTGTGTGTGTGTGTGTGTGTGTGTGTGTGTGTGTGTGTGTGTGTGTGTGTGTGTGTGTGTGTGTGTGTGTGTGTGTGTGTGTGTGTGTGTGTGTGTGTGTGTGTGTGTGTGTGTGTGACAGTGTGTGACAGTGTGTGACAGTGTCAAGTATTTACCTCAGAATCCTAATTTCTGACACCGAGCTCCAGCACTGCATCTGGATCCTTCAACGTGGCTTGAGTGGACTGGGCCATCTGAATGTTATGCTGCCATCCGGCATGCTCCAGCTATCAACCACACAGACGTGACAATAAACAATTAAACAAATAAACAAACACCAAACAAATGGATACAAACTATATGAATAACATCAGGTAATTCATTGTCATTGCATTGCCATCTTAAACAAAAAATCAAAAGAAACGTAAGAAACTATATTAAGAAACCATCTTGAGAAACAATTGTGATTAGTTGGATGGCACAAGACAGCACATTTAGAGCAGAGGCCTAAAAGGACCGCTAAGTGGCTGATTTTTAAATGGACCGTCCAGTCTGCATTAACAGTGGCATATAATAAGTGTACTGAGAGGAGGGAGAGCGCTAACAGTTGTATGATGCAGAGTGGGATTATAAACCAGGAGTTATCTCTGTGTGGTCCCAGGTCGTCACAGCACCAGGTGTGATGACACCAGCCCCAGCCTCCCATGGGGGACAACGCTATGTCCCAAATGGCACCCTATTCCCTACTTTTGACCCTGGCCGATAGGTATTGCACTATATAGGTAATAGGGTGCCATTTGGGACACCCCCAAAGACTGCTGTCGCTGAGGTTATCATGACAACATCACAGGCTATGGCTGCTTTTGAGTCTCTATTCTATGGTTTTAAAGCGGCAATCAGCAGTTGAAACAATAACAAAGTGTTCCCCTCGCCACTGTTTCACTAAAGAGCTGAGGGATGGAGAAATGCAACCAATCTCAAATTCATAGATAGAGCTAGGGACTGACAATCCATGATACCAAAATGATAGTTTTAACAATGTTTTGAGGCTATACAGTGTTTGTTTACATTACCTTTCTTTACAAATATTGGAGAAAACAAGCTTATATTTTTGATTCTGATGGGGGGTACCACAGTTGAACTAAGCTCATGAGGCATTTTTAAGTTATATTCTTCAAGAATCAATGGGTACATATGCATAATTTATAAGTCACAAAATGGATGTAGCAACTGCACATTTTTCCTTTAACCTACACAGGGATTTTTTTATCATCCTTTATGTTCAAATGATCAGTTGGATCTGGCAGTTTCCTATGCATGCCAGTGTTGATCGGGGATCCAGCTCAACTGGACTGGTTTAATGTCACAAAAAAGTGCAAACGTTGGCTGCTTTCATTGCAAGGCCACCAGAAATGTATACCTCACATATGTAAGTACACAACCCAAGAATGCAATTATGTACGCAAAATGCCTGTTCTGCCTTCTTGGGTCGCAAAAATACCCAAATGTGTATGGAGACATAATTTGCAACTCGATGCAACTATGCAGGATTGCCATTTTGCGTAGCTTGTTGCATTCATGCGTTTTGGACATTTTGAAGTTATAATTTAGGCTTTATCATCATTGCAGGAGCATACTTATTGCACCGCCCTTGCAATTTTTTTTGTAGGAGACTCGGGAAGTTTTCCTCACCATTTTGGGGGTGAAAATTCTCTGCCAGACCTTCTCCACGACATCTGGGCCGGCAGTGGTCCAGGCCTGGCAGAAGGCCTCCACCTTCCCTGGGGAGAGATGGATGTTCTCAAACTGCTGCTTCAGGGAGGCTGGCTTAACATTATGATAAACAGCCTGCAGAGGGATAGAGAGAGGATCTGCATAGGACTCAAGGTACTTTTTTTCTTGGCCTTAGCTAAATAATAGCCTGGGTACCACACCTGGTGGCAAGGAGTGGAATAATAGCTGAACAGACTGGTACCTAGTCTAGCTCAAAGCATGTTCTGCATCTTATCTGCATCTTATCTCATGCATGATAGTAGTCACTTGACAGTATTGTTCTGCAAAACACGTATTGTATTGTACTGAGCATTAACCTAAGCTTTACTTCGTTTTACGTGGCCATACCAATACATTGTTGTTTTGCCAATTCTACACATGATACCTCACTTCATATTGCACAATGGAGATACCTACCTTAAGGTAAAGTTTCTGCAGAATTTGTGGTCAATTTAATTGATGAAAGTCAGTTTGGCTGGCAGCTGCCGCTGATAAAACACACTTATCCCAATGATGCTTCTCAAAACATATTGTTACCTCTCTTTAGGCATGACTTCTTTTACATTGTAAAAACCATTATCACCAATAGCGTCATAATAAAGTTGCAGTGTGCATACTTTGGATACTTGTGCACAGTTTATACATAATTCTTTGAATTGCTCTGCATGTGACAACTAGAAATTCTCCCTCAGCTTCAGACTGGGAAACAGTACACTAAAGGCTGGAGTGGAAAGGTAGGTTAACGGAGCAACAATGAATTAAAGATTCTTTGTTCCAGCTACAGTTGAGGCGGACATCGAGGCCCACCTACCTGTTCAAGAATGAAGAACCAGGCAGAGGGCCTGCTTGTCCAATGACAGAGCACTCTGCAGTTTCTGTTCTTCCTCCTCACTGAACATGCGCTCTTCCTGAAGGAAACGACTAACTAGAAACTTCTTTAAAAACGTGCACTGGGCAAATAATGATTAAAGTAAGCTGAAGTAAAATTATTACAGAGCCTGATGTTTGATGGCACTAGAAAAATGGATGATAACTAGAATGCACCATTCTAGACAAGAGCATTTCCATCGAAAGTTCATAGGAGCATATCAAATTTGGTGTCAAATGAAAGCTAAGAGTCAATATTTTTGAAAAAGAAAAAGTCTTAAAAGGTATCAGAAACGCATCAAAACACAATCATGTTGACATAAAGATCCCTACCAACTAATATCAAGACTTTTGGAGAAATTGTTTACCTTTTGTACGTTTAAGAAATATTGCCTTGTGCCTTGTAACTCGTTACCTTAAACCCACATATCTTTAAGATATTTTCAAATTTCTCTCCCTCATGAGGAGGGAGGATAATGCAAGTTCACAGAAGTAATAAGTAATGGTAGACCGACTAATTAGTTAGTGATTTTACTGAAATTTGTTTATGAATTATTAAGTGATTAAACTCGTAATTCCATTACCAAATTGGTAATGGAATTACCAACAAATCAGTAACTAAAATGGGAAATAATAGTCACAAACCATAGTTGGGTCACCTGCTACTGTCCTCCCTTCCCCTGGCATACTGTTATGTTCAGCTGATAACTGCTTTTTTTCTCTTTCTGTTGTCTGGTGGTCAAATCTCTGGACAACCCCTCCCTCTCTACCTCCCTTTCTCACTCTCCAGTTAATGTCACCTCTCCCAGGTCTTACTTACTTATTTACTGCAACCAGCATCCTCACCCACTGAGCACGGACCCATACCGGACATCCATGGACATTGAAAAGTAGTTGAAATTTGGTCAGTCCACCCTGACCTTGATGTTAACGTCCTGCAGATGGACCGGCCTGGACCAAATCTGAAGCTATCATAGAGGTACAGTATGTTTCACAAGTTTGGATTAGTACAGTACAGTACAATGAGTAGAGCACAGTAGAGTACAGTACAATACAGTAGTGAGTAGAGCACAGTAAAGAAAAGTAGAGTATAGTACAGTAGAGTAGTGTACAGTATATTGTAATGTACTCTACTGTACTAAACTATAGTCTACTTTACTAACCTCTACTGCACTGAACTCTACCCTGCTGTATTGTACTGCACTGTACTCTACTGTGCTCTGCTGAGCTGTGAGGTCCAAACTTGTGAAACATGAGGAGATTCATATCCATAATTATGCATTTCTGTGTAGTACAGATCAGGTACCCATGATGTAATTCTGTTACTGTACTTCCGTTACAGGGTGTAAATCCAATTCACTTACTGTAATTCAATAACCAAATTCAAAAAAAATTTAACTCACGGTGCCATGTTATAGCTGCCACCCCATTCTTACTGCAGACATCTGTGAATCTTAATTAGGAACAGATATTTAATCGAGTTTTTGGAAAAAGTGGTCGCATAAAAACCTATGGGAAATGTTACTGCAATTACATTACCAAAGTTTGCATCTGCACAGTTCTTCCACTAAATTCATTTTAGTCAATGGTTTTTGTTTGGCATACATTTTAAAGTGAAAGAAACTGAGTCAAAATGTAATTCCGTTACCGTAGAATTGCCCACAACCCATATGAGGCTTATCATGCATGATGCAGTTTGTCTAGCCTGGGTGCGAGTCTAAAGCCGTTTACTACATACGTGATTTGAGGAGTTAGAGAGGTAACTTTGGTCAACTCGGAGTTCAACTCGGGCTAACCGGCACCACGAAAGTGGCTCACCTTTTACCCAGGTGCATTTCTATGGCAATGAATGGATTGATGTTTCAGCATTGTCTCAATGAAGAGTTTGGCTTTCGACATGCACCTACAGTTACAAGACTGCTAGCCCATACAAGTGCTTGGGAGTATGGCTGGGCGGTTCACTGTCCTTCCCTCAGCACATATCAAAGCTGCAGGCTAAGGTTAAATCTAGACTTGGTTTCCTCTATTGTAATCGCTCCTCTTTCACCCCAGCTGCCAAACTGTCAATTAGCCTATCAGAAGCTTCTAAAGCCATGACATCATTTTCTGGAATTTTCCAAGCTGTTTAAAGGCACAGTCAACTTACTGTATGTAAACTTCTGACCACTGGAATTGTGATACAGTGAATTATAAGTTAAATAATCTGTCTGTAAACAATTGTTAGAAAAATGACTTGTGTCATGCACAAAGTAGATGTCATAACCGACTTGCCAAAACTATAGTTTGTTAACAAGAAATGTGTGGAGTGGTTGAAAAACGAGTTTTAATGACTCCAACCTAAGAGTATGTAAACTTCTGACTTCAACTGTATCTTCATATCAGCGAGAAATAATTTTCAAAAAACAAATGTTTAAAATTACTACACGTTTTATAGGGTTAGGGTTAGTGTTCCCACAGCCAAATCTCCATGTTTTAGCACTTTACGGAAGATAAGAGGCGATCACCAGTGCTAATTAGCTATCTAGTGTGCTCAAACACCTGTGTGTAAGCGTAACTGGGTTTCGAAAAACATATCGCCAGCAATGGTTATTGACGTTTCTGAACATTAAAACAGAGAGTTGGGATTGTAGTTTACATGGTCCCACCGGTAATTGGTGCTTATAACTGAGAACCCTTGTGATAAGACAGAATGCCTTGTTAATGCCTTGGGTTCTCGAGAGCAACAAGCCTGCTAGAGTTAGCAGCAGGCAGGCGAGGAACTCAGTCGGGGTCTCAACTTAATGTTGCGAGTTAAAACAGTACGATACACAAGGTGCAATTTCAGCATCTGGTTGTGCATCAGCAGATTTTCTCTTATTTCAGTCACTGATAGTCGCTCAATTTGCCCATGTCAGCAAAACATTTTTTAGATTGGTATATTAGTCTAGAAGCCAGCTATCTAAACTTGTAGTAATCATGGTCGAATTACCAGCCAGGGGGCCCCCACACATTTTGTTAGTCAGTCCCATTCAGATATCATATTAAAAACGGCAAACATTTCTCTCCACCCTCCAGCAAAATGTGTAGAATTGCAGGAAATTAGCTGTAAAACAGAAAATGTTCCTCTTCACCTCCTTGGCAAAATGTGTAGAATTGTAGCAAACTTGGGGGTGGATGTGGGTACGCAGACTCCAGCGCAACTGCGGCCCCTCATGAGTTCAGATTTTTTGTGGCCCCACCCGCATCAAAGTTGCCTATCCCTGTGGTATGGGTTTGTGACCAACCAGAAACAAGTTACGGCAATTCTACACCATATGTGGAGACAGCTAGCTTCAGGTGAAGTTTCTGCAGAATTCGTGAAAGAAGTCTGGATAATCTATTTTGGTCAATTGTGTTGATGGGAGTGACCGCTTCATTTATGCTGTGGATTTAATAAACATGTCAGCTTGTGCACACTAAACTAGCTAACATAGATGAATGAAACTGCTCTCTGAACAGATGGACATGACTATATTTCTCTTGTAAATATTGCTATATACCCTCGTGCAATTTTGTAAAGATTCACTAGCAAGATTACATTTTTGCACTTCTCTTTAGCTACAATATGTATCTCTTAGACAGCTGGGCTAACAGGGCTAGCTAGACGTTTCTGATCAAACATCAATCAGTCATGTTACCATGTAGAAAAAGCGTGAACTAGCTGCCTACCTTTGTTTCTTTGATGATGGCAGCCATCACTGTCTTCTGTTTGTTTAACAAATGAATGATTCGTTTCAAAGCTGAAATCTGTCACTGCAACACACAGCCCTCTTCCTCTTTTCTCTTCTTGTTGTGATACGGTCGGTGCTATCCGGACTCCTTGGGACATCCCTACCCCATTGAAGTTCAAATTAAAAATGGTTAAAGAGGCATGGAAACACTTTAGGAAGTACATTTACATTTAACATTTAAGTCATTTAGCAGACGCTCTTATCCAGAGCGACTTACAAATTGGTGCATTCACCTTATAATATCCAGTGGAACAACCACTTTACAATAGTGCATCTAAATCTTTAAGGGGGGGGGGTTAGAAGGATTACTTTATCCTATCCCAGGTATTCCTTAAAGAGGTGGGGTTTCAGGTGTCTCCGGAAGGTGGTGATTGACTCCGCTGTCCTGGCGTCGTGAGGGAGCTTGTTCCACCATTGGGGTGCCAGAGCAGCGAACAGTTTTGACTGGGCTGAGCGGGAACTGTGCTTCCTCAGAGGTAGGGAGGCGAGCAGGCCAGAGGTGGATGAACGGAGTGCCCTTGTTTGGGTGTAGGGCCTGATCAGAGCCTGAAGGTACGGAGGTGCCGTTCCCCTCACAGCTCCGTAGGCAAGCACAATGGTCTTGTAGCGGATGCGAGCTTCGACTGGAAGCCAGTGGAGAGAGCGGAGGAGCGGGGTGACGTGAGAGAACTTGGGAAGGTTGAACACCAGACGGGCTGCGGCGTTCTGGATGAGTTGTAGGGGTTTAATGGCACAGGCAGGGAGCCCAGCCAACAGCGAGTTGCAATAATCCAGACGGGAGATGACAAGTGCCTGGATTAGGACCTGCGCCGCTTCCTGTGTGAGGCAGGGTCGTACTCTGCGAATGTTGTAGAGCATGAACCTACAGGATCGGGTCACCGCCTTGATGTTGGTGGAGAACGACAGGGTGTTGTCGAGGGTCACGCCAAGGCTCTTAGCACTCTGGGAGGAGGACACAAGGGAGTTGTCAACCGTGATGGCGAGATCATGGAACGGGCAGTCCTTCCCCGGGAGGAAGAGCAGCTCCGTCTTGCCGAGGTTCAGCTTGAGGTGGTGATCCGTCATCCACACTGATATGTCTGCCAGACATGCAGAGATGCGATTCGCCACCTGGTTCGCCAAGTAAAGCGAAGGAAAGAGATGTATTCCATCCACTAATATTGAACATGTGCATTTAACGTAGAAACATCTCAGTTTTCCATTCCCCTTTAAGGTAATGTTTAAGGTTAGGTTTAAATAAGGGCTATGGTTAGGGTAGGAGTTCGGATTAGGATTTACAGTAGGGACGTCCCAAGGATCTCGGATAGCACTGACCATCAGGGTTGACAGGTCAAGCTAACATTTCTATCACAATGACCACTTAAAACCCGCCCAAAAGGCCTGAAAACTAGCCCACATTTGTTTTCACAGCAAGAGGAGTTGCCATATTTATATAATAAACCTTTTTTCCATAACATTATTGAGCCAATTTAGAAGGAATATCAAATCTATATGTCACATGCGCGGAATACAACAGCTGTAGACCTTACCGTGAAATGCTTACTTACAAGCCCTTAACCAACATTGCAGTTAATTAAGAAAATAGAGTTAAGAAAATATTTACTAAATAAAGTAAAAAAACAAAAATTATAAAAAGTACCGAGTCAATGTGCGGGGGTACAGGTTAGTTGAGGTCATTTGTACATGTAGGTAGGGGTAAATTGATTATGCATAGATAATAAACACCTACTAGCAGCAGCGGGGGGGGGGGGGGGGGGGGTCAATGCAAATAGCCAGGTGTCCATTTCATTATTTGTTCAGCAGTCTTATGGCTTGGGGGTAGAAGCTGTTAAGGAGCCATTTGGACCTAGACTTGGCGCTCCGGTACAGTTTGCCGTGCAGTAGCAGAGAGAATAATTATTGCGAGCTATGACATGACGTAATAAAGAAATTTGAATGTCGCAAGATTAAATATAATTCGCCATCATCAAACTCAACAGATCATTGTCCATCAGTGGATGTCGATTTAACTCGTTTGACTGCTATGGTTAAGCAATAAACTACAAGGGGGCCTTGACGCAATGCGGAGTGACTGGATACATATACCAAAAACCCCTAGGGTGCCTTATTGCCATCATAAACTGTTTTTTTGGCATACCAATGGTATATGGTCTGATATACCACAGCTTTCAGCCAATCAACATTCAGGGCTCAAACCAGGTTTATAATTGAAAATAAATCCCTTTTGCACATGTGCATAACTATACATAAGTATTGGGAAGGAATACTCTTTGGGAAGGAATACTGTCACTTCCAGGTAGATGTTTGTCCCCCTGTGTGCTGACAGTGTCAGGTTCTTGTCCAGTTCTGGCATTTAGGACGCCACAGACTAGTACTATCCATGTCCCTGGGCCTGGAAATGGTTGATCTCCCCTCTAGGATGGAGAAGCGGTCTTCATTAAAGTATGGGGATTCTATTGGGGGGATATAGGTCGAACACAAGGACATTTTTCGTTGTTGAGATAATTTCCTTATTAATTTCTAGCCAGATGTAAAATGTTCCTGTTTTGACTAATTTAATAGAGTGGGTTAGGTCTGCTCTATACCAAATTAGCATAGCCCTGAGTCTCTTCCCTGTTTCACACCTGGTAGTTTGGTGGATGGGACTACCAGATCTCTGTAACCTAGAGGGCAACCAGTGGGTCAGTCTCCTCTATACCATGTTTCTTGTAGGATGACAATGTCTGTATTTCCAAACTCTTTGATGAAGTCTGGGTTCCTGTTCTTTAGGCCAAAGGCAGATGATCTCAGACCTTGTATATTCCAGGATGAGATAGTAAAAGCTTTGTGTTCCATAGTGTCTAGTGTTGTTTTCCTGTGGTTTAGGCCCGGACCATTACAGTAGGTGTAAGCAGAGCATGTTGAGCATCTGATACATACCTCTTAGGTCACAGTATGAGGCTTGGGCCTGTTACTCTGCTCACGGCCTGGGCACATGTGCGGCTATCATGTTGAGGTCTTTGCTGCAGGGGCGGGGGGCAGATGTGGCATAGGTCTGATCTGGGGGGCCTATAATGTGTGGCCAGGGTTTGTTTGGGGTGGTCTCAGCTGGTTGGGGTGTGGCTGGTGAAGCTGTGGTCTGGGTGTAGGTCCTCTTGGCGTGGGTTCTCTCGGTGCAGGTCCTTCGGGAGGGGGTCTTGAAGGACTGAGAGGGTGTCTCACTGGTCTGGGCAGGGTGTCCGTTGCTCCTGTGTGAGGTGCTGGGGCTGCGGTTGAGGTTTGACATCCTTCAGGGTCCTGGCAAAAGTTGGGATTGCTGCCTTGTAGAGGTGGACCTGGTCGTAAAAGCTGTTCCTAGTCAATGGTGGAGTGGTGAGCCAAGTAGACATCAGGTTTTGAGGCACAGTGTTTTCGTGGTAGCAGGGTGGAGATAACCATTTGCGCGTTGGAGAAAGTGGAAGAAGCTTTTTCAATCACTCCCTTGAGTGCTGTGGCCTCCCTTTTCTTGCTGGGCCCTCAGGTCGTTTGTGCGTGTGTGAATTATCATGTGGCTGGGGGACCCTAGTCTGTCCTCTGACAACCGCTCCAGGGCATGCCTAGTGTTTGAGCACCAGAGTTTAGCCACTTTTTATTTGGGAAAGTTCTCTCGTTTGAATATTTTTGCCATTTGAGTCAATGAGGAGCATAATTTCTGGCTTTTGTGTGTCCACAGTGGGTGTGTGGGGGTTGTCAGGAGGGCTATCAGGGGGACTGTTAGGAGGGTGGTGGGGTCTGTTGGGATGGTGGGTCCTGTGTTGTCTGTCCCATTGTGGTTTTGAGGTAGTGGTCCAGGTCTGAGTTGGGCTGTTCTGCTGGCTTCTCTGTGGGAGTGTCCTGCTCTCTGTCACACCTCAGCTTTCTCACCTTCTCCTTCTTAGGGATAGGCGTCCCGTCAACGGGACAGGTGTCAATCACGCAGCGCCTTGTGTCACGATCGCAGATTTTAAAGAAACAACAAATGTCGGTACATACAAGTGTCTTATATTGGCTGAAAGCTTAAATTCTTGTTAATATAACTGCCCAGTCCAATTTACAGTAGCTATTACTGTGGAAAAAAATGCCATGCTAATGTTTGAGGAGAGCTCCAAACAACAAAACACTTTTTTCCCCACGATAGGTTTGATAAATTCACCTCTGAAGGTGAAATGTGTACTTACATTCTGAAATCTTGCTCTGATTTATCATCCAAAAGGTCCCAGAGATTACATTTACATTTAAGTTATCCGTCTGAAACTTCGCACATACACTGCTGCCATCTTGTGGACACCATTGGAATTACAACCAGACTGATGGCTAGATTTGGGACCTTTCTGTTGCATTTCAAAGATGGTGGTAGAAAGAAAAGAAAACTGTTGTTTTTATCTTTGTTTTTCTTCCACCAGATCTATTGTGTTATATTCTCCCACATTTCCACAAACTTCAAAGTGTTTCCTTTCAAATGGTACCAAGAATATGCGTATCCTTGCTTCAGTGCCTGAGCTACAGGGAGTTAGATTTGGGTATGTCATTTTAGGCAAAAATTTTAAAAAAGGGGGCTATCCCTATTAATGCTGTTAGCTGTGCCACTCCCTCCTCCTCCACTGCATTTACCTGTGCCATGTGTTACTCTCCCTCCTCCTTCACTGCATTTACCTGTGCCATGTGTTCCTCTCTCACCTCATTCCGGAATGCAGCCAGCTGTCTCAGACAGGTGTCCATCTCTACCTTCAGCCCTCCGGGTCTTGTTGTGGGGGCTGTTGTGCTGGTCTGTTTTGTGGGGTCTGTTCTGTCTGGATTGTGTGGTCTAGCTCTCTGAGCTCCACCATGTCGCTCCAGCTCTGTGAATTGTTCAATGATGGAGAAGTGCAGTCCAGCTGACGACTATCCTCGTCTGCAGGACAGTTTGAGGAGGTGATCAGACTCACTCAGGATGGGGGAGTCATCACAGAGAGAGCTTTTCCTGCTGTGCTCGCTCTCTGATCCCGTATAAGTCCAGCTGGAACTGCTTGAGGATGCCCTGCACCATTAATGTCCCAGACTTGTTTCAATTTCCTCAATGTCTAGTATTTTGAGTTTCCACCCTGGGCCAATACCCTCTCTCTTGACATAGGGGTAGTGTGCTCCTCTAGCACTGTCCATGCCAGGGGATGGTTTGTGTGGAAAATTAAGTTTCTTACGTTCTCCTCTTTGTAGCAGTCAGCAAATAGTGTTTCTGGATTGTCCTTAAGTTTATTTTTGTAATTATTCCGTGCAGTATATTTAATATACTGTGATGACATCTGCACAGGGTTAAGCCATAGCGCAGGGGGGATTCAAAGACCTCTGCATTTGGTTAGGCTCAAGAGTTTTCATATCTCACTTCAGTGCTAATTTAAGTTGCAGCCAGGTCTGTTCCGTCCTAGCAGCTTGGTAGCCTTATTTACTAGGCTTTAAATAAACTAAATTACCTAGAGATTGTCTTTTACTTTTTCAGAAGTAGGTTCAGACTGAACATTACTCAGTTGTGTGTTGGATGGTATTTCCAGGTTTTGGTTTGTTAGAGTCTTTTTGATAGTCCTTGGTAGTCAGAATCTATTCAGGTCATTTTGTCCAAAATCAAGGTTTAGGTATGGAATTTTGATGTAGAGGGTATAGGTCCTGTATAAGTCCTTGTGGAAAAAAAATCCAAGTTTTTCTACATTATTCCAACAATAATTATATTTTTTTGCAAAGGAACTCATGACTTCTCTCTCTCAGCAACAGCCTGCCTCGCTTCCTGACAGACATCATGGCACAGTGAAATAGTGTTAGAAAGAGAAATGCCTTGGCAGCCACAGTGAAAAAAAGAAATTGCCCAAAATCCTGCAACCAACACATTTTCACACACGACTTCATTTTCAAAGTAGGCCCATTTATTAGGAAAACCAGACATGACAACCCTGCTGACCATTGTGAATTGCTGCATTCGCGACCAGCGTATTGCACATTTCATTGAATCACTTTATTATACAACAAATACGAAATCAACTGAATAGGACATTGTCATCTATGGTCCTATTACTTGTTTTCATAGAACCGGCTATGAAAGAAAGTACATTTTTACTAATTGTGTTGCGCAAGAGCAGAGAAAAGCAGTCACGTGCCATTATAAGCTGTGCTGTCACTGGGACAAGTGATGGCCAAACTGCACCTAATAAGTGTAAACCACAGTACATTGTGAATCAATTATTAATTGCATTGCAAAAAGTCTCAATCATAGGATATTTACTGTCCATAAGATGCAAGCTACTTGGATCAACAGCGGTCCAACTTGCTCTTCTTTCAGAAAACCTATCAGGCACTATTACACAATTGTATAGTATGAAACCAGGTTCACTGCAAACACATAGGCATAAAATGATTCAATACTTTATTGAGTTGCAAAAAGGAGAAAAACTTACATGCACTGATTAAAATCAAGAGAAAATAATTTGATAAGACAAGATCATTTAAAATGTTGTATACAGACAAGACAAAGAAATACAATTCCATCATATTGTATATAAGAATATTCTGTTCAGTTTGCTTTACAAACTACTAAGGTATGAATTTCCAATACTGTAGCAGCCAATACATAATGGAACACCTCCAGTGAGGGTAGAGGAATGTAATAAATAAATACTTAATTTTCTCAAACAAGCCACATCAATGACAGCCATTTAAAACAAGGAAACAAAAGAATGATTTAACACCAAAGGAATTCACACAGTACCTTCCTTCATGATCTTTGTTGATATTTGTTTTGATTTTGGTAAACAAATTGCATCGTAAACATTGGTCAACTTCTGCACAGTGGGTCATGCCGCTATTTGAAGGAGGGTAAGTTTGGCACTTTTATACTGATGTCTCCAATGTTGATGTTTCTGGGCATTTCGGGAAGGTTCATGTTCTTTACGGCAGATACAGCACGAGCAGGTGCACCTGCAATACCAGCCTACACACAAAACACAGTTAAGAGTCACCAGAAACGCTTACAAACATATTGCACATTACAACTTTCCCACCACCAGACCTAATCACAATGGACAGGGACACACAACTCCACAGTACTAAATATAAAAGCACTATACGGAGACAGTCACCAACAGACAAAATGCAAAGCATCAACTATTAACAGACGTGTGCAAATGTACATTCAAATGCCTAGCTTCATATGCACATGCATTATTTAATTCATTTATGATTTACATCACAACCAGAGCCAATTATGAATCAACTTTGAGAACATAGTGCTACATTCATAAATCTTGAAATATTCAATAATATTGACTTTTAAAAAGACGGAGGCAGCATTGCTTGAAAAGTGAACCCACCAAATTCTGGAGGACTGATGAGGATAAAATGCAAGGAGAGAATTGGGTAAAGAAAAAAATTGAATTTGATATGAGAAGGAAATGAAGCTATAGATATGTATAGAATCTTTATTGAATTCCGAAAAACAAATTTGAACATGACTGAAGTGAAATATCTTATTTATGCGTCTTAGGAAAGAGGAACAAACTAGAGCAATATCAGATGGCCTAAAGGAAATTATCACATTGCACTAAGATGTATTTTGCTACATATTTATATATACTGTATTTATGTGAAAAGTTCTCAGATTAAAATTGTTCTCTGTGAAATATAACACAATTATGACAATTCAGTATAGTTTCGTAGTCCTTTTTCTGGCCATTCCTAAAGTACAATAAACAGACTGTTTCACTGAAAGTGGATTTAAAAATTTGAGAACTTTTTCAAGGATATACAGTGCATTCGGAAAGTATTCAGACGCCTTCCCCTTTTCCACATTACAGCCTTATTCTAAAATGGATTAAATATTTGTTTTCCAATCTACACACAATACCCCATAATGACAAAGCAAAAACAGGTTAAGATATATATATATTTTTTTTTTTACAGAAATACCTTTACATAAGTATTCACACCCTTTGCTATGAGACTAGAAATTGAGCTCAGGTGCATCCTGTTTCCATTGATCATCCTTGAGATGTTTCTACAACTTGGGTGTCCACCTGTGGTAAATTCAATTGATTGGACATGATTTGAAAAGGTACACACAACCAGTCTATATTAGGGCTGTGGTGGTCACAACATTTTGTCAGCAGGTGATTGTCAAGCAAATAACTGCTGGTCTCACAGTAATTGACCTTTAACACAAACACACCATCTCCTGGCTTCCACACAGCCTACAAGCCACTGATGCAGACCTTAGGAACATCTACAGTTTAGTCAATCAATGTAATATAGCATACACCTTAACAATAAATCCATGTCTAAAGAAACATGATATGAAGAAAATGTAGTCTATTTCAGAAGAAAAGAATTCCAAACTCTGAGTTGTCCTTATGTTAGGTCCTGATCTGGCTATGCCATATGGCTGTGGGCTACACTAGTTCATTTAGCAGACAAGGTTTGCTTAGAATTCCGTGGCATTATTTTATATTATGAAGAATACAATTGAACAAAGCTGAATAAAATAGAAAGGATATTTTCTCCAAACGATGAGGGAGTGCACATATGCGGCTATTCTGTGTTGAGCGGTTAACAAAGAAATAGGTACCCCTTTATGCTTCATTTAAAGTTAGGTAACTAGTTCTACAAACGTTAGGGTATATGTTTTGATTTTTAATACATTGTAAGGCTGCTTGAAAGGCATGACCTCTGCTTTGTTTTTGGCGCAGGCTGTACACACTTCAGTCTCTCATTCACAATTTGACAAGCATTTGATAATGCCTCAAATTTCCCGGCAGCATCCCGTGTGTGGCCGAAACGCCCCCTAAAAAATATACATGCCTTTTGCAGGCTAGTGGCCATTGTGCCCTTGGGCTATATATAATAATTATAATTTCCTTCTCCCCGAGTGCTCCAAATCTGGGGAAGGGTACCAAAACATTTCTGCAGCATTGAAGGTCCCCAAGAACAAAGTGGCCTACATCATTCTTAAATGCAAGAAGTCTGTAACCACCAAGACTCTTACTAAAGCTGGCCACACAGCCAAACTGAGCAATCGGGGTAGAAGGGCCCTGATCAGGGAGGTGACCAAGAACCAGATGGTCGCTTCAGAGTTCCTCTGTGGAGATTGGAGAACTTTCCAGAAGGACAACCATCTCTGCAGCACTCCACAAATCAGGGCTTTATGGTAGAGTGGCCAGACGGAACCCACTCCTCAGTAAAGGCACATGACAGCCCACTTGGCGTTTGCAAAAAGGCAACTAAAGGACTCTCAGACCATGAGAAACAAGATCCTCTGGTCTGATGAAACCAAGATTGAACTTCTTGGCCTGAATGACAAACGTCACGTGTGGAGGAAACCTGGCAACATCCCTATGGTGAAGCATTGGGGTGGCAGCATCAAGCTGTGGGGATGTCTTTCAGCGGCGGGGACTGGGAGACTAGTCAGGATCGAGGGAAAGATGGACAGAGCAAAGTACAGAGAGATTGTTGATGAAAACCTGCTCCAGAGCACTCAGGACCTCAGACTGGGGCGAAGGGACAAGTCTCTGAATGTCCTTGAGCCCGGACTTGAACCCGATCAAACATCTATGGAGAGACCTGAAAATAGCTGTGCAACGACGCTCCCCATCCAACTTGACAGAGCTTGAGTAGATCTGCAGAGAAGAATGGGAGAAACCCCCTAAATACAGGTGTGCCAAGACAAGGCTGTAATCACTGCCAAAAGTGCTTCAACAAACTAGAGTCTGAATACTTAATGTTGGGGCTAGGGGGCAGTATTGAGAATTGAAAAAAATATGTGCCCATTTTTAACTGCCTCCTACACCAACTCAGAAGCTAGGATATACATATTATTAACATATTTGGATAGAAAACACTCTGAATTTTCTAAAACTGTTTGAATGGTGTCTGTAAGTATAACATAACTCATATGGCAGTCAAAACCCTGAGACAAATTCTGACAGGAAGTGGATACCTGATGTGTTGAATTACTTTTAAGCCTATGCCATTGAAACACACAGGGACTTAATCATTGAGCACTTCCTACGCCATCCACTAGATGTCACCAGTCTTTACAAAGTGGTTTGAGTCTTCTACTGTGAAAACTGACCGAACAAGAGACTTGGAACGTTGGTCATAAGCGGATGGCCAATACTACTCTGGCGCACGAGTGCATGTTTGGGTACTCTCGTTCCAATACGTTTTAAAAGAGAATGCAATCGTCCGCCTTGAATATTATTGAAGTTCTGATTGAAAAAGGCCCTAATGATTTATGCTACACAACGTTTGACATGTTTGAACGAACATAAATATTTTTTTTTCCCTCTTTGATGAAGACAAGTCCGGCGGGCGTCGTTCATGTTTTTGAATAGCCTACAGGACGCGCTAACAACACAGAGCTTTTTGGACATAAATTATTAGCTTTTTCGAACAAAACTACATTTGTTATGGACCTGGGATCCCTGGAAGTGCCTTCTGATGGAGATAATCAAAGGGATTATTTACATTGTATTTTTGATCTCTCCAACATGGCGCCTAGTCTGTATCGCAAAGCCTATTTTTCTGGGCGCAGTACTCAGATTATTGCAAAGTGTGATTTCCCAGTAAAGTTATTTTTAAATCTGGCAATGCGGTCGCGTTCACAAGATGTTAATCTATAATTCTTTGAATGACAATATAATATTTTACCAATGTTTTCGAATTGTAATTATTTAATTTGTTGTGCTGATTGACTGGCGGTATTGGAGGGAAAATATTTCCTCAACATCAACGCCATAGTAAAACGCTGTTCTTGGATATAAATATGAACTTGATAGAACAAAAAATGCATGTATTGTCTAACATAATGTCCTAGGAGTGTCATCTGATAAAGATTGTCAAAGGTTAGTGCATAATTTTAGCTGGTTTTCTGCTTTTGGTGATGCCTGTCTTTGCATTGACAAAACATTACACACAGCTATTTTCAATGTACAGTCCTAACATAATCTAACTTTATGCTTTCGCCGTAAAGCCTTTTTGAAATCGGACAACGTGGTTAGATTAAGGAGATGTTTATCTTTCAAAGGGTGTAAGATAGTTGTATGTTTGAGAAATTTGAATTATGACATTTAATTGTTTTCAAATTTGGTGCCCTTGATATTTCACCTGCTGTTGATAGGGTGTACCAGGGGTGGGACGCTTGCGTCCCACTAGCCCATAGAGGTTAACTGAAATATTAACTTCTCTAGGGCCAGTGGGACGATTTCGTCCCACCTACGTAACAGCCAGTGGAATCCCGTGGCGCGTTATTCAAATACCTTAGAAATGCTATTACTTCAATTTCTAAAACATATGACTATTTTACACCATTTTAAAGACAAGACTCTCGTTAATCTAACCACACTGTCCGATTTCAAAAAGGCTTTACAACGAAAGCAAAACATTAGATTATGTCAGCAGAGTACCCAGCCAGAAATAATCAGACACCCATTTTTCAAGCTAGCATATAATGTCACATAAACCCAAATCACAGCTAAATGCAGCACTAACCTTTGATGATCTTCATCAGATGACAATCTTAGGACATTGTTATACAATACATGCATGTTTTGTTCAATCAAGTTCATATTTATATCAAAAACCAGCTTTTTACATTAGCATGTGACGTTCAGAACTAGCATACCCCCCGCAAACTTCCGGTGAATTTACTAAATTATTCACAAAAAAACAATTATTTTAAGAATTATAGATACAGAACTCCTCTATGCACTCGCTATGTCCGATTTTAAAATAGCTTTTTTTGGTGAAAGCACATTTTGCAATATTCTAAGTAGATAGCCCAGCATCACAGGGCTAGCTATTTAGACACCCAACAAGTTTAGCCCTCACCAAAGTCAGATTTACTATAAGAAAAATGTTATTACCTTTGCTGTTCTTCGTCAGAATGCACTCCCAGGACTTCTACTTCAATAACAAATGTTGGTTTGGTTCAAAATAATCCATAGTTATATCCAAATAGCGGCGTTTTGTTCGTGCGTTCAAGACACTATCCGAAAGGGTAAATAAGGGTTACGTGCCCGACGCGTTTCGTGACAAAAAAAAAATCTAAATATTCCATTACCGTACTTCGAAGCATGTCAACCGCTGTTTAAAATCAATTTTCATGCCATTTTTCTCGTAAAAAAGCGATAATATTCCGACCGGGAATCTGTGTTTTAGTTCAAAGAGAGAGAAAGTAAAAACATGAGGTCGCCCCGTGCACGCGCCTCAGTCTGATGGTCCTCTGATAGACCACTTACCAAAGGCGCTAAAGTTTTTCAGCCAGCAGCTGGAATTACATCATTCAGCTTTTTCCCGGGTTCTGAGAGCCTATGGGAGCCGTAGGAAGTGTCACGTTACAGCAAAGATCCTACATTTTCAATAAACAGAGCCAAGAAGCCCAAGGAATGGTCAGAGAGGGTACTTCCTGTACAGAATCTTCTCAGGTTTTTGCCTGCCATATGAGTTCTGTTATACTCACAGACACCATTCAAACAGTTTTAGAAACGTTAGGGTGTTTTCTATCCAAAGCCAATAATTATATGCATATTCTAGTTTCTGGGCAGTAGTAATAACCAGATTAAATCGGGTACGTTTTTTATCCGGCCGTGTAAATACTGCCCCTAGCCCTAACAGGTTAAATGTACTTTAAAAAAAAAAAATGTAATACATTTGCTAAATTTTCTAAAACACCTGTATTTGCCCCATCATTGTGTGGTATTGTGTGTAGATTGAGGATATAAAAAAATGATGTTTTAGAAAAAGGCTATAATGTAGCAAAAAGGAGTTTGAATACTTCCCGAATGCATTGCACTGTAATATATTAGAATTGTAACAACTCAGTGGAAACACGCTGAGGTAAGGACTTACTAGTTGTATCGGGGGTGACAAGGTTAACAGGACTTACTTGTTGGTAATGGGGGGTGACAAGGTTCAGTGCATGTCATATTTTACAATGTTCAATCTAATGTTTGATTAAAATGTACAGGAAAGTGTATAGCGACATACTATTTCCATTGTATTACCTAATGACATCATCCATTTGGGGAATTGCTGTAATACTGCATCACAGGACCATCTCAATTTAACC
This sequence comes from Salmo salar, assembly GCF_965601325.2. Classification (NCBI taxonomy): domain Eukaryota; kingdom Metazoa; phylum Chordata; class Actinopteri; order Salmoniformes; family Salmonidae; genus Salmo; species Salmo salar. The sequence continues at coordinate 6,543,496 of NC_138310.1, forward strand.
AGCATGGCTACCACAGCATTCTGCAGTGATACACCATCCCATCTGGTTTGTGCTTAGTGGGACTATCATGTTTTTCAACAGGACAATGACCCAACACACCTCCAGGCTATGTAAAGGCTATTTTTCCATGAAGGAAAGTGATGGAGTGCTGCATCAGATGACCTGGCCTCCACAATCCCCCGACCTCAACCAAACTTGATGGGTTTGGGATGAGTCGGACCACAGAGTGAAGGAAAAACAGCCAACAAGTGCTCTGCATATGTTGAACTCCTTCAAGACTGTTGGAAAAGCATTCCAGGTGAAGCTGGTTGAGAGAATGCCAAGAGTGTGCAAAGCTGTCACCAAGGCAAAGGGTGGCTACTTTGAAGAACCTCAAATATATTTGGATTTATTTAACACTTTTTTGGTTACTACATGATTCCATATGTGTCATTTCATAGTTTTTGTCTTCACTATTATTCTGCAATGTAGAAAATAGTACAAATAAAGAAAAACCCTTGAATGAGTAGGTGTTCTAAAACCTTTGACCGGTAGTGTATCTTTCCACACTATGAAGTTAGAATAATTCTGTGAAATGGTGAAAATTATGATAATGCCCTTTTAGTGTAATTGCGGTTTGGCCTGGATGGTGAAATCACCAGGTGGTAAATTAGTTGATAGACCAATAAGAAAAAGCGCCAAACCTCTGCCAATAACGGTTATTTTTCAGGTTTTCCACTCCCCACAAAATTCTTGAGAAATTGCTCTTTACTATGAACCCATTTATTTTTTGACCATTTTAATATATACAAAAATATTATTTTTCTTAAATCACAGTGAGGTACTTATGTTACCCAGAAATGGTTTAATATTGGAGATAAAAACAGCTGCATTGGGCATTTAATTAAAAACATCGCAATGAAATACATGGAAGTTTCAAATGATAATTGAAACATGTTAACCAATTTCCGAAATAGCCAAGTCATTTGTGGTTTCAATGCTCCTTTTAAGTACCATTGATACATTTTAGGGTATGCTGTTAGTGATGACATTTTGTTATTAAGTGGTCAGTCTATGGAGAACTACGGATAGTGTAAATAAATTTGGGAAGTTACAGTACTTGTTGGAAATTTAGCAGTACCTGTGTCTACCTGTCCTGTCTGGGAGACTGAAAGATAAATGTCTGTAAAGAGAGAAGAATGGAAAGAACTAGAAAGGGTCAGGGGAAAAGAGGAATGAGGAATGTTGTTAAAGCAGATCAAAGAAATTACAGTTTATATAAATAGAAAGTGATAAGACCTATCGTAGACCGCATTCATAGACTGCACTGAGAGAGGCCTCAACACCTCCAAAGGCATAGCAACACTTCTGATGTTTCATATTGATGAGCATGTGAAAGTGAACTAAATACAGCCGATCATTCTTCACCAATTTGTATTGACTTTAAAAAAAAGTTTTACACACTACTAGGAATTTATTTTGTTTACGTCATTATTTATGGCTCTGAATTAGCGTTGAAGTTTGAATGATCATGACTATACTAACACTGCGGTCTAGGGTAGGTCCAAGAAGGAAAAGACGGAGCACATCTGATGTTTGTTGAGCAGTCAAAGACTTGGCGTACAATACAATAATGATTCCATTTAAAATCAACCACACAATACGGACAAAAGTTGTTACCAAAGCATGGTTTCCATTGTTAGATACAGCCCCATTGCTACAGTGAGGTAATATCTGTAAATGTTAGCCAATGGTGCAGCACCAATTTGATATAAAGATAAGTTAACAGCAACTTACACATCCGTAGGACTTTTGAGTCACACCATGTAACCTTACATTGTGCAGTAAGCAAACAAAACCTAAAATAACTCCTCAAAAGAACTGATAAACATTTGGGGCATTCAAATATTTGGCTTCATATCCATTTATTTAACTGGAATATTTTGTGTGTGTCAATTAAAAAATACACAGGGTCTTGTATTTAGATGGATCAGAATACACCTAGTCAGTCATAATGGCATTGTTCTGCCATTGTTAAATGGCAATGATTCCATAAAATTCTCTGGCTGTAACAATCGGGTTTTCATGAATGATGACATTTAGAAATTGTATTCAAAGAGATCTGAGAACAAAAATGTCTAGGCCTTAATATCTAGACTTGAACATCGAATGTTGTTAATTCAACATCGCTCTCTGACCACAACTAACCATTCAACAGCCATAGAAACACTACCAACATCTCCCCATTTAAGCAAATACGTCAACACGAGATGTCCAGTCTGTAGAGTGGGATGAGCAATGCATCTCATGAGTGTGTGATTGTTGAGGATCAAGATTCCGCAGATGCATTGGACAGTGTGTAAATTTAGATTCCAGAGAAGAGACAATCGGTATCTGTAATGATGATTATAACTTAGGGGTAGGAAGGAAGATAAATGTAATTCTGTGTGGTTCAGCAGTGCAGTAGCGGAGGGCCAGAGAGCACAAACACTCAGAGTCAGGAGCATCACAAGGGCACTGGAGGGGCATGCAGGTTCCAGCATACACACATGCCTACACATACCTGGAGTATGAGAAATCAGAACGAATTACTACTACTCTTACCTCCGATTTCTCCATTTTGTTTTGGGCGTCCACCTGTGTGATGATCTCATTCATGTTGGTCTCCAGCACCATTCCTCCCATCACCATCTCTGCCAGTATATTGTGTACCTACAGGTTCAGTCCAAAATGTTCTATTTATAGGCTCTTCTCAGACTGAGAAAACATCCTACTGCTTTCACCCAAAAGAGATGTTTTAGGGGAGATTATTTTCTGTGCCTTTCATATACTTGGAACCTGCTGTAGAAAAAAGGTTCACACAAACTCGGTCCTCTGTACACATTAATATCAATGGCATCTGTGTGTGAAATGTTGCAACCTGTGCAGAAAGTACTGTAATATCATGCTTCGCTGCCACAGACTTGGCTAGACATTCACAATAGATTTTCTTGTGACAAAAGCCAGCAGGGCCGAAGCATTGTCACAGGGATATCATTAAGATGACGCTGATAGACACAACCACCCTGTTTCTACAAGGATTTTGCTGCATACATGCATTTCGCTGCACCCGCTATAACATCTGCTAAACTGTGTACACGACCAACTTTGATTTGACGGGAGATGAATTCAGACAGCCTTATTAGTAAACAAATGACACTATAACACAGTGAGTTTCTATGGGAAGTCAGACATTCATTGTGAGCATTTAATGCCGCTGTTTGGGGCAAGGTTGACTTACATCCTTGGTATAGTAAATATAAAAATGAAGGATGAAATAATAGGATATAGTTGATAAAATAATTCCTCTACCTTGTCCACGTGGAAAATTAAGTCAAGTTCGCAAACATTCTCAAAGCATTTGTCCAGAGTTTCCACAAACACCTGTGGAGAGACGATCACACTCACTGAACAGTGTAATAATTTACCATCCACCGAAAACTATCTAAAATTGTGGTACCAAATGGTCGTAGTTGAACAATATATATATTTTTTAAATACAATTCCCCTAAGACTTTGGAAACATTACCTGGATAAGGTCAAGGATGCCAAGCTCACTCTCCGAGGAATCGACGCAGAATACGAAGTAGAGCGTAGCATAGTGTCTGTAGATGAGCTTGTTCTCTGACCCACCGATCAACCTAACGACACAAAAACAAAATGAAGGGACAATCAATACTCTGAACAGGGGTGTACTCATTAGTGCAAACCATAACAAAACCTTGAATGAAAAAGTGTTTCTAATTGGGCAAATTCAGGTAGGTCCTGTCCAGCCCGTATGCATGAGTTTGGAGTCTAGTAAATAAACCCCAGTTGGTGTGCGTTTGCCTGGGATCTGTGAAGACTGGCATGCATGTGGAAGTGAGCCAAGGTTGGTTAACAGAGATCAATGCAACAAGACATCTGTCCTGTGTGCTTACGCTACAAACTGACACATCAGCAGCACTGTCTCCTAGTACTTCACCTCTACATCGGAACAACAGTCCACACGACAAGGGGCACACACTCACGCGGCACCAATCAATGCATGGGATAGCCCAGTGTCATGTTAATTACTCAACACTCATTCCATGATGTGAAACACAGCCAAGCATGCTGGTATGATGAACAAGTAAAAGGGTCACGTGTCTAGCGCAAGTACAGAAGCCTTGAACAATCTTTGTAAGGCCTGGTAAAAACATGACCTGGATCTGCTTGAGCAACATCATACTTGCTGATGAGCCTAAACAGTAGCAACAATCATATACCAGGGATCTATTTACTAAGAACCAAAAAAAAAAAAAGCAAACAGGCCAAAACAGAGGGAGACTAAACTGAACTTGTCCAATAAGAAAGGCTCATTCTCGATGCAAAACATTTTGCTACGGTGTGCACCAATGATCACACCCCAATTGTATTATTCTGTTGTGTGAGAGGAGGTTCCATAATGCAATAGCCTGCTTCATGAATAATTAAATATTTAACTATTCATGATGATCCAATTTCTCTCCCCCCCAAGCTGGCCACCATCTGATACCACTCTCCCTCTGTCCCTTAGCTCTCCCATGCAGTGCAATGCGTCATGGGGATGTTGCATCATGAAAAGCTGATTGAACTCGTGGAGCGTTTTGTTGAGCAGCCCACATCATAAGATCAAATCGTTGGTTTGTATCAGTTGTACATGACATTGAAAAGGTGATGCATTTCATTGTTACATGAGCAGGAAATGTTAAGACAAAGCCTTCTATATCAATAGGGTCCAATATGTGGGGGTTATTGTTTTCAGTACTTGTGGACAGTTTATGACGTCTTAAAAGAAATCTTACATTCCACCTTCTAGGAAATTGCACACGTTCTCATCCCTTTTGGATACCAGATGAAATGTTTCTCTGATGATTTGTTGTTCTGTGTCTTCACTCTGTGGAACATAAAGGACAAACAGTCAGTGTGGATGAGAAAACAAAAATGTAAAGCTTTTGGTATAGGTCTGCAGAACATTTGTTTAAAACTATCCATTCTTTTGTTCTGATAATTTACTGATGGCTGAGACTACCATATTTCACACGAATAACCTGGAAAAGTAGCAGTACATCCAAATGGTCACATAACCATGCATTTTTTGTGAAATTGAAAGCAGTAACTTCCCTCAATGTACAACCCTCAATGAGCTTTACTGACTAAGCCCAAGAAAAAAAATGTATTAAAAAAAGTTAAGATACACTACATAACCAACACTACATAACCAACACTACATAACCAACAGTATGAGGACACCTGCTCATGAAACATCTCATTCCAAAAATCATGGGCAATAATATGGAGTTGGTCCCCCCCTTTGCTATTATAAACAGCCTCCACTCTTCTGGGAAGGCATTTCACTAGATGTTGGAACATTGCTGCAGGGACTTGCTTCCATTCAGCCACAAGAGCATTAGTGAGGTTGGGCACTAATGCTGGGCGATTAGGCTTTGCTCGCAGTCAGCATTCCAATTCATCTCAAAGGTGTTCGAAGAGGTGGAGGTCAGGGCTCAGAAGCCAGTCAAGTTCTTCCACACGATCTCGACAAACCATTTCTGTATGGACCTCGCTTTGTCTATGGGGGCATTGTCATGTTGAAACAGGAAAAAGGGCCTTCCCCAAACTGTTGCCACAAAGTTGGAAGCACAGAATTGTCTAGAATGTCATTGTATGCTACAGCGTTAAGACTTCCCTTCACTGGAACTAATGAGCCTAGCCCGAACAATGAAAAACAGCCCCAGACCATTATTCCTCCTCCACCAAACTTTACAGTTGGCACTATGCATTCGGGCACGTAGCGTTCTCCTGGCATCCGCCGAACCCAACTTCATCCGTTAGACATCCAGATAGTGAAGCATGATTCATCACTCCAGAGAACGCGTTTCCACTGGTCCAGAGTCCAAAGGCGGAGAGCTTTACACCACTCCAGCCGATGCTTGGCATTGAGCACGGTGATTTAGGCTTGTGTGCGGCTGCTCGGCCATGGAAACCCATTTCATGAAGCTCCCGACGAACAGTTATTGTGCTGACGTTGCTTCCAGATGCAGTATGGAACTCGGTAGTGAGTGCTGCACCCGAGGACAGATGATTTTTACGCACTTCACGCTTCAGCACTCGGCGGTCCCGTTCTGTGATCTTGTGTAACCTACCACTTCATGGCTGAGCCATTGTTGCTCTTAGACGTTTCCACTTCACAATAACAGCACTTACAGTTGACCGGGGCAGCTCTGAACTCTTTAGTAAGGCCATGCTACTTCCAATGTTTGTCTAAGGAGATTGCATGGCTGTGTGCTCGACTTTATACACCTTTCAGCAATGGGTGTTGCTGAAATAGCCGAATCCACTAATCTGAAGGGGTGTCCACATACACGTATATATTTTACTTTGACCTAGCTAGCTTGCTACTCAAAACACCCAGCTCAAGCAAAGAGAGACGCTATGGCTATCCAACCCTGGAATTCTTCCAAGTCAAGGTAATCTTTTGGTTTAATTAAATGTATTGCCACTGGGGCCCGCTGGTGTAACTGCTAAAGTGCTTGATTGTGGAGAGTTTACTAATGCGTTACTTCTATTAGCTATATCTACTACGACGTTAGATATGGTGACAACGATGTAGTTTGTGTGTAGCGGTTATGATATGAAGGTTTGGCAAAAAAAAATCTCCTGGTTACAGACAGCTGATGTGTTGTGCACTGAAGTCCACAAGCAAAGGGAAAAAGTGAGATGAGGAGAGCGCGTAGATGCGGGACAGAATTACAATGAGTATAGTGATCATGCTGTTAGTATGTGGCTGCTATGAAAGCGAACTGTGTTTGCGGGTGATAAGGGGTGTATTCATTCCACCGATTCTGTTGAAAACGTTTATTAAACTGAAGCAAACAGAACGAAAAACAGGAATATACATACCCAAATTTGTCTAATAGAAACTTTCGTTTGCAACTTTTGGAGTAATGATTACGCCCTAGATCAGCTAGATGCAGGCAAGAGTGTGCAGGGAGATATTAAATGTGTCACCATCTGTCACCTTGATTACAATATTATTTTTTTTAAATGTTAAACTCTCCACCTATGTTGTAAACGTTCATTCGTAGGCTAGGTTGTAGCAACCTCATGTTGAGTATAGGGAAATTTGAGTATCATATAGTAGCCTAAATCTATTAACATTACATTGAGCTGGGTGAATAGAACATGAATGACAGTCATCTAATATGCTGTAATAGAAATAAGTTCATGCTCAAATAAAAGTATCATCCTCCCTCATCTTAAATGGCACCGAAGGGCAAGTAGGTGGCGGGCGGGTTGAATAACGAGAAAACAACGCACTAAAAATCCAGAAATGAGCCTCTCAAGTAGCACAGCAGTCAAAGGCTTTGGCCGGGGGCATTCCTTGGCTCATTGCGCTCTAGCAACTTGTGGCAGGCTGGGCACCTGCAAGCTGACTTCGGTCGTTGGGTTAAGCAAGCAGTGTGTTAAGAAGCAGTGCGGCTTGGGGGGGGGGGGGTAAAAATTACACAAAAAAAATATATTCCATCGATGTAGAATTCATGTGCAATTCAAATCTAAAGTGCATACGGAAAGTATTCAGACCTCTAGCCTTTCTCCACATTTTGTTACAGCCTTATCTTCCCCACACACACACACACACACACACACAAAGCAAAACCTTTAATTTTGGCAAATGTATTACAAATATAAAAAACAGAAAATAAACTTTGTATGAACATAAGATTCAGACATAAACTGAACAAGTTTCACAGACATGTGACTAACAGAAATTGAATGTGTCCCTGAACAAAAAGTGTGTGGGGGGGGGGGGGGTGAAAATCAAAAGCAACAGTCAGTATCTGGTGCATTAAGTACTGCAGTGCATCTCCTCCTCATGGACTGCACCAGATTTGCCAGTTCTTGCTGTGAGATGTTACCCCACTCTTCCACCAAGGCACCTGCAAGTTCCCGGACATTTCTGTGGGGGGGGGAAATGGCCGTAGCCCTCACCCTTCGATCCAACAGGTCCCAGACGTGCTCAACGGGATTGAGATGCGCGCTCTTCGGTGGCCATGGCAGAAAACTGAAATTCCTGTCTTGCAGGAAATCACGCAAAGAACGAGCAGTATGGCTGGTGGCATTGTCATGCTGGATGTCTTCACTGTAACGCACAGCGTTGAGATTGCCTGCAATGACAACAAGCTCAGTCCAATGGTGCCGTGACACACCGCCCCAGACCATGATGGACCCTCCACCTCCAAATCGATCCCGCTCCAGAGTACAGGCCTCGGTGTAACGCGTATTCCTTCGACGATAAACGCGAATCCGACCATCACCCCTGGTGAGACAAATCCGTGACTCGTCAGTGAAGAGCACTTTTTGCCAGTCCTGTGTGGTCCAGCAATGGTGGGTGTGCCCATAGGCGACGTTGTTGCTGGTGATGTCTGGTGAGGACCTGCCTTACAACAGGCCTACAAGCCCGCAGTACAGCCTCTCTCAACCTATTGCGGACACTCTGAGCACTGATGGAGGGATTGTGCGTTCCTGGTGTAACTCAGGCAGTTGTTGTTGCCATCCTGTACCTGTCCCGCAGGTGTAATGTTCGGATGTACCGATCCTGTGCAGGTGTTGTTACACATGGTCCGTCACTGCAAGGACGATCAGCGTCTCACTGTACGGACATCGCAATTTATTGCCCTGGTCACATCTGCAGTCCTCATGCCACCTTGCAGCATGCCTAAGGCACGTTCATGCAGATGAGCAAAGACCCTGGGCATCTTTCTTTTGGTGTTTTTTCAGAGTCAGCAGAAAGGCCTCTTTAGTGTTTTAAGTTTTCATAACTGTGACCTTAATTGCCTACCGTCTGCAAGCTGTTAGTGTCTTAACCGTTCCACAGGTGCATGTTAATTGTTTATGGTTCATTGAACAAGCATGGGAAACAGTGTAAACCCTTTACAATGAAGATCTGTGAAGCTATTTGGATTTTTGCAAATTATCTTTGAAAGACAGGGTCCTGAAAAAGGGACGTTTCTTTTTTTGCTGAGTTTAAATAATTTACATAAGTAATCAGATCCTTTACTCAGTACTTTGTTGAAACACCTTTGGCAGCGATTACCACCTCAAGCCTTCTTGGGTATGACGCTACAAGTTTGGCACACTTGTATTTGGGGAGTTTCTCCTATTCTTCTCTGCAGATCTTCTCAAGCTCTGTCAGGTTGGGTGGGGAGCATTGCTGCACAGCTATTTTCAGGTCTCTCCAGAGATGTTCGATCGGGTATTTGTCCCGAAACCACTCCTGCATTGTCTAACATGGAACCCAAACCGCGTGCGCCATCGTGCGGTCTCGTGCATACATTTATTTTGTCCCCCTACACCAAACGTGATCACGACACGCAGGTTAAAATATTTAAAAAAACTCTGAACCAATGACATTAATTTAGGGACAAGTCAAAAAGCATTAAACATTTATGGCAATTTAGCTAGTTAGCTTGCACTTGCTAGCTAATTTGTCCTATTTAGCTAGCTTGCTTTTGCTAGCTAATTTGTCTTGGGATATAAACATTGAGTTGTTATTTTACCTGAAATGCACAAGGTCCTCTACTCCGACAATTAATCCACACATAACACGGCCAACCGAATTGTTTCTAGTCATCTCTCCTCCTTCCAGGCTTTTTCATATTTGAACTTATATGGTGAGCGCATCTACACTTTCATAGTTTTACCACGACAACCGGCAAAACAATTCGTCTTTCAATCACCCACGTGGGTATAACCAATGAGGAGATGGCACGTGGGTACCTGCTTCTATAAACCAATGAGGAGATGGGAGAGGCAGGACTAGTCTACCAGTCCCTGCCGCTGAAAAACATCCCCACAGCATGACGCTGCCACCACCATGCTTCACCGTAGGGATCGAGCCAGGTTTCCTTCAGACGTGATGCTTGGCATTCAGGCCAAAGAGTTCAATCTTGGTTTCATCAGACCAGAAAATCTTGTTTCTCATGGTCTGAGAGTCCTTTAGGTGCCTTTTGGCAAACTCCAAGCAGGTTGTCATGTGCGTTTTACTGAGGAGCTGGTTCTGTCTGGCCGCTCTACCATAAAAGGCCTGATTGGTGGAGTGCTGCAGAGATGGTTGTCCTTCTGGAAGGTTCTCCCATCTGCACAGAGGAACTCTGTAGCTCTGTCAGAGTGACCTCTGTCAGGGACCTTCAATGCTGCAGTATTTTTTTGCCTCGACACTGTCGTGTCTCGGAGCTCTACAGTCAATTCCTTCAACCTCATGGCTTGGTTTTTTCCTCTGACAGGCACTGTCAACTGTGGGACCTTATATAAACAGGTGTGCCTTGTTTAATCAAGTTGTAAAAACATCTCAAGGAGGATCAATGGGGTGTGAATTAGAGGTCGACCTATTAATCGGAATGGTCGATAGATTAGGGCCGATTTCAAGTTTTCATAACAAAAAAAAATAAAAAAATCCACCGATTTCTTTTTCTTTTTACACCTTTATTTAACTAGGCAAGTCAGATTAAGAACACATTCTTATTTACAATGACGGCCTAGAAACGGGGGTTAACTGCCTTGTTCAGGTGGGATTCGTTTTTGCAACCTTCAGTTATCAGTCCAACGCTCTAACCACCTGCCTTACATTGCACTCCACAAGGATTAACAGGCTGACTACTTGTTACGCGAGGGCAGCAAGAAGCAAAGGTAAGTTGCTAGCTAGCATTAGACTTATAAAAAACTATCAATCTTAACATAATCACTAGTTAACTACACATGGTTGATGATATTGATGATATTACTAGTTTATCTAACGTGTCCTGCGTTGCATATAATCGATGCGGTGCCTGTTAATTTTCATTGAATCACAGCCTACTTCGACAAACGGGTGTTGATTTAACAAACGCATTTGCGAAAAAAGTACTGTCGTTGCACCAATGTACCTAACCATAAACATCAATGCCTAACAGGAATATTTAGACTTAGTCACCCGTTAGATAAAATACGGAACGGTTCCGTATGTCACAAAGAAAAAAACTTTTGTTTTCGAGATGATAGTTTCCCGGATTCAACCATATTAATGACCTAAGGCTCGTATTTGTGTGTTTATTATATTATAATTAAGTCTATGATTTGATAGAGCAGTCTGAGTGAGCGGTGGTAGGCAGCAGCAGGCTCGTAAGCATTCATTCAAACAGCCCTTCGCTGTGCTTCAAGCATTGCGCTGTTTATGACTTCAACCTGGGTGGGTATAATTTGTGGAATGTTCCAACAGGAATCTATTCCAAAAACTTCGTAAACAAGGTTTCCAAAAAACAACACATACAAAGTTGTATAGCGGCAGAATAAGATACCAGGTAGGGAGTGGTCCATTTCATTGCGTTTTTCACTCATCACGTTTATTCCAAAAAATGTCTCTCCTCACATGTCTGTTTGCCTATGGACAAACATTAAGAATAAGCTACGTGGTGAGTTGATGCCTATTCGGCAGCTAGTTAGCTAGGTTTGTATGCGTTGCTACTTTGTATGCGTTGTTGGTTGGCAACCTTTTACTTTACGTTTTTTGGAACAGATTCCTGTTGGAATGTTCCACAAATTATACCCACCCCTTCAAGCCTGTCAACTCCCAAGATTAGGCTGGTGTAACCGATGTGAAATGGCTAGCTAGTTAGCCGGGTGCACGCTAATAGCGTTTCAAACGTCACTCGCTCTGAGACTTGGAGTAGTTGTTTCCCTTCCTCTGCATGGGTAACGCTGCTTCGAGGGTGGCTGTTGTCGATGTGTTCCTGGTTTGAGCGAGGAGAGGGACGGAAGCTATACTGTTACACTGGCAATACTAAAGTGCCTATAAGAACATCCAATAGTCAAAAGGTATATGAAATACAAATCGTATAGTCCTATAATAACTACAACCTAAAACTTCTTACCTGGGAATATTGAAAACTCATGTTAAAAAGGAACCACCAGCTTTCATATGTTCCCATGTTCTGAGCAAGGCACTTAAACATTAGCTTTCTTACATGGCACATATTGCACTTTTACTTTCTTCTCCAACACTTTGTTTTGCATTGTTTAAACCAAATTGAACATGTTTCATTATTTATTTGAGGCTAAATAGATTTTATTGATGCATTATATTAAGTTAAAATAAGTGTTCATTTAGTATTGTTGTAATTGTCACTATTACAAAAAATAAAATTAAAATTAGCCGATTAATCGGTAGCGGCTTTTTTTGGCCCTCCAATAATCGGTATCGGCGTCGAAAAATCATAATCGGTCGACCTCTAGTCTGAATACTCTCTGAATGCACTGTATAGGCTACATTGAGTTTTTTTCCATTATCTTTATCTGCCGTTACTGCATAGCCTAAACTTTAGCGCGCCAAATACACACTGATTTTTTTACCTTTATTTAACTAGGCAAGTCCGTTAAGAACAAATTTTTATTTTCAATGACGGCCTAGGAACAGTGGGTTAACTGCCTTGTTCAGGGGCAGAACGACAGATTTGTACCTTGTCAGCTCGGGGATTCGATCTTGCAACCTTTCGGTTACTAGTCCAACGCTCTAACCACTAGGCTACGCCGCCGCCCCTCCAAATGCTTTTGGGAGAAGTTAACGTTGATCCACTGAAGCAAAAAGGACAATGTTGGACAAAAGATGCTAAATGGAAATGTTGACTATAAATAGAAGTGAGGGCCAGAACACTAGTCTAATGTTTGGGAAAGATTTGTGGTAAAAGAGAATGATTGCAGTGCCACTATGTTGTGTGTGATGATTGTGAGGCACTATACAAATTCAACAGTCTCTAGATAGGGACTTCAAAATGGCACGTCAAGGGAACTGTCCTGTTCAGATGGGTTAAATCTAATAGTAGCCTAATTGAAATATGGATACTGACTGTAGGTCTATAACCTCTCACATAGCCTAAGTTAAATGTTAACTCCTGCAGAATTCAGCATTTTTTGCAGTAAAATTATGCACAAAATGTACATTGAGTCGGTAACAGGAGTGGAGAATCGGGATTTATTTTCTTTCAGCATCTTGAAAGAATGAATGCGCGGTTAGGGACCGTCAGCAGAGTTGGCAGTGCTATCTTTATCAGCATCATAAAAGCTAATAGTATTTCAACTACATAAAATATGCACCCAAGCTGAATTGAAATCTTATTAAAATTGTTTTAACAGCTTTTATTTTCCTTAAAACCAGTCAAACTGATGTAATTTGGACATTTTGCACAGAAAGTTGTTCCTGTTTTTTTTTTTTTTTATTATTGCATTTTCTCCTCCTATCCCTAAACATCTATGCTGAGCGAGAGAAGCAGAGATTAACTTCTTTGGGATAGGGAGCGGTATTTTGACGTCTGGATGAAAAGCTTGCCCAAAGTAAACTGCCTGCTACTCAGGCCCAGAAGCTAGGATATGCAAATAATTGCTAGATTTGGATAGAAAACACTAAAGTTTCTAAAACTTAAAATAATGTCTGAGTATAACAGAACTGAAATTGCAGGCAAAACCCTGAGGACAAACCATTAAAAAAAAAAAATTCAGCATACCACTGATTTCAATGCCTGCCACTTTTATAATGGAGCGAAATCGTCCCCGATTGCAGTTCCTAGGGCTTCCACTAGATGTCAGTCTTTAGAAAGAGTTGCAGGATGTTTTTTGGAAAAATGAGTTGTAGTTTTTCTAAGTGGCTCCCATTTTGGCTGTAGTGTTTCCAAGCGCATGGCCGAGAGAGCGCGTTCTTTTTGTTTATCTCCAGTAAAGAAAATAACGATTCTCCGTCTTAAATTTGATTGCATATTAGGGTACCTAAGGATTGATTATAAACGTTGGATTGACTTGTTTGGATAAGTTTATTGGTAACGTTTGGGATTCATTTTGTATGCATTTTGAAGGAGGGAAACCGAGTGGATTATTGACTGAAGCGCGCCAGCTAAACTGAGTTTTTATGGATATAAAGAAGGAATTTATCAAACAAAAAGGACCATTTGTAATGTAGCTGGGACATTTTGGAGTGCCAACAGAAGAAGATCTTCAAAGGTAAGGCATACATTATATCGCTATTTCTGACTTTCGTGTCGCAACTCCCTGATTGAAAATGATTTATTATGCATGTGTGTGCTGGACGCTGTCCTCAGATAATCGCATGGTTTGCTTTCGCCGTAAAGCCTTTTTGAAATCTGACACCTTGGCTGGATTAACAAGTTAAGCTTTATTTTGATGTATTGCACTTGTGATTTCATGAAAGTTTAATATTTATAGTAATTTAATTTGAATTTGGCGTTCTGCCTTTTCACCGGATGTTGGCCAGGTGGGACGCTACCGTCCCACGTATCCATAAGAAGTTAACTGCCTTGTTCAGGGGCAGAACGAAAGATTTGTACCTTGTCAGCTCGGGGATTCGATCCAGCAATCTTACGGTTACTGGCCCAACGCTCTAACCACTAGGCTTACTTCCTCCCCGGAGTTACCTCAGGATCCGATCTTGAATAGGAAGCCCCAAAGCAAGGAGGAGCTGGAACCTCTGGATCCAGGGCAGCAAAGCTGTTTCTGGTCTGTGTCAGGTCCAGGCTCAACATCTCCAAGGATACCCCTGTTGCCAGAGGACGCTGTCTTCAACTTCCATGGCGAGTGATGTATCTCCATGGCTGGTTGGTTGTGTCGAGAACAGCTCCGTTCTCCAGGGAAGGGAAAGACCCTGTCGGGGATGGAACCCTGCTGGGCACCGGCCAGTCGCCTGTGGAGAATCGGCACGGCGGCGACACTTCCACCAGACCAGAGCGGTGTTCGGCTACTGGGGTGCAAGAAAATGTAGGCGGGCGTGGATTCCCCAGTAGCTTGTGTAGGTTTGCTACTTGCTTGCTAAGAGTAGCCACTTCGCCCCTGTAGTCCGCCGCAAGTAAGCAGTTGCTACATTGAAAGTCAGCGCGGTCCACATTGTCCCGGAACAAAGAAAAGTAAACACAGCTCCTGCAGTGCTGGAAAAGTTCAATAGCGACCTCCATTTGAGCCCGCCGAGCCAGCTAGGCTAGCTGGGCTTCCGTGTCTCTCCCCATCTGCGGAATCTGGAGGGATACCGGGACAGACAGCAGCGCTCACAGCAACTAAGTCCAACAGAGCCGCAGGATCCAAAATAAAAAGTATATAAAAACAATAAACCAATGTTTCTCGTTCAGCTTTCGACATTCAAACATATGTCGCGCTCAGAAGTGTTGTCATTCAACTAGAGAACTTGTTTTCATGCAAATATTTTGGCGTGAGAAATACTGCACCAAAACATCTTATTTACATATATACAGTTGAAGTCGGAAGTTTAGCCAAATACATTTAAAAACTCGGTTTTTCACAATTCCTGACATTTAATCCTAGTAAATATTCCCTGTTTTAGGTCATTTAGGCTCACCACTGTACTTTATGAATGTGAAATGTCAGAATAATAGTAGAGAGAATTATTTATTTCAGCTTTTATTTCTTTCATCACACATTCCCAGTGGGTCAGAAGTTTACATACACTCAATTAGTATTTGGAAGCATTGCCTTTAAATTGTTTAACTTGGGTCAAATGTTTCAGGTAGCCTTCCACAAGCTTCCCACAATAAATTGGGTGAATTTTGGCCCATTCCTCCTGACAGAGCTGGTGTAACTGAGTCAGGTTTGTAGGCCTCCTTGCTCACACACACTTTTTCAGTTCTGCCCACAAATTTTCTATGGGGTTGAGGTCAGGGCTTTGTGATGGCCATTCCAATACCTTGACTTTGTTGTCCTTAAGCCACATTCCAGCCCACTTCCTCCACATACAACACCCGCTCTGCCAGTCACATTCTGTTAACGGTCCCCAAAGCGCACACATCCCTGGGTCACTCATCTTTTCAGTTCTTTGCAGCTAGCGACTGGAACGAGCTGCAATAAAGTTTTACAATTTTATCTCCATCTCTTCATTCAAAGAATCAATCATGGACACTCTTACTGACAGTTGTGGCTGCTTTGTGTGATGTATTGTTGTCTCTACCTTCTTGCCCTTTGTGCTGTTGTCTGTGCCCAATAATGTTTGTACCATGTTTTGTGCTGCTGCCATGTTGTTGCTACCATGCTATACTGTTGTCTTAGGTCTCTCTTTATGTAGTGTTTCTCTTGTCGTGATGCGTTTTGTCCTATATTTGTATTTTATAAAACATTTCATTTTTAATCCCAGCCCTCATCCTTTTGGGAGGCCGACTTTCCTAGTTAAATAAAAGTTGAAATAAATCAAAAATAAAATAAATAGATGTTAGAACATTGCTGCAGGGACTTGCTTCCATTCAGCCCCAAGTATTAGTGAGGTCGGGCACTGATGTTGGGAGGTTAGGCCTGGCTCGCAGTCAGGGCCCTGTGCAGGCCAGTCAAGTTCTTCCACACGGATCTCAACAAAAATGTCTGTATGGACCTCGCTTTGTGCAGGAGCATTGTCAAGCTGAAACAGGGTCTTCCCCAAACTGTTGCCACAAAGTTGGAATCACCGAATTCTCAAGAATGTCATTGTTTGCTGTACTGTTAAGATTTCCTTTCACTGGAACTAAGGGGCCTAGGCCGAACCATGAAAAACAACCCCAGACCATTATTCCACCGCCAACAAACTTTACAGTTGGCACTGTGCGTTCGGGCAGGTAGTGTTCTCCTGACATCCGCCAAACCCAGATTTGTCCGTCGGACAGCTAGATAGTGAAGTGTGATTCATCACTCCAGAAAACACGTTTCCACTGCTCCAGAGTCCAATGGCCGCGAGCTTTACACCACTTCAGCCGATGCTTGGAATTGCTTACAGTGAGCTCCCGACAAAGTTATTGTGCTGACGTTGCTTCCAGAGGCCGTTTGGAACTCTTGTGAGTGTTGCAACCGAGGACAGGTGATATTTACAAGGTTCAGCACTCGGCGGTCCCGTTCTGTGAGCTTGTGTGGTGGCCTACCACTTCGTGGCTGAGCCGTTGTTGCGCCTAGACGTTTCCACTTCACAACAACAGCACTTACAGTCGACTGGGGCAGCTCTAGCAGGGCAGAAATTTGATGAACTGACTTGTCGGAAAGGTGGCATCCTAAGACGGTGTCATGTTCAAAGTCACTGCTCTTCAGTACGGGCCATTCTACTGCCAATGTTTGTCTGTGGAGAATGCATGGCTGTGCTCAATTTTGTACACCTGTCAGCCATGGGTGAGGCTGAAATAGCCGAATCCACTAATTTCAAGGGTGGGGGGGATGTGTGTTGGAGGTCGACCGATTATGATTTTTAAACACCGATACTGATTATTGGTGGACCAAAAAACCAAGCCGATACCGATTAATCGGCCAATTTATATATTTAAAAAAAGGGCGGGCTGACTACCTGTTATGCGAGTGCAGCAAGGAGCCAAGGTAAGGTGCTAGCTAGCATTAAACTTATATCTTAACATAATCACTAGTTAGCCACACATGGTTGATGATATTACTAGTTTATCTAGCGTGTCCTGCGTTGCATACAAATTAACAGGCACCGCATCGATTATCATTGAACCACAGCCTACTTCGCCAAACGGGTGATTTAATAACAAGCGCATTCGTGAAAAAAAGCACTGTTGTTGCACCAATGTGTACCTAACATTAACATCAACGCATTACTTAAAATCAATATACAAGTATATCTTTTTAAACCTGCATATTTAGTTAATATTGCCTGCGAACATGTATTTATTTTAACTAGGGAAATTGTGTCACTTCTCTTGCATTCTGTGTAACACAGTCAGGGAATATGCAGCAGTTTGGGCCGCCTGGCTCGTTGCTTACTGTGTGAAAACCATTTCTTCCTAACAAAGACAGTCAAGTTCGCCAAACGGGATGATTTAACAAAAGCGCATTTTCAAAAAAAGCACAATCGTTGCACGAATGTACCTAACCATAAACATCAACGCCCTTCTTACAATCAATACACAGAAGTATATATTTTTAAACCTGCATATTTAGTTAAAATAAATTTATGTTAGCAGGTAATATTAACTAGGCAAATTGTGTCACTTCTCTTGCATTCATTGTACGCAGAGTCAGGGTATATGCAAATTTGGGCTGCCTGGTTCGTTGCGAACTAATTTGCCCAAATTTTACATAATTATGACATAACATTGAAGGTTGTGCAATGTAACAGCAATATTTAGACTTATGGTTGCCACCCGTTAGATAAAATACGGAACGGTTCCGTATTTCACTGAAAAAAATAAACGTTTTGTTTTCGAAATTATAGTTTCCGGATTTTACCATATTAATGACCTAAGGCTCGTATTTCTGTGTGTTATTATAGTATAATTAAGTCTATGATTTGATTGAGCGGTGGTATGCAGCAGCAGGCTCGTAAGCATTCATTCAAACAGCACTTTCGTGCATTTGCCAGCAGCTCTTCGCAATGCTTCAAGCATTGCGCTGTTTATGACTTCAAGCTTATCAACTTCCGAGATTAGGCTGGCAATACTAAAGTACCTATTATAACATCCAACAGTCAAAGGTATATGAAATACAAAATGGTATTGAAAGAAATAGTCCTATAAGAACTACAACTTCTTACCTGGGAATATTGAAGACTCATGTTGAATGGAACCACCAGCTTACTTTCATATGTTCTCATGTTCTGAGCAAGGAACTTAAACGTTAGCTTTTTTACATGGCACATATTGCATTTTTACTTTCTTCTCCAACACTGTGTTTTTGCATTATATAAACCAAATTGAGCAAGTTTCATTTTTTATTTGAGACTAAATAGATGTTATTTATGTATTATATTAAGTTAAAATAAAAATGTTCATTCAGTATTGTAATTATTACAAATACACACACACACACACACACACACACACATATATTGTGGCAAACCTCTTCAAAGTTAGGAGCGTTTGTCACAAATTAAGTGGGAAACTGTCACCAAAGTCAGCCAAGAATGAAAGTTATTTCGAACATGACAGTACCTGTGTGTTTGTTTCGCTGTCCTGGTCCACCCAGGCCGCAGGTAAGGTCAAGGATAGCAGGGTTCGGTACACAAATCTGGTTCTCGGTAGGTCCAGGTCTAAACGCCAACAGGTAAGTCCAAAACAGTCCAGCTCTTACACGGTAAATCCAGCCAATGTAGATTGTCTCTTTCTCTATGGTTCATAGATCCTTCCCGCCCTCTCTCTCTCTCTCTCTTCCTGGTTTTTCTTGACCTTTTATCTGTGGGTCGGCTCCACCTTCTGAGGGTTCCCCTTGCTTCTGGGAATTGTAGTTTTGGCAGTCGGCCATTTTGTGATCTGTAGTTCTGATCGGGGTGGCCATTTTAGTGATCGGGCAGAGCCCGTTTATTAGTTCTGCCCTCACATATCTGCCATTTATCACTTGACCCCCTTCTTTGCCACAATATACACACATACACACATACATATATACACACACATATACATATACACATACATATATACACACACATATACACAGACATATACATATATAGCTCAAAAAAAGGGAACACTTAAACAACACATCCTAGATCTGAATGAAAGAAATAATCTTATTAAATACTTTTTTCTTTACATAGTTGAATGTGCTGACAACAAAAATCACACAAAAATAATCAATGGATATCCAATTTATCAACCCATGGAGGTCTGGATTTGGAGTCACACTCAAAATTAAAGTGGAAAACCACACTACAGGCTGATCCAACTTTGATGTAATGTCCTTAAAACAAGTCAAAATGAGGCTCAGTAGTGTGTGTGGCCTCCACGTGCCTGTATGACCTCCCTACAACGGTTGGGCATGCTTCTGATGAGGTGGTGGATGATCTCCTGAGGGATCTCCTCCCAGACCTGGACTAAAGCATCCGCCAACTCCTGGACAGTCTGTGGTGCAACGTGGCGTTGGTGGATGGAGCGAGACATGATGTCCCAGATGTGCTCAATTGGATTCAGGTCTGGGGAACGGGCGGGCCAGTCCATAGCATCAATGCCTTCCTCTTGCAGGAACTGCTGACACACTCCAGCCACATGAGGTCTAGCATTGTCTTGCATTAGGAGGAACCCAGGGCCAACCGCACCAGCATATGGTCTCACAAGGGCTCTGAGGATCTCATCTCGGTACCTAATAGCAGTCAGGCTACCTCTGGTGAGCACATGGAGGGCTGTGCGGCCCCCCAAAGAAATGCCACCCCACACCATGACTGACCCACCGCCAAACCGGTCATGCTGGAGGATGTTGCAGGCAGCAGAACGTTCTCCACGGCGTCTCCAGACTGTCACGTCTGTCACATGTGCTCAGTGTGAACCTGCTTTCATCTGTGAAGAGCCAGTGGCGAATTTGCCAATCTTGGTGTTCTCTGGCAAATGCCAAACGTCCTGCACGGTGTTGGGCTGTGGATGTCGGGCCCTCATACCACCCTCATGGAGTCTGTTTCTGACCATTTGAGCAGACACATGCACATTTGTGGCCTGCTGGAGGTCATTTTGCAAGGCTCTGGCAGTGCTCCTCCTGCTCCTCCTTGCACAACGGCGGAGGTAGCGGTCCTGCTGCTGGGTTGTTGCCCTCCTACGGCCTCCTCCACGTCTCCTGATGTACTGGCCTGTCTCCTGGTAGTGCCCCCATGCTCTGGACACTACGCTGACAGACACAGCAAACCTTCATGCCACAGCTCGCATTGATGTGCCATCCTGGATGAGCTGCACTACCTGAGCCACTTGTGTGGGTTGTAGACTCCGTCTCATGCTACCACTAGAGTGAAAGCACCGCCAGCATTCAAAAGTGACCAAAACATCAGCCAGGAAGCATAGGAACTGAGAAGTGGTCTATGGTCACCACCTGCAGAACCACTCCTTTATTGGGGGTGTCTTGCTAATTGCCTATAATTTCCACCTGTTGTCTATTCCATTTGCACAACAGAATGTGACATTTATTGTCAATCAGTGTTGCTTCCTAAGTGGACAGTTTGATTTCACAGAAGTGTGATTGACTTGGAGTTACATTGTGTTGTTTAAGTGTTCCCTTTATTTTTTTGAGCAGTGTATATTATATACACACACACACACACACACACACACACAAAAAAAATATTTAAAAAAATAAAATAAAAAAATAATAATAATCGGCATCTGCTTTTTTTTGGTCCTCCAATAATCAGTATCAGCGTTGAAAAATCATAATCGGTCGACCTCTACTTTAAACCCCTTATTCCCCTTTGAGACCACTCTTTCAAAGTCACAGATCTCTTCTTCTAGCCACAGTAGCCAAAATAATGGGCAACTGGGCATTTTTATACATGACCCTAAGCATGATGAGATGTAAATTGCTTAATTAACTCAAGAACCATACCTGTGTGGAAGCACCTGCTTTCAGTATACTTTATAGCCCTCATTTACTCAAGCATTTCCTTTATTTTGGCAGTTACCTGTATGTCCAGTGTCATGATGCCTGGCCACAACTGTTCATCAAGAAATGTTATTTTAATGTTGCCAACACGTCTTACAAAACATAAAAACTATTGGAAGATATTAGTTGTTCCATATATTTTGACTACAGTACCAGTAAAAAGTTGACACCTACTCATTCAAGGTTTTTTCTTTATTTTGTACTATTTTCTACATTGTATGAAATAACATATGGAATCATGTAGTAAAAATTTTATATTTTTTTTAAAAAGGGTTTAACAAATCAGAATATATTTTATATATGAGATTCTTCAAAAGTAGCCACCCTTTGCCTTGACAGCTTTCCACACTCTTGGCATTCTCTCAACCAGCTACATGCATTTCAATTAACAGGTGTGCCTTGTTAAAAGTTAATTTGTGGAATTTCTTTCCTTCTTAATGCGTTTGAGCCAATCAGTTGTGTTGTGACAAGGTAGGGTTGGTATACAGAAGATGGCCCTATTTGGTAAAAGACCAAGTCCATATTATGGCAAGAACAGCTCAAATAAGCAAAGAGAAATGACAGTCCATAATTTCTTTAAGAAATGAACTCTGATGCATTTATTTGGGCTGCAATCTGAGGTGCAGTTAACTCTAATGAATGTATCCTCTGCAGCAGACGTAACTCTGGGTCTTCCTTTCCTGTGGCAGTCCTCATGAGAGCCAGTTTCATCATAGCGCTTGATGGTTGTTCCGACTGCACTTGAAGAAGTTCTTGACATTTTCCGGATTGACTGACCTTCCAAGTAGCAGACATCTCAACATCAACTCTTCTGAGGAGACTGCGTGAATCAGGCCTTCATGGTCGAATTGCTGCAAAGAAACCACTACTAAAGGACACCAATAATAAAAAGAGACTTGCTTGGGCCAAGAAACACGAGCAATGGACATTAGACCGGTGGAAATCGGTCCAAATTTGAGATTTTTGGTACCAACCGCCGTGTCTTTGTGAGACGCAGAGTAGGTGAACGGATGATTTCCGCATGTGTGGATCCCAACGTGAAGCATGGAGGAGTAATGTGTTATTTCATAGTTTTGATGTCTTCACTATTATTCTACAATGTAGATAATAGTAAAATAAAGAAAAACCCTTGAATGAGTAGGTCTGTCCAAACTTTTGACTGGTACTGTATGTCCTTTGACCTATGTATGTACGGCAGGCCAGTGGTCGAAAATAGGTCATTGATGAAAGACGAAATTGTCGTACCTTGACATGAATGGTGTATGACAGCTGACGACCTTAGAATTCCACTTCATTCAGCAAGAAACAAACTACGGTTGCGGTGGGCTAAGGAAAACACTGAACACTGGAGAATTGGAAAAACATTGCGCGTCTGATGAATCCAGTTTGCAGCTGATGGGAGGACTAGACTGTTGGGAAAGTATTCCAGGTGAAGCTGGTTGAGAGAATGCCAAGAGTGTGCAAAGCTGTCATCAAGGCAAAGGGTGGCTACTTTGAAGAAACTCAAATATAAAACATATTTTGATTTGTTTAACACTTTTTTGGTTACTACATGATTCCATGTGTTATTTCATACTTTTGATGTCTTCACTATTATTCTACAATGTAGAAAATAGTAAAAATCAAGAAAAACTCTTGAATGAATAGGTGTCCAAACTTTTGACTGGTACTGTAAACTGAACAAAAATATATGTCAAAGTGTTGGTCTCATGTTTCATGAGGTGAAATAAAATACCCCAGAAAGGTTCCATACGCACAAAAAGCTTATTTCTCTCAAATGTTTCACAGAAATTTGTGTACATCCCTTTTAGTGAGCATTTCTCCTTTGCCAGGATAAGCCATCCACCTAACAGGTGTGGCATATCAAGAAGCTGATTAAACAGCATGATCATTACACAGGTGCACCTTGTGCTGGGGGCAATAGAAGGCCACTAAAATGTGCAGTTGTGTCACACAACAATGCCACAGATGGCTCAAGTTGAGGGAGCATGCGATTGGCATGCTGATTACAGGAATGTCCACCAGAGCTGTTGCCAGAGAATTGAATGTTAATTTCTCAACGATAAACTGCCTCCAACATTGTTTTAGAAATTTGGCCAACCGGCCTCAACCGCAGACCATGTGTAACCAGGCCAGCCCAGGACCTCTACATCTGGCTTCTTTACCTGCAAGAATATCTTAAACCAGACACCCGGACAGCTTATGAAACTGAGGGGTATTTCTGTCTGTAATAAAGCCCTTTTGTGGAGAAAAACTCATTCTGATTGGCTGGGCCTGGCTCCCCAGTGGGTGGGCCTATGCCATCCCAGGCCCACCCATGGCTTCGCCCCTGCCCAGTCATGTGGAATTCATAGAGTAGGGCCTATAGTTAAATTGACATTTCCTTATATGAACTAACTCAATAAAATCGTTCACTGTTGCATGTAGTGTTTATATTGTTCAGTATAATATGAGTTGGTTTGGAGTGATATAACATGATTAGACACATTCATAATCCATTGTAGTCTATGTCAAGTGATGACTAAAGAAACAAAATATTTAAAAAAGCAGTTTGGTGGGGGATCAACTACAATCACATGTAATAAGGCAAAATGGGTGAACTTTCCCTTAAATTGGTTTTGGGAAACCGGCCCTGGTCTCAAATTACACCGTTTCAGAATATGACTAGCACCGTTAGCTAATGTTTGTTTTCAATAATGATACAGTTAATTAGCACAACGAAGTTTTAGCTAACAACATTGCCATAGTTAACTCGTTAACGTTAGCTAGTTGTCAGCCCAAAATGAAATAGCTAATGTTAGTTAGCTATGTCACATTAAACAAAGCTTTTGTATAAGTAACGTTACACGAGAATCCCAGTGTAGTTAGCTAGCTTGTTACTCTTAACTTTACTTAATTCCTAACGTACAGTAAGTAACGTTATCTAGCTAAATCATTTTAACGTTAGCTGTGTGACAGATTTGCTTGCTACTAACTGTTAGTAGATTAGAAACAATCGCATACTCACGTAATGCTCGTAGAATTTAGAAAGCCGAGGTTTTCCATGGTTGTTGAATATTAGTATGGCTTTAATCATGTTGTTCTGTTTTATGAGGGGCGAACAAAAATTGTATACCTGGGACCCTAAAATCCGTTTCAATCTAGCTAGCTAAAACGGCTAACAGGCTAAATTACATGTCGCTTCTAAATCCAGTTTTTGCGGAAATAGTCCACGTTAAAAAACATGAATCTTCTTCTAACTACAGCAGCCGTGGTGGGTCAAACTGCGATGGTAAACGTTTCATTTGACCAGTCAAACCTCAACCACCTTTTTGAAGACACTTGAGACAGCTGGAGATGTCCCATTTTACTAGATCTGAAACCACTGGATAGTGTTACCAAAATGGCGGAAAAGTCTGAGCGATCTTCTTCTTCGTGTAGTTTTCCGGCAGACTAGTCGCTTTATTATTGCATGTTGCTGACTTTCACAGAGTGTGAATAGCACATTTTCTTTACAACCCCTGTAGTTCTTCTGCACTAAAATTTCAGTCACCCCAAAACGTATCTGCTGTTAACCCACCAAATCAATCTTCTGGGATTTCCATTTAATCTGTGCTGTACAATTAATGACCATAGCAATAAATCCGACCTTATTAAAACTCATCCTCTCTGGTTCTTTCTTTTCATGCCTAGGCCTACGCACTGGGGGCTTGCAGTCAAATAACTCACCCTTATGATATCCTTTATTCTTTTCACTTCTTCTGCATAGGAAACATTCTGCCCCACTCGAAACTCTGGCAGTCTCAACCTGCCTCTCTCTTATAGTGCACTTCGGATCACCAGCTGCATGGTCACCCCTACAGTTGACACACAGTGCTTTCTCTATCACAACTTTACACTCCATCTGACTATGCCCTCCTGCACATTTCTCACATCGTGGGATCTCTCTTCTACACACTGCTGCAACATGTCTGAATCCTTAGCACCTGAAGTTCAGAACAGTCCCTCACATAATAGCAAATATAAACAAACCTGACCTTATCAGGTAGAAAATATGTGTCAAAGCTCAGTGAGACAGACAGGTTATTCTCAGTTACGCCATTGGGTCTAAGTCTCACCAAACGGTGGGCGTCACAAAACACCAGGAATATTATTTTTCATTTGATCCACCTCTACCCCACTAATCACTCAGGTTGAACCCTTTGACGCATGACTCGAAGCGGCAGCTTCCTCTGGGTGGAGCATGCACAAAACATTCCAAACAATTCCAATTCTCGAAACATTCACAGATGTAACCATTCCCAGTTTGTCCTTAACCAAGCTTGACACAACGTATGGGTTAGCCAAAAAGCAAGAATACACTCTTTCCAAAAATGTCACTCCTACCAGTCCAAACTGCCAACTGACTCTATTTCAAGATCCTCAAGAGAGCAAGTAGACTTATAGGTAAGTTTACTTGGTTTGTATCCAGGAGACGAAGGTATGTACTCAGGAGACGAAGGTCTGAACTTAGCGCCATTCTTGCGCCCTCGCGTCATAGCACTTCTTCTTAGCCAATCAGAAGAACACAATCTTTTTGCTTACACCTAACATACGGGGTATCTTGAGGGGCCATCAAGAAGTGTGCAGGATTTGAGGCAAGGGGTTGATTTTGGATAAAAGGGGCCTTGCAGAAGGTTTTTTCATAAACTGAAACATGCTTGAGTAATTTTGTGGGAGAATGGAAGTATAAAGAAAAATGTATGGAGGGTCTTGCCATCTCTGGCAGACTGCAGACCATTTTATGTGTTTTCCTCTTAGGGATGACTTTTATGATATTAACAAAATAAGATATTTGAAGAATGATTCATGAACAAGTGGAGTTGCAGCCATGGTCCATGTCATAGGCCTGAAAATAACGTCATGCACACTACCCCCTAACTCAGGTCGCTCTCCCCTGCTCAGGAGTTCCATGCATCAACCAATGGTTGTGTGCCACGTCATTGACTGTGTCATCGACTGACAGATAGCTATATCATATGATGTGGTTAGCTGATACGTAAAAAAATATATATCGAGGCGTAAAATCTGGCAGGTGTCAACAATGTCTGAGCAGAGGAACGCGCCCTCAGTATTTGCAAATAATGACAAAAAAAACTTGTATAGGTTTGTCCCTGTGTGTTACACTGATTCTTTAAACCCCATTCTCTCTCTCTCGCTCTGTTTTCCCCCAAGATGAACCAGTCCATCAGATGTCAATGTTGAGTCTGAAGTTCAGTGCCGGGGGAGTCATTGCCTTCGGGCAGACTGTCTTAACCATAGGGGGCTGGGCTGCTGGCTCCTATGGCCAGACCCTTTCAGATTGCGAGAAAATGTGCCTGTTTTTAAGATTTCAAATAAATCAGAACAGAAGGGAGCTACCATTCCCACTGACAGGTGACTTCTAAGCTGTGACTCAGCACAGCTTTCAAAGATCTGCCATTTCGGGTGTTTGAGGCAAACACTTGCAGCCCACAGATTGATATTAATCCAAAATGTAATCAGCTGTTAAGAATGATGTAACTGTCATCCACTTACATTTTTAAAAGTTATCTGGGCTGATTACAATTTGTTCATTTTTGTCATCTGAATTACGTAATACATTACAAGTAATCCGTTACTACCCAGCTCCTCCAACACTTCACTGAACTGATGCCCATATTCCAACCATGACCACTCTCCAACGTCAAACTCCTCTCTCTCTTTCTTTCTTTCTCTCTCTCTTCTATGAGTGAATTTGTGTGAGTCATCAGGTTTCCAATAAATGTTGTTGTACAATAGGAAAAACTACAGGCTAAAGCCTACAGCTACAATAACATTTTTATTTTTTAAATGGGCCTATCCATATCATGTCAGCATTTCCTATTTGGTCCAGTCTTTTCATTTAGTAAAGTAGTGAAATAGCTGTGTGGGAGAATGACATCCCCATTATTCCCATTTACCTGATGAATTGGAAACAGCAATCTTCTGGTTAGGCCTACACCCATACTTCCCACAAGTGCCATTGTTTTCATTTTTGGACATGTTTCACCTAGGTTAAGCCTCTAGGTGGAGCAAGAGCCCGATTGATTTAGATTAATAAGCAAACAAATATACACTGTACAAAACATTAAGGACACCTGCTCTTTCCATGACATAGACTGACCAGGTGAATCCAGGTGAAAGCTATGATCCCTTATTGATGTCACTTGTAGAATCCACTTCAATCAATGTAGATGAAGGGGAGGAGACAGGTTAAAGAAGGATTTTTAAGTCTTGAGACAATTCAGACATGGATTGTGTATGTGTGCCATTCAGAATGGGCAAGACAAAAGATTTAGGTGCCTTTGAACGAGGTATAGTAATAGATGCCAGGTGCACCGGTTTGAGTGTGTTAAGAACTGCAACGCTGCTGGGTTTTTCATACTCCTGTGTGTATCAAGAATGCTCTACCACCCAAAGGACATCCATGCAACTTAACACAACTGTGGGAAGCATTCAAGTCAACATGGGCCAGCATCCCTGTGGAACGCTTTCGACACCTAGGGATACCTAGTCAGTTGCACAACTGAATGCATTCAACCAAATTGTATCTTCCGCATTTAACCCAACTCTGAATCAGAGATGTGCATCCACGTCACCCACGCCCGGGGAGCAGTTGTTGTTAGGGGTTAACTGCCTTGCTCAAGAGCAAAGTATCTTAACTGGGCTTTGGGCCACCACGAGTTGCCAGAACAGCTTCAATGCTCCTTGGCATAGATTTTACTAGTGTCTGGAACTCTATTGGAGGGATTCTACACAATTCTCCCATGATAAATTCCATCATTTGGTGTTTTGATGGTGGTGGAAAACGCTGTCTCAGGCGTCGTTCCAGAATGAGTCTGCCATAAGTGTTCAATTCGGTTGATATGGTGACTGAGACAGACAAACACACACACACTTTAAATCCCCTTTTCTCCTTTGCGACCCCTCTTTCAAAGTCACTGAGATCTTTTCTAGCCATGGTAGCCAAAATAATGGGCAACTGGGCATTTTTAAACATGACCCTAAGCATGATGTGATGTTAATTGCTTAATTAACTCAAGAACCATACCTGTGTGGACGCACCTGCTTTCAGTATACTTTATATCCCTAATTTACTCAAATGTTTCCTTGTTTTTGGCAGTTACTTGTATGTCCAAAGTGTCATGATGCCTGGCCATAACTGTTCATCATGAAATTCAATCTTAATATTGCCAATATTTCTTACAAAAGTGAAAACTATTGGACAAAATGATTAGTTCCGTATATTTTGACTATGTCCTTCTGACCTATATATGTATGTATACATCTATATGCCTATACTGTACACAGTTAATTTCTTCCCAGTTAATTTCCAGTAGCTGGGAACAAATGGCACCATGTCTGGATAACCTACAGGCTGTTTTTGTGGTGGGAATTAACATCCATGATTAAACGTTACATGGTGATTTCAATTTAGTCACCGTGTAGTTTGGGGAGGATCCATGGAAGGTGTGCAGAAAGTATAGCAGTGGGTGAAAAAGGATATACAATGGTAATAATAACTAAAGACAAATGTTGACAATAAGCAAAACTATATGACCAAAAGTATGTGGACACCTGCTCGTCAAACATCTCATTCCAAAATAATGGGCATTAATATGGAGTTGGTCCCCTTTTCTGCTATTACAGCCTCCTCTCTTCTGGGAAGACTTTCCACTAAATGTTGGAACATTGCTGTGGGGACTTAATTCCATTCAGCAACAAGAGCAAGGTTGGGCACTGATGTTGGGTAATTAGGCCTGGCTCACAGTCGGCGTTCCAATTCATCCCAAAGTTGTTTGATGGGGTTGAAGTCAGGGCTATGTGCAGGCCAGTCAAGTTCTTCGAACACCAATCTCTACAAACTATTTCTGTATGGACCTCGATTTGTGTGTGGGGGCATTGTCAAGCTGAAACAGGAAAAGGCCTTCACCAAACTGTTGCCACAAATTTGGAAGCACAGAATCGTCTAGAATGTCATGGTATGCTGTAGTGTTAAGAATATCTCTTCACTGAAACAAAGTGGCCTAGCCTGAACCATGAAAAACAGCTCCAGATCATTATTCCTCCTCCACCAAACTTTACAGTTGGCACTATGCATTCTGGCAGGAAGCGTTCTCCTGGCATCCACCAAACCCAGATTCGTCCATCGAACTGCCAGATGGTGACACGTGATTCATCAGTCCAGAGAAGTCATTTCCACTGCTCCAGAGTCCAATGTAGGCGAGCTTTACACCACTCTTAGGCTTGTGTGCGGCTGCTCGACAATGGAAACCCATTTCATGAAGCTCACAACAAACAGTTCTTGTGCTGACATTTCTTCTAGAGGCAGTTTGGAACTCGATAGTGTGTGTTGCTACGGCGGTCCTGTTTTGTGAGCTTATGTGGCCTACCACTTCGCGGCTGAGCCGCTGTTGGTCCTAGACATTTCCACTTCACAATAACAGCACTCTAGCAGGGCAGAAATTTGATGAACTGACTTGTTGGAAAGGTGGCATCCTATGATGGTGCCACATGGAAAGTTACTGAGCTCTTCAGTGAGGCCATTCTACTACAAATGTTTGTCTATGGAGATTGCATGGTTGTGTGCTCAATTTCATATACCTGTCAGCAACGGGTGTGGCTGAAATATCCGAACACTAATTTGAATGGGTGTCCACATACTTTTGTATATACAGTGTATAACCAAATTATATCCTTCAACCGTAATAATGCCTGAGCAATAAAATGTCTCAGTTTAAACCCTTTCTCTGGCAATGACTGGCATTGAACCCAGATCATCATGTGCTGCAAATGTTGCAAGACGCTGAGCTAAGCATTGGCAATAGATCAGGGAACTGACCCAAGTCTGACCCAAGTCTCAGACCTGTTACTCATTGCATGTGCATGGTTCAATTCCAGTCACCACACCCTCACGTCACAGTTCACCCCCCTTTGACCTCCTCGCCCTCTCCACACAGACCCCAGCAGCTGATAAACTGACTGAAGGTGGAAGGTGGAGGTGGAAAAAGTACTAAATTGTCAAACTTGAGTAAAAGTAAATATACCCTCATGGAAAATGACTCAAGTAAAAGTGAAAGTCACCCAGTAAAACACTCCTTGAGAAAAAGTCAAAAAATATTTGGTTTTAAATATACTTAAATATCGAAAGTAAAATTAAACTGCTGAAATATAATTAAGTATTAAAAGTGTAAATAATTTTAAATGTCTCATATTAAGCAAACCAGACTGCACCATTTTCATATATATATTTTTTTTACAGATAGCCAGGGGCACACGCCAACACCCAGACATAATTTACAAACAAGCATGTGTGTTTAGGGAGTCCACCAGATCAGAGGCAGTATGGAGGACCAGGGATGTTTTCTTGATAAGTGAGAGAATTGGAACATTTTCCTGTCCTGCTAAGCATTCAAAATGTATTTTTGGGTGTCAGGGAAAATGTATGGAGTAAAAAGTATATTATTTTCTTTTGGAATGTAGTGACGTAAAAGTAAAATTTGTAAAAAAAAATATAAATAGTAAAGTACAAATCAAATTTTATTTGTCACATGTCTCGAATACAACAGATAAGCTTTACCGTGAAATTGCCACGTCCTGACCAGTATAAGGGGTTATTGGTTATTGTAGTTTGGTCAGGACGTGGCAGGGGGTATTTGTTTTATATGGTTCGGGGTGTGTGTATACTTAGAGGGGTGTTGTATTGATGTGTTCCGGGGTTTTTGGTTTATGTTCTTGTTTTGTATTCTAGGTTGTCTATGTTGTGTATTTCTTTGTTTGCCTGGTGTGGCTCTCAATCAGGAACAGCTGTACATCGTTGTTTCTGATTGAGAGTCATACTTAAGGAGCTCGTTTTTCACCTGTCCCTTTGTGAGTAGTTGTCTTTGCACTGCTGTTAGTTTAGCCTGCGAAACTGTCATTCTGTCGCTTCTTTGTTTTCTTGTTTTTTTCCGTGTTCCCGTTTAAATAAAATAATGATGAGCACGCAACCCGCTGCGCCTTGGTCTCTACATTACGACATTCGTGACAGAAATGCCTACATACAAGCCCTTAACCAACAATGCAGTTTTAAGAAAATAGAGTTAAGAAAATATTATAGTAAATAAACTAAACATAATATTTTTTTAATAAAAGTAACACAAGAAAATAATAATAATATGACTACAGTATATACAGCGGGAACCGTACCGAGTCAATGTGCGGGGGTACAGGTTAGTCGAGGTAATTTGTACATGTAGGTAGGGATAAAGTGATAATGCATAGATAATAAACAGCAAGTAGCAGCAGTGTAAAAACAAAGCGGGCGTGGTCAATGCAAAGAGTGGCCATTAATTGTTCAGCAGTCTTCTGGCTTGGGGGTAAAAGCTGTTAAGGAGCCTTTTAGACCTAGACTTGGCACTCCGGTACCTCTTGCCATGCGGTAGCAAAGAGAACAGTCTATCACTTGGGTGACTGGAGTCTTTGACCATTTCTGGGGACTTCCTCTGACACCGCCTATTATATAGGTCCTGGATGGCAGGAAGCTTGGCCCCAGTGATGTACTGGGCTGTACGCACTACCCTCTGTAGTGCCTTATGGTCGGATGCCAAGCAGTTGCCATACCAGGCGGTGATGCAACCGGTCAGGATGCTCTCGATGGTACAGCTGTATAACCTTTTGAGGATCTGGGGACCCATGCCAAATCTTTTCAATCTCCTGAGGGGGAAAAGGCGTTGTCGTGCCCTCTTCATGGCTTTCTTGGTGTGTTTGGACCATGATAGTTTGTTGGTGATGTGGACACCAAGGAACTTAACTCTCAACCCTCTACACTACAGCCCCTTCGATGTGAATGGGGGTATGTTCGGCCCTCCTTTTCCTGTTGTTCACGATCATCTCCTTTGTCTTGCTCACATTGAGGTAGCGGTCTCTGACCTCCTCCCTATAGGCTGT
This sequence comes from Salmo salar, assembly GCF_965601325.2. Classification (NCBI taxonomy): domain Eukaryota; kingdom Metazoa; phylum Chordata; class Actinopteri; order Salmoniformes; family Salmonidae; genus Salmo; species Salmo salar. The sequence goes on from NC_138310.1 coordinate 6,575,830, forward strand.
CTCATCGTTGTCGGCCTACCACCGTTGTGTCGTCAGCAAAACTTAATGATGTTGTTGGAGTCGTGCTTGGCCACTCAGTCATTGGCGAGTACAGTAGGGGACTAAGCACCCACCCCTGAGGGGCCCCGTGTTGAGGATCAGCGTGGCAAATGTGTTGTTGCCTAGCCTTACCACCTGGGGGGGCGGTCCGCCAGGAAGTCCGGGATCCAGTTGCAGAGGGAGGTGTTTAGTCCCAGGGTCCTTAGCTTAGTGATGAGCTTCGTGGGCACTATGGTGTTGAACGCTGAGCTGCAGTCAATGAACAGCATTCTCACATAGGTGTTCCTTTTGTCCAGGTGGGAAAGGGCAGTGTGGAGTGCTATTGAGATTGCGTCATCTGTGGATCTGTTGGGGCGGTATGTGAATTGGAGTGAGTCTAGGTTTTTCAGGATGATGATGATGTTGATGTGAGCCATGATCAGCCTTTCAAATCACTTACTGGCTACCGACGTGAGTGTTACGGAGCGGTAGACTTTTAGGCAGGTTACCTTCACTTTCGGGGGCACATACTAATATAGCCTGCTTGAAACATGTAGGCATTACAGACTCGGTCAGGGAGAGGTTGAAAAATGTCAGTGAAGATACTTGCCAGTTGGTCCATGCATGCTCTGCGTAAACGTCCTGGTAATCCGTCTGGCCCCACGGCCTTCTGAATGTTGACCTCTTTAAAGATCTTGCTCTCATCGGCTACGGAGAGCATGATCACACAGTCGTCTGGAACACCTGGTGCTCTCATGTATGCCTCAGTGTTGCTTGCCTCGAAGCAAGCATTAACGGCATTTAGCCCATCTGGTAGAACTGTCTGGGTTTCCCTTTGTAGTCCGTAATAGTTTCCAAGCCCTGCCACGTCCGACGAGCGTCAGAGCCGGTGTAGTTGGATTAATTCTTAGTCCTGTATTGCCGCTTTGCCTGTTTGATGGTTCGTCTGAGGGCATAGCGGAATTTCTTATAAGCGTCCAGATTAATGTACTGCTGCTTGAAAGTGGCAGCTCTAGCCTTAAACTCGGTGCGGATGTTGCCTGTAATCCATGGCTTCTGATTAGTATATGTACGTACAGTCACTGTGGGGACGATGTCGTTGATGCACTTATTGATGAAGCCGGTGACTGAGGTGGTATTTAAAAAAATAATAAAGTCAGTTAAGAATAAATTCTTATTTACAATGATGGCCTAGGAACAGTTGGGGGCAGAACTACAGCTTTTTACCTTGTCAGCTCGGGGACTCGATCTAGCAACCTTTTGGTTACTGGCCCAACGCTCTAACCACTAGGCTACCTACCACCCCTGTATACCTATATACTCCTCAATGGAATTGGATGAATCCCGAAACATATTCCAGTCTGTGCTAGCAAAACAGTCCTGTAGCGTCATCTGACCACCTCCGTATTGAGCCAGTCACTGGTACTTCCTGCATTCGTTTTGCTTGTAAACAGGATTGAGAAGGATAGAATTATGGTTAGATTTTCCAAATGGAGGGCGAGGGAGAGCTTTGTACGCATCTCTGTGTATAGAGTAAAGGTGGTGTAGAGTTTTTTCCTCTGGTTGCACATGTGACGGATTTAAGTTTGCCTGCATTAAAGTCCCCGGCCAATAGGATCGCCACTTCTGGAGGAGCATTTTCTTGTTTGCTTATGGCCTTATACAGCTTGTTGAGTGCGGTCTTAGTGCCAGTGTTGGTTTGTGGTGGTAAATAGACGGCTACGAAAAATATAGATGAAAACTCTCTTGGTAGATACTGTGGTCTACAGCTGTCACGCCCTGACCTTAGAGATGTCACGTCCTGGCCAGTATATAAGGTTAATTGTTTTGTAGTTTGGTCAGGGCGTGGCAGGGGGTATTTGTTTTATGTGGTTCGGGGTGGTGTGTTTGTGTAAAGGGTGTTTGATTTAGTATTTCCGGGTTTTGGTTTATGTTTAGTTAATTCTATGGTTAGTCTAGGTTGTGTGTTTCTATGTTTGGTTGATTGGGGTTGGGACTCTCAGTTGAAGGCAGGTGTTGTCTATCTGCCTTTGATTGAGAGTCCCATATATTAGGGTGTGTTTGTATGTGTGATTTGTGGGTGATTATTCTGTGTATAGCCTTGTGCCTTACCAGACTGTTTATTTGTCGAGTGTTCGTTTTTTGTGTTTTGTTATTTTGTATGTTCATTTTTGAGATTAATTAAAAATCAAGATGAGCATTCACGTACCTGCTGCGTCTTGGTCCATTTTTACAGAAGACAATTGTGACAGAATCACCCACCACCAAAGGACCAAGCAGCAGAGGAAGGAGCAGACGGAGTTCGAGTTGGACTGGCGGGAGAAGTGGACTTGGGAGGAAGTTCTGGACGGGGCCGGACCCTGGCATCAGGCTGGGGATTATCGACGCCCGCAGGGGGAAATTGAGGCAGCCAAGGCAGAGAGGCGGTGGTACGAGGCCAAGTACGCGCTGAAGGAGAAGCACGAGAGGCACCCCCAAGAAAATTTTGGGGGGGGGCACACGGGTAGTTTGGCTAGGCGTAAGAAGAGCCGGAAGCCAGCTACTCGTGGTTATATGGAGGAGCGTATGGGGTGGAGAGCGCTATGTTTCGCTGAGGAGCGCACGATCTCACCCATACGCACGCACAGTCCGGTGCGCATTATTCCAGCCCCTCGCAGGTGCCGTGCTAGAGCGGGCATCCAGCCTGGTAGGAGGATGCCTGCGCAGCGCATCTGGTCGCCGGTACGCCTCTGAGGACCAGGCTACCCAACTCCCGCTCTACGCACGGCTACCATCAGGCCCCTGCACAGCCCAGTCTGCCCTGTACGAGCACCCCGCTCGTACAGGGCTACTAGTTCCATCCAGCCAAGGCGGGTTGTGCAGGAGGTAAGATCTAGACCGGCTGTGCGCCTCCATAGCCCTGGGTTTCCAGCTCCTGTCTCTCGTGCGGACCCGGAAGTGCGTCAACCCAGTCCGACTCGTCCTGTTCCCGCTCCCCGCACTAGCCTGGAGGTGCGTGTACATAATCTGGTAAGCCCAGTACCAGCACCACGCACCAGGCTACAAGTGCGTCAACCCAGCCTCGCCAGTCAACAGTCTTCATCAGAGCTGCCCGCCAGTCAACAGTCATCGTCAGAGCTGCCCGCCAGTCAACAGTCATCGTCAGAGCTGCCCGCCAGTCAACAGTCATCGACAGAGCTGCCCGCCAGTCAACAGTCATCGACAGAGCTGCCCGCCAGTCAACAGTCATCGTCAGAGCTGCCCGCCAGTCAACAGTCATCGTCAGAGCTGCCCGCCAGTCAACAGTCATCGTCAGAGCTGCCCGCCAGTCAACAGTCATCGTCAGAGCTGCCCGCCAGTCAACAGTCATCGTCAGAGCTGCCCGCCAGTCAACAGTCATCGTCAGAGCTGCCCGCCAGTCAACAGTCATCGTCAGAGCTGCCCGCCAGTCAACAGTCATCGTCAGAGCTGCCCGCCAGTCAACAGTCGTCAGAGCTGCCCGCCAGTCAACAGTCGCCAGAGTGGCCAGACTGCGCTGAACTGCCGGAGTGGCCAGACTGCGCTGAACTGCCGGAGTGGCCAGACTGCCCTGAACTGCCGGAGTGGCCAGACTGCCCTGAACTGCCGGAGTGGCCAGACTGCCCTGAACTGCCGGAGTGGCCAGACTGCCCTGAACTGCCGGAGTGGCCAGACTGCCCAGACTGTCCCGAATTGCCAGACTGCCCAGACTGTCCCGAATTGCCAGACTGCCCAGACTGTCCCGAATTGCCAGACTGCCCAGACTGTCCCGAATTGCCAGACTGCCCAGACTGTCCCGAATTGCCAGACTGCCCAGACTGTCCCGAATTGCCAGACTGCCCAGACTGTCCCGAATTGCCAGACTGCCCAGACTGTCCCGAATTGCCAGACTGCCCAGACTGTCCCGAATTGCCAGACTGCCCCGACTGCCCCCCGGCGATGCCAGACTGGCCCGACTGCCCCTCGGCGATGCCAGAGTGGCCCGACAGCCTGGAACGGCCGGAACCAGAGCCACCTCCAGAAATAGGTGGGTTGGGGAGGGGGGGGTGTCGCACAGTGCCGTCGTTGACGGCAGCCACCCTCCCTTCCCTCCCTTTAGAAAAGGGGACTTTTTGTTGGTGTTGCTTGGGGTTATTTTTTAAGGTGCTTCTGGGGTAGCACCTTTAAGGGGGGGGTACTGTCACGTCCTGGCCAGTATATAAGGTTAATTGTTTTGTAGTTTGGTCAGGGCGTGGCAGGGGGTATTTGTTTTATGTGGTTCGGGGTGGTGTGTTTGTGTAAAGGGTGTTTGATTTAGTATTTCCGGGTTTTGGTTTATGTTTAGTTAATTCTATGGTTAGTCTAGGTTGTGTGTTTCTATATTTGGTTGATTGGGGTTGGGACTCTCAGTTGAAGGCAGGTGTTGTCTATCTGCCTTTGATTGAGAGTCCCATATATTAGGGTGTGTTTGTATGTGTGATTTGTGGGTGATTATTCTGTGTATAGCCTTGTGCCTTACCAGACTGTTTATTTGTCGAGTGTTCGTTTTTTGTGTTTTGTTATTTTGTATGTTCATTTTTGAGATTAATTAAAAATCAAGATGAGCATTCACGTACCTGCTGCGTCTTGGTCCATTTTTACAGAAGACAATTGTGACAAGAGAGAGGTTTTATTCCTCTATTTGTTAGGTCAGGGTGTGATGTGGGGTGGGCATTCTATGTTGTATATTTCTTTGTTTTGACCGAGTAGGGTTCCCAATCAGAGGCAGCTGTCTATCGTTGTCTCTGATTGGGAATCATACTTAGGCAGCCTTTTCCCACCTGTGTTTTGTGGGTAGTTATTTTCTGTTTAGCAATCTGTGCCTGACGGAACTGTTCGCTTTCGTTTAATTATTTTTTTTTATTATTATTTCTTGTTTGAGTGTTTCTTGGTAATAAATATCATGAACACTTACCACGCTGCGTTTTGGTCCACTTCTTCTTCAACTACAAACGACGGCCGTTACAGAACTACTCACCACCAAAGGACCAAGCAGTGTGGTCAGGATGAATGGACCTGGGAGGAAATCCTAGACGGGAAAGGACCCTGGAGACAGGACGGGGAGTATCGGCGTCCAAAGGAGGAAATAGAGGCAGCAGAACGGTGACGCTATGAGGAACTAGCACGGCAACAACGGAAGCCCAAGAGGCAGCTCCAAAAAAAACAATTGGGGGGGGGGGGCACACGGGGAGATTGGCGGAGTCAGGGTTGAGACCTGAGCAAACTCCCCATGCTTACCGTGGGGAGCATGTGACCAGTCAGGCACCGTGTTATGCTGTGATGCGTACTATATCTCCAGTGCGCATTCATAGCCTGGTGCGCTCTGTGCCTGCACTCCGCATTTGCCGTGCTAGAGTGGGCATTCAGCCAGGACGGATTGTGCTGGCTCAGAGCTCCTGGTCTCCAGTACGCCTCTTCGGTCCAGGATATTCTGCGCCAGCTCTACGCACTGCGTCGCCAGTACGCCTTCACAGCCCAGTTCATCCTGTGCCAGCGCCCCGCACTTGCCGGGCTAAAGTGAGCATCCAGCCAGGACGGGTTGTGCCAGCCATATGCTCCAGACCTCCAGTGCGCCTCCACGGCCCAGTATATCCTGCACCAGCTCTATGCACTGTGTCGCCAGTGTGCCTTCACAGCCCAGTTCGTCCTGTGCCAGCGCCCCGCACTTGCCGGGCTAAAGTAAGCATCCAGCCAGGGCGGGTGGTGCCAGCCCTACGCTCCAGGACTCCAGTGCGCCTCCGCGGCCCAGTATATCCTGTGCTAGCTCCACGCACCCGGTCTCCAGTGCGTCTCCCGAGTCCGGTGAGACCTGTTCCGGCTCCATGTACGAAGCCTCCAGTGATGATCCATGGTACGAAGCCTCCAGTGATAATCCATGGCCCGGAGCCTGTAGTGATGATCCATGGCACGAAGCCTCCAATGATGATCCATGGCCCAGAGCCTGTAGTGATGATCCATGGCCCGAAGCCTCCAGTGATGATCCATGGCACGAAGCCTCCAGTGATGAACCATGCCGCGGAGCCTGTAGTGATGATCCATGGCACGGAGCCTGCGGCGACGGTCCCCGGTCCGGAGCCTGCAGCAACGGTTCCCAGTCAAGAGCCTGCAGCGACGGTTCCCAGTCAAGAGCCTGCAGCGACGGTTCCCAGTCAAGAGCCTGCAGCGACGGTTCCCAGTCAAGAGCCTGCAGCGACGGTTCCCAGTCAGGAGCCTCCAGCGACGGTCCCCAGTCCAGAGTCTCCTGCGACGGTCCCCTGTCCAGAGTCTCCAGCGGCGGTCTGCGGTCCAGAGTCTCCAGCGGCGGTCTGCGGTCCGGAGTCTCCAGCGGCGATCTGCGGTCCGGAGTCTCTAGCGGCGGTCGGCGGTCCAGAACCTCCAGTGGGGGTTCCCAGTTCAGAGCCTCCGGCGATGATCCACGGTCCTGTTCCTCCGGCGACGATCCATGGTCTGGTTACACAAAAGCGGAGGGATCAGCAAGCGGAGCGGGGGCTACGCCCCGAACCGGAGCCACCACCAAGGGTAGATGCCCACCCGGACCCTCCCCTGTAGGTTCAGGTTTGCGGCCGGGAGTTCGCACCTTTGGGGGGGGGGGGGTACTGTCACGCCCTGACCTTAGAGAGACGTTTTATTCCTCTATTTGTTAGGTCAGGGTGTGATGTGGGGTGGGCATACTATGTTGTATATTTCTTTGTTTTGACCGAGTAGGGTTCCCAATCAGAGGCAGCTGTCTATCATTGTCTCTGATTGGGAATCATACTTAGGCAGCCTTTTCCCACCTGTGTTTTGTGAGTAGTTATTTTCTGTTTAGCATTCTGTGCCTGACGGAACTGTTCGCTTTCATTTTGTTGTTTTTTTGGTTATTTCTTGTTTGAGTGTTTCTTGGTAATAAATATCATGAACACTTACCACGCTGCGTTTTGGTCCACTTCTTCTTCAACTACAATCGACGGCCGTTACAACAGCTTATCATGAGGTACTCCACCTCAGGGGAGCAATACCTTGAGACTACCTTAATCGCGCACCTGCCGTTATTGACAAATAGACACACACCCCCGCCCCTCATCTTACCAGACGTGGCTGTTCTGTCCTACCGATGCACGGAAAACCCAGCCAACTGTATATTATCCGTGTCGTCGTTCAGCCACGACTCAGTGAAACATAAGATATTACAGTTTTAATGTCCTATTGTCAATTTGTAAGTCGCTCTGGATAAGAGCGTCTGCTAAATGACTTAAATGTAAATGTAAATTGTTGGGATAGTCTCACCCTGTTCTTCGCCCTCTGTATTTCCTTTTCTTCATGCGAATGACAGGGATTTTGGCCTTCTCTGGGAGCAACATTATATCCTTTGCGTCCGACTCATTAAAGAAAAAATCTTTGTCCAGTTCGCGGTAAGTAATTGCTGTTTTGATATGCAGGAGCTCTTTTCGGTCATAAGAGATGGTAGCATCAACAATATGTACAAAAAACGTTACAAACAATGCGAAACACACAAAAACAATTGGTTAGGAGCCGTAAAACAGCAGCCATCTGCTCTGGCACCATTCTATATACCCCCAAAAAATATTTAAGTAGTACTTCAAAGTGTTTTTACTTAAGTAATTTACACCACTGTGAATCTGTGACATTGTACCAATGTGATCAAGTTGTTTGTAACTTTGCTCCACGAGATTGTGTTAGCCCACTGAGCTAAAGCCTTTACTCGAGGCACCAACGCATCTTTTCAGGTCTCAGTGTAGTTCACTGCCCAACCGCCATTACACTTAAATGACTGGGTGTGAGCTCCAAATTGGTAGTTTGCACAGATGTATGAAAAGCTTAGGTGTTGTTATGATCTGATAGACTTTAAATAGGCCTATTTTCCATATTTAACCAACAATGATAACAAAATATTATCTTGAGTTTTCTTAATGCTGTTATTAGCATAAAATAATAACTAATAGTTATTATTACAAATCAATATCACTGTCTGAAACAGAGAAATATAATTGTTTTAAATGTATTTAATTTTCTCACAAGTGATATGTTGTTTTGTTATTAGGCTACTAAAACTCTGCTCTCTCTCTCTGACTCGTTGACTCAATTCCTAAGACCTGCCTCATTAAGAGGGCAAGGGGGCTATTGTAGACAGTCAAATACAAATAAAAGAATGATGAAAAGAAAGGAACGATTTTGTTAACAGCTGCGGCCAAGGCAAGGATTGGTCCAAGTTCTTGATGTGGGGGTAAATAATTAATAATATTTTAACACCAATAATTTAAGTGTATCTTGTAAATAAAATACCTTGTATTATTTACAATGTTAATGTTGATTTTAATATTGATGTTATTCCCATAAAGGGTTTTCATATTTTAACTAATATGTTCACCCTTTTTCATAATGGTACAGTCCAACAACAGTTGGCCCCAAAAAGAGTAGGCGACGCTATAAAGACTAGGCGATGCTCAAAAGTTAGTTAGAAAGCAAGCTTGCCGGGATAAATACGCACTTAAACATGGAGCAAACCGAAGTGATGAAACCAGAAACTCTTGATGAGCTGATCAAAGTTTTGCATAAAATCTTTGAAAGTGACAATATCAATGTGGAGGAGGTGCAAAATATAATGGAAGCATATGACAGCAATCCACAGGAATGGATGAAATTTGCAAAATTCGACCAGTTCAGGTAAAAAAATAAACGAATAAATAGGCCTATGTTTATTATTTTGAAAAGTATATTTATGGCTCCTGTATTGTCGAGATTGAGTAGGCCTGTTTAATTTAAAAGTTATCCTATGGCCTGATGATAAAAGTACTATTTTTTTTTTTTTAATCGGTACAAAAAACATCACTAATTAGGCTATATGCAGTTACCACCTTATCGTGAAATCCTGCAACTAATAGTATTACAATGAATTGCAAAAACTCCAGTTATTACCTTGAAATTGGTGGGGTGCTGGTGCAAACTTTAACTTCAAAGGTGTAGCACAAGTGATCAGCAGGCAAAATCCCTAAACATATTCAACGCATGACAAAGGCTTCTTCTCAGGGGATTTAACGGGAATTATATTTACATTTTATTTAACCTTTTATTTAGCTTAATGTGATGTCTCATAATATATTTGCAATTATTGATTGTGTTATATATTGTTAATATAGCCTACATGTTGCATTTTATCTGCAAAACTCATTTGAATAGGCTACTAAAAAGCATAATTATATTAAACTTTTGCCATGTAAAAAGGTGTAAGCAATAGATTTAATATTTGTTAATTATAGCCTAGCATCCGTGCTCTCACTTTAAAACGTTCAAAAAATTACATTCGAAGATGTTTAGAATTGAAGGAGACTTTCAAAATGAGTTTCATTGTGTGCTTCAACAAAAGAAAACGCTCTATCCACAGTTTTCCCGGCTTGCACCATAAACTGGGGGTTGTTTTGGTTCTTGTAGGAGTAAATCGAGGGTGGGAACCCCTCCGCCAATCAGAATTTAGAGACAGATTCCTTTTGCGTTTGCGGTATGGTCACACAATCAGGGTTGCAGCTGCCACAAAAACACGATTTTCTATGCGCTCAAAAACGTGACTGGTGTACCCATCGACTTTCGTGCAAACGAGGGAACAACATGTCTGTAATGGTTCGAATTACTTTATAGACGTAATGCACGTGTTACTTACAGCATATGCGCTATTAAATATAATTTATGATTAGAGACATGAACTGGGCCATATGAGGTTCTATATCATCTGATATTAATACTCCTTTTTCAGTACTCCTAATACATGTTTATAGGTCAGTCACTTATTAAGAATTTGAGAGTAGCATTTGTAGGTCTTTGGACAGAACTGTGGAAATTATTGGATAAAACAGTGTGGAGCTAAAACATAATTTTTAAGTTTTCTGAATGAGTCACACCACTGAGAACAAAATACATTGCAATCCATCTTCTTGCACTAACTGTAACTGTAATGACTGTAGACTCAAGATAATTATGCCCCAACTGACTGTGCAAACTAATGAGCTTTGCATTCAAGAATGTGAATGTCACTACTTGGCATTAGCATTTGTGCCAGATGTTTTTCATGTACAGTATTGGGGTAATCAGAAATCAGTTTGTGGCTATAGCATATGATTCAGTTTCCTAAATTTCAGTGAACAAAGGCAGTGGATGTCCTACCTTTGTTCTAGTCAAAATCATGAGTTGACACACACCCAAAAATGTTGGAGTGGTAGTCATTTAAAAGACAGTCGCACACCCTATATATGCCCCCAATAATTTAATGGGTAAGCACTACCTTTGTTCTAACCCACACTTCTGTTTGTGTTTTATATTTGTGTTCCAGGTACACAAGGAACCTGGTGGATGAAGGGAATGGAAAGTTCAACCTCATGATACTCTGTTGGGGAGAGGGTCACGGCAGGTAAGACATTTTTTTGAAAACAATGATGCAAGTTATTTGATCTGAGGCAATGAAATCCCTCTACTTCAGAATTAATGTGGTAATTAAGGTGCTATGTCTGTAACAGTGTATATATTGGCATTGTCATAAATATTGACAGAACCAGTGTTATTACAATATGACTTGTCAGATAGAACAGCAGTATAGGTCTAGTGAAATGAAGAAACAGGCTCCAGGTAGAAAGTGTATGGAGATAACAAAGTCCAATGTTCTTGTGAAAGTCAACGTTATGCAAGTTTCATAAAGATAAATACATTTTTGGTAACCATATAATAAATTGCCCTTTTGAAACTTAACAGATATGAACAATTGGTCACGTTGCTTTAGGCACAGAGAAAGGAACACTATATTGGATTGTAGCTAATATAGTTTGAGGAGTTAAGTTATACTTTTTGTCAGTAGATGTGTAATATCCAACACAAAAGGCAGAGTTTCCCTTTAAACAGGACTTGTATTTTAGAACTAATGGTGGTGTACATGCATGTAACCACATGTTTGATTGCTGAGCCCCACATAACACTGTTCTGGCACATTCTAAGACTGTCTGTTTTCCACCACTTGCAGCAGTATCCATGACCACACAGACTCCCACTGTTTCATGAAGTTGCTGCAAGGCCAGCTGAAGGAGACGCTTTTTGAATGGCCCGATAAAAAAACATGCAACATGGTTCAGAAATCTCAGAGAATCCTGCAAACAAACCAGTGTGCCTACATCAATGGTAAGACAGTTTAGTATTTCTTCAACATTGTGTGTCAGACAACATGAGGAGGCATTTGTTCATATGATTTACATACATAATATCGTCACGGTCTGATGAAAATGTCGTAATGCAATTTCTCATTCTTTTTTTATTTATTGAACGCAGCAACTTCCCTCAATGTACTCTGAACATATCATGATTCTAGGACCAAGAACATTTATAAAAATAGCTTCTAAAGTTTCATAATTGTATGTTCGTTAATAGGAAAATATGGTAAAGTTTTCATCAGACAGCGACGATATGCATGTATATCTTTATATACATTCACTTACTGAATATCTTCACTTTCATTTATTTGATTGACTGAAATCTGGTTGTATATGTTAAAAAAGGATGGTACGTATTATACAAATTCTTAATGTATACTCTGGGACTCTGTGCTTTGTTTGGGTCTATGTGCTGTGCTTGGTGTGAAATTACCATAAGCGGAACTTACAGCTATGTGATACATGAATGTAGAGGTCGACCGATTATGATTCTCTACCACCGATACCAATACCGATTAATCAGCCAATTTTTATGTATATATATATATATATATATTTTGTAATAATGACAATTACAACAATACTGAAAGAACAATGATGTCAGGTGTGTGCGTACTGGTAGCGAAGTCAGGTACAGAAGAGCAGCGATTTGTAAACAGGCGCACACGTTATTGAGGCAAAAGTGCAAAACGCGCAAAACAGTCACAAGAATTATGTTTAACAATAAACATCTTCCTGAAATGCCATGGAAGAAACAAACCAGTCTGGCGCGTCAACAACAAGCACGTAACACAAACAATCCTACACAAAGATATGATGGGGAACAGAGGAATAAATACATGTATATTGATTGGGGAATGAAAACCAGGTGTGCAGGGAACAAGACAAAACAAATGGATACATGATAAATGGAGCGGCGATGGCTAGAAAGCCGGTGACGTCGACCGCCGAACGCCGCCCGAACAAGGAGAGGAGCCGAATTCGGCGGAAGTCGTAACGGTACCCCCCCTCCCTGACGCGCGGCTCAAGCGGTGCGTCGACAGACCGAGGCCCCTGAGGCTCCGGCCTCGGGGACGACCCGAGGGCGAGGCGCAGGGCTATCCGGCCGGCGATTGTGGAACTCACGCAGCAGTTCAGGGTCCAATACATCAGCCACCGGAACCCAGCACCTCTCCTCCGGACCATACCCCTCCCACTCCACGAGGTACTGAAGGCCCCTCGCCCGACGCCTCGAGTCCAGGATGGAACAGACAGAGTACGCTGGGGCCCCCTCGATGTCCAGAGGGGGCGGAGGAACCTCCCATACCTCAGACTCCTGGAGCGGACCAGCCACCACCGGCCTGAGGAGAGACACATGGAATGAGGGGTTAATATGGTAATCGGGGGGAAGCTATAACCTGTAACATACCTTGTTCACTCTTCTCAGGACTTTGAATGGCCCCACAAACTGCGGACCCAGCTTCCCGGCAGGCGGAGGGGCAGGTTTCGGGTCGAGAGCCAGGTGCGAACACCGGGGACTCACTGCGGTGACGGTCCGCGCTGGTCTTTTGGCACAGCGCGGCCTGCTGGAGGTGACCATGGGTGGCCTCCCAGGTCTCCTCCGCGCGTCTGAACCAATCGTCCACCGCAGGAGCCTCGGTCTGACTCTGATGCCATGATGCCAGAACCGGCTGGTACCCCAATACACACTGAAAGGGGGAGAGGTTAGTGGAGGAGTGGCGGAGCGAGTTTTGCGCCATCTCTGCCCAGGGCACGAACGCCGCCCACTCCCACGGCCGTTCCTGGCAATAGGACCGCAGTAACCTGCCCACATCCTGGTTCACTCTCTCCACCTGCCCGTTACTCTTGGGGTGGAAACCCGAGGTGAGGCTGATCGAGACCCCCAAACGTTCCATGAACGCCCTCCAGACTCTCGAAGTGAACTGGGGACCTCGATGAGACACTATATCCTCAGGCACCCCGTAGTGCCGGAAGACGTGTGTAAACAGGGCTTCCGCAGTTTGTAGGGCCGTAGGGAGACCGGGCAGAGGGAGGAGACGACAGGACTTAGAGAAACGATCCGCAACGACCAGGATTGTGGTGTTTCCCTGTGAGGGAGGAAGATCCATTAGAAAATCCACCGAGAGGTGTGACCAAGGCCGTTGTGGAACGGGTAAGGGATGTAGCTTTCCTCTGGGCAGATGTCTAGGAGCCTTACACTGGGCACACACCGAGCAGAAGGAAACATAAACCCTCACGTCCCGAGCCAAGGTGGGCCACCAGTACTTCCCAGACAGACAGCGACCGACCCCCGGATGACCCGAGGAGGGTGATGTGTGGGCCCAATAGATCAACTGGTCATGGACAGCAGACGAAACGTACTGACGCCTGACGGGACACTGGAGTGGAGCGGGCTCTGTACGCAATGCCTGCTTAATGTCCGCGTCCAGCTCCCACACAACCAGCGCTACCAGGCAGGAGGCCGGGAGAATGGGAGTCTGATCCATGGGCCGCTCCTCTGTGTCATACAGCCGAGAGAGTGTGTCTGCCTTCACATTCTGGGAACCTGGTCTGTAGGACAGGGTAAACACAAAATGGGTAAAGAACATGGCCCACCTTGCCTGACGAGGATTCAGTCTCCTAGATGCCCGGATGTACTCCAGGTTGCGGTGGTCAGTCCAGATGAGGAAAGGGTGTTTAGCCCCCTCAAGCCAATGTCTCCATGCCTTCAAAGCCTAAACCATAGCCAGCAGCTCCCAGTCCCCCACATCATAGTTCTGCACTGCCAGGCTGAGCTTCTTCGAGAAGAAAGCACAGGGGCGGAGCTTCGGTGGCGTGCCCGGGCGCTGAGAGAGAGCACGGCTCCCATCCCAGCCTCGGACGCGTCCACCTCCACTATGAATGCCAAAGAGGGATCCAGATGGGCCAGCACGGGACCGGAGGTAAACAGAGCTCTTAGGTGCCCAAAAGCCCTGTCCGCCTCAACCGACCACTGCAGACGTACAGGACCCCCCTTCAGCAGTGAGGTAATGGGAGCAGCCACCTGGCCAAAACCCCGGATAAATCTCTGGTTGTAATTGGCAAACCCTAAAAATCGCTGCACCTCCTTTACCGTGGTGGGAGTCGGCCAATTACGCACGGCTGCTATGTGGTCACTCTCCATCTCCACCCCTGATGTAGAAATGTGATACCCTAGGAAGGAGACTGCCTGCTGAAAGAACAGGCATTTCTCAGCCTTCACGTACAGGTCATGCTCCAACAGTCGTCCAAGTACCTTGCGCACCAAGGACACATGCTCGGCGCATGTAGCGGAGTATATCAGAATGTCATCGATATACACCACTACACCCTGCCCATGCAGGTCCCTGAAAATCTTGTCTACGAAGGATTGGAAGACTGATGGAGCATTCATCAACCCGTACGGCATGACGAGGTACTCATAATGCCCTGAGGTGGTACTAAACACCGTCTTCCACTCGTCTCCCTCCCGGATTCGCACCAGATTGTACGCACTCCTGAGATCCAGTTTAGTGAAGAACTGTACCCCGTGCATTGACTCAATCGCCGTGGCAATAAGAGGTAGCGGGTAACTGTACCTCACCGTGATTTGATTGAGACCTCTATAGTCAATGCATGGGCGCAGACCTCCATCCTTCTTCTTCACAAAAAAGAAACTCGAGGAGGCGGGTGAAGTGGAGGACCGAATGTACCCCTGACGCAGGGATTTGGAGACATATGTCTCCATAGCCACTGTCTCCGCTTGTGACAGGGGATACTCGTGACTCCTGGGAAGTGCAGCATCTATCAGGAGATTTATCGCACAATCCCCCCGTCGATGGGGTGATAATTGAGTCGCCTTCTTTTTACAGAAGGCGAGAGCCAAATCGGCATATTCTGGGGGAATGCGCACGGTGGAGACCTGGTCTGGACTTTCCACCGTGGTAGCACCAACGGAAACCCCTACACACCTCCCCGAGCACTCTCACGACTACCCCGTGAGAGCCCTCTGTTGCCAGGAAATGGTGGGGTTATGACGAGCTAACCAGGGAAGGCCTAGTACCACGGGAAACGCAGGAGAGTCAATGAGAAAGAGACTGATTCTCTCCTCGTGACCCCCCTGCGTCTCCATGGCCAGGGAGATGGTGGCTTCCCTGGTTAGCCCGGAGCCTAATGGTCGACTATCCAGAGCGTGAACCGGGAACGGTCTATCCACAGGAATAATGGGGATCCCTAAACTAAGAGCTAACACTCTGTCGATAAAATTCCAAGCTGCGCCTGAATCGACAAGCGCCTTATACTGGGAATGCGGGGAGAACTCAGGGAAACAAACAGGTACAAACAGGTGGACAACAGAGGATTCTGGATGAGAGTGGTGCAGACTCACCTGGGGTGACGCCAGAGTGCCCTGCCTGCTGCCTCGACTCCCAGAGGGACCAACCCGGCACCGACCGGCAGTGTGCCCTCTGCGGCCACAGATGGTGCACGTGAAGGCCCCTCCTCCAGCCTCCCTACGCGCAGCCCCTCCCAACTCCATGGGCATGGGAGCGGGAGTGCTGGGAGATGGAACCGACAGAGCCCCCTCAGGACGTCCACGGATGACCAGCAGGTTATCCAACCGGATGGACAGATCCACCAGTTGGTCAAAGGTGATGGTGGCATCCCTGCAGGCCAACTCCCGTTGGATGTCCTCACGTAGGCTGCATCGATAGTGGTCAATGAGGGCCCTGTCGTTCCATCCTGCTCCGGCGGCCAAGGTCTGGAACTCCAGCGCGAAATCCTGTGCGCTCCCCTGCCTCAAATGGAAGAGTCGTTCCCCCGTCGCTCTACCTTCGGGCGGATGGTCAAAGACGGCCCGGAAGCGGCGGGTGAACTCCTCGAAGTGGTCCAATGCCGCGTCTTCTTCTCCCAACACGGCATTTGCCCACTCCAGAGCTCTCCCTGAGAGGCATGAGACGAGGGCGGATACTCTCTCCCTTCCTGAGGGAGCTGGGTGAACAGTGGCCAGGTATAGGTCCAGTTGTAAAAGGAACCCCTGGCACTGTGCGGCCGTCCCATCCTACTCCCTGGGAAGGGAGAGATGCATCCCACTGGAGCTGGATCCGGATGGGACGGGTAGAGGTAACCCCGGTTGCGCTGGTCGAGGCGCTGGAGAGACTTCCTGTCTCTCCCAGCGGTCCATAGACTGGACAACGCGATCCATCATGGCACCGAGATGATGTAGCATTGCCGCGTGTTCCTGGACGCGTTCCTCGACTCCTCTGACCGGGGTACCTGCTCCTGCTGACTCCATGGTGGTTGTAGGCTTCTGTCAGGGGTGTGCGTACTGGTAGCGAAGTCAGGTACAGGAGAGCAGAGATTTGTGAACAGGCGCACACGTTATTGAGACAAAAGTGCAAAATGCGCAAAACAGTCACAAGAATTATGTTTAACAATAAACATCTTCGTGAAATACCATGGAAGAAAACAAACCAGTCTGGCCTCGTCACATAACACAAACAATCCTACACAAAGACATGATGGGGAACAGAGGAATAAATACATGTATATTGATTGGGGAATGAAAACCAGGTGTGCAGGGAACAAGACAAAACAAATGGATAAATGAGAAATGGAGCGGTGATGGCTAGACAGCCGGTGACGTCGAACGCCGCCCGAACAAGGAGAGGAGACAACTTCGGCGGAAATCGTGACAAATGAACATTTGTATTTTTATTTAATATAATACATAAATAACATCTATTTAGTCTCAAATGAAACATGCTCAATTTGGTTTAAATAATGCAAAAACACAGTGTTGAAGAAGAAAGTAAATGTGAAATATGTGCCATGTAAAAAAGCTAATTTTTAAGTTCCTTGCTGGTGGTTCAATATTCCCAGTTCTTCAATATTCCCAGATAAGAAGTTTTAGGTTGTAGTTATTATAGGAATTATGACGCGTCGACTATTTCTCTCTATGCCATTTGTATTTCATATAACGTTGACTATTGGATGTTCTAATAGGCACTTTAGTATTGCCAGCCTAATCTCAGGAGTTGATAGGCTTGAAGTCATAAACAGCGCTGTGCTTCAAGCATTGCTAAGAGCTGCTGGCAAACGTTGAATGAATGCTTATGAGCCTGCTGCTGCCTACCACCGCTCAGACAGACTGCTCTATCAGGATAAGAGCGTCTGCTAAATGACTTAAATGTACATGTAAATCAGACTTAATTATAATATAATAAACACAGAAATATGAGCCTTTGGTCATTAAATTAGTCTAAATATTGCTGTTACATTGCACAACCTTCAGTGTTATGTCATAATTATGTCAAATTCTGGCAAATTAGTTCGCAACGTGCCAGGCGGCCCAAACTGTTGCATATACCCTGACTCTGCGTGCAATGATCGCAAGAGAAGTGACACAATTTGCCTAGTTAATACTGCCTGCTAATATTAATTAATTTTAACTAAATATGCAGGTTTAAAAAAATATACTTCTGTGTATTGATTTTAATAAAGGCATTGATCGTGCAACGATTGTGCTTTTTTCGCGAATGCGCTTTTGTTAGATCGTCACCGGTTTGGCGAAGTAGGCTGTGATTCGATGATAAATTAACAGGCACCGCATTGATTATATGCAATGCAGGACAAGCTAGTTAAGCTAGTAATATCATCAACCATATGTAGTTAACTAGTGACTATTTGAAGATTGATTGTTTTTTATAAGATAAGTTTAATGCTAGCTAGCAACTTACCTTGGCTCCTTGCTGCACTCTCGTAACAGGTGGTCAGCCTGCCACACAGTTTTCTCGTGGAATGCAATGTAATCGGCCATAATTGGCATCCAAAAATGCTGATTACCGATTGTTATGAAAACTTCAAAATCGGCCCTAATTAATCATCCCACGCCGATTAATCGGTCGACCTCTACGTGAATGTTTCACATTCTGGTTCCATATCGTGTAAATGTTTGATGTTTATCTCTTTTAGATTCCTTTGGGCTGCACAGAGTAGAGAACGCCAGTCACACAGAATGTTCGGCCAGTTTGCACCTGTACAGTCCCCCCTTCAATACCTGCCAGACCTTTGACCAGCGGACTGGACACAAGAACACTGTCAAGATGACGTTCTGGAGCAAATTTGGAGAGAGGACTCCATTTGTAAGACTTCTTTCAGAAATTGACCAAACACAGAACCATAGATGTATAGCTTATCATAGCCATATCATTACCTGCTCTTCTAACTGCAAAATTATCTTATTAAGTGTTAACACCCTAGATATTATCTCCAATCACTGAGGTAAAGTTGTACAACTTTCTTTTACCTAAGCGGATAAGTGCATCACCCAAGCCACAGGAGAGTGATGCAATTTGTGAACATATTGGTGAAAGGTGCCATAAATTTGTTTATATTATTCAAGTGGCTTGCTGTTGAAAGTTTACAGAGTACCGTCAGGCATTATATTTCATTCGATTGTCCCAGAACTTTATTGAAACAATGGGACACCTGTTGTTGTCCCATGAATGACGCATGGATGTCTGAAAAAAAGTCCTTTAAATGGCTGGCAGCTTATCTTAGGTAGTTAAGATGGAATTACAAAAACAACATACTTTGAAAGCTGTAAAAACCTGATGGTGTGTGGACCTTCATTAACTAACAGCATTGTTGTAAAAAGTATTGTTCAACTTGTTGTAAAAGTTAATGTTTGGTGACTATAGGATAATGAGATGATATGTGTTTTGGTATCTAAACATCATGACAACACACCTGGTTTGTGAGCTCTTCACACTATTCTGTAAAGCTTATCTATTCCGTTGCTTGCAGACACATCCGTACTGTTAAGGCTACATTTACTTTTTCTTCCAAATGTTTACAGATGTTTAATTACACAGGAAGTCTAAGTCGTTTCCTCCCATTTAAATAACAGTACAATCAACAATTCAGTGACACTCCCCTAGTATTTTAAAATACATTTACTGCATTTTCTGTGCGTTTAAGTTTATATTTCAAAGTTAGTTTAAGAATTTCAGGACTCTGTTTCCACAGGCCGCCAGATGTGTAACAGAAAGACTATTCCACACGGTAATAGCTTTTAATCTATAGAGCAGGTTGGAGTCTGCTTTTAATGTTCAGGCTAGCTGTGTGCTGTTATGCTAGAACAGAACCAGACTAGTTCTGCTTGGGGTTTGCCAACAGCAGAGAGCTTATCTAAAATCCACAAATTGCACAAGTTTACCTTGACCAAACCACTGTCTGGCCAGCACTATTACAACATTGCTTGCATATAGGATAAGATAAGAGTATGGGCACACAATGATCTACTACCACTTACCTTACCACCTCTCCCCTCAATGAATTGACAAAATAAATGCTTATTCAGGTTTCAAATATTGGTTTAGTGCTGGATTCCTCTCATATTTCTCCTTTGATGCATATTATGATGCTTCGGGCTATTGTCTAACTTACTGCTCATTTGTCTTTTACAGGAAACCACAGTCTCACAAGAAAATAACTAAGAAGCTGAAGACATTTGCGTTTGGAATGACAATGTTGTAAATTCAGTCAACATGACACTGCAAAGAAGCAAAATGCGGACCTACAACTAAACAACCGTTTATATTGGAGCGGACAGTTCAAAAGGACATGTGGGTAGTTAGAATGGCTTTATCACTGCCCAGTGTGAGCTTGGCAAAAACTGATGAGCACAGGATGAATGCATGAATAGGCTCAGCCATGGATTGAATCTGCTCTTTGTTTGGTAGGCCTGAGGAGACCCCTTCCCAATAACAGCATTCCTATGTGTCTATGACCTCTGTAACCACACTTTTGGACTGTTACGGCGGACAGTTGAAGTGTATAATGTATGAGTGGAAATAGGTTGTCTATTCAATCACATAAAGTGATGATCTAAAGCATTCTGTGATCAACAGTTTTACACTCAATGGAGCACTTTTATTGCGGTATAGATTTTTACACAAAATTATCTTAACACTTGTCAAAATAGTGATGTAACATGAAATAGTTTGTAAAGTCAAATTAGAGCATTTGGCAAAGGTAAAGCTTTATAAATGTATTGGAAAATACGATGCCTGTAATTTATATTTGCTGTGTTTAGTTTTTGGGGATGAGAAGGGGTGTTAATTGGTATTAGCTATTTCAGTGTCATTCTTGAATGTGTTTCATTGGTTTCAACCTATGTATTAGGAGACCAGTCAAGGAGAGTCTGGACTTTAGGGGCAGGGTTGTATTATAATAAAGACAATGCTCTCACTTTTTCTCAGGATTTTGCCTGTTGTTTTAATTGTAGATGTATTTATATAGTTGATAGTTTACAACATAGTGCCACAATAGCATTGTCAGTTAAAGAGATTCTACAGTACTTTTGTATACTTTTTAGCCAATAGTTCTGAAAGTAGCGCTAACGAGACAAAAGTGGTCCCCGGAAATTGTGTACTACGTCACATGTGCAGATATGTGCACCACATCATTGCTCTCGCTCTGCTGTGTGTGCAACTTGTTAGCTGTCACTCAAATGGCGAGGGGCTGAAGCTCATTGGCAATAACTCGAATTGCTAGGGGGCTGGCCCATGGGGAACATTTTGGGATTTCATAGCTAATTGAGGTAAGACAGTAATTCTGATCATAGATTATGCATGTATGAACTAAACATTGACATATCCATCCCAAATCTGGAGGCTTAAATAATTAGTAGTTGCAAAAATTACGCAACATGACTTTAAAATGCATGATAAGATATTGTGAATGATAAGCCTTGCTTTGACTGTTGACCATTAAACATTACATATGTCATGAGAAATTGTGTGTGTGTTTATTTTATCAATCTGTACTCTCCAACAAACAAAATGTTTTTGACATTACTGATATAAAACCACTTACTTTATATATATTTATATAAGTTCTCACTTAACAAATGTTTGCATGTACAGTACATTTGTTCTTGAAACTATCTTTTATGAATGTGTTAAAATCTGATTTTGTCCCAGTATTGAATGTGGTAAAGTCTTGTCCTGGTATATGCTACACTGGATAAAAGTGTTTGATAAGAGTCCAGTTTTAATGAGGTGAATTAATAAGGCAATTGTAACTGAGATAGGAAGAACACTTTAAATGTACCGTAGTTTGTGTTCATTGTGTGCCTAATGACATTTGAATGAAACTTCAGAAAATAACTTGATAATGGAAGTATAGTTCCTCTACCAACATTATCCTAATGCCAGTAATTCAGCTAACACGCATGTCCTCAAACATAGCAATATATCAACTCATTGATGGTGAAATGGACTGCACACACAACATACTTTAAGCAAATGTTTTTCACAGGGTAATAGTTGGTTATTTGGTGTGTGTAGGTACATACGTGCGTATATCAAACTGTTTTTATAATCTCAGCATGATACAGTAATCATCGACTGACAATGGATTAATAGCAGTTTAAGGATATCAAATCAAATGTTGTTCCTTCTACTGTGCCAGTGACTGTAACAATCTTGCTGGCTTGGAAATATCAGATGGGCGGGGTTTTGGTCTAGCACCAAAGTACATCATGTACACAAGCAACAGCTAAAATTAGTGGAGTTAACTTCATATGGTGTCAGAATGAGTATAAATGTGTAATATAGGTTTCAATATGAGTTTGAGTTAAAAGACAAAGTTCATTATATTTCATAACCATAGTCTGTTCCTTTCTTAACGTAACCTTGCCTATGACCACAAACAGAAAAGAGTTTCAAGCTGTGCCAGAGCACTGTAGTTTTACAGCCCCGTCAGTAATGTAGCTAGGGGTCAGACAAATGCCATAATTTGCCACGTTGCTCATTTAACTCTTCATGGTTCAGAGGAGGCTCATTAGTATCCTATTAATAACTAAGAATTTCTAACAGACAGTGAGAATGAGTTGTGTAAAACTAAGGATGTGTCCAGTAGAAACTTTGTGACCATAATGCGACCAGAACTGAACATATAAGGAGTTTGTCACAGATAAAAATTGTTACTGCATTGTGGTGGACTAAAGCCAAAGTTGCATAACCTGGAGAGTACAGCATGAATTGTGCCAGTGTGCACCTTTTATTGGAGGGCATATTAACCTACCACACATATTAATGGAACCTATTCCTAGGAACCTTGATCTGAAATCTGATACTTGTACTGGAAACTCAAATTAAACTTGATGAACACATGAGTTTGAAAACTGAGTAAGCAAAAATTGACACAGTCATTTTCTAATTGGTATAACCATAGAAAAATAAAGAAGCTATTAATATGAGGAAAGATACATATAAATGGCGGTGACTATCTTATATGTACTTTGAAAACTAAAGTGAAATGTTCACTTATGTGATAAGGTATACAGTGCAAGAAACTGACTACCCACTGGACATAATAGTTGCAAATCATTTTGACTGCTTATCATTTTGTTCAGGAAAAACATTCATGTAAAATGCCCTCTCATTCATACCACTGACATAACGTTTCTAAATGCTGCTCATGCATGGATGCAGTTCGATACAACTAGTCCCTTTGCAAGATTCTTACAAATTAGAATGAAAAATGTAATCACAAACTTGAATGATTTTCGCTGTTGCACCAAAAATAATCAGCAGCACAAGCATGCAGATCTCAGTAGGTTATGAAAATATATTTCATAACATTTGACCTTAATGAAATGTTTCCTCTTCATAGGACATCTACTGTGCACATTGTTCTCAGTGGACCACAGTATCATATCTTTAGACCAGTTGTGACAGTCCATAAAACATAATTGCCATGTTTATTTTCCAAACCATACCTCTGTTCTGCTCTGACAATTTATTGTTATTGACTGGGAAAGCACACAGCAAAGTCTGCAATCTGTCCACAAATGAAAATGCAGTGTTCTATGATTTATAACCAAGAGAATTGTTATTACCACTCCTGCCAATTCAGAAAACAGACAGGGAATCAATTTTATGAAATAAAGATCAACTAGGCCATCATTCTAAATTATGATTATGATAAATTATGATTGCTTCTCAATTATAATTTCACCATTTTCTGATCATTGTAATTTCATCATTTCCAAATGATTTATCATTTCTATATATTTTTATATCAGCACTTGGATGGTAAAAATATGGTACAACTTCCCGGAAACATAACGTTTTTCTTTGCCTGAAACCTCATACAGGAACATGCGGTCTTAACCCCAAATCTTTACTGGCAAAATGATATGTCAATTTCCAAAAAACCTCTGAGTGGGGTGGGGTGAGTGTGCATTGCATAACCACCAGTATTAGTCACTGTCTCTGGAGATTTATATCCTCCAGCGGCTCAGATGGGTCAGATCAAGCAGCAGCAGGCTTCACTGGTGACCGTAGTTTCAGGAAGGAGCAAGATTCCACAAGGCAGACAAGTGCCTAACGAGGCCGATATTCTGTATGGAATTGTGCAGTTGAGTTACCCAATAATACAAACATGTTTGTGAAATAGGCCCTTTTATATGCCATTAAATATGCACTAGTGCTGTAAAAAGAAGCACAGTGTAGTGAAATGAAGGCAAACACATTTAACTGGTCACTAGAGAAACATGTAGAGAAACTTTTTTCTTGGCCAGTCTTCCTTAAGGAGAATACAAAGAATCGAAAACATGCCTATTCCAAAAGAACATTTTGTTCAAGGTCTGGCAATCCACTTGCTGAAACAACTCCATTACCTTATGTCACCCTGCATAACTGAAAGGAAGACATGGTAAATAGTAACACATTTCAAAAACACAGTGCACAGATGCACAGTGCTTGCCAGGTGATCAACAGGAGCCTGGCATTCATCCTACTATGTCTCAATGAAGTGAGAATGGGGATATATTGGAGTGAACAAACTTAAGCGATAAGGCAATAACCACGTCCGAAAACATATTTGTTGAAAGAGGTCATTGTGGATACAAATACATCAGTCCAGGACACAATGTGTTCTCTTTCCAATGATTGCTCCATCCTTTCAACTCCCCTTTACTTCCAATTTGTAAGTCGCTCTGGATAAGAGCGTCTGCTAAATGACTTAAATGTAAATGTACTTTATTATGTCACCAGCTAAGTATTCCACTAACTTGTCCAGTTTGGACACACCTACTCATTCAAACTATGGAACAACACATATGGAATCATGTAGTAACCAGAAAAGTGTTAAACAAATCAAAATATATTTTAGATTTTAGACTGTTCAAAGTAGCCACCCTTTGCCTTGATGACAGCTTTGCACACTCTTGGCATTCTCAACCAGCTTCATGAGTTAGTCACCTGGAATGCTTTCCCAACAGTCTTGAAGGAGTTCCCACATATGCTGAGCAATTGTTGGCTGCTTTCCTTCACTCAGCGGTCCAACTCATCCCAAACCATCTCAATTGGGTTGAGGTCGGGTGATTGTGGAGGCCAGGTCATCTGATGCAGCACTCCATCACTCTCCTTCTTGGTCAAATAGTCCATACACAGCCTGGAGGTGTGTTTTGGGTCATTGTCCTGTTGAAAAACAAATGATAGTCCCACTAAGCGCAAACCAGATGGGATGGTGTATTGCTGCACAATGCTGGTTAAGTGTGCCTTGAATTCTAAATAAATCAACAACAATGTCATCAGCAAAGCATCACCACACCATCACACCTCCTCCTCCATGCTTCATGGTGGGAACCACGCATGCAGAGATCATCCGTTCACCTCCTCTGCGTCTCACAAAGACACGGCGGTTGGAACCAAAAATCTCACATTTGGACTCATCAGACCAAAGGACAGATTTCCACCAGTCTAATGTCCACCGCTCGTGTTTCTTTGCCCAAGCAAGTCTCTTCTTCTTATTGGTGTCCTTTAGTTGTGGTTTCTTTGCAGCAATTCGACCAAGAAGGCCTGATTCATTCAATCGCCTCTGAACAGTTGATGTTGAGATGTGTCTGTTACTTGAACTCTGTGAAGCATTTATTTGGGCTGCAATCTGAGGTGCAGTTAATTGCCGATTTCTGAGGCTGGTAACTCTAATGAATTTATTATCTGCTGCAGAGGTAACTCTGGGTCGTCCCGTTCAGCCTGTGGCGGTCCTCATGAGAGCCAGTTTCATCATAGCGCCTGATGGGTTTTGCGACTGCACTTGAAGAAACTTTCAAAGTTCTTGACATTTTCCGGATTGACTGACCTTTATGTCTTAAAGTAATGATGGACTGTCGTTTCCCTTTGCTTATTTGAGCTGTTCTTACCATAATACAGACTTGGTCTTTTACCAAATAGTGCTATCTTCTGTATACCACCCCTACCTTGTCACAACACAACTGATTGGCTCAAACGCATTAAGAAGGAAATAAATTCCACAAATTAACTTTTAACAAGGCACACCTGTTAATTGAAATGGATTCCAGGTGACTACCTCATGAAGCTGATTGAGAGAATGCCAAGAGTGTGCAATGCTATCATCAAGGCAAAGGGTGGTTACTTTGATACATCTCAAATATAAAACATATTTTGAGTTGTTTAACACTTTTTTGCTTACTACAGTCGTGGCCAAAAGTTTTGAGAATGACACAAATATTAATTTCACAGTCTGCTGCCTCAGTTTGTATGATGTCAATTTGCATATACTCCAGAATGTTATGAAGAGTGATCAGATGAATTGCAATTAATTGCAAAGTCCCTCTTTGCCATGCAAATTAACTGAATCGCCCAAAAACATTTCCAATGCATTTCAGCCCTGCCACAAAAGGACCAGCTGACATCATGTCAGTGATTCTCTCGTTAACACAGGTGTGAGTGTTGACGAGGACAATGCTGGAGATCACTCTGTCATGCCGATTGAGTTCGAATTACAGACTGGAAGCTTCAAAAGAGGATGGTGCTTGGAATCATTGTTCTTCCTCTGTCATCCATGGTTACCTGCAAGGAAACACGTGCCGTCATCATTGCTTTGCACAAAAAGGGCTTCACAGGCAAGGATATTGCTGCCAGTAAGATTGCACCTAAATCAGCCATTTATCGGATCATCAAGAACTTCAAGGAGAGCGGTTCAATTGTTGTGAAGAAGGCTTCAGGGCGCCCAAGAAAGTCCAGCAAGCTCCAGGACCGTTTCCTAAAGTTAATTCAGCTGCGGGATCGGGGCACCACCAGTACAGAGCTTGCTCGGGAATGGCAGCAGGCAGGTGTGAGTGCATACCCCAGTCCTCATCGCACAGTGAGGCGAAGACTTTTGGAGGATGGCCTGGTGTCAAGAAGGGCAGCAAAGAAGCCACTTCTCTCCAGGAAAAACAGGGACAGACTGATATTCTGCAAAAGGTACAGGGATTGGACTGCTGAGGACCGGGGTAAAGTCATTTTCTCTGATGAATCCGCTTTCCGATTGTTTGGGGCATCCGGAAAAAAAGCTTGTCTGGAGAAGACAAGGTGAGCGCTACCATCAGTCCTGTGTCATGCCAACAGTAAAGCATCCTGAGACCATTCATGTGTGGGGTTGCTTCTCAGCCAAGGGAGTGGGCTCACTCACAATTTTGCCTAAGAGCACAGCCATGAATAAAGAATGGTACCAACACATCCTCCGAGAGCAACTTCTCCCAACCATCCAGGAACAGTTTGGTGATGAACAATGCCTTTTCCAGAATGATGGAGCACCTTGCCATAAGGCAAAAGTGATAACTAAGTGGCTCGGGGAACAAAACATCAATATATTGGGTCCATGGCCAGGAAACTCCCCAGATCTTAATCCCATTGAGAACTTGTGGTCAATCCTCAAGAGGCGGGTGGACAAACAAAAACCCACAAATTCGGACAAACTCCAAGCATTGATAATGCAAGAATGGGCTGCCATCAGTCAGGATGTGGCCCAGAAGTTAATTGACAGCATGCCAGGGCGGATTGCAGAGGTCTTGAAAAAGAAGGGTCAACACTGCAAATATTGACTCTTTGCATCAACTTCATGTGTTGTCAATAAAAGCCTTTGACACTTATGAAATGCTTGTAATTATACTTCAGTATTCCATAGTAACATCTGACAAAAATATCTAAAGACACTGAGGCAGCAGACTTTGTGAAAATTAATATTTGTGTAATTCTCAAAAGTTTTGTCCATGACTGTACATGATTCCATTTGTTATTTCATAGTTTTGATGTCTTCACTATTATTCTACAATGTATAAAATTGTAAAAATAAAGAACAACCCTTGAATGAGTAGGTGTGTCCAAACGTTTGACTGGTACTGAATATAAATGCATTTAAACCAGTCAAGGATATTCGTATTGTCGTGGAAATTATTCTAATCAAAGGAGATACTTTTAGATTTCTTCAAAACAATCAAACTTTATTAATTACTGCAGTAATGGAGTTGGTCGGTAACCACCCTGGAGGTGATCACTGAGAACTCAGAAGAGCAGAACTGAGTTACAGCTCTTTATAGCAAAGACATATCCTTCTGATCACATGTCAAACAGCAGATGTGTGGAATGGGTCAAAAGGTTAGGATTTGCATGAAATAAATTAATAATTCACAGCAGTATCTGCTGTGAAGACTGTTCTCATTGTAAGGATACCAGGGTTTGGCCCCCAAAACGAGGTTCCTCTCAACCCGAGCCATCTCTTCCTGGTACTTTCCATTACACAAACACCAATTCAGTCTATGAACTGCAGGCTCAGTCAGACCGGAGCCATCTCCCTCACATGAATGGAATGTGGCTTGTTAGGTTTATCACCTAAGGCTACTGTCAGCGTTAACACAGACACATGAGAGTTATAAGAACCTATGCTACGAAAACGTCACTTCCAGTCGTAGCTGTATCGAAGTGCCGCTTTTTTAGGGAATTGCGTATCGCCACGGTCCATGCCATGATGAAACTTGTACTCCTGTCGATCTGAATTAATTGGATGGTGAAGCTTGCATCCAGCCAACCAGAAAAGCAAGGGGAAGTAATTTGGGTCAGGCGACGTGCACTGAACACTCCTATGAAATCCTGAAATAAATAAATGGAGGTCACTTTCGAAGTGGGCAATTTTGCCAGATACAGTGCACGCTTCTTCTGTTGTTCATTAACAAAAAAAACAAGTCCGCTTCTAGTCAACTTGATTGAATCCACCTTTCCCACTACTCTCTTCACAGTCCTTGATAGTAAAAATGGATCTCTCATATGAACGTCCTTATCCAAAAATCGCAGTCCAACAAGAAATACATTATTGGACCGATTCTTGTCTTCCACTACAACTTTTGCTAATTTTGTTCCATTTTTTGATTTCACCATTTTCCATTCATGGTCACAAACTTCAGTTGCCATACTTTCAGATTCAAACAACATTTTCACTTCTGCCAGCTCCAACCTTCTCTCTATTGACCCTTGGAGCCTTCTTCAAGTTTTGGTTCTACAAAGCTGTGGTCCATCATAACATTCTATAACCAATCATCAATTAATTAATTATTTCACCATATGCGATCAATTATCAGTTTTAAACATGTATTTTTCTTCTCTATGCTGCCTGCAGCATTATCTATTTTGCCTGCGCGCTGTGGCAGACCAGGGGGTTGGGTCAAAATGTTTACACAGATCAGACACGGACAGAGTAGGATTAGCTCAGTTTCAAAGGTGTTTATTAAAATAACAGTTCAAAAGAAAAGAATATGTCTCCCCCATGAGACCCTCTCCGGGATACCTTCTTACTGTATCCTGTGGGGATCAAAAACTGAACTCACTCCTGTTAGCTCTGCAACCATCCCCCAACTACACAGGAGTCCTTTCTTCCCCCCCCCACTCTCTTCCCTGTGTGCTGCTCTTCTGGCAGCTTTATGGGACTTGTACAGCTGGTGAGCAATCAGCTCTTGATTACTCAACAACTCCCAATCAGCACCAATTAGTCCTGTCCGGAGAGCCCGTCGAGACCTGACACGTCCAGCAGATGGAGGCATCGCCTCATGATGTATACTCCGTCTGTCACCAGGCCTCGACGAGTCTCCCCCTGGTGGCTGCTGTACGCCACAGCGCATATATGACAGTTGTTGGTCGGAGTCACCAGAGGAGCCACTATTAATCCTGCTGTAGAATTCATTGCAGCCAGCAGGTCAAACTAACTACTAATGAAAACAACTGTTGCTCACTAAATCCGGCGAGAACTAGGACAATGAAAAACAGCTAGCTGGAGCTCTTTTGAGCAGTTGACTGGATATGTCCTCACCCCGCTATAAGCTAAATGCTGATTGGTTTTGGTTCTGCCCACTATTGTGCTGTCCGGTCAGAACATGATGAGGCCCATACTGAACACTTGGTCACCACCAGACACAAACACAGACACAACTGACAGTTCTGTATATTGTTGTTTGGTTATTTTCAATGGACGCACAACACTTCAAGATAGTAAAAGAGCATGTGGGAGTTCGTCATTATACAGTACTTGCTTCTTCTCGAGATGGCAGGTGAACACACTCTAACCTGATGTGTGGGGGGTGGAGCCCTGAGTGCATCCAAGCACCCTGATTGGTTGGATGGGGTGAAGGGTGATTGACAGTATTGAAGGCCAGTCAGGTTAAGAGGGCCTTTTTTTAGTGTCCTTTTTTAAAGCCACCCCTGGATTTTCCTGCTGGAAATCCACACATTTTAAAAGGCCTCGATGGGGGGCTATTCCTGAAAGTGCCTAGTCCTATCTGGCAGGTGCCTAGTCCTATCTGGCAGGAGCCAAGCGGGACGGGAGACCAAGGGCCTAGAACTAGGGCAGGAGGTTTGGCATGTAGCACTGTGGGAGCTGACTGCTTGCCGACTCAGGCTGGGGGCTGTGGACCAACTGAGGGCAGAGACTGCAGACCTAGTGGGGTAGAGAACCTATTGCCTGGTGGAGCAGTGGACTGAGCGCTGGAGACAGCAAAACTAAAACAGCTGAAGGCTGGGAGCCTAGTGCTGATAACGTTGGGCCTGCCAGGGACACCGATTCTGGACCTGCCAGGGACACCGGCTCTGGGCCTGCTAGTGACACTGACTCTGGGCCTACCATTGACACCTGGTCTGGGCCTGCCAGGTAAACTGACTGAGAGCGATAGAGCTCTGGGCCTACTAGAAGAACTGGTAACACTGAACCTAGCCGGGCAGGAACCTAATGACCCACCTGGGCTAGGGACTGAGGGGCAACAAGTGCTTGAGACAGCAGATTTTATACACTTAAAAAAAAGAAAGTTAACATTCCTCCTTGGGGCTAACTCCCCAATTTGTTTTATGCATGCCAGCAAAGCCACTACACAACACTAAACAATACATAAATTGCACAAACTGTTAGGGCCTACATAAAGCTGTCCCAACAGCAGAGCTTTCATTTCAGAAGCATGGACTGATGCTGTATTGCTGGATTGACAGCATGGCCAATGTATTCAACCTTTTCTGGGCCATAGTGTTGCATGTGAATTTTTGTCCTTTTAAGCTTGGAAAAGAGACCCTTAAACCCAGACTTGGACCACACACCCTCTCCATTGAATAGCAGGCTAGTGATTGCTTTGCAACGCTTGCAGTTAGCCACTGAGTCCTTCCAAATCACTCATTGTTGAATTTGCGATTTCCAAATTGTTGTGTATGTTTATGTCCAATGGCCGATGAGCACCGATACATTTTATCTATAATTTCACTTCAAATGACAAGGTTTGAAAACGATTTGCCAGTAGATTGTCGACTTGATTCATGATGATGACTGCTTGTCTAGCTTACTAGCTAAGATTAGGAAAGTATGATGTTGACATGATCAGTCCAATCATAGCTATGGTAGATATAACGTGAATTGAAATGATTATATGTGTGGCCAATGACCTTGAGCCTTCTTGGATGGGCACTTCTAATGTAAATCTACGGCAGCACCCAAGAGGCTTTAATTTTCGAGCTCTCCCTGTAGATTTTGAGGTGACGTAGTGTCCCAATGAGTGACAGAACACTGAGCATATCACAGCGCAACTGGAGAACATTACCAACCCCTAAGCTCTGTATTTTCCGCTCGCTGCCCCACCACCACAGAAAGCACTGAGCAAGGCTGAAAACACCTGCATTTTGGAGCTGTCTTACTCAAGAAAGCAAAAAAGAGACCATGCTTTTTTTAACATTATTTGCAAACTGATATGTGGCACGTATTAATGCCAAAATAACATGCAAAACAGGCCAACAAAACAGGTGGGGCTCAAAACACCCTGAATGACTGGGTACAACTATGGTACTGGGTACAACTATGGTACTTTCACTTATACCATGGTATAGTCTGTATCATGGAAATGTACCATAGTTTTAGATTTGAAGAATTATGACACTGCCAAGCACCTGTCACGTCCTGACCAGTGAAAAGGGTCATTTGCCATAGTAGAATGGTCAGGGCGTGGCAGGGGGGTTGTTTTGTGTGTTTTGGGGTTTGTTTGTTTCTAGGGGAATTTGTTTTAGTTTTCATTTTCTATGTTTCGTTTTCCATGTTTGGCCGAGTATGGTTTCCAATCAGAGGCAAGTGTCTTTCGTTGTCTCAGATTGGAAGCCATACTTAGGCAGCCTGTTTTCCTTTGGGTTTTGTGGGTGGTTGTTTTCCGTATAGTCTGAGTACCTTACGGAACTGTTGGCTGTCGTTTGGTTGTTTTTTGTTGAAGTGTTATCATTTAATAAAGCAAGAATGAGCACTCTACACGCTGCGCCTTGGTCCCCTTTCATCGACCGCTGTGACAGCACCTAAATAATACCACGGTATTGCCTAATTTTTACTATGGTATACAGTGCATTCGGAAAGTATTCAGACCCCTTGGCCTTTTCCTAATTTTGTTACGTTACAGCCTTGTTCTAACATGGTTTAAATTATCAATCTACACACAATGCAACATAATGACAAGGCGAAAACAGGTTTTAGAATTTTTGCTCCATGAATTGATGAGTAATTGAAAAACGGTATGGTTGAAAGAGATGGGGCAAAAGGAGTCGCTAATAAGTCTGGCTGCACATCTGACTGGCTGACTTACTGCAAATTGAGAAATGATGTGACTAAACTCAACAAAAAGAAGAAGAAACTTTATTATGAAGCCAAGATCAATGGTATAAAAAACTTGAGTACTTTAAATGACATTATGGGCAGAAAGCCAAATTCACTCCATCTTTCATCGAATCAGATGGCTTATTCATCACAAAACCATTTGATGTTGCCAATCATTTTATTGATTACTTCATTTTGAACTCTGCCCTGGACTACCGACCCCTGCCTGCCCTTGACCTTTCGTTTGCCTGCCCCATGTTTATATAATAAACGGCTGTTATTCGAACTGTCTGCATCTGGGTCTTTTCCTGAGCCGTAATACATTCACAAAGTGGGCAAACTTAGGCAAGAAATGCCAACAACGAACAGTGAGCCATTGTATTCATGCACAAAAAACAAATAATGAAAGAAAAGCATTGGAAGTTCAAATTTTGTAAAGTTAGTGTGGGAGAGGTGGAAATATTATTGTTATCGATCAATAATGACAAACCTCCTGGAATTAATAACTTAGACGGAAAGCTACTGAGGATGGTAGCTGACTCTATAGCCACTCCTATCTGTCATGTCTTTAATCTGAGCCTAGAGAAAAGATTTTGGCCTCAGGCCTGGAGGGAAGCCAAAGTAATTCCGCTACCCAAGAGTGGTAAAGCGGCCTTTACTGGTTCTAACAGCAGACCTATCAGCTTGCTGTCACCTCTTAGCAAACTTTTGGAAAAAAATGTTGTTTGACAAAATACAAAAATGTTGTTTGACGAAGAAATGTGTCCTATTTCTCTGTAAACAAATTAACAACAGACTTTCAGCATGCTTATAGAGAAGGGCACTCAACATGTACTGCACTGACACAAATGACTGATGATTGGTTGAAATAAATTGATAATAATAAAATTGTGGGAGCTGTACTGATACATTTCAGTGCAGCCTTTGATATTATTGAACATAACCTGTTCAAAAAATGTATGTCATGGCTTTTCAACCTCTGCCATATCGTGGATTCAGAGCCATCTATCTAATAGAACTCAAAGGTTTTTCTTTAATGGAAGCTTCTCTAATTGTCAAACATGTAAAATGTGGTGTACCGCAGGGTAGCTCTCTAGGCCATATACTCTTTTCTATTTTTACCAATGACCTGCCACTGGCATTAAACAAAGCATGTGTTCATGTATGCTGATGATTCAACCATATACGTATCAGCAACCATAGCTAATGAAGTCATTAAAACCCTTAACAAAGAGTGGGTGGCCAGTATTAAACTGGTCCTGAACATCTCTAAAACTAAGAGCATTGTATTTGGTACGAATCATTCCATAAGTTCTAGACCTACGCTGAATCTGGTAAAGAATGGCGTAGCTGTTAAATAAATTGAGGAGACTAAATGAAGGACTAAACTGTCATGGTCAAAACATATAGGGTGGGTTGCACCAACATGGATTAACTCTTAAACTGGATTAAATCAAGGTTTATGTATTCATCTTGTTGCACCAAATGTTAAGCCTAGTTTTAAATTAATCATAGTTAAATTAAATCCTTCCTCTAATGTAAGTTTAGTTTTCACTTTAAACCTAGATTAATTTTAAGCCTGTTGCTCAATGAATAAAAAATATATATAGACTTAGATTGGAGATTAATTCTAAACTGCCACTTGAGGTGGTTTAACTGATAAAATGGTAGCATATCTACTGTGAATTATATCCAAAATGAATTCCTCAGAGAATAATTAGAGACAGGTTGAATCCTTTTGAGTTATATGATAATTAACTCATTATTAGTAGGCTATTTACGTGCATATTTTGTACAACAATTGAATTGGGGCTTATGATATGCCCAGCCTTGGTACGAATGATGATGTTATGCAAAATGCTGTAACGTGCCTGATAACGGTAACTTTGTAGTGAAGTAGCATTGACGTTAGTTTTAACGTGCATTATAGGCATTGATATTTACCAGTTATTTATGCTTACTAAATATCGGTGGGTCAAATTGTCCGTCATCGTCACAGGGGTTATGGAGAGGGGTAGACTGCTGGGGAATCATCTTGCATATTTTCTGGGTGATAGGACCAATTCCCTTGGACGGAGACCCCCCTCCGGCTACAGTCTGAAATAGCCCCTGCCTTTCCTCTGCCGCATCCTTTTTGGCTTTCGCTTTTACGTTTTTTCCAGCACATTTTCATCCGATTTGGCTCCCTCTTCTCTTTAATCTGTGTCGATCCTAAACATTTGTCACATAAAATGGCCCAGGTGTCTTTCTTCTTTTTGACAGTCATGTTGTCTGTCTTTTTATCCTTTACTAAATTACTCCATCAGCTCCGACAAGAGTTCTTTTCATAAGCGAAGAAATTTGAACTTCTTTGACATGCTATGATCAGGTGGCTAGCGGACAAATAATATATGGCTAAATAACATTAAGTAATGGCAATAATAAATAATACTGTATGCTAGCTAGCTTGGTTTATAAACTAGCTAGCTACAGTAGCTAACATTAGCTAACAAATTCGTTTTCTGTCTAGTACTGGCAAATAACAGATTTTATTTTAAATCAGCCAACCCATGAGAACCTTTCACGATGGAGTTGCAGTAGTTCTGTAAGGTTCTGTATTTATTTTCTTAGTCAACCTTGTGTTCTGTTTCGTTATGTTCTTGAACATAGCCTTGTTTCTTTCTGTTCTTTAAAGTAGCCCTGTCTTTCATTTTTGTTCATTGATTTCCCCTGTGTTAGTTACTCAACTGTCTCATCAGCTTCTTATTTAGTTCAGTTCATTCTGTTTGTGCCTTTGTGAGGTATTGTTCGTTTGACCCTACTAAAGCCTTTTCCTAGCTCGTTTTGTGAGAACCAGTCCTTCAGTCCTAGTTTTGATTCACCTACCTGTTTGCCTACCTGTGTATGACCATTGCCTGCCTGTGACCACGATTCCTGCCTTCTGCGAAGGCTAAATAAACACCTGCGGGTGAATCTACACCTTTTTCTCCCTGAGTATTCATTGCAAGTTCTAATGTTACATTGTTATTATTTTATCAAGGAACAGCAACTTTGTGGCCTCATTTGTCAAGTAGGTTAGCTACTTCATTTCAACTCACAAAATACCTCATATATTGGTGTAACATGTCACTAATGAAAGTTTAAAACCGTTAACCACAGATTTACTGATCCAGATTTAAAATTAAGTGGTGCAACACATGTCGGATTAATTATAAACCTAGATTTACAAAACCAGAATTACCTCTCATTCTAGATTAATTTAAACCATGTTGGTGCAACCCACCCATAGATGCAATGGTTGTAAAGATGGGGAGAGGTCTGTCTGTAGTAAAAAGAGATGCTCTGCTTTTTAGACATCACACTCCAAAAAGCAAGTTCTGCAGGCTCTAGTTTTGTCTTATCTTAATTATTGTCCAGTTGTGTGGTCGAGTGCTGCAAGGAAAGACCTAGTTAAGCTGCAGCTGGCCCAGAACAGAGCGGCACGTTCTGCTCTTCATTGTAATCAATCAGAGGGCTGATATAAATACTATGCATGCCAGTCTCTCTTGGCTACGAGTTTAGGAGGGACTGACTGCATCACTTCTTCTTTTTATAAGAAACATTAATGTGTTGAAAATCCCTAATTGTTTGCATAGTCGATTTACACACAGCTCTTACACACACACTTACCCTACCAGACAGGCCACCATGGGTCTTTTTACAGTCCCCAAATCCAGAACAAATTCAAGAAAGCGTACCGTATTATATAGAGCCCTTATTTCATGGAACTCCGTTCCATCTCATATTGCTCAAATGAACTGCAAACCTGGTTTAATAAAAACAGATAAACTAACACCTCATGGCACAACGTCTCTCCCCTATTTGACCTAGATAGTTTGTATGTATTGATATCTAGGCTGTGTGTGCCTTTTTTAAATGTTTTATTATGTAGTTTTGTCCTTGAGCTGTTCTTGTCTATTGGTTAGACTGGTTAGACTGTAAACTCTCCTTCCAGACTCACATTAAGCATCTCCAATCCAAAATTAAATCTAGAATCAGCTTCCTATTTCGCAACAAAGCATCCTTCATTCATGCTGCCAAACATACCCTCGTAAAACTGACTATCCTACCGATCCTCGACTTCGGCGATGTCATTTACAATAAATGAACATAATTAGTCAGTGTATTGGTAAAACAGTTGGTTATGATTGGGAAACCAGCTATACATTTATACCCAACATGAAAATGTGCATAGGAGGAACCACCATGTGGGTCCAATATTGAAAATTACATAGAGTAATTAGAAAATATTTTGATGGAGAAGAAATGACTGTTTTCAAATTATAAGAAAGAAAGAAGTTCCTAACCAAATACTGTTGTTTGTGTGTTTGTGTCTGAGTGTGTGTTTGTATAAAACGGAGAATGATAAGAAAAGAAGGAGAAACAGGGATGATGATGATAATGACTGTCCACCACCTAACTTTGCTTGTTACAACTGTGTAAAAGAGGGACATTTCACTAGAAAGTGTCCAAACCCAAGAAAACAGTCGGCAGCGGGGGAAGGTTGGAAAACCGGACCTTCAACGAAAACAAACCTTTACAACCCACATATGGACTGATGCGAGTTAGAGACTGTTGACGCCCTTGGACAGCATTTAAAGATTTCTTTTCAAACCCCCGCAAGAAGCCGATGGTTTGTCTCTTCATCAACAGTGAGACAATAGATTTTCTAGTAGATATTCTAGTAGATTTTCTAGTAGATACTGTGTTGTTTTAACCCCCACATTGCTTAGTCTCCCAGATGCAAGGATGATTTAGAAACAATTAGAGATTACGTTCTACTCTTCCAGGCTATCCCTATCTCGGTTACACCCACCACATCTTGTCTATGGAATGCAGTCTTTAACTCGTTTGTCAGCTCAAGCCATCTCTAGTGACCATATGCCCAGAGCCTAAAGACACAGCCTTATTAGAACAGAAATATCTTACTATTAGTTCAATATGAATTGTTAAACATTAATATCAAATAAATCAGATAAATACATAATTTTTCTCCCACACCATATGAACTATTTTACACTTTCAAGGTGTCATTCTTCTCACATGCTGTCCAAGGGCGTCAACTGTCTCTAACTGGCGCTGCAATGTCTGTCATAAATTCACATGTCCAAACCTCCCATGTTAAATGAATCAATCAGCAATGTGGAGTGACTATGAAAGAGTTGCTCACAATGCCCCTACCGGTTAGAATTGATAGCACATGCATAAAACATCAATTCATTGCATGTTGTTCTGTAAATTTGTCAGGAAGAGATCTTCTCTGTAAATTGGGGATTACATGTGACTGGTACTATGCATAGGACGTACAAGATATCTTCTCAACTGCTCGCAGTTGTTGGAAACAGAAAGACAGTTGTGTGTCACAGACTGGCTTACATTGCAATGCAAATGTCTCACCATTGACAAGACATTTATGTTATGGACAGATGATGGACCCTAACTTTGATGAATTAATGTGTTGTCAAGAACAGTGATATTTGAAGCGTGAGACTGGTATAAGACATTACTTCTCCCATATTCTCCAGTAGTAAATTGGCAGACGTTCCAGTATTGGTTCTAATACAAGGTATCAAAACCGTTACCAATTAAAAGGCACAAATACCATAACTACTCTCCAGGGAAGTGGGTATCACTACCTTCGAAAATAGTTAAATTGACATATATTAGAGGGGTGAGTGTGTAAATCTAAACACTTTGGACACGGTCAAGAAGAGGTAAACTATAGCAAAATCATAGAGACTCTAAAAGAAGCGCAAGGGTATTCTAACAACTCGGCTTAAATATGAAAATATCCATGGATAAAATTGGGAAGCATTTCCCTGCTGACGGGAAATATGCGAGAGTGGATACAAATTCATTGCTTTACCTAATTATGACAACCAGATAGCATAACATTACAGCAGTACAGTATGTACCAGTAATATATGTTAGCTAGCTACCTAATGTTAGTTGGCTACTAAAATATCAAACTTGTCAGTATATTAACTATGCTATCCAATGTTTATTGATTGATTATTCACGTCATTCTTAGCTTAGCTAAATGGTACAGACATTGTGCGTTCTCAATGGATATTGTTAAATGGTGTCACGTCCTGACCAGCAGAGGGTGTTGTTGTGTAGTTTTTGGTCAGGACGTGGCAGAGTATGCTGTGTATGTGTGTTCTGGGTGTTGTGTTTCTATGTGGGTCTGTGTGGCTCCCGATCAGGGACAGCTGGTTATCGTTGTTCCTGATTGAGAGTCACATAATTAGGAGTATGTTTGTCACTTGGGTTTGTGGGTGGTTGAGTTAACACTGCTGTTCGTTTGTAAGTAGTAGCATGTCACTTTATTTCATTCGTGTTTATTTTGTTTTTCCGTGTTCATCACATTTAATAAATATGATGTGGAGCACGCAACCCGCTGCGTATTGGTCGTACAGTGATTTTGAAATATCTTCAGACGAAGGAGAATTATGACAAATTATGAACTATGACAAATGGGGTGCTATGACAAACTATGACAAATGGGGTGCTTTGTAAATTCACTCTGACTATTTGTTTGGATTTCAGAGCACTCTCGTATGAATGTACCAGAGCGCAGAATAACTGATGAATTTACGAAGGCTCAACACCTGGTGAATTAAAAAAAAACGTTATTTCACCTTTATTTAACCAGGTATGCCAGTTGAGAACAAGTTCTCATTTATTACTGCAACCTGGCCAAGATAAAGCAAAACAGTTCGACACATACAACAACACAGAGTTACACATGGAATAAACAAACATACAGTCAATAATACAGTAGAAAAACAAGTGTATATATACAGTGTGTGCAAATGAGGTAAGATAAGGGAGGTAAGGCAATAAAATAGGCCATAGTGGCGAGGTAATTACGATATAGCAATTAAACACTGGAGTGATAGATGTGCAAGTAGAGATACTGGGGTGCAAAGGAGCAAAAAATAAATAAATACAGTATGGGGATGAGGTAGTTGGATGGGCTATTTACAGATGGGCTATGTACAGATGCAATGATCTGTGAGCTGCTCTGACAGGTGGTGCTTCAAGTTAGTGAGGGAGATAAGAGTCTCCAGCTTCAGCGATTTTTGGCAGTTCGTTCCAGTCATTGGCCGCAGAGAACTAGAAGGAAAGGCGGCCAAAGGAGGAATTGGCTTTGGGGGTGACCAGTGAAATATACCTGCTGGAGTGCGTGCTACGGCTGGGTGCTGCTATGGTGACCAGTGAACTGAGAAAAGGCGGGGCTTTACCTAGCAAAGACTTGTAGATGACCTGGAGCCAGTGGGTTTGGCGATGAGTATGAAGCGAGGGCCAGCCAACGAGAGTGTACAGGTCGTAGTGGTGGGTAGTATATGGGGCTTTGTTGACAAAACGGATGGCAATGTTATAGACTGCATCCAGTTTGTTGAGTAGAGTGTTGGAGGCTATTTTGTAAATGACATCGCCGAAGTCAAGGATTGGTAGGATAGTCAGTTTTACGAGGGTATGTTTGGCAGCATGAGTGAAGGATGCTTTGTTGCGAAATAGGAAGTCGATTCTAGATTTAATTTTGGATTGGAGATGCTTAATGTGGGTCTGGAAGGAGAGTTTACAGGCTAACCAGACACCTAGGTATTTGTAGTTGTCCACATATTCTAGGTCAGAACCGTCCAGAGTAGTGATGCTGGACGGGCGGGCAGGTGCGGGCAGCGATTAGTTGAAGAGCATTCATTTAGTTTTACTTGCATTTAAGAGCAGTTGGAGGCCACGGAAGGAGAGTTGTATGGCATTGAAGCTCGTTTGGAGGTTAGTTAGCACAGTGTCCAAAGAAGGGCCAGAAGTATACAGAATGGTGTCGTCTGCGTAGAGGTGGATCAGTGAATCACCAGCAGCAAGAGCAACATCATTGATGTATACAGAGAAGAGAGTCGGCCCAGAATTGAACCCTGTGGCACCCACATAGAGACTGCCAGAGGTCCAGACAACAGGCCTTCCGATTTGACACACTGAACTCTATCACAGAAGTAGTTGGTGAACCAGGCGAGGCAGAATATGGCCGGTGTCAGTAAACGTCAGGGAAAGAACGTAATTAAATTGTTGCCAGCAGCACAGTTAGTCACCAATGCTTTGGATAAACATGGAAAAAGCCTAACCAGCTCTGCTAGGGTGAGGAGAACGGTCAGAGTGAGGATGTGTTCTCTTATTTGTGTCTGGAAGTAGCAAGCAAGCCAGCCAACTTTAGCCAGTTAGCTTGGGTGCTTGACTGCCTTTGTGAGGTCAGAGAGCTTGGATCAACCATGCTCCTTGGACAGAGCGGGCAGTGTGCGCTCTGAACAGTCTGAATTTCCAAAACACACGAAGAAGTAAAATGTTTAACTAGTAATTTGTTATGCTCACAAGCTAGCAAGAGGCTGCATAGCAACAGCATCAACTTCCGGGAGGCATGCAAAGCTCAACTGAAAGGTTATCGTTTGTTTACAGTATACTAAAATGAACTAATAGTATATTGTATGAAGTATATACTCATTAAGCATGTAGTATATATTAGTATGGTATTTGAACACAGCTTGGGTATGTGAGTATATTGATAAAATGTGTACGTACGTTTTGATGGCAGGTTTGAAACCTGTTATCAAGATGGATAATGCAGGGGTAGCGAAACAATACCGAAGCGTAGTGTGTGGGGCCATTGGTCATTCGAAAAGTGAGTGTAGATGCAATATTGGCTAAATTTATGACAGGAAAGTATGGGGAATTCCCTTACCCGAACCAATGAAACTATAAATGCTAAAGGGATTTCTATGTCCGGGTAATACAGTTAAATAAAATAGCCCATATGGCTTGAAAAAATAAAATAAAATCCGCAGTAAGAGTTAGGGAGAATTAACACGGAATGTAGACATAACTTGTAACGACGTAAAAAAAATAAGTAATGAGGGTTTCCTTGAAATCAAAAATCATTGTGGAGCAAATGTGATGTAATGAAGGAATATCATTGTGTCACAAGGGAAAATATATTCTGCTTTTATTGACCTCGCCAGATCTGTTTCTAAATCATTGACTATCGATTCAACTCGTTGACTGCTAAATCCCCTTTGCGCATGTAAAATCTTTGCAATGAAACACTTGGACGAACTTTAAGGCTATTTCTGGTAATTATGTCGTCATTATGTGCCAGATGTTAAGACTACAAACCATTATAATTGGGTTATTTGCGGGATTTACTGGTCATTTCAATATCATTGGGTCTATGTTACTGACTGAATTGAAGTTGTGGGCAGAAAGAGGCTCAAGTATTGTGAACTACTTTAACTCCCATCGAAATGTATCTTTTCACTTAAGAATTGGCTGATGTATTTTGTGGATTTGGCGCATTACATGTTCATCTTATAATAATATATGTTTAATAAGTGTGAAGCAGGAAGGGAATGTCCTATAGAGGTTGGTATTAAAAATATAGAGTTATATTGTTTGGGTAGACTGAAATTAAAACAATGCCTTCTAATAAGGTGAATGGAAATATGTTATTAGTTATTAGTGGTTTTTGGATAGCCTCTAATAATGCCATGTTATAGTATGCGGGTGAAAGTGAGTCGTGCTCTCTGGGCTATATCAGGCTGTAAGGGACGCAGTGGGACATTTGAAGCAGAGGTCTGAATAGTTGAATTGGAAACGTTCTTTGACCGTTTCTGATTGTTGTTGCTCGGTTTTGTAGTTTAGGTAACACCAGTGAATTTGAGCAGAATGTAATGTAATTTAACCCTCCTGCTGTGTTCCGGTCGAATTGGATCGATTTACACGTTTTCTCTCTGAAAAATGTAGTTCATTTAATCTGATTGTCATAAGGTTCCATGACTTTGTCCACACAGGGCATCTAAACACACAAAATAAATGTTGATGATTTTCATAACATTTTGGGTGTTTTATTTAACCGGTCATTAGAAATGAATGGGTGAGACTACAATTATTGTATAAAATTGAGGTCACGCACAAGCCCATTCATCAGATGGACACACTTCCTCTCCCAGACCCCCACATGCATGTGTATTTGACACACACACACACACACACACACCTCACTCTCCTTCTTGGCTTCCATGGCAACCCCCACAGGAACCTTTCCCGAGTAGAATCTTCCCCCACGGGAAACACACCTGTTGGCATTCTCAAACAATCACAACATTGTTTAATTAATATAGATAACTTTTCTTGCAGCTCTGGTATATAAAGCTTTTTTTGAGGCCTTGCTCACAATTCATTCTTTGGCAGCACAATGACCAAACGATATACTGTATGTGAGGCTCTTGATCATATCTTTGATCATGACACTGGTGAGGAGGAGAGAGTCCTTGTTAAACTTTGACACAAAGTAGTCTGTGATAAATAGCACAATATGTTTCATCTGAGTATTTGTTATAGTCGAAATAATCCATACATTATGCTTTTTTTTACTCAAAAACGAGTTGTATGAGCTCAGGTCAATGAGGCCTACAGGCCATAAATAGCAAATAGAAGTTCAAAACTTGTAATGTTCACAAGAACTTAAGTTCCTAAAAAGATCTAACACAACATTAAATGATAATATATGTATTATTATGGACTTCTAACCAGCTATAATGGGGCGGTCATTTTGGACAGGGATTCTAAGTAGGATTCTTTCTTCGAAGTCCACTACAGTATGTATTTTAAGGGAGATCCCAAATTAAATAAGGCCTGGCAAATTCTGTTTGTTTTTACCCTACATTGACATATTTGTTAAGAGTTTTTAATATCATGTCGGATTTGTGGTCTATTTCATTTGGTTTTAGTGGGTTTTTCATGGGTTAGAGAATGTATTACAATAATTTTTTTCTGAGTTTTAATTATTTTGATAAGAAATGTACTGAAGAAACTTACTGTAACCTGGGATACAAAATGTATGAAATGTTTGACTGTTTTTACATAATTAATCTAATAGAAAAATAAACACTTATTTGAAGGGTTTGAATGACCTCTGACCTGACTTTCTAGTGTGGTTTGATCACCCTCACTGGAAAGCTGAGAGACATTGGACGATGATTTAACGG
Source organism: Salmo salar (assembly GCF_965601325.2). Lineage (NCBI taxonomy): Eukaryota > Metazoa > Chordata > Actinopteri > Salmoniformes > Salmonidae > Salmo > Salmo salar. Next base: position 6,619,040 of record NC_138310.1, read on the forward strand.
TCATATGTAATACTGAATTGAAGGTTATTTGTAATACTGATCATTACGGAGAAGTTTAAAATGAATAGTTATATGTGTGATTCGGACCACAAGAAGGATAGACCAGAGTCAATCTTTCTATTCCTTGAAATAAGTTATGAGTACAATTTTTTCTTCATTGAGTTAAGGGTAGTAATTATTATTTTATTTGCTGTGTTGTTTTTTTACACATTAATCACGTTGTGAGTCATGTGCCAAAATGTGGCAATTACCATCATTTGAAGTTTTGGGATTGAAGTTTACACACCTCGAGTGATATATTGAAGTGTGTCGAGTGATATATGAACGAGTGTATTGTTGCGTGGTTTGCTTTGTTTTGATACAAATCTCACCAGATTGGGTCTGCTGGATGATCGAGATTACTCTAAGGATTAGTCCTCTAACTTCCTGACCCTGCGAATCTGCGATGAGGTCGACAATGTGATAAGGGGAGTATAAGCCAATTTGAACAATTGTTTCAACAGAATGTGTTGTTTTCTTTTTGACATTTGTCTTACAAAAGAGTTTTGTATGAATAGTAATTGGTAAAAGTAATTTGTCATACAGTCAATGCTTGTCTGGATTTCCTGAAACAGAAATGAACTGAACTAAACTGTTGTTCTGATCTGTCCTCTTTTGAGATTATGGTGAAGGTGACTACAGATGGTATCTAGATGCATGGAAAAGGATCATTTGACCAAACAGTGTGGACCTAAACCCCCCTAACCGGCTGAAGAAATGGCATTTACTATGACCTTGTCCTTCACCACTCCTACCGTGAGACCTGAGTCCGAGCCAGCAACCTGCACACAGCATCCAGTCGAAGCTATCAACTGCCTTTTCTCTCATGCCTTTTCTCTCAGGAGTGTGACAGTCCACGTGGAATGAGCATGGAGAGAAATCCTGTCAACTTCTTTCATGCTGCTGGTGTACTGGTAGGAAAAATGGACAAGACATAATAGACTGTAAAGGACAGGTGAGAGGCATTATCAAGGGCCATCCACTTTGAACATGTGAAGAAGAATATGAAGGCATGCCAGAAGGAGGAGCGCCGGGAGAGGGGGTGGTCAACCGTGCCCGCAATTATTTATTTGGGGTATCAGGTTGATTGTGGAGGTCTGCACACTGTGAAATGTATAGTAATTTAGACTAAGAATGCATTGAGATACCTATCTGTCATTAACATGCCACTCACGACAACGTGAGACAGGGATAAACGGGGGCTGTAATGAGAATAATTAATGCTGGTAATAAGTAGTTCAAACTGTCCATTTTTTAATTTAACCTTTATTTAACTAGGCAAGTCAGTTAAGAACAAATTCTTATTTACAATGACGGCCTACCCCAGCCAAACCTGGACGACGCTGGGCCAATTGTGCGCCGCCCTATGGGACTCCTAATCACGGCTGGATGTGATACAGCCTGGATTCGAACAAGGGACTGTAGATATGGTCCCCTGTTGTATATACACATTCTAACTGTGTTGGTATGTGCTAAGTTGAATTTGAGTGATAGACTCAACGTGGAGCATTGAAGACTGTCATTGATAGCAGGGGTTTTATTTTACCATATTATCAGAATTCAAATTTTAAAGCGCATCAATACATATGGCTTTCTGGATGATACAGTACAATTGACTTGAGCATGTTTTAGTATGTTTATCACTATGTTATGGGTTAGATAGAATGATTAATTGTGCAAAATGCATTTGTAGCCAGAGGCTAAGTACATACGGGGACAGAATGTTTGCATTAGAGTGTGCCAAATGATAGGTGACCATTGCTGTGCATTCATACCCCAGGGTGAGGGTAACTTTACTATTGTAGTGAAACATCTGAAAGAGCTCAGTGGTGATTGGAATCCATTTGGATGGGTTCAGTCATTATTTGGTGTTATGGGAGCTACAATATTTCATTGGTTAATTTATGGCTTAGTTACCTTTTTTACAATTATAACAATTAATACATTATAACTTGTGTTAAGAAATTGTACAGCAAAGCCGTTGAAACTATTCTTGCCATGCCATTACTGGCCCCTGAAAGAGACGCTTCAGAACCCTATTTACATAATTTATTTCCTATGCCTGATTACATGTCTGATGAAGACTGTGATAACCCATAACAGAGGTAAAAACATTGAGTTAAAGGTGCAGCATGTCCATAGGCCATGCTCACAGCGAGGGTTATGTGAATGGTTCTCCCAAGGTAGCGTTACCGTCATGAAGACCCTGTGGCAATATCAACGAAGCTATTGCCTTGTGTGTGGTGATAAAGTATGTACAGATGTTTAAATTCATGTGTTCCTTTCCCCCTTCTGAGAATGAATTGCACTATGTGAAGGGTTGAAATGCAATGACAACGAAGGTCATTTACAATGTAATGTACTAAGTGTAAGAAGGTTTTCCCTTTTCCCTCTTTTTCCTCATGTTAATGCTTGTTTAATGGAAATGCTTGTAAGTCATTTTATATTAGGTTGAGGGTTAGTCTCAAAATGGAGGACATATCATGGAAAATTACATAAGTCATGCCATCCCATGTTTTACTGTTTAACGAATTGTCTCTTGTTATTTGCTAGTGTTTTTTATAACCTGATACAAACTTGTCTTTGTGGGACTTAGTCATAAGACTGGGCCTATAGCTAAGGTCTACTTGGGTGCGGCCGCAGTATGTGACATCCCATGGGTTTACTATCTACAGAAAGTCACATGAATAGAAACTTGCAGAAAGGAGTACAATATAGTGTTGCTGTTGTGAATGCAGTTAGACGGTTGAGCCCTCGGGCTATCAATCTTGTGCTATCTTAAGTCTGCACAGACAACTAATTACCTTTTACACACTATCTGCTGACTGCCACGTCTACAGAAAGGGGTTCTAGCAGAGACCCGGCTATGTTTGTTAAGCTTTCAACTCTGAGCCATTCTCGGTGATGGTTGATTTGCTTCATTTTTGCAAATCTTATAATAAATTGGTCTCTCTTCCCTTTGATTAGATATTCCACAAGAGTGTTTTTCCCCTATGAGCTAACTGGGTTTAAGAGTGTACTAGGCCTACGCTTTGCCATTGCAGAGCGAGTTGTCAATTTTGCATTATGTGAGTACCATAAATTACTACGTTTTTGGTCACTTTACCCGAAAAACGGTGGGACACTGAACATCATAATACATTGTAAACAACTACCATGCTTTCATGTTTCACTACATACTGCTAGTACATTTTTGTACCATGTTAGCTAGTACAAGGAAATACATGTTTTTTGGGTCACTACCATGGCAGGAAAATACCATGGTATTTGCACCAGTACCATGCTATTTTCCTGCCATGGTAGTGACCAAAAAACATGATAGTATCATGGTATTTTTTTCATTGTACTACCATGGTACATTTTTGTAAGGGGTCAATGACCTACTTGTGTCATCAGTCTTTCATTCATATCATCCACTGTGTTGTAGTCCGGCAACTGATTGAGCCTGGCCACTTGATTTGATTTTATTTATTTGGATCCCCATTAGCCGACACCAATGGCGACAACCAGTCTTACTGGGGTCCGACATAAGACAAAATACTTTACAATTTACATACATTTAAAGACATTAACATGTAGTGTGTGTGTAGATCTATCAGTTAAGCATACATGTCAGTCCATACACACAACTAGTAGGTCACATGGGGGGAGGCATTATGCCGTGAAGTGTTGCTTTATTTGTTTTTTGAAACCAGGTTTGCTGTTCACTTGTGCTATATAAGATGGAAAGGAGTTCCATTCCCTCATGGCTCTGTATAATACTGAACATTTCCTTGAATTTGTTCTGGACCTGGGGACTGTGAAAAGACCCCTGGTGGCATGTCTTGTGAGGTAAGTGTGTGTGTGTTAGTGCTGTGTGTAAGTTGACAATGCAAACATTATGGAATTTCCAACACATTACTGTTTTTATAAAACAAGAAGGGACTCAGTCAGTCTTTTTTATTTACGGATAGCCAGGGGCACACCTCAACACTGTGACATAATTTACAAACAAAGCATATGTTTAGTGAGTCCACTAGATCAGAGGCAGGGATGTTCTCTTGATAAGTGTGTGAATTAGATCATCGTCCTGTCCTGCTAAGTATTCAAAATGTAACGAGTACGTTCGGGTGTCAGGGAAAATGTATAGGAGTAAAAAGTACATACTTTTCTTTAGGAAAGTAGTGAAGTAAAAGTTGTCAAAAATATAAATAGGAAAGTACAGATAGACCAAAAAAACTACTAAGTAGTACTTTCAAGTACACTGCTCAAAAAAATAAAGGGAACACTTAAACAACACAATGTAACTCCAAGTCAATCACACTTCTGTGAAATCAAACTGTCCACTTAGGAAGCAACACTGATTGACAGTTAAATGCACATGCTGTTGTGCAAATGGAATAGACAACAGGTGGAAATTATAGGCAATTAGCAAGACACCCCCAATAAAGGAGTGGTTCTGCAGGTGGGGACCACAGACCACTTCTCAGTTCCTATGCAAAATTACTTCCAGCAGGCCACAAATGTGCATGCGTCTGCTCAAACGGTCAGAAACAGATTCCATGAGGGTGGTATGAGGGCCCGACGTCCACAGGTGGGGGTTGTGCTTACAGCCCAACACCGTGCAGGACGTTTGGCATTTGCCAGAGAACACCAAGATTGGCAAATTCGCCACTGGCGCCCTGTGCTCTTCACAGATGAAAGCAGGTTCACACTGAGCACGTGACAGAGTCTGGAGACGCTGTGGAGAACGTTCTGCTGCCTGCAACATCCTCCAGCATGACCGGTTTGGCGGTGGGTCAGTCATGGTGTGGGGTGGCATTTCTTTGGGGGGGCCGCACAGCCCTCCATGTGCTCGCCAGAGGTAGCCTGACTGCCATTAGGTACCGAGATGAGATCCTCAGACCCCTTGTGAGACCATATGCGGGTGCGGTTGGCCCTGGGTTCCTCCTAATGCAAGACAATGCTAGACCTCATGTGGCTGGAGTGTGTCAGCAGTTCCTGCAAGAGGAAGGCATTGATGCTATGGACTGGCCCGCCCGTTCCCCAGACCTGAATCCAATTGAGCACATCTGGGACATCATGTCTCGCTCCATCCACCAACGCCACGTTGCACCACAGACTGTCCAGGAGTTGGCGGATGCTTTAGTCCAGGTCTGGGAAGAGATCCCTCAGGAGACCATCCACCACCTCATCAGGAGCATGCCCAGGTGTTGTAGGGAGGTCATACAGGCACGTGGAGGCCACACACACACACACACACTACTGAGCCTCATTTTGACTTGTTTTAAGGACATTACATCAAAGTTGGATCAGCCTGTAGTGTGGTTTTCCACTTTAATTTTGAGTGTGACTCCAAAGCCAGACCTCCATGGGTTGATGAATTGGATTTCCATTGATTATTTTTGTGTGATTTTGTTGTCAGCGCATTCAACTATGCAAAGAAAAAAGTATTTAATAAGATGATTTCATTCATTCAGATCTAGGATGTGTTATTTTAGTGTTCCCTTTATTTTTTTTAGCAGTATATTTTTACTTAAGTACTTTATACCACTGATCCACAATATGGCAGAAGTTAAAAAACCATAACACATACGTTTTCTGAAATCTGACAGTACAGCTCCCAAAATCTTATTATTATCAATTTCTTTCAACCAATCATCAGTCATTTGTGTCTGTGCAGTACATGTTGAGTGCCCTTCTCTATAAGCATGCTGAAAGTCTGTTAATTTGTTTACAGAGAAATAGCAGTGTATTTGGTCAAACACCATTTTTTCCAACAGTTTGCTAAGAGCTGGCAGCAAGCTGATAGGTCTGCTGTTAGAACCAGTAAAGGCCGATTTACCACTCTTGGGTAGCGGAATAACTTTGGTTTCTCTCCAGCCCTGAGGACAAATACTTTCCTCTAGGCTCAGAATGAATATATGACAGATAGGAGTGGCTAGAGTCAGCTACCATCCTCAGTAGCTCCCCATCTAAATTGTGAATGCCAGGAGGTTTGTCATTATTGATCGAAAGCAGTCATTTTTCCACCTCTCCCACACTAACTTTACAAAATTCAAACTTGCAATGCTTTTCTTTCATTATTAGTTTTTTTTTTTTTTTACATCAGTATGATGGCTCACTCTTTGTTGTTGACAAATGAAGTAATCATAAAAATAATTGGCAACATCAACTTGTTTTGTGATGAATAAGCCATCTGAGTCGATGAAAGATGGAGTTGAATTTGTCTTTCTGCCCATAATTTCATTTAAAGTACTCAAAAGTTTTTTTCCATCATTCTTTATATCATTGATCTTGGCTTCATAATACAGCTTCTTCTTTTTGTTGAGTTTAGTCACAATTTCTCAATTTGCAGTAAGTCAGTAAAAAAAATTTTTTTTTAAATTTTTTAAAAAAATATGAAAAAAAAAAAATGGGGCAAAAGGAGTCGCTAATAAGTCTGGCGCACATCTGACTACCTTAATTCTGTACAAATCAGATAATTCCCCTGTAAACCAGGGATTGTCTCTACCTCTTACTCTGTATTTTTTGAGAGGGGCGTGTTTATCACAGATAGTAGAAAACATGGAATGAAAAATAGGACAATGCATCTTCCATGTCTGGAATAAGCACAATCCTTTCCCAGTTGTTTACATAAAGTTCATGCCTGCTCACAGAAGTGCGTAAAACTTTGTTTGACTATAACCGGAGTGGGCACTTTGGGGATTTTAATGTCTGTAATTCAAGCAACTGCACAATGATCACTTAAATTATTAGGGAAAATACCAAAGGCTGAGTATTTATGCGGATTGTTAGTTAGAATAACATCAATAAGTGTTGACTTAGATGACTTTTGGATTGAGTCTTGTGACTGCATTTATAATTTGAGGAAAATTCAGTGTAATGTACAATCCTCTTCTGGCCTCAGAGTTTGGAGATAACCAGTCCCAGTTGAAATCGCCCATGAGCACCATTTCATTTCCCCCCCCCCCAACCATGCATCAGTTCAGCCAGAGCATCCAGGGATTCTACTTTTGCAGATGGAGGTCTATAACATACTATTAAATCTAAGTTCACAGCCTTCGATAACTGCAGTTTCAATGCTAAAAACTCTTTTGGTTTAGATAAAGACCTTAGTTAAGTAACCACATATCTGTCTTTAATATAGATGGCTATACCTCCCCCTTACTTCGTCGGTCACATCGATAAACATTATAACCATCCAAGCCTATAGACTTATTTAGAACAGATTTCTTAAGACAGGTCTCGGACAGAACTAAGACATCTGGGTCTGCAGACTTTTATCATGTCCATTTTGGCATCAGACTCCTCACATTAATATGCATCAGTCCCAACCCTGATCTAGTTAAATAATTTGGAGTTGGAAGTTCATCCATAGCCAATGGGCCTGGGTGAATGTTTCCTGACACCAAAAGCAGAAGAATAATAAAACACCTTGATTAGTTGCTTCCTAAAATCTCTCTGCACTTAGATGATTTAAAATAATCCAAACTACAGTCATCTGATACAACAAACACAGTTTTTAGCCAGACCAAACCTGTAGATGAGAAGTTATGAGGATGTCACAGTAGGAGTCAAATGGTAACACAATCAGATCCCTCTGAAAGATTAAAGCTGCTATAACATCAGTCAATGGTAACACAATCAGATCCCTCTGAAAGATTAAAGCTGCTATACCATCAGTCATCAGACTGATGGTATAGCAGCTTTAATCTTTCAGAGGGATCTGATTGTGTTACCATTGACTGATGTTATAGCAGCTTTAATCTTTCAGAGGGATCTGATTGTGTTACCATTTGACTCCTACTGTGACATCCTCATAAAAACTTCTCATCTACAGGTTTGGTCTGGCTAAAAACTGTGTTTATTGTATCAGATGACTGTAGTTTGGATTATTTTAAATAGCGTTTAGCGGTATCTCTGGGGTAAGGAGATGAGATTGTTTTTAGATAAGTGAGACTATGCAATGAGCCATAACCCATGTAGGCAGCAATTCAAACCATTTGAACAAAAATACCAATTTTAACCACTGAATCCAACAATTTACTAAAACAAAAAGAAAACAAATTAAAATAGTATTTTGAAACCTTAAATGCCCTAAATGATCAGCTGTACCCTGCAGGTCTAGTAGAGTCAGTAACCAAGTGTGTGCCCGAGCATTGCTGCCTTATTTAGAATGCCATCGCATTCAACAGCCGCTGCAGGAATGTGCTGACAGGGACTTCGCCCAGTGTGTGGATCTGGTCAGTGCGTCCAGACTTATTAGCCACTCCTTTTGCCCCATTTCTTTCAACCATACAGTTTTTTAATTCCTCATCAATTTCAATGGATCCTTAACAGTTCAAACAGTCAGTTTCTTAACTTCATTAGCATACTGGTTATTGTCCGGAATTTCGGATGACTGACCTTCCCAAAGTAAACTGCCTGTTACTCAGGCCCAGAAGGTAGGATATGCATATACTTGGTAGCATTGGATAGAAAACACTCTGAAGTTTCTAAAACTGTTAAAATAATGTCTGTTTGTTATCACCACCTGGTACGACCGCAAGGCCCTCCAGAGGGTGGTGCAGTCTGCACAACGCATCACCGGGGGCAAACTACCTGCCCTCCAGGACACCGACAGCACCCGATGTCACAGGAAGGCCAAAAATATAATCAAGGACAACAACCACCCGAGCCACTGCCTGTTCACCCCGTAGCATTGGATAGAAAACACTGAAGTATATAAAACTTAAAATAATGTCTGAGTATAACAGAACTGATATGGCAGGCAAAAACCCGAGGAAAATCCATCCAGAAATTATTTATTTTAGGTCACAGGCCATTTCAATGCTTGCCTATGGGATATACAAATAGATAGGACCCAGATTGCAGTTCCTATGGCTTCCACTAGATGCCAACAGTCTTTAGAAAGGGTTTCAGGCTTGTTTTTTGAAAAATTAGCAAGTAGTTGGAAGAACTCCAAGGTGTCTCATTAGAAATGTAGTCTTGTTGGCGCTTGAATGAGGTGCGCGCTCTTCGTTATTTATCTTCCCTATTGAACATACTATTCTCCATCTTAAATATTATAATTTATTTAGATGTTAGAATACCTGAGGATGAATTAGAAACATCGTTTGACTTGTTTGGACGAACTTTACTGGTAACTTTTTGGATTTGTTTCTATGCATGTTGAACGAGTGGATTACTGAATCAAGCGAGCCAACTAAACTGACATTTTTGGAATATAAAGAAGGACTTTATCAAACAACCATTCATTGTGTAGCTGTGACGCTTGGGATTGCAAACAGAGGAAGATCTTCAAAGGTAAGTGATTTATTTAATCGCTGTTTGTGATTTTGTGACGCCTGTGCTGGTTGAAAAAGTATTTTGGTGTGGGGCGCTGCCCTCAGATAATTGCATGGTATGCTTTCGCCGTAAAGACTTTTTGAAATCTGACAATGCGGTTGGATTAACAAGAAGTTAAGCTTTTAAATGATGTATGACACTTGTATTTTCATGAATGTTTAATATTACGATTTCTGTATTTCACGCTCTGCAATTTCACCTGATGTTGTCGTAGGTGTCCCGCTAGCGGTTCATGCGCCAAAAGAGGTTTTAACAAGTCAAATCAAATACAATTTTATTGGTTACATACACACGGTTAGCAGATGTTATTGCGAGTGTAGCAAAATGCTTATGCTTCTAGATCCGACAGTGCAGCAGTATCTAACAGGTAATATCTAACAATTCCACAACAAAACCTAATACACACAATCTAGTAAAGGAATGGGAGAATATATAAGTATAAAATATATGGATGAGCAGTGACAGAGCGGAAAGATGCAATAGATAGTAAAGAATAGTGGCCATTTATTAAAGTGGCCAATGATATCAAGTCTGTAGGTAGGCAGCCACCTCTCTGAGCTAGTGGTGGCTGTTTAACAATCTGATGACCTTGAGATTGAAAAACAGCTTCTATCTCTCTGTCCCAGCTTTGATGCACCTGTACTGACCTCGCATTCTGGATGGAAGCGGGGTGAACAGGCAGTGGCTCGGGTGGTTGTTGTCCTTGATGATCTTTTTGCCTTCCTGTGACATCGGGTGTTGTAGGTGTCCTGGAGGGCAGGTAGTTTGCCCCTGGTGATGCGTTGTGCCGACCACACCACCCTCTGGAGAGCCCTGTGGTTGTGGGCGGTGCAGTTGCTGTACCAGGCGGTGATACAGCCCAAAAGGATGCTCTCAACTGTAAAAGTTAGTGAGGGTTTTCGGTGACAAGCCACATTTGTTCAGCCTCCTGAGGTTGAAGAGGCATTGTTGCGCCTTCTTCACCACACTGTCTGTGTGCGTGGATCATTTCAGTTTGTCGGTGACATGTACTCAGAGGAACTTAAAACTTTCACCCTTCTCCACTGTTGTCCCGTCGATGTGGATAGGGGGGTGCTCCTTCTGCTGTTTCCTGAATTCCATGATCATCTCTTTTGTTTTGCTGACATTGAGTGAGAGGTTATTGTCCTGACACCACACTCCAAGGGCCCCCACCTCCTCCCTGTAGCCTGTCTCATCATTGTTGGTAATCAAGCCTACCGCTGTAGTGTCATCTGCAAACTTGATGATTGAGTTGGAGGCGTGCATGGCCATGCAGTCGTGGGTGAACAGAGAGTACAGGAGAGGGCTGAGAACGCACCCTTGTGGGGCCCCAGTGTTGAGGATCAGCGGAGTGTAAATGTTGTTTCCTACCTTCGCCACTTGGGTTCGGCCTGTCATGAAGTTCAGGACCCAGTTGCACAGGGCGGGGTTGAGACCCAGGGTCACAGTCCCCAAGTCCAGAACAGACTATGGGAGGCACACAGTACTACATAGAGCGATGACTACATGGAACTCTATTCCACATCAAGTAACTGTAGCAGTAAAATTAGATTTAAAAATAGATTAAAAAACACCTTATGGAACAGCGGGGACTGTGAAGCAACAAACATTGGCACAGACACATGCACACACACTATATATACACACGGATTTAGAACTGTAGATATGTGGTAGTGGTGGAGTAGGGGCCTGAGGGCACACAGTGTGTTGTGAAATCTGCGAATGTATTGTTGTATTGAATGTTTTAACCCTTTCACACGTACCATCACACGGGTGTGATCGTTCTACAGCGGTCCCTGAAGCGTACGATCACACCCGTGTGATTAGAACACTCATTTAGAACGGCCAGTTTTGAATGACGCAACAATCAGCATTTGAGCTGGCCACACTTTTTTCAGAAACTATTTACACAAATACAGTCCCTACAAAGTTATATCCAGAATGTGAGCAGTTTATTTTTGGATGCAATGTTCAGATATTCACAGAAGTATCTATAGCATAACACAATCATCCTAACCGGAAAAATGTTGGCTACATTTGTCCTAGCGCTAACTGAGGAAAGATTGACGCAACACAAGTGGTCATATTTTCTAACTCTCGGCTGACATAAACTGCAATATGAATTTGCTAATAGCCATTACTATGTATAATTAATCACATCACGGGTGAGCTCACCATTGATCAAAATAATTCAGTAAAACACTTTCTAGAAATCGAAAGTAATCCGACGATTCGTTTCAGCGCGCAGCCAGGCTTTTTTCCACCTCACAGAAACCAAAGATAATAAGAGAAGACAAGATGAGTTTGGTCTGTTTATAGTATGCATGTTGAAGGGGTGTGTCGTTTACCATCGTTCACATCCCACATTCACTTCCTGAAGTTCTCAAAACATTTGTGAACCCTTACTCACCTCATTTTGTTATAGCATCTTTGGTCCGACAGACGATGGAGATGCTTTGGAGATGCTGGTGGTGATGGAGGCAGACCGATAGTGGATGAAGTACAGGAGTTCTGTGGTAGCTGGAAGGCTGCCAGCCATTTCACCCCTCCTGGCCGTGCTGTTTGTGTTGATGAGTCCCAGTCTGGAGTGCAACGCCCCTTGCCATTTCCATCTGAGGCAGAGTGCTTCAAGTTGTTTCTGACAGAGGAGCTGGTGGGAGACATAGAGACCAATCGCTATGTCTTGGAGCTAATGGAGAAGAGAGCCGGGAATGGGGGGGGGGGACAACCACAATTAGTGAAATGTATACCTTCCTGGTGACAGTCCTTCTCATGGGGATAGTAAAGAAGAACTCCCTAAAAGAATACTAGAGCAGCGATCCTATGTTTGCAACTCCCTTCTTTGCCACCCTCTTTTCTAGTTCTGCTGCTATGACTGCATTTCATCAACAACGCTACTGCCATCCTAAATGACCCGTTATACAAAATAAGAAATATCAATAGCTGGCAGTAAAATGCCATGACAAACGAGACGTCCATGTCCTCTCCACTGTCCATACAGCAACCATGTCTGCCACAGGGAAGGTGGACCACCTGACGGGAGAGTGAAACTTACCAGACTGAGAAACATCAAACCAGACTGCGTGCTTGACTCTAACCTCAAAATGGAGGCAGTTGGATAAGGCTGACATGATAAACAGCTTCGTGGAATGCACTCAGAAAATGACCAAGTGGTATAAGATATTTTTTTATTTTTCCAGGGTAGCTTCAAAATACAACATGCCAATACTTTTGACGCAATTAGCATTGTTTTACAGAGCTAATAGAATAATGTAACTAGCTACATAAGCACGATTGAACATAACACCATAAAAGGTTATGACATGAGTAACGTTACCTCGCGTGTCTGCGGTTATAAGGAATATACACAAATATATTATGCTCCATACACACAGAGCTACAGTAGAAACGGTATAACACAACACACAGAAACTATTATAACGTAATAAGGCACTTACTTTGATAGAAACGCAGTCTGGATTTGAAGATGGGTGACTGTAGTGACACCTCTAGCACTGAGAGGCTGTGCCACTTGGGAGTCATAAGGCAAGGGTAGCTTCAAAATACAACACATGCTAATACTTCACTGATGCAATTAGCATTGTTTTCCAGAGCTAATAGAAGAATGTAGCTAGCTACCTAAGCATTGAGTATAACACCATAAATGTTATGAAATGAATAACGTTACATCACATGTCCACGGTTATAAGGAATATACACAAAAACATTATGCTACAGTAGAAACGACATGCAGAAACTATTATAACGTAATAAGGCACTTTGATAGAAACGCACACATTTCCAAAGTTATTATTGGTAACGAAAACAACTTGATTGCAATGCAGGCAACAGACGGAAAATATGGACACGTGTATGCAGGACAGCAGATGAGCAAATGTCTGCAGACTTGAACTGCACAAACAATTGAGAATTGTTTGGGGAATTTTGTTCGGGTCAGAAATGTAAAAAAAAATGTACTGGTCCGCAAAAGTAAAAATGATTACTTTTATGTGAATGAATAAGGCAGAACACACCTCAATTCAAACTGTTATTAGAAAATAAAAAAACTTGTTTGAAAATAATTTTAAATTGACAAGTTGAAAACAGCTGTGGCAAACCTCTTCAAAGTTAGGAGCGTTTGTCACAAATTAAGTGGGAAACTGTCACCAAAGTCAGCCCAGAATGAAAGTTATTTCGAACATGACAGTACCTGTGTGTTTGTTTCGCTGTCCTGGTCCACCCAGGCCGCAGGTAAGGTCAAGGATAGCAGGGTTCGGTACACAAATCTGGTTCTCGGTAGGTCCAGGTCTAAACGCCAACAGGTAAGTCCAAAACAGTCCAGCTCGTACACGGTAAATCCAGCCAATGTAGATTCTCTCTCTCTCTCTCTCTCTCTCTCTCTCGACCTTTTATCTGTGGGTCGGCTCCACCTTCTGAGGGTTCCCCTTGCTTCTGGGAATTGTAGTTTTGGCAGTCGGCCATTTTGTGATCTGTAGTTCTGATCGGGGTGGCCATTTTAGTGATCGGGCAGAGCCCGTTTATTAGTTCTGCCCTCACATATCTGCCATTTATCCCTTGACCCCCTTCTTTGCCACACAGCCTATAAATAAAAACAGTCTGCGTGCTTTAGTTTGAGGGCAGCGCGGATTAAATGTACTGTTACGTAACAATCACATTCTGGAATGCAGAGAACGTACTAATATCACGCGCTTAAAAAAACTCACGCTGGGGCGACCGTTAGAGATATTTGTTACTCACGCATGAAAGGGTTAAAATTGTATAAACTACCTTAATTTTGCTGGACCCCGAAAAGAGTAGCTGCTGCCAATCCATAATAAATGCAAATACAAATACAAACTACACTGTTTGTATTCGGTCATGTTTCCAGTCACCTTGCCATGATTAAATGTGGTGGTACATGCTTTCAGTTTTGCACGAATGCTGCCATCAATCCACAGTTTCTGGTTAGGGAAGGTTTTAATAGTCACAGTGGGTACAACATCTCATATACACTTCCTTATTAACTCGCTCACCGAGTCAGTGTGTACGTCATTGTTATTGTCTGAGGCTACCCAGAACATATCCCAGTCCACGTGATTGAAGCAATTTTGAAGCTTGGAATCCGATTGGTCAGATCAGCGTTAGACCTAAGCCCGGGCGCTTCCTGTTTTAGTTTCTGCCTATAGGAGGGGAGCTGCAAGATGGAGTCATGGTCAGATTTGCCAAAAGGAGGGCGGGGGAGGGCCTTGTATGCATTGCGGAAGTTAAAGTAGCAGTGGTCGAGTGTGTTACTCGCTCATGTACTGCAACCGATACGCTGATAGAATTTAGGTAGCCTTGTTCTCAGATTAGCTTTGTTAAATCCCCAGCTACAATAAATGCAGCCTCAGGATGTATGGTTTCCAGTTTGCATAAATTCCAGTGAAGTTCCTTGATGGCTGTCTTGGTATCTGCTTGCGGGGGGATATACACGGCTGTGACGATAACCAAAGAGAGTTCTCTTGGGAGATAATACGGTCAGCATTTGATTGTAAGGAATTCTAGGTCAGGTGACTAAAATTACTTGAGGTATTGTATGTTGTTGCAATTTCACCATGAGTCGTTAATCATTAAACATTCACCCACACCCTTCTTCTTACCAGGGAGATGTTTGTTCCTGTCGGCACGATGCACTGAAATCCCGTTGGCTGCACGGACTCTGACCTTATGTCCTCAGCTAGCCATGTCTCTGTGAAACAGAGTATGTTACAATCCCAGATATCTCTTCAGAAAGCAACTCTTGCCCTTATTTTGTTGACTTTGTTAACTAGGGACTGGACATTACTGCACAGTTTCCTAAGGACTTGAAGCGAATCTGCCATCTCTATCGGCGCCATCTTGTACAAGGCACATGTTTATCAATAATTGGAAGAAGCAATTTCATAAATTCATCAAAAATAATTGGAAGAGGCAATTTCAGCATCTGGATGCTCCTTATTAATCACATCAGACCAACAACTATTTTAAACATCATCCACATAAGAGTCACAGCAAAATCTTTTGTATGATCTCTTGTATAGTACTTTTGGAACTTTGGCTTTCCTGGATATAGCTACTATATTGTAATCATTGCATCCAATGGGTAGGGATACAGGTTTAGAACAAAGTTCTACAGTATTGGTAAAAATGTGATCAATACTTGTGGATTATCTTTTTCCTGTTGTGTTTGTAAACACCCTGGTAGGTTGATTAATAACGTGAACCAAATTACAGGGACTGGTTACAGTGAGAAGCTTCCTCTTGAGTGAACAGCTTGATGAAAACCAGTCAATATTCAGGTCCCTAATAAAGTAGACCTCTCTGTTTACATCACATACACTATTGAGCATTTCACACACATTATTTAGATACTTACTGTTAGCACTAGGAAGATTGAAAACAACAATGACGACAAACAGCAGGGGTCTAGACAGCCACAAGCCCGGATTTTTTTTTTTACAATCCGCGGTCCCAGCCACAATGGCTAACCGCGTCGCGGGCTGCGTTCAAACCCTCAAGAAACCCCTGCTAGCTTGATAGGCAGCTAGCTAGCAGCTACGCCAAACAGCTTCTCAGACCCGTCCTTGGTCGGCAGAATCACTGGATAGATAGTAGCGGTCCCAGCAAATGATGCCAACCACGTCATGGGATCCAAACTCAAAAGGTAGCAAGCTAGTAACCAAACATTTTCAAAATTTCCCAAAACAACACACAAGCCGAGCTCTCCCTTGTTCCGCAACATTTCTATAGGCTATGCAACTGCGTGAGAAAACAGAGCAATAGCCTATATTAAATAATGGAGGATCCCATCAGCTTTCTATAGGCCAGGCCTATATTTATTTCTCAACTTTCCTAATATTATGCACATTGCTTCTCTTTACAACAAGAGTATAGCCTACTACCTGGCTGGCATGAAAATTAATCACAGGAAAAGCATCCTCCATTCTCTATTGAAGTGCATAGATTTTTTTTCCGCTGCCCCTGTTTTGAGACAGGTGCATGACAATGGTCCATTCTAAATCAAACAAATTTCACACATACAGTACCAGTCAAAAGTTTGGACACACCAACTCATTCCAGGGTTTTTCTTTATTTGTACTATTTCTACATTGTTGAATAATAGAAGACATCACAACTATGAAATAACACATTTGGAATAAATTAGTAACCAAAAAAGTGTTAAACAAATCAAAATGTATTTGAGATTCTTCAAAGTAGCCACCCTTTGCCTTTGACAGCTTTGTACACTTTTGGCATTTTCTGTGGATTTGTTTAACACTTTTTAGGTAGGTGTGTCCAAACTTTTGACTGGTACTTGCAATGATACGCGTGTGGGAAGCAAGTTCAGGGAGAATGTGTTTTAATAAAATAAACGGAACCAAAGGGTAATCAAGGAGGTGATGGAGTCCAGGTGAGTGTCATAATGGGCTGATGCGCGTAACGATGGTGACAGGTGTGTGTCATAACGAGCAGCCTGGTGACCTAGAGGCCGTAGAGGGAGAACACGTGACAGTACCCCGTACCCAACGCATGGCTCCAGCTGCAGGATGCAGACCAAGATGACGATCAGGAGCGGAGCGGTCACCTCTGCTAAGGCGCGCAGGAACCTGTCAATCCAGCTGAGGCATTTGGAAGCATGGTGACCTAGAGTGCTGGAGAGAGAGCATATGTGACAGTACCCCCTCCCCGATGCGTTCGGCTCCAAACGCAGGACGCCAACCACAGGGATGATTACGGGGATCAGGAGCGGACCGGTCACCCCTGCAGATGGGCTAGAAACTGTCACGCCATCTGAGGCACGGGAACCTGTCGAGTCAGCTGGGGCGCGGAAACCTGACAGATCGGTTGAGGCAGGGGAGCCTGGCGATCCGGCAGAGGCATGAAAGCCCGATGAGCTGGCTGAGGCAGTGGAGCCTAGCGATCCGGTTGAGGCAGGGGAGCCTGGCGATCCGGCAGAGGCATGAAAGCCCGATGAGCTGGCTGAGGCAGTGGAGCCTAGCGATCCGGCTGAGGCAGGGAAGCCTGGCGATCTGGTTGAGGCATGAGAGCCTGTAGCAGTTCCCGGACCCGACGTCATTACCCTGACACAAAATTAAAATTAAAATGAAAAAACACTCCCTGATGCTTCCCTTATGTGAGGCGTCATTCTGTAACATTATGCGCTGAGAGTTGGGAAGCAAATTCAGGGAGTGAGTGTTTTAATAAAATAAGCGGAACAAAACAAGAAACAGTAACAGCACACAGACATTAAACAGAAATAATGACGCCTGGGGAAGGAACCAAAGGGAGTGATATTTAAAGGGCAGGTAATCAAGAAGGTGATGGAGTCCAGGTGAGTGTCATAACGCGCTGATGCGCGTAACGATGGTGACAGGTGTGCGCCATAACGAGCAGCCTGGTGACCTAGAGGCCGGAGAGGGAGCACATGTGACAGTACTGTATGTAAAGACAATATTAAATCAATAATAGTGTGATGGGTGATAATATGAGCCTAACACTTGTGAATTATATATTATCACTTATGAATGATGCCCAGTTTAAAACCTGTTTGGGATAGGGGGCAGTATTTTCACGGCCGGATAAAAAACGTACCTGATTTAATCTGGTTACTACTCCTGCCCAGAAACTAGAATATGCATATAATTCGTAGATTTGGATAGAAAACACTCTAAAGTTTCTAAAACTGTTTGAATGGTGTCTGTGAGTATAACAGAACTCATATGGCAGGCCAAAACCTGAGAAGATTCCATACAGGAAGTGCCCTGTCTGACAATTTATAAGTAAGCAAATTTGGTGTGTAGTAAATAAAATACAAAGGTTTTCCCAGCCCTAACAAACCCACTACTATAGGGGAAGTGGTATTGGTGTCCACATAAGCAGACGACACATCTCTATCAAAAATACAGCATCTGTGCTGTAACATGACATTTTCTAAGGCTTCCATTGGCTCTCAGAAGGCACCAGAAAGTGGAATGACGTGTCTCCTGTCTCTGGGCTAAGAACAACAGGAGTATTTGACTCTCCTTTATCTAACCATATTGTCCGATTTTAAAAAGGCTTTACAGCGAAAACAAAACATTAGATTATGCCAGGAGAGTACCCAGCAAAAAATATTCACACAGCCATTTTCAAAGCAAGCATATATGTCACAAAAACCAAAACCACAGCTAAATGCAGCA
Organism: Salmo salar; assembly: GCF_965601325.2. Classification (NCBI taxonomy): domain Eukaryota; kingdom Metazoa; phylum Chordata; class Actinopteri; order Salmoniformes; family Salmonidae; genus Salmo; species Salmo salar. The sequence continues at coordinate 6,637,606 of NC_138310.1, forward strand.
CTAACCTTTGATGATCTTCATCAGATGACACTCCTAGGACATTATGTTATACAATACATGCATGTTTTGTTCAATCAAGTTCATATTTATATCAAAAACCAGCTTTTTACATTAGCATGTTTTGTTCAGAACTAGCATACCCACCGCAAACTTCCGGTGAATTTACTAAATTACTCACGATAAACGTTGATGCAATCGCGGTGTCAGATTTTAAAATAGCTTTTCGGTGAAAGCACATTTTGCAATATTCTGAGTACATAGCCCGGCCATCATGGCTAGCTAATTTGACACCCACCAAGTTTGGCCCTCACCAAACCAAAAATTTGATTACCTTTGCTGTTCTTCGTCAGAATGCACTCCCAGGACTTCTACTTCAACAACAAATGTTGTTTTGGTTCGAAATAATCCATAGTTATATCCAAATAGCTCCGTTTTGTTTGTGCGTTCAAGTCACTATCCGAAGGGTGACGCGCCGGCGCATTTCGTGACAAAAAATGTCAAAATATTCCATTACCGTACTTCGAAGCATGTCAAACGCTGTTTAAAATAAATGTTTATGCTATTTTTCTCTTAAAATAGCAATAATATTCCAACCAGGTGACATTGTATTCATTCAAACACTGAAAGAAAAACATGGAGTCGTCTCGTGCACGCGCGCTCCAGTATAATTGTTCTCAGCAGGACCACTCACAAAAACTCCTGCTGTTTTTCGCCCAGAGACTGGAGAGCTCTCATTCCACTTTCTGCCACCTTCTGAGAGCCAATGAAAGCCTTAGAAAATGTCACGTTACAGCAGAGATGCTGTATTTTTTATAGAGATGCCCTAGAAGGAGAACAAATTGTCAGACAGGGCACTTCCTGTAAAGAATCTTCACATGTTTTGGCCTGCCACATGAGTTCTGTTATACTCACAGACACCATTCAAACAGTTTTAGAAACTTTATAGTGTTTTCTATCCAAATCTAATTATATGCATATTCTAGTTTCTGGGCAGGAGTAGTAACCAGATTAACCTCTTACATCTAGACGTTGCGCTAGCGGAACACCTGCTCCAATATCCAATGATAGGCATGGCGCGAATTACAAATTCCTCAAAAATACAAAAACTTCAATTTTTCAAACATATGACTATTTCACAGGATTTTAAAGACAAGACTCTCCTTTATCTAACCACACTGTCCGATTTCAAAAAGGCTTTACAGCGAAAGCAAAACATTAGATTATGTCAGCAGAGTACCAAGCCAGAAATGTTTTTTTATTTATTTTTTATTTCACCTTTATTTAACCAGGTAGGCAAGTTGAGAACAAGTTCTCATTTACAATTGCGACCTGGAGAAGATAAAGCAAAGCAGTTCGACAACATACAAAAACACAGAGTTACACATGGAGTAAAACAACATACAATCAATGATGCAGTAGAAGAAAAAAAAATAAGACTATATACAATGTGAGCAAATGATGTGAGATAAGGGAGGTAAAGGCAAAAAAATGCCATGGTGGCAAAGTAAATAAAGTATAGCAAGAAAAACACTGGAATGGTAGATTTGTAGTTTGAAGAAAGTTCAAAGATAAAATATAAATAATATGGTGCAAAGGAGCAAAATAAATAAAATAAATAAATACAGTAGGGGAAGAGGTAGTAGTTTGGGCTAAATTATAGATGGGCTATGTACAGGTGCAGTGATCTGTGAGCTGCTCTGACAGCTGGTGCTTAAAGCTAGTGAGGGAGATAAGTGTTTCCAGTTTCAGAGATTTTTGTAGTTCGTTCCAGTCATTGGCAGCAGAGAACTGGAAGGAGAGACGACCAAAGGAGGAGTTGGCTTTAGGGGTGACCAGAGAGATATACCTGCTGGAGCGCGTGCTACAGGTGGGTGCTGCTATGGTGACCAGTGAGCAGAGATAAGGGGGGACTTTACCTAGCAGAGTCTTGTAGATGACCTGGAGCCAATGTGTTTGGCGACGATTATGAAGCGAAGGCCAGCCAACGAGAGCGTACAGGTCGCAGTGGTGGGTAGTATATGGGGCTTTGGTGACAAAACGGATGGCACTGTGATAGACTGCATCCAGCTTGTTGAGTAGGGTATTGGAAGCTATTTTGTAAATGACATCGCCGAAGTCGAGGATTGGTAGGATGGTCAGTTTTACGAGGGTATGTTTGGCAGCATGAGTGAAGGATGCTTTGTTGCGAAATAGGAAGCCAATTCGAGATTTCACTTTGGATTGGAGATGATTGATGTGAGTCTGGAAGGAGAGTTTACAGTCTAACCAGACACCTAGGTATTTGTAGTTGTCCACAAATTCTAAGTTAGAACCGTCCAGAGAAGTGATGCTGGACAGGCGGGCAGGTGCAGGCAGCGATCGGTTGAAGAGCATGCATTTAGTTTTACTTGTGTTTAGGAGCAGTTGGAGACCACGGAAGAAGAGTTGAATGGCATTGAAGCTCGTCTGGAGGGTTGTTAACACAGTGTCCAAAGAAGGGCCAGAAGTGTACAGAATGGTGTCGTCTGCGTAGAGGTGGATCAGAGATTCACCAGCAGCAAGAGCGACATCATTTATGTATACAGAGAAAAGAGTTGGCCCAAGAATTGAACCCTGTGGTACCCCCATAGAGACTGCCAGAGGTCCAGACAGTAGGCCCTCCGATTTGACACACTGAACTCTGTCAGAGAAGTAGTTGGTGAACCAGGCGACGCAATCGTTTGAGAAACCAAGGCTACTGAGTCTGCCGATGAGGATGTGGTGATTAACAGAGTCAAAAGCTTTGGCCAGGTCAATGAATACGGCAGCACAGTATTGTTTCTTATCGATGGCGGTTACGATGTCGTTTAGGACCTTGAGCGTGGCTGAGGTGCACCCATGACCAGCTCTGAAACCAGATTGCATAGCGGAGAGGGTGCGGTGGGATTCGAAATGGTCGGTGATCTGTTTGTTGACTTGGCTTTCGAAGACCTTAGAAAGGCAGGGTAGGATGGCTATAGGTCTGTAGCAATTAGGGTCAAGAGTGTCAGCTCCTTTGAAGAGGGGGATGACAGCAGCTGCTTTCCAATCTATGGGAATCTCAGACGACACGAAAGAGAGGTTGAACAGGCTAGTAATAGGGGTTGCAATAATTTCGGCAGATAATTTTAGAAAGAAAGGGTCCAGATTGTCAAGCCCAGCTGATTTGTAGGGATCCAGATTTTGCAGCTCTTTCAGAACATCAGCTGAATGGATTTGGGAGAAGGAGAAATGGGGGAGGCTTGGGCGAGTAGCTGTGGGGGGTGCAGTGCTGTTGAATGCAGTAGGGGTAGTTAGGTGGAAAGCATGGCCAGCCGTAGAAAAATGCATATTGAAATTCTCAATTATAGTGGGCTTATCGGTGGTGACAGAGTTTCCTATCCTCAGTGCAGTGGGCAGTTGGGAGGAGGTGTTCTTATTCTCCATGGACTTTACAATGTCCCAGAACTTTTTAGAGTTGGAGTTGCACGAAGCGAATTTCTGTTTGAAAAAGCTAGCCTTGGCGTTTCTAACTGCCTGTGTGTATTGGTTTCTAACTTCCCTAAAAAGTTGCATATCGCGGGGGCAGTTCGATGCTAATGCAGAACGCCACAGGATATTTTTGTGTTGGTTAAGGGCAGTCAGGTCTGGGGAGAACCAAGGGCTATATCTGTTCCTGGTTCTAAATTTCTTGAAAGGGGCATGCTTATTTAAGATGGAGAGGAAGGCATTTAAAAAAAATAACCAGGCATCCTCTACTGACGGGATGAGGTCAATATCCTTCCAGGATACCAGGGCCAGGTCGATTAGAAAGGCTTGCTCGTTGAAATGTTTCAGGGAGCGTTTGACAGTGATGAGTGGAGGTCGTTTGACCGCTGACCCATTACGGGTGCAGGCAATGAGGCAGTGATCGCTGAGATCTTGGTTGAAAACAGCAGAGGTGTATTTAGAGGGCACGTTGGTTAGGATGATATCTATGAGGGTGCCAGTGTTTGCGGCTTTGGGGTTGTACCTGGTGGGTTCATTAATAATTTGTGTGAGATTGAGGGCATCAAGCTTGGATTGTAGGATGGCTGGGGTGTTAAGCATGTCCCAGTTTAGGTCACCTAGTAGCACGAGCTCTGAAGATAGATGGGGGGCAATCAGTTCACATATGGTGTCCAGAGCACAACTAGGGGCCGAGGGGGGTCTATAGCAGGCGGCAACGGTGAGAGACTTGTTTTTGGAGAGGTGGATTTTTAAAAGTAGAAGTTCAAATTGTTTGGGTACAGACCTGGATAGCAGGACAGAACTCTGCAGGTTATCTCTGCAGTAGATTGCAACACCGCCCCCTTTGGTCGTTCTATCTTGTCTGAAAACGTTGTAGTTAGGGATGAAGATTTCAGAGTTTTTGGTGGACTTCCTAAGCCAAGATTCAGACACAGCTAGGACATCCGGGTTGGCGGAGTGTGCTAAAGCAGTGAATAAAACAAACTTAGGGAGGAGGCTTCTAATGTTAACATGCATGAAACCAAGGTTATTACGGTTACAGAAGTCATCAAAAGAGAGCGCCTGGGGAGTAGGAGTGGAGCCAGGCACTGCAGGGCCTGGATTCACCTCTACATCCCCAGAGGAGCAGAGAAGAATAAGTATGAGGGTACGGCTAAAAGCTATAAGAATTGGTCGTCTGTGACGTCCAGAATAGAGAGAAAAAGGAGCAGGTTTCTGGGGGCGATAAAATAGCCTCAAGGTATAATGTACAGACAAAGGTATGGTGGGATGTGAGTACAGAGGAGGTAAACCTAGGCATTTAGTGATAGTGAGAGAGATATTGTCTCTAGAAACATCATTGAAACCAGAAGATGTCATAGCATGTGTGGGTGGAGGAACTGAGAGGTTGGATAAGGTATAATGAGCAGGGCTAGAGGCTCTACAGTGAAATAAGCCAATAAACACTAACGAGAACAGCAATGGAGAAGGCATATTGACATTAAGGAGAGGCATGCTTAGCCGAGTGATCAAAGGGTCCAGTGAGATTCAGACAGCTAGCCGGGCCATAGGTAGCAAGCTGGTGGAAGATGGGAGGGAGGTCTGTTTTTAGCCAGCTCGTGCGTTTCCGTCTGTGGGTTAGTGGGGTTCCGTGTAGAAGGGGGGACCTGTCCAAGTTGGCAAAATAGTTAGTTATAGTGGCCCAAGAAAAGTGTCCGATAGACCTATTCAGATCGCAGCCGAAAAGACAGCTAATGATTAGCGGGCCGCAGATGGGCGATCAGGTTACGTCGCGACGGAGGGGCCAGTTGGATAACTCCCTCGGGCAGATAACGTCGGTGGTCCAGTCGTGAAGACCCGATGGGGCTCCGGATCGGCAGTAAAACGGGTCAGGATAGGTGAGTTGTAGCCCAGGAGACACTTCAGCTGGCTAGCTCAGGAATAGCCCAGGAGTGGCTGACGGAACTCTTCAGCTGGCTAGCTGGCTAGCTCCGTAATAATGTGTGTTAATTCCGTGATCGACGTTGCCAATAGTCACTCAGGTAGCAGCTAGTTAGCTGCAAGATCCAGGTGTAAATGTCCAGAGCCTGCGGTAGAAATCGGGGAAAGGAGAGAGAATAGGTCCGGTATGCTCTGGTCTGAGTCGCGCTGTACAAAAACTGGCGATAGCTTTTCGAGCTAATGGATAGCTGAGGACAGCTAACCGTGGCTAGCTGAACTTCAATGTTAGCCAGTGAAAATGGCTAACCTCTTGCTAGCTTCTGTTGTGGAATTCAGATGAGGTAAATAATACTTTCTTTTTTTTAAATTGGTGAGGCGGGTTGCAGGAGAGTGCTTTGAGGTTGAGTTTTTAGAATTAAAAAAGAATATATATATATAAAAAGATAAGTGAAGAAAAAAAATATGTAAATATCTATATACACGGGACACGACAAGAGGAGGGTAGAGGACGTCTGAACTGCTACGCCATCTTGGACTTGGACTAGATAATAATCATAATCATAATAATAACTAAATAATCAGACACCCATTTTTCAAGCTAGCATATAATGTCACAAAAACCCAGAAGACAGCTAAATGCAGCACTAACCTTTGATGATCTTCATCAGATGACACACCTAGGACATTATGTTATACAATACATGCATGTTTTGTTCAATCAAGTTAATATTTATATCAAAAAACAGCTTTTTACATTAGCATGTGACGTTCAGAACTAGCATACCCCCCGCAAACTTCTGGGGAATTTGCTAACAATTTACTAAATTACTCACGATAACCGTTCACAAAAAGCATAACAATTATTTTAAGAATTATAGATACAGAACTCCTCTATGCACTCGATATGTCCGATTTTAAAATAGCTTTTTGGTGAAAGCACATTTTGCAATATTCTAAGTACATAGCCCAGCCATCACAGGCTAGCTATTTAGACACCCGGCAAGTTTAGCACTCACGAATATCAGATTTACTATTATAAAAGTTTGATTACCTTTTGTTGTCTTTGTCAGAATGCACTCCCAGGACTGCTACTTCAATAACAAATGTTGGTTTGGTCCAAAATAATCCATCGTTATATCCGAATAGCGGCGTTTTGTTCGTGCGTTCCAGACACTATCCGAAATGGTAAATCAGGGTCGCGCGCATGGCGCAATTCGTGACAAAAAAAATCTAAATATTCCATTACCGTACTTCGAAGCATGTCAACCGCTGTTTAAAATCCATTTTTATGCCATTTTTCTCGTAAAAAAGCGATAATATTCCGACCGGGAATGTCCATTTAGCTAAACAGAGGAAAGAAAACAAAGCTTTCGGTCGACGCGGGCACGAGCCTGAGTCTCACAGTACTGTAACCAGCCACTACCCAAACGCGCTACTTTTTTTCAGCCAGAGCCTGCAAAGCCACGATTCAGCATTTTGCCACCTTCTGAGAGCCTATGGCAGCCGTAGGAAGTGTCACGGGACAGCTAAGATCCTCACTCTTCAATAAACAGAGACAAGAAGAACGACACCTTGTCAGACAGGCCACTTCCTGCATGAAATCTTCTCAGGTTTTTGCCTGCCATGAGTTCTGTTATACTCACAGACACCATTCAAACAGTTTTAGAAACTTTAGGGTGTTTTCTATCCAAAGCCAATAATTATATGCATATTCTAGTTTCTGGGCAGTAGTAATAACCAGATTAAATCGGGTACGTTTTTTATCCGGCCGTGTAAATACTGCCCCCTAGCCCTAACAGGTTATGGTAGGCTGGCATTGCTTAATTACCAACCTCCTGTACTGTACACACTGCTGTCTTACTAAAATCATGCAAACTAAATGCTGAAAGTAGTAGCCTAGTTATTCATGCATGGAAACAAAAGGACTAACTAGCAGTTTAGCTTAGAATAGACTTAGAATAGGCTTACAATACCGAACCTACTGCAAATGAATGAATGCGAACACCACGGAACACCAGTACCACGTTGGCCTAGTAAGCAAATGTTTTTATCGGTGACACAATCTATATTTAGGCTAGTTACATTAACAGTAAACAAATACATTAAAGAAAAGGCGAATGACAGCACAGCTGTGTTGCCAAAAAAGTAGGCCTTCTGTGGATCATATTCAACCTACATAATTAATTAAGCAATGCCAGCCTACCATAAGCACGTTTTGAATACGTACAGTTCCATTTATAACCACAAAAACTAATAGGCTTCCAAGAAAACCATAATAGATGGTATCTATTTCTATGATGAAACATACCGACATGTCGCTATACCCAGGGGTGTCATTTGGGTTCTTGCATTGTAATTATTTTGAATTCTGCTTATATCACACTATACCACAATAAACATAAAAGTTCAAATGCTGAGACCATTGACTGCTTTTGACCAAGAAGTGACAGGTTGGCGTGAAATCTCCATTGCACTCTATCAGCACCTACACACTAAAGCAAAGCCGTTTTAAACATAGGCTGGCTTGAGAAGTTATTTGGCCATTCCATACCCTAGGTTTTGAAATGACGCCACTGGCTATAGCACCAAGATTTAGAGGAAAACCAACCAGCTAGATTGTTTCTTACCTTTTCAGAAGAGTTGCAGCCTCCTTGATGCTCTGTGGAACTTCCTGAGTTCCAGATTTCCCTCAAATGCCAATTGGATTGCATTTACATTTAAGTCATTTAGCAGATTAGTTGAGCATGCTTCTTCTGTGCTGACTGAACACGTTTGTCAAAGTGGAAAATGAGTTCTCGCATGTAGCTGTGGACGCCCCAAAAGTCAATACATGTTTCGGTGCCGTAAGCATGGTCGGCATAGCGGAGAGAGGTCCATTTGTCCTCATTGGAGCTGGCGATTTCAGTCTGCACAAACTGGCAAGCAACACTAAACTCAGCTTCCACCAAATCTGTTTGCTTAGATCCAGCACTGGTTTCACCTTTTTCACATCTAGAAAGTCATGGCTCTCTGGGTCAAGGGGCACACAGGGCCCCCACCAATTGACTGTTGTGTTCTGACAATTCACCAATGACAGCATCAAACGTGCTGAAGAACAGTCTTTTACACAGTCTCTTCTCCTCTGTCCTGCTGGCCTACTGTACTGTCCACCACGTATTGCTGGAGATTTTACTTAGATAACGTTGTAGTTTGCTTGGAGTTGGTGGTGCCACTGCACTGTGCCTCAGCTTCTCAATGCACTCCAACACAATGCGGACCACTTTGACTCCAGTGTAAAGATCGGTTGCTTTTGCCTGGAGTCATTTGTTTGGAGGATCGAGAAGACTGAGGATTCTTTGCACCATGGTGGCTGTAAACAAAGTTGGGGTCCGTCACCGCCTTCAGCAGCCCTGTAGCCTCGAGTGACTCTACTTCTGTGTTGTACGAACGCGTGCATTCGATGTCAGAGAGGAACTTCACAATGCTGTCACAACTTTTAACAACCACTGACACAGTAGCCAGGTGTCCCCTTCTCCTTAGACTTTGTTTGGGTACTTTGGCAAAGCCAATTTCTGATACCCATCGTGGCAGCTTAGCTGGTTCGTGCTAGCTAAATGGGTGAAGGCTAATAACACCAACGCGTTTGATAACTGAGCTACGCTAACTAAACTCTATAGTGATGGGGTGTCAGGCAGAGTTGAGTGAAGCAGCTTCAACTGTAAACTTGACCCCGCCCTTATAAATAACGATATAATATTACAGGCAGAGGCGTATCACATTATTCACTTAGCCTACCAAAGATGAGAAGAGTTTTTTCCCACATTTATGGAAACCCAACAGAGTCATACCTTCTAAGGCACTGCATCTCACTTCTTGAAGTGTCCCTACAGACCCTGGTTCGATCCCAGGCTGTATTACAACCGGCCGTGATCGGAAGTCCCATAGGACGGCGCACAATTGGCCCAGCGTCGCCGGGGTAGGCTGTCATTGTAAAATAAATATTTGTTCTTAACTGACTTGCCTAGTTAAAATAAAAATACCTAACTGCCACTGGGGCTTTCCATAGCCCTCCTACTATACTGTACTGTCCACCATTGTGCTGATGCAGCGCAGCAGAGATAAAAATTTCACACCAACCTGTCACTCAATCATTTGAACTTTTTTGCTATTTATATATAGGGACATGAAACTAAAACTGAGGGGGCACAAGTTTCAAATGAAGGGCTAAGCCCCCTTTTGCCCCCTCGTGGAGCTGGGACTGAGGTGAACATGCTCTCTAACTTGAGGTGTGTGGCTGAGCCCTGGAGTGTGTCCAAGCGCCCTGATTGTTTGGATGAACAGAGTTGTGAAGGGTGATTGACAGGGCCAGTCCTGTTAAGAGGGACGGCTTTTTTTTTTTTACAACAAACAAATGTTGGCCAGAGCTACAGATGGCTATATCTGTCTGCTAGTACAGGACTGGTAAAGGGCCAGTCCACTACTTTGGTGAATATTTTTTTTATACTGATTTTTCAGGGGGTGCTGCAGCACCATCAAAACCCCTACTTCCTGTTGCTATGAATGTGTGGTCAACGTATGTGTTTAGTAGCTGAGGTATGTAGCTGTAAATAGATTGGAAGAATAATCTGACCCTGGTATCAGTTGTTAGTCAAATTCCCTTTGGGCCTTATGTAGGCCTATGGTAAGTGACACCACAAGGGATCACATGGTTTATTCAAATGATAGTGTGGTGGGGCTTACAAAAATCTGACAAACATTGACAAATTTAACAGTAACAAGACTGGAGACCAGAGACAAAAATCTAAATTTCCTCCTGGTTAATATCATCTCTGTGGGAGGGTCATTGCTAGAAGTGCTACAGCTTTTGTCAAATTAACGTCAGATTTGACTTTTCATAGCAGGTTAGAACTTCCCCAGCAGGTTAGGATAATTATGTTAAGGTTAGGTTAGCTAAAGCGCAAAAACAAATGGACGTTAATTTGACAAAAGCTTCTAGCCATGACCCTGGCTGCGTTCCGTAATTGTTCACGTTCTGGAACGTTTTATTAAACAGAAACGGTGCTGTAACGAACGAGCAGTTTCAAAACGGGGAGGGATTGGGCAACGCTGTCAGTGTGGCAACTGCCCTTTAAATGTCACTCATTGCTTCAAGCCACACCCAGCAAAGTACGTCAAATCCTGTTCAAGAACGTATTGCGGAAACGTGTCGTACAGTACAAACCGTTTCACAAGGTAGAAAACGTTCAAGCGAACTGAACACACCTCCTGTTATAGCGCTTCCTCTGATAATTCTGACCAATGGTAGAAGAACGGAGGCGGGCCCATTTCATGTTAGCCAATGGGGTGATTCGTTGATGCTACGTCTCATAGCAGCTACTTTCATCCGGATGAGGGATTTAAAGTGAGTAGTTTGAATTAACCACAATATTGAACTAAAATAGCATGCTATTCAACGATGACTTAAAATGTGTGTACAATAAATTATTGTAATTGTTCATTGTAAACCTAGTTAATCTTGCCAACTCAAATTCTAATAAAAACAGATTGCAAGTGAATCGGCCGTGTCAGCTAGCTAGCTAAATTAGCGTATCAAGCTAGTCAATTGTGAATTCCGCGTTTGGTTTGTAGACCATTCCATTTCAGTCATATGTTGTTAGTTCACATGTCAATGTATACGTTTTTCCTATTTAGGTATTTGTTTGATGTTATCTAGAAATAGTATTGGTTTGCAGGTTCACAGCAATATCAGATTACCACTCTTCCACCAGCGAAGATGTACAGCTATCATGGTACCATCAGAGTGTTGGTGCAGGTTCTTTGGGCCCACCTGCTCTGTGGATGGACGTTTGGCTCCGAGCTTACGTTTGAGCTTCCAGATAACGCAAAACAGTGTTTCTATGAAGATATTACCATTGGCACCAAGTGTACACTTGAGTTCCAGGTAAGTTGATTGAGGCCCTCACATTATGACATGGAGTTATGGGAATAACTACAGCTAAATTGCTAGGCTGTATTTAAAACAAAATATTTTCTCTCCAGGTTGTCACTGGCGGGCATTACGATGTTGACTGTCATCTAGAGGATGCAGATGGTACTGTTCTTTACAAAGAAATGAAGAAGCAGTATGACAGCTTTACATTCACAGCTGCCAAGAACGGAACACATAAGTTCTGCTTCAGCAATGAGTTTTCCACCTTCACGCATAAGACCGTCTACTTCGATTTCCAAGTTGGAGAGGATCCCCCACTTTTCCCCAATGAGAACAGGGTCACTGCTTTAACCCAGGTAGGTCTGTTGTTGATGACTATTGCTGAGAGGTGTTTTTCTGTGCAATATTCAATATGGCAGTTCAATCAAAACAATCTGTTAATTCTCTACAACAAAATAAAATGCTATTGGATTTCAGTTTGCCCCATTTGGCAAAAACATAATGGAAAGAACTGTGTGCATAGGCATAGATTTCTGGTTATTTGCAGTGCTTGCATGTCAAACCATACAGGGATCTTGTATGCCTTTTTTAAGCCTGAAAATACCTGTTTCAGATGGAGTCTGCCTGCGTGTCCATTCATGAGGCCCTGAAATCGGTCATTGACTATCAGACACATTTCCGTCTGCGGGAGGCTCAGGGACGCAGCCGAGCCGAGGACCTCAACACAAGAGTGGCTTTCTGGTCCATTGGGGAGGCCTTCATTTTGCTGGTAGTCAGCATCAGCCAGGTGATCTTGCTGAGAAGCTTCTTTTCTGACAGGAAGACCACCACCACGCGTGTTGGATCCTAACATCCCACAGCATCTCATCCCGGTCACCTCCACAAGGGACTTCAGATCCAACGCCACCAACAACAGTTCATGGCAGAATGTTTTTTATAGATGCCATTCATAAAATTAGAATTTAAGGTACGTTCAGGCTTTGAAGTTACTTTTAAACACCCACTGGATTATCTAAATAAAATCTAGCAAATAATGTTGGAAATGCAACAACGTATTTATCATGTGGGTGCATATTGTTATTGTTTTTTACAACACTGTTTACCAGAATAATGTGAACAAACTGGTAGCCTGTCTTGCAGTTCTAATTTGACACCTACTTGATACATTAAGTCGTAGTTGCAGAATTTAATTTGAGCACAGTTCTCACTTCCTTAGTAATGACAATTCAAACTTGGTTGTTAGATTCAAGTTGTGATATCAAAAGTACTCTGTCTGTTGTAAACAATTGGTTTGCTTTTAATGTGAGTCCACTTAACAGGCTTGTGGCAAGCAGAGGTCGTGTTTTGGGTGGATAGACCTTGACTAGGAGTTTAACCATCTCTTTATTGTAACTGGTGCTTTGTTGTTGGTTTATATGGTTAAAACATGAATATGAAGCTGGTGTAAGCACAATTATTTAATTTATTTCATATTAGGCATGTGTGTGGTCATATTTTGTTTGCATACTGTTCATGATTGTTTCTGCACAGTCATCAGCTTGTTGGCAGTCCAAGGAATTGTTTCCTTATTTGCATAGCTTAATAAACATTCTGGTAAACCCATTGTCAGACCTTCAATATTCAATAAATTAATAAACTGAGCCACATAAATAGATAGCATTTACAGGTAACTGCCAATATAAAGGAAACAACATAAAGTGTCTTAATAGAGCATTGGGCCAGCACAAGCTAGAACAGCTTTAATGCACCTTGGCACAGATTTTACAAGTGTCTGGAACCTTATTGGAGGGATGCGACACCATTCTTCCATGAGAAATTCCATCATTTAGTGTTTTGTTGATGGTGGGAATGCTTCCTCAGATGCCGCTCTAGAATCTCCCACAAGTGTTCAATTGGGTGACAGACGGCTATGGCACGTGGTTTTCATTCTCATCAAACCGTTCAGTACCCTGTGGATGGGTGCATTGTGGGACAAAATAATGGCCTGCCCAGCATTTTTTTAAGATGACCCTAAGCATGATGGGATGTTAATTGCTTAATTAACTCAAGAACCACACCAGTGTGGAAGTGCCTGCTTTCAATATACTTTGTATCCCTCATTTGCTCAAGTGTTTCCATTATTTTGACAATTACCTCTATATTGTGATGCAGAATATTATATATCAGTATCATCAGGAATAGCTGATACATTAAAATCCACTCACTGCTCAGGTTGCTAATGATCAACAAGTATTTCATTTTGTTATTTACAAAGGACGCAGCTTGTGGGCCATGTACACTTGTGAACATCAAAGGTGCGGTTGTATACAACACCGAGAAATGTGTCAAGAAAAATATGTAATGAAACAGTTTATGATTACATTGTCAAGTGATGTTTTCAAGAACTGCATAAAGCATTAAACTTTTTTCTGAAATTAATCTTGATTCTATATACACTTGGTGCTTGTTGATCAAATAATTGATCATATTGTTCACTCTGTACATTGTTCACTCAACCTCCAGGTGGTTAGTAGCCAACAAAATATACTGCTCAAAAAAATAAAGGGAACACTTCAACACATCCTAGATCTGAATGAAAGAAATAATCTTATTAAATACTTTTTTCTTTACATAGTTGAATGTGCTGACAACAAAATCACACAAAAATAATCAATGGAAATCCAATTTATCAACCCATGGAGGTCTGGAGTTGCAGTCACAAAAAATGAAAGTGGAAAACCACACTACAGGCTGATCCAACTTTGATGTAATGTCCTTAAAACAAGTCAAAATGAGGCTCAGTAGTGTGTGTGGCCTCCACGTGCCTGTATGACCTCCCTACAACGCCTGGGCATGCTCCTGATGAGGTGGCGGATGGTCTCCTGAGGGATCTCCTCCCAGACCTGGACTAAAGCATCCGCCAACTCCTGGACAGTCTGTGGTGCAACGTGGCGTTGGTGGATGGAGCGAGACATGATGTCCCAGATGTGCTCAATTGGATTCAGGTCTGGGGAACGGGCGGGCCAGTCCATAGCATCAATGCCTTCCTCTTGCAGGAACTGCTGACACACTCCAGCCACATGAGGTCTAGCATTGTCTTGCATTAGGAGGAACCCAGGGCCAACCGCACCAGCATATGGTCTCACAAGGGGTCTGAGGATCTCATCTCGGTACCTAATGGCAGTCAGGCTACCTCTGGCGAGCACATGGAGGGCTGTGCGGCCCCCCAAAGAAATGCCACCCCACACCATGACTGACCCACCGCCAAACCGGTCATGCTGGAGGATGTTGCAGGCAGCAGAACGTTCTCCACGGCGTCTCCAGACTCTGTCACATGTGCTCAGTGTGAACCTGCTTTCATCTGTGAAGAGCACAGGGCTCCAGTGGCGAATTTGCCAATCTTGGTGTTCTCTGGCAAATGCCAAACGTCCTGCACGGTGTTGGGCTGTAAGCACAACCCCCACCTGTGGACGTCGGGCCTTCATACCACCCTCATGGAGTCTGTTTCTGACCGTTTGAGCAGACCCATGCACATTTGTGGCCTGCTGGAGGTCATTTTGCAGGGCTCTGGCAGTGCTCCTCCTGCTCCTCCTTGCACAAAGGCGGAGGTAGCGGTCCTGCTGCTGGGTTGTTGCCCTCCTACGGCCTCCTCCACGTCTCCTGATGTACTGGCCTGTCTCCTGGTAGCGCCTCCATGCTCTGGACACTACGCTGACAGACACAGCAAACCTTCTTGCCACCGCTCGCATTGATGTGCCATCCTGGATGAGCTGCACTACCTGAGCCACTTGTGTGGGTTGTAGACTCCATCTCATGCTACCACTAGAGTGAAAGCACCGCCAGCATTCAAAAGTGACCAAAACATCAGCCAGGAAGCATAGGAACTGAGAAGTGGTCTATGGTCACCACCTGCAGAACCACTCCTTTATTGGGGGTGTCTTGCTAATTGTCTATAATTTCCACCTGTTGTCTATTCCATTTGCACAACAGCATGTGAAATTTATTGTCAATCAGTGTTGCTTCCTAAGTGGACAGTTTGATTTCACAGAAGTGTGATTGACTTGGAGTTACATTGTGTTGTTTAAGTGTTCCCTTTATTTTTTTGAGCAGTGTATATGCAATGCAATCGCCATCTGCCTGTAAAGACTCGCAAATATGTTATTATTCGTTTAATACAGTTTTATGCGCAGATGCCAAATTTATTCACAACAAACCAAAAAATATATATAATAACATCTTGCTCAACCTCCTAAAATGATGGGAGTCGGGTATTTGCCTTTAACTGCTATTGCGCACGCGAATACAAGCGCATAAGCGAATATCAGCTCTGTGATTGGACGGTTTCCTTTTCAATAAATAGGAAATAAATAAAAAACGCATTGTTTTCGAATTGACAGCAGTGTACTCTGGGTAATGAGGGGACTCGATTCATCTGTCCGGGAAGGCGTGTTGTGCACTGGATGACAGTTGTTTACGTTTGGAACCGGGCTGCCTCCGGGCGTGAGCCACAGGCGCCCCGTTCAAAGCCAAACGACGAGGTCTGCTCAAAACAAAGGTGACGTAACCAAGCACTTGGAGTAATGAGTACGATTCTGAGTTTTCACATACAAAAGTGATTTATTTTGATAAAAACGTTTAATATACCTTCACAATGAAAAGTAGCTTGAAAATGCAAACATAATGTAATGGAGCAGGTCTCGAACCCCCGACCTTCTAGCCCGAAGTCCAGCGTGCTATCGACTGTGCCGCAAAATGCATGCTCCCGCGGCAGGGTCGATATCCGCGCTTATAAACCAAGGGTCGTTACAATATTTTATGGGAAATATATGCATGTTTCGGAACGATGCACTACGCTGCCTAATTGTTGACAACATGACCGAGCGGCGCTGATTGCTTTTCGATTTGAAATAGTGCTCCTCCCTCTCCGTTTTTGCCCGTTCATATCACGTGTCCCACACCCCAGCATAATCGAATCGCCCCCATTGAGTCGGGATGATCTAACCAGTGTGGCCGCCCCCCGCCAATAACAATATAGAAAAATATCCATACTAGCTTTTTCTTGTGTTATTTCCTCTGGTATAGATTTAACGGGAGGGCAAAATTTACAACACTACAAGCTAATCACCGAAGAAAAAAGAACGCATCTCGACTTCCGCTGTTGGACAATGTTGGCTAGCTAGCGTAACTGTACATTAAATACCAAGCGGGGCGGATGTTCTCTGACCTCACCCTATTTCTTGATATTTAAACTGGATAAAACATCTAGATATACGTCGATTTACACACGGTTCTGTCGGAAAATGACATGCAGAATTAAGGCTAATCCAAAAAAAATACAGTTTGAAACTGAAAAGGACGTCGGGCAGCGTAGACTGTACACGCCTAGCTGGGGCGTATTCATTACGCCGATTCTTTTGCAAAACGTTTCTCAGACGGATGCAAACGGGACGAAACAGGGAGGGATCTATCTGCATTTGTCCAATAGAAACTCGTTGTAGTTGCAAAACGTTAAGTTTTGCTAATGATTACACTCATGGGATGTATTCATTACGCAAACTGTTTACCGTTTAACAACGAAACAGGGCGGGACCTACCTGAATGTGCCCAGTAAACTATCGTTTTCCGTCGGGAGTTATCGGGTTCGCGACAGATTTTGCGTTATGATTACACCCATGGTATTTGGTTGAACAGTGCCGTAGCTAGCTACCCACGCAATTTTATTAAGTTAGCTATATTTCCGTCGCTAACAAACTTTCAATTGAGAAGAGGGGAAAGCAGAACATGTCAATGTTAACAAATACCTTTTTCAATCGCTAGCTGGCGGATTTCTGCCTCCCATTTGGCTAATTTAGCAATACGTAGTTAGCTAGTCACATAGTATCGAGTGCCACAAACAAAGGCTTCTGCTCAACACCTGCCACATACTTTTATCAAGACGCTCGTGTCTTAATCAACTGTCCGTGAACAAAGCTGCATAAATGGATTTACAAACGGCGGTGTTCAATGCAGCCAGAGATGGCAAGCTACGGTTGCTTCAGAAACTTTTGGAGAACAAAACTGGCCTAGAGGTTACCAAATTAATGGCAGAGAAAACAAACGGTGCGACCTCTTTGCTTATGGCTGCAAGATACGGACACCTGGATTTAGTGGAATATCTTTTGGAGTGTTGCTGCGCACCCGTTGAGGTTGGGGGGTCAGTGAATTTTGATGGAGAGACTATCGAAGGTGCCCCCCCTCTATGGGCTGCCTCAGCAGCAGGACACCTGAAAGTAGTGCAATCTTTACTTGGCCACGGTGCCTCTGTGAACAGTACAACACTCACCAATTCCACCCCCCTGAGAGCAGCCTGCTTCGATGGGCATCTGGACATTGTAAAATACCTGGTAGAGCACAAGGCAGACCTGGAAGTAGCAAACAGACATGGTCACACATGCCTCATGATCTCGTGTTACAAAGGACACAAGGAAATTGCCCAGTATCTATTGGAAAAAGACGCTGATGTTAACAGGAAAAGTATTAAAGGTGAGGTCACACATTCAAACGTTTATTTTCCTGTATTATATATCCCTGGGCCTACCTGAGCAATGAGATAAGGCCTAGTACCTGGCAGGTGCATTGCTCTGTTATTATGTCATGACAGATCAAAACCAAAATGATGAAACATTCAGTAATTTGCTGTTAAATGCAGATCAATTTGCCAAACCTGTATATGTTTTTCAGACAGTCTTGAGGTAAATCCTCCATTTGGACATCTAATCAGGTCAACTAACAAGCTGGAGTAATTTTGTGTTTAAACCAATTAGGGGATGTGATACCACCCAGGCCTGTTCTAAATGTAAGCCTTGCAATAGCCCACTCACAAGATCTGTCCCAATCCATGAGAATTTTACCCCCTTGACAGGTGCTTAGATTGGCACATTGCTTACATCACCCTGGTCTACTCCTAGAGGGAAAGGGTTACAGGCAAGCATGTGGGAAGACATTTGCTTACCAAGTTATTTGACAAACATATTTAGTCATGAAATGTAGCAAATGTAACCTTTTTGTCTCTTCACTTAAACATCTACTTTCAATGAATTTGAATATTTATTTATTGCTAGAATGTCTGCAGAAATGGTTTCCAGTTTGCAAAACATGTATTAGTATTTCTTTCTTCACAGGTAACACAGCATTACATGACTGTGCTGAATCTGGCAGCTTGGAGATAATGAAGACGCTGCTAAAATATGGAGCCACCATGGAGAGGGATGGTTATGGAATGACCCCACTGCTGTCTGCTAGTGTGACTGGCCACACTAACATTGTTGACTATCTGACACAACACCAGCAAACAAACCACATGGAGAGGATAAACGCCCTCGAACTGCTTGGTGCTACTTTTGTGGACAAAAAGCGGGATCTTCTTGGGGCATTAAAGTACTGGAAGAGAGCCATGGATCTGAGATACAGTGACAGCAAACATGTTCTTAACAAAGCAGAGCCAAAGCAGTTGATCATGGCCTATGACTATGCCAGGGAAGTAAGTAATGGGGAGGAGCTAGACACCCTGATCTCAGACCCAGATGAGATGAGGATGCAGGCCCTGCTCATTAGAGAGCGCATCCTAGGTCCCTCCCACCCTGACACCTCTTACTACATCCGCTACAGGGGAGCTGTATACGCTGACTCTGGGAATTTTGAGCGCTGCATTAACCTTTGGAAGTATGCCCTTGACATGCAGCAGAGCAACTTGGACCCCCTCAGCCCCATGACAGCCAGCAGCCTGCTGTCCTTCGCTGAGCTCTTCTCCTTCATGCTCCAGGACCGTGCTAAAGGCCTTCTGGGCACCTCGGTCTCCTTCAACGACCTCATGGGCATCCTCAGTAAGAGTGTGCTGGAGATTGAACGTGCGGTGAAACAAACTCAGCCTGACCCGGCTCAGCTCAGCAAGGCCCTCTCCATTATCCTGCATCTCATCTGCCTGCTGGAGAAGGTTCCCTGTACCGTGGAGCAGGACCACTTCAAGAAGGAGACCATCTACAGGTTCCTCAAGCTGCAGCCCTGCGGGAAGAATGGCTACAGCCCGCTCCACCTGGCCGTGGACAGGAACACCACCTGCGTGGGCCGCTATCCTGTCTGTAAGTTCCCCTCTTTCCAGGTCACCTCTATCCTACTGGAGTGTGGGGCGGACGTCAACTGCCGCGACGAGGACAACAACAGCCCCCTGCATGTGGCCGCCTCCAACAATCACCCGGACATCATGAACCTGCTGATCGCCTGCGGCACGCACTTTGACAGCACCAACTCCCTGAAGCAGACGGCCTGCGACCTGCTGGACGAGAAGGAGATGGCCAAGAACCTGATCCAGCCCATCAACCACACCACCCTGCAGTGTCTGGCTGCACGGGCTATCATCAAGCACAGCCTCTGCTACAGAGGCAACATCCCAGAGAAGTTGGAGGCCTTTGTGCTTCTCCACAGATAATGACTATTAAAGATGTGTGTGCCACCATTCTCCTCGCCCCATGTGCTCTCTTTTTGATTGTATTGAAGTCCATGATGAACATTGTGTGAACTTTCCTTTTCCCCCCTTCGAAGACAGAATTAAAAAGCAACTGCCCCTAAAAAGCAACTTCTTGTTTTGAAAACAGCCTATGTGGCATCGATATGAGTCAAACATTTATTTTAGTGTCAAAGTTGACTACAAAGTGTAAATAGGATAATTTTGGTCATAGTCTGTCTCGTCCAAAAACTGAGATTTGCGCGATGATAGGAAAAAATGGTATGTCACGGAATGAGGAGTACCCTAACATTTTTTGGGTTGGGTTTATTTCAATCCTTCCCACAGCCCACAGCACCCATCTAATCATCAATTTGAAGCAGAGCTGCACGCAACCATAGTAATTCCCATGGCCAATTTGGTTTGATATTAGATATTTCTATGGGGCTAGTTAGGGACCATCAACCATCAACAAATGACCCAATGTACATGGCTGAAAAAATAGGCCAAATCAGGAAGTGCAGCCCCCCTTTATAGCTCTGTGGCAAACAGATGGGGATTTTTTTAAATATGCGCATGCACAATAGTTTTAGCTTACTAATGTCTACATTTTCCATGCTATTTATTAAGATATCATTGAGAGATTTCTCCATGCCCCCATCTCTTTGTTTCTTTCTATCTATGCAAAGATGGCGGAATGCTGGGACTTTTTTCCATTACTATGTTGCCAAGACTCTTAACTTTAATCATACATTCTTTATGCTCTCATTCAGTGGTTATGTTGTCATGGTTTTGTATCGGCGTAGTTGAGTGTAATGGAATCAACTCATTTCTCTATCAAAACCATGAAGCTTTATGAAGTGGTAATGTTTGCAAATACCATAAGTGCTTTATTCCTCCTATGCACAGGCTATGATATGCCACTGTTCTGTGTTAGCATTATATGTGGTGACTGCCTGTTCCTTTGTTTCCATCATTTGTTACACTAAGCAAAGAGGGATGTGACAATTGCTGAATGCTGTTCAATTGGTAGTGTTGCGTGGTTTCATGTGTTAACTGTAAAAGGTAATTGTGTGTAGGTTTTGAGTAGGAGTGTATGCAACCCTTCATGTTATTGATCTTTGAACCTGAATTTGTTCTATGGTGAGCTGAGCACAAAAACAATAGACATCGGTTCGTTGGATACTAGTATGGCCGTGCATGTAGTTTGAGTTTACAGGAAATTCATTGACATCTGAGCTTTGTACGGCATATCAATTATCGTATAAACTCTTCAGAGCTCTGACTAACCCAAACGTGGAACCTTTATATTTGTCCAATTGTATTCTAATTGCAAAGAGGGGAGGCCTTGTACAGTGGGGCTGAGCTTTGTGAAATAACCTTGCACATTAGCTTCATTTGTGTGGTTTAAAGGGCTTTACATATTTTTAGAAATACATTTCGCTAAGGACCGAACCATACAAAAGTACAGTTCCACCAGGGAACTTGCTTTAATTCTGCACTTTATTACAACAGACTTTAAGACTTCATATAACAAAGTGACATATCAAGTTAATATTTTAACAACCGATTTGACAATAAACCCATATTGCACTTGTCCTCATTGCCCCAGTGTTATGATTCAGCCCCAGATAGCTATGCAACAGGATGAAACTTTTGTAGTGACTTCCCTACAGACACAAAAAAAAAAAATCCCAGCAGTTAAAAATGTTGCACAGTTACTTTTCTGTTCTTTTGATGAGTCATGGTGAGTAATGTATGTAGCAAGTAGGGTGATACTCTATGACCACAGTAGGCCTGTGTAGCTGGCCATGGTTGGTTATATTATTGGTTTTCTCACTGTTCCACTTGTCTATCTTATTTGTGTAAAACATGGGTTAAGTGTCAACTTGGGGTTCTTTGTCATATGTTTGATCTCTTCAACATTTCTCAACTCTGCTGAACAGTAGCCTAACTCTTCTCTGGAATGTTCTCAAGTGCTAATTTAAAACTGAAACAAGGTTGTTTTCTACATTGGTTGATTGCACATGTTTATACTTGCAGTAGCTGTAGTCTGTCAAGTATGGAAGTAAATCAAATTGTATTTGTCACATGCGCTGAATACAACTGTTGTAGACCTTACAGTGAAATGCTTACTTACAAGCCCTTAACACTTATTTTTCTTAAGGGCATTGTTGGTTAAGTAAAAAATAAGTTACAAATAATTAAAGAGCAGCAGTAAAATAACAATAGCGAGGCTATATACAGGGTACCAGTACAGAGTCAATGTGCGGGGTCACTGGTTAGTTGAGGTAATATGTACAGAACCGTTCAAAGGTTATGGGTCACTTCGAAATGTCCTCGTTTTTTAAAGAAAAGCCCTAAAAATTGTCCACTAAAATAACATCAAATTGATCAGAAATACAGTGTAGACATTGTTAATGTTGAAAATGACTATTGTAGCTGGAAACGGCAAATTTTTTATGGAATATCTACAGAGAATATGGTACAGAGGCCCATTATCAGCAACCATCACTCCTGTGTTCCAATGGCACATTGTGTTAGCTAATCCAAGTTTATCATTTTAAAAGGCTAATTGATCATTAGAAAAACCTTTTGCAATTATCTTAGCACAGCTGAAAACTGCTGTCCTTATTAAATAAGCAATAAAACTGGCCTTATTTAGACTAGTTGAGTATCTGGAGCACTAGCATTTGTGGGTTTGATTACAGGCTCAAAATGGCCAGAAACAAATATATTTCTTCTGAAACTTGTCAGTCTATTCTTGTTCTGAGAAATGAAGGCTATTCCATGCGAGAAATGCCAAGAAACTGAAGATCTCATACAGCTCTGTGTACTACTCCCTTCACAGAACAGCGCAAACTGGCCCTTACCAGAATAGAAAGAGTGGGAGGCCCTGGTGCACAACTGAGCAAGAGGACAAGTACATTAGAGTGTCTAGTTTGAGAAACAGACGTCTCACAAGTCCTCAACTGGCAGCTTCATTAAATAGTACCCGCAAAACACAAGTCTCAAAGTCAACAGTGAAGAGGTGACTCCGGGATGCTGGCCTTTTAATGTACCTGTCCTCTTACTCAGTTGTGCACCGGGGCCTCCCACTCCTCTTTCTATTTTGGTTAGAGCAAGTTTACGCTGTTCTGTGAAGGGAGTAGTACACAGCGTTGTACGAGATCTGGATGGCAGTAAGCTTTGCCCCGGTGATGTACTGGGCCGTACTCACTACCCTCTGTAGCACCTTACGGTTGGAGGCTGAGCAGTTGCCATACCAGGCAGCGATGCAACCAGTCAGGATGCTCTCGATGGTGCAGCTGTATGACTTTTTGAGGATCTGCGGACCCATGCCAAATCTTTTCAGTCTCCTGAGGGGGAATAGGCTTTGTTGAGGGAGAGGTTGTTATCCTGGCACCACACAACCAGGTTTCTGACCACCTCCCTATAGGCTATCTCATCGTTGTCGGTGATCAGGCCTACCCCTATGGTGGAACAAGCTCCCTCACGACGCCAGGACAGCGGAGTCAATCACCACCTTCCGGAGACACCTGAAACCCCACCTCTTTAAGGAATACCTGGGATAGGACAAAGTAATCCTTCTAACCCCCCCCACCCCTAAAATATTTAGATGTACTATTGTAAAGTGGTTGTTCCATTGGATATCATAAGGTGAATGCACCAATTTGTAAGTCCCTCTGGATAAGAGCGTCTGCTAAATGACTAAAATGTAATGTAAATGTGTCATCAGCAAACTTAATGATGGTGTTGTGCTTGGTAATGCAGTTATGGGTGAACGGGAGTACAGGAGGGGACTGAGCACATACCCCTGAAGGGCCCCTGTGTTGAGGATCAGCGTGGCGGATGTGTAGTTACCTACCCTTAGTACCTGGGGGCGGCCCATCAGGAAGTCCAGGATCCAGTTGCAGAGGGAGGTGTTTAGTCCCAGGGTCCTTAGCTTAGTGATGAGCTTCGAGGGAACTATGGTGATGAACGTTGAGCTGTCGTAAATGAATAGCATTCTCACATAGGTGTTCCTTTTGTCCAGGTTGGAAAGGGCAGTGTGGAGTGCAATAGAGATTGCATCATCTGTGGATTTCTTGGGGTGGTATGCAAATTGCAGTGGGTCTAGGGTTTCTGGAATAATGGTGTTGTGAGCCATGACCGGCTTTTCAAAACTCTTCATGGCTACAGACGTGAGAGCTATTGGTCGGTAGTCATTTAGGCAGGTTACCTTAGTGATCTTGGGCACAGGGACTATGGTGGTCTGCTTGAAACATGTTTATTACAGACTCAGTCAGGGACAGGTTGAAAATGTCAGTAAAGACACTGGCCAGTTGGTCAGCGCATGCTCGGAGGCCGCAGGAAACAATTGCATTGTTTCAGTGGATAAATAGTTTTATAGCCATGCAATAGGTCACATTTTTCCATACGGTGGTTGTTTAAAAAACATTAAAAATAAAATGGTATACCTTAAAGGACTATGGAACCTCACATTTTGTAGAACTGTTTTCCTCACTGGTCTACTCAGATTATAGTACCATTCCTAATTTCTGGCCTTTTTGGCTTTTTACTCTCAGCCTACTTCTTAAAATAACCCTGAATAATGCTCCACTGAAAAGGTGTCCTACATAAGGGATCACTCCAGTGTCTCCCTGCAGGTGTTTTAGTCAGCACAATGCCCATAAAACAGGTTAAAGGACGATGGCACACCTTGACTGAGACCAGTGCAAAGTCTTATAGCAGCCAGGTCCACATGCCATGCATAAGCAAATAAAAATCCCTTTACCTCTCGTATGGGAGCTCTTTACTTATCTGGTAAATTGTTGAGATTTTCCATTAGTAGTGGCCGGTGTGAGAAATTAGTCTCCAGCGTGAAAGATGGCAAAGTATTCAGATCCCTTGACTTTTTCCACGTTTTGCTAAGTTACAGCCTTATTCTAAAATGTATTAAATATTTTTTTAAATTCAGCAATCTACACACAATACCCCATAATGACAAAGCGAAAACGTGTTTTTTGAAATTTTTGCTATTGTATTACAAATAAAATATAACTTATTTACATAAGTATTGAGACCCTTTGCTATGAGACTCGAAATTGAGCTCAGGTGCATCCTGTTTCCATTGATCATCCTTGAGATGTTTCTACAACTTGATTGGAGTCCACCTGTGGTAAATTCAATTCATTGGTCATGATTTGGAAAGTCTATACAAGGTCCCACAGTTGACAGTACAAGTCAGAGCAAAAACCAAGCCATGAGGTCGAAGGAATTGTCCGTAGAGCTCCGAGACAGGATTGTGTCGAGGCACAGATCTGGGGAAAGGTGCACAAAAATTTCTGCAGCATTGAAAGTCACCAAGAACACAGTGGCCTCCATCATTCTTAAATGGAAGTTTGGAACCACCAAGACTCTTACTAGAGCCGGCCAATCTGAGCAATCGGGGGAGGGCCCTGGTCAGGGAGGAGACCAAGAACCCGATGGTCACTTTGACAGAGCTACAGAGTTCCTCTGTGGAGATGGGAGAACCTTCCAGAAGGACAACCATCTCTGCAGCACTCCACCAATCAGGCTTTTATGGTAGAGTGGCCAGACAGAAGCTACTCCCCAGTAAAAGGCACATGACCAGCCCGCTTGGAGTTTGCCAAAAGGCACTTAAATGACTCTCAGCCCATGAGAAACAAGATTCTCTGGTCGGAAGAAACCAAAATTGAACTCTTTGGCCTGAATTCCAATCGTCACTTCTGGAGGAAACCTGGCACCGTCCCTACGGTGAAGCATGGTGGTGGCAGCAGCATGCTATGAGGACGTTTTTCAGTGGCAGAGACTGGGAAACTAGTCAGGATCGAGGAAAAGATGAACGGAGCAAAGTACAGAGCGATACTTGATAACCTGCTCCAGAGCGCTCAAGACCTCAGACTGGCGTGACGGTTCACCTTCCAACAGGACAACGATCCTAAGCACACAGACAAGACAACGCAGGAGTGGCTTCAGGATCAGTCTCTGAATGTCCTTGAGTGGCCCGGCCAGAGCCCGGATTTGAACTTGATCGAACATCTCTGGAGAGACCTGAAAATAGCTGTGCAGCAACGCTCCTCATCCAACCTGACAGAGTTTGAGAGGCTCTGCAGAGAAGAATGGGAGAAACTCCCCAAATACACATATATCAAGCTTGTAGTGTCATACCCAAGATGACTCGAGGCTGTAATAAGACAGAGAACCACCAGACGAAGAAAGCATGACATCTTACATAAGACCCCCCCCAAGAGCTTGGTTAAAATAGGTAACAACATGGGGAACTCTGGGTCTAAACCTGGTATGAGGGGCACATGTGGAACAATTTCAACAGGTCCTTTAAGTGAGACCTCAGCTAAGCTTTCACCGGTAAATAGAGGCCCGGGGGACACTTGAGCAGGCAGGCACCAATCTTCCTAACCACCACTGTGCGATGGCTTACCCCACTGAGTCAACAGTGAAAACAACGGGGCATATTTATAGGGAGAGGTGGCATGATTATAGCAATGCCATTTCAGAGCTATTTTAGTCTCCTAGTCTTCCTCTGGGAAGCAAGCGGTAAGGCAGTGCCCTTGCCAGTTCTTTTACAGTGTTAGTCAGGGATGATTTTATTTGTCCTAGTGGTGCGACACTATTAAACAGATTTATCATCACACAAACTGACACCATTACACCCTGCTATCAGATTCCTGTGTAAAATGACTGATTTACATGTACTATTAAACAGTTTTATTTGCCCTCATTTTGTACATTCCCTAAAACTTGAAATCCATTTATCGTGGTTACCTGAAGGACAAGCCTTAGAGCAGTAGTGGAAAAAGTACCCAATTGTCATACTTGAGTAAAAGTAAAGATACTTTAATAGTAAATGACTCAAGTAAAAGTTGAAATTCACCCAGTAAAATACTACTTGAGTAAAAGTATTTGGTTTTAAATATACTTCAGTATCAAAAGTAAACATAATTGATCAAATGTACTTAAGTATCAAAAGTAAAAGTATAAATATTTTCTAATTCCTTATATTAAGCAAACCCGGCGGCACGATCTTCATGTGTTTTAAATTTACGGATAGCCAGGGGCGGGCGCCAACACTCAGACATAATTTACAAACGAAGCATTTGTGTTTAGTGAATCCGCCAGATCAGGTAATAGGGATGACCAAGGATGTTCTCTTGATAAGTGCGTAAATTGGACCATTTTCCTGTCTTGCTTAGCATTCAAAATGTAACAAGTACTTTTGGGTGTCAGGGAAAATGTATTGTGTAAAAAGTACATTATTTTCTTTGGGAATGTAGTGAAGTAAAAGTTGTCAAAAATAGTAAAGTACAGATACTGTACAAAAAATATATACTTTAGTAGTACTTTAAAATATTTTTACTTAAGTGCTTTACACCACAGCCTTAGAGGGACAAGCGTGTTATTTAATCCTCCATCATATAATGAAAGACTGATCTAAAAATGTTTAGGATCCAAAGGTTGTCTGGGTGGTTACACTTACACACACTGATGCCCTAGTTTGTATTTTACAGTACTGTGATTCTTATGCTTTGATCCAGTGAGAATCCAGAACAGGAGAGCAGAGCATATAATAAGTAAAGCTCCAGTCACTGTGCTGTGATGAGTTGAGTTTACCTCTCACTGATTTGAGAGATGGGTCTCACTTATGCCTACAGTGATAAGGGGAAGCAGCTGTTAGCTTAGCATGGGGGGGACTTTTTGCTATCTGCTTAGGCCCAGTTCACTTGCCTGCCAAGGACGCTCAATCCCCTGGATTTATGCGGTGGTGTGCATTACCCTTGATTAGTCTCTACATTGCAGCTGATACCACAAGGACTGCCTCCAGTCCTCAGCCTACCATCATGTTTCTATAACCACCCCCGTCTTCCTTTTTTAACAGGGCCTTTTTAGGCTGTCAACCTCTTCACATGTCAGCGTGGTCCCTGGGATGTGCTATGAACTGCAATTCAGCATTTAGCTGCCAAGTACTGCCTACATGTAATAATAAAAATAAACTACTACTAATTACACGTTTTATTAATTACTAATTAGGATTTGGCAGGAGAACAGAAACTGACTTGCAAGTAGACTACTGGACTGATGCATTACAAGCACTTACCATGAGTCATGGTACTTTTCTGCGAATTACAAAAGGACTCATACATCACAAAAGAAAACAGAGCAAGGTGGCAATGGAGTGAGCAGAGACCCATGAAGGTGCTTAACCAGAGAGGAAGCGACAGGGATAATTTTATTTTCACTTTTTCTGAGTTTTTGTATGGAGGGCAATGACAGTGTCACACTTGAATGGCTTATTTGTTCGAATAGACGTTTTGGAATGATTAGGTTAAGAGTACTGATTATAAGTACGACACGTGACATCCCCATCAACTTTTAGAAAAAACGATTTATATCGAACTTTATAACTAGCCTGGTCGTCGCTAGTTACCACAGCCACAAAGTCCTGAACTCCGCCCAGTTTTACCATTTATTTTCATAAAATGTGATTTTAACCCTAACCACACAGCTAACCTAACCTTAAATTGAGACCAAAACCAAATGTTGGTTTTCATGAATTTTTACAATATAGCCAATGTTGTGTTTGTGGCTGTGGTAGGTAGTGGAAATCGCTCTGCCTGTTGTTGACACGCGTATCTGTACTCTCATTGGCAATAATGGTCCCACCTGATCTTGCCTCGCCTTCCGTCCATTGAGCCAAAGATTTGTTTAACTAACCCAAGATAGACCAGAGCCTGTCGTTCACAACGGGAGCAAAACGATCAAGGAGGGCAGAGCCAAGCACGAGCTAGTGATATCCCATTGGCGCGTTCTAGCAGTTATTTGCACATTTTCGTTTGGGAACGCCTACGGGGGGGGGGTGTGTGTGTGTGTGTGTGTGTGTGTGTGTGTGTGTGTGTGTGTGCAATAACTCAATTCATCCGTGCACTCCTTCTAAACAACACCATTTTGGGACTATTTTGCAAGGGGTAGTCTACAAAACGCAGTCCACTCTGTTTGTTACATATTCTAGTTTTGGATGCACAAATCTGTATGGAGATCAAATGTTTCATTGATGAGAACATTTGCAGAATGTCGGCCAAAACCCATCTCGCTCCAGTTTCTCTCACTGCCGGCCACTGGGCTTCCTCTCGTCACCATATTTGGTAGTGAGTGGAAACTCCAACCGGATGCTTCACATTTATATATCCAGTGAAATATCTGGCTCAATGTTCTATCTGTGATTGAGCTATAACAGAGGGGAAGAGTGAGTAATAATGAACTTGCCATGTCAATAAAGTCAATTGAATTGAATTGAGTCCCAAACTCAGCGGAAAATCTGTCTCCCTACAGCAGGTGTCGTTTTTTCGTTGTTTCGCCCACCAAGCAAGGAGTTTTTGTATGGAGGTCAATGAGTGTCGAATTTGGCCAATAAAAAGATAAATTGCTTATTTGCTACGTGATGTATATTAGATCTAATATACGTTTCATAATGCCTAAGTTGTTACAGAGTACATATATATTTAGGACACACGTGACATCCTGGCAACTTTTAGACAAAAAAACGTTATATCAGAGTTTTCTCGAGATGGCTATGCATATTCATGTCATGAGGCAAGTAGCGTAGCGTCTCTCTATTGAATACAGGCGGTTGACTTCAACAACCCTCATTGAATATTAAAAAATGGGTTACAATAATGAGATGTACCACCAACCCAAAGAAAGGTTAGGCGGGAGCTAGACAGCCCGCCGTGATGCTTTATGGACAACGACTCCCATAGGGCAGAGAAACGTGTTTCTTGTCAGTATATCTTAATATTTGACTATAATACGAACTCGAGACAGCCTCCAAGATGGCTGACCGTTGTTTTCAACGTAATCTACTCACTCTCGAATACGCCGATTCGTGGGGGCTGACATCTTGCTAGTTCCGGTTTCAGGAGCCCATTACCAATTTTTTTTTTACAACTAAACCAAGATAGACCACAGCCTGTCATCAAAGTGGGAAAAACAAGCAAGGAGGTGGGCAGAGCCAAGCACGAGCTAGCGAGATCCTATTGGCGCGTGCTAGCATACATCTGCATATTTCTGTTTGGGAACGCCTACTCTGCGAAGTGCGCGTGGGCATAAACTCAATTTGCCATTGCACTCCTAAACAACGCGACTTTAACACGAAGTCTACAAAACGTAGTGCACTCTGTTCATAACATATTTTACATCTGGGAACATCAAACTGTATTGAAATCAAATGTTTCACAGATGAGAATTTGCAGAATCTCGGCCAAAATCCATCTTGTTTCATCTTCTCCCACTGCCGGCCAGTGGGCACTTCAAGCGGATGCTTCACATTTTTACATCCAGTGATGGAACCCAGCTTTGACGGGCATGTTCACTAGCAAGCGGTAAATTGCCCCGTGCCGCTTAGGCCGCCCATTGTGATACGCTTGTGGGCGTGCTGGCAGCATATAACGTTAACGCCTTTTTGATTGAGCGTCAAGAATTCAGCATATGAAGTATGTATGAAGGTCTGGTTATTAAATGCCTAAATAGTTCAATAGTAATATGCTCTAAAACGCTCTGGTGATGAACACACTTTGCTGCCCTGTTTCCAATTGTCCACATGGATGGGAGAACCTATTCAAGTAAGTAACGTTAAAAACATTAAGAAAATGTAAAAAACCCGATGTATTATTAACTAGCTACAGTGCAGGCTAACTCAAATAAGCTGCTAAATGAGCTAACCAGTAGCTAGCCAACTTTACATACTGTATAGATAGGTAGTTGGTGATATTTAATTCACTTAGCTAGCTAACTTCATATTAGCTAGCTATCTTGATGTATTCATCACTGTAAAAAACACTCCAAATGCATTTGTCGGTAAGCTAGCTAACAACCATGGAGGTGGGTGAAAGGATAGCAGCGCCAACTCAAAGTGAGAGATTAAGTTAAGCTATTCTGGATAGTGCAGGTACTTGTGTAGTTCCAGTCCCTAGAAGTGAGGACGGAGATAATAGTAACATAATATTCAGTGCAGTGTAATTTGAGTGTAATTAAGTCTGTTTCTTGTGAGGTTTTCTGTCCTCAGATAAAGAGAGCTATGAAAGCCTGTCTAGAGATGAAGAGGTCCCAGTGAAGGGCAGTGGTTCTAAGTCCTGGTCCTGGGGACTCAAAAGGGGTGCACGTTTTGCTGCTACAAATGATCAACTCCTCATCAAGCTTCAAGTGGTATTTATGAATTCATTTGTGATGCTATCCTTGATGTGATCCTGTTATTGTCACATGCTACACATGCACCTATTTAATCCAACGTTATCATGATTTGTTATAAGGGATATTATACTTTAGTAATCCACATCTTGTAACTGGAGATTTTTTTTCAAAAACGATTGCCTACAGGTAAGGTGTAGGGCACTGCAAGGTTGGGTGACCAGGGCCATCTGGGACTGCCTCCTGGAGGAATTCAGGCGTGTGAAGGCTAACTGTGTCCTGCATAACTTCATGAGAATGGACACGAGGACCAGGAGGGGATCTGCAGCTCGCCGCCGTGTGCCAGAGGAGAAGTCTGGTGCTCTGCAGGATGTTTCAAGGATGGGGTTCAACAACGCAGCAAGAGGCAATCTGTGTGCGGGAGATCTTCACCTCCTACTTCTTCGATGAGGGTGCTGTTCCCTGGCAACACCATAGACTACACTATGCACAACCAAAGACTCTTAAGAGCCATCCACATTACAATAAGAGTATTCTTCCATTTACTTAGCGACGTCAACTGCGGTTATTCAATTCTCAGTGCCTCTCCCTTTGATTTCTACTTCTCAGGTGTGGGTGCTGTTTAGGTAAGGGTGTAATGTCAAAACAAAAACAGGGTATTTTAAGTCACCCATATTGTAAAAATGTAGAACAATTAGACACCCTGTAACCCACACCTACACACTCATGTATCAATTTGATTGATGGATTGTGTTGAGCAGTAAGCAGGCTGATGGATTGTGTTGAGCAGAAAGCAGGCTCAGGTGTATAACTGGCTCCTTCCACCTTCAAAGAATAGGTAAGAGAACCAACCATGGAGAATAGTAAGACACTTCCTTATTTCTATAACTATGCTATATTGTTTGTCCTTGTGTGTCTGCATGGTTTTCAGCATAAAGTACTCTGCAGCCACTTAGTGTGGACACCAGGTGAGGCCTCACACACAGATTCCTGTTGAACACTGTCTCTTTTAACTACCTTATTTTCTCACTAAGTATTTCTCCTTCACTTCATCCCTCTCTCCCCTTCTCCCTAAATCTTCTAGGTGATATCAGCTGTGTCTGTGAACCCTCCCCGCATCTGAACTGGCAACACAGAAGGCACAGCATGATCAGAGTTGAGATGTCACTTGGTCGGGTCAACAGGAAGTATTATTAAAGAGATGCTATACATTGAAATAGAGATTTAGTAGTCCCAGAGTTAATGATCCAAGGTCCGTTTTGCATTTCACCTCCAGATGATTGTTGACTGACAGTGTTAGAATAAAATAAAATAAACACCATGCTTAAACATGCAATCTCTCTGTCTCATCTGCAGGTATGTTTTGATGTGAAAGAGGATGCCAACCCCCAGTCCTGTCATCACCACCTCACCCGTTCTTAAGATAACCTTTGGGCCGACTGGGAGCCCAAGGCTGGTTAGGAGACACCACTAGAGACACAATTATGTAATTGTGATGAACAGAGAATATTAGGGTAGCACTGTGATTCATTAATCATATGCTGTCTTCCCTGCTCCTCTGTTCTTTCCCTTTCTGTCTTTTACACCTCTATCGCCACCTCTTTCTTCCTCTGTTTTTTATAATGCACACCAGATGTGCATTGAAGTACAGATTGAACTTGTATTTATAATGCAAGTATTATGTATTTATAACACTTGGCTAATGAACTTCTTTCAATTAAGCGTTTCACATTCTCTACTGGTTGAAATTAAGTCTCATTTGATAAAATACTACACTTTTCCTGTTTATCAGATCAATACAGATGAAGGAAATTAAATATTGAGGTGAACTGGTTTTAGTATTTACATGATGCATAGGCAGTGTAGTGTACTGTTAAAAAAAAAAAATCTAATTCTGTATATATGAGTTACAAATCAGCCTTTAACTCTTTAAATCATGTTTCTAGTCTATTGCATAATTACATACATGCAGACAGCATCATTCAAGACTGCAATTTGATACTCCTGGTATTGGATATGACTGAAAAAAGAATCTCACAGACATTCATACCTGAACTGTACCTTTATTGGCCAAGGTAGAGTACATGATCAGTGAATATATTAAATGTACAGGCTACAATGTGGGGATCTCATGCATGGTAATAACTACATGTATATACGATTTGCATCCTTGGCACAACGTTATATTGTACTCAATCCATAGGCTTCATTAATTTCATTCATTGTTTTGAAGTTGATACAACTGGCTATGATAGGTTCATAGCTAGGTTCTGAACTAATATGTATACCAAACGTTTTAGGGTCCATACACAGATCGGCTACATAGCTAGCTTCACATCCATAGGCATACAGGTATATTTAACATCCGCTGCACAATAAGCAAGAAAATAGTTAGCTAGCCACGTTACTTTAGCTGCATTGCATGGCAAATATCAATAAGGCAAGCGTACACAATTGTACATTTAATTTGCAGTAAATGCTTTAGCTAGCTAGATTCTTTACATCCACTGTTTCACAGACGACAGCCTGGTTTGCTGGTTGTTTCAGGAGTCCCTAAAACATGAAACAACCAGAATTACTTATTAACATTTGTATTATTATACAGTAGTTTCGTCCGGGGTAGGCCGTCATTGTAAATAAGAATTTGTTCTTAACTGACTTGCCTAGTAAAATAAAAAAAATAGTTTCAGCTGCTGATTTTCAGTTCTATTTAAGTAGTCAGGGACACTCCCATTCTGACAAAGCTAACCACTAGATGGCAGCATTGCAACTTGTTGAGTTTAATGCTTTGGCTCGTGTTTCTATAGGCTAGACCAGGGGTAGGCAACCCTGGGCCCAGATTCACAAAACACTTACGCAAAAACTTAAGAAGCTGCTTAATAAGAAAAAAAAGTTCATAAATGCAATTCCTCAACAATATCTTACGATTTGATGGCCTCAAATATCTACTTACAAATCCTCCTAAAATGTTTGTTGCTAGGCAACCGATTTAGATATCTAGCTAGCAATGGCAATCATGTTAGCATATTTCCTACTGAGATTACTGTTCTAAAACATGTTCTTAGGTTTGAAATAGTCAATACTGAAACTTTCAGATGAAGTTTGTGAGTGAATTAAACATGTTCAATTGCTTCCATGAGCTTATTCTCTCACTGCCCAGAGTTTAATTTGTAAACTTGGAAAAGAGAGAACAACCTTATATAACAAAGTGTTCTTAATAAGTCCAAGTAAAGGAAGTGGAATTGCTTTGCAAACCTTCATATATTCTCTCTGAGTAATATTAACCTGAAATTTACCAATGAACTCATCAAACGGCAAAAACTCCCCAGCGTTGTCTACCAAATCACATACAAAATTAATACCCTTGTCAAACGAAAGGCCTTTGTAAATACATTTGAATAACTATTCCAAATCAATGTTTTGTGGGGGTAAAAATTGTGCTTGAATATAATTTTACAGAAAAATAACATTCGCTGGTGAAACGTAGACAATTTCACATG
Source organism: Salmo salar (assembly GCF_965601325.2). NCBI lineage: Eukaryota > Metazoa > Chordata > Actinopteri > Salmoniformes > Salmonidae > Salmo > Salmo salar. Next base: position 6,672,062 of record NC_138310.1, read on the forward strand.
TAATTTTGGAGGGTCAAAATCACATTTCGCAAAACGAACAGTAACACACAATTTCCATACAACATTGTACAGGTTGAAGTCGAGGGATTTCTTTGCCATGCCATCAATGGGTTCCAAATATGAACAGAGCAATAGACAGCACCCACATTGCCATAAAATCACCATCTCAAAACAATGTGAACAGAAAAGGCTTCCACTATTTATGCACAGTTGATGTGCAAAGACACTGCTGATTGTGCTGGAACACAACTCATTCTATAGAACAGCAATGATGGCCTATACACATACAGGAGGGAACTGTTGAGGATGGATGGCTTTTTGACAAGTGTTGCCTACTCATTTCAAATATACTTAATTGTCTTCTCTTTTGTAGCTATGTTTTTACTGGTCACACCACTTAACTTTTTGGTTGTACTCAATTTTTTATTTTCACCAGGTAAGTTGACTGCGAACACATTTTCATTTACAGCAATAACCTGGGGAACAGGAACGTATGAGCCAATTATAAGCTGTGGATTATGGTATGAGTGACAGCTTGGGAATTTAGAGAGGACACCAGGGTTAACACCCCTATTTTTACAATAAGTGCCATGGGATCTTTAGTGACCACAGAGAGTCAGGACACACATTTAACATCCCATCTGAAAGACATCACCCTACACAGGGATATTTTTTTAGACCTCAGGAAAAAGTGCCTCCTACTGGCCTTCAAACACCACTTCCAACAGCATCTGGTCTTCCATCTAGTCCAACCAGGACCAACCCTGCTTAGCTTCAGAAGCAAGCCAGCAGTGGGATGCAGGGTGGTATGCTGCAGGCTATCAATCACTGACACCAGCACCTATATTTAAGCCTTGCCATTTTTATTTCATGGTACGGCATTTTTATAAATGTGTTACTGAACAAAAGTATAAATGTAACAATTTTATTTGATTTTACTGAGTTACAGTTCATTTTACTGAGTTACAGTTCAATCCTACCGGTGTGCGTATGACGTTGGTAGGATAGTTTGATAAATCAGACTTCTGCTATGCGTTTGACCATTCTAAATTCCGTTTGTAAGTAGTATTTTAAAATAATTTCTATGCAATATTGATAAATGAGGCCTCCGGTGATTTGAATTTAGGCAATCACTGAACTGATCAGTTGGTCTGGTGTGGTGCCTAGTTGGAACAAAATCCTGCAATCCAGGGACAGGGTGGCCTATCCCTGGGCTACACTCTTATTATATAGTCTCAAAGTAGTACTGATCTATGATCAATTTTGTCACTTTAAATCATAATCAATAAGGGGGGGGGGGGGTGATCTGATCCTAGATCAGCACGCCAACTGAGATGCTTTATGAATACAGGCCCTGAAGTGAGGACTGTACACAGAGAGCTACACTACATGACCAAAAGTATGTGGACACCTGCTCGTCGAACATCTCATTCCAAAATCATCGGCATTAATATGGAGTTGGTCCCCCTTGCTGCTTTAACAGGCTTTCCACTAGATGTTGGAACATTGCTGCGGGGACTTGCTTCCATTCAGTCACGAGCATTAGTGAGGTCGGGCAATGATGTTGGGCTATTAGGCCTGGCTCGCAGTCGGCGTTCCAATTCATCCCAAAGGTGTTTGATGGAGTTGAGATCAGGGTTCTGTGCAGGCCAGTCAAGTTCTTCCACACTGTTCTTGACCAACAATTTTTTCTGTCATGCTGAAACAGGAAAGGGCCTTTCCCAAACTTTTGCCACAAAGTTGGAAGCACAGAATAGTCTAGAATTTCATTGTATGCTGTAGCATTAAGATTTTCCTTCACTGGAACTTAGGGGCCTAGCCCGAACCACTTTGAAAGTCACAGAACTCTTCAGTAAGGCCATTCTACTGCCAATGTTTGTCTATGGAGATTGCATGGCTGTGCTCGATTTTTAAACATCTGTCAGCAATAGCCAAATCCACTAATTTGAAGTGGTGTCCACATACCTTTGTATATATCGTGTATGTATGCATTACATGTGAATGTAAAGTTTTTAATTTCCTTCGACATATCCCTTTATGGCCGTGGCTTTAACCACATTTCACATACCCCCCTAGAATCCAATTTGGGACGTTGTGGGTTTAGCGGGTCATCACACATCGGAGTTCCATACAGCACTTTGAAGGTATTGACCTAATTTCATACCTCGACACATTGGATACACATCCTTGTTCCACATAATTATTAACTGCCTGCCTATAAGTGTCTATAAGCCAGCTGAATCAGTTGGGATTTTTTTTTATAATAGTCATGGAGTCAGACGTTATATTGCAGTCCTATTCAGAATGCATTGATAAGGCTTGCCTCCTCAGGGCCCAGGAGTATCCCACCTGTATGACAGTGGCCACGACGTACATTGGCCTGGTCATACTGGGCGACGACCTGAGTCGTGTCAATAAGGAGGCCTGTCTAATGGGCCTGAAAGCCCTGCAGCTAGAGGACGGAAGGTAAACACCTTGTCACTCTCCACTGCAGTTCATTTACCAGATGTACTAACAATGAGTTACTGTTACTTTCTTTGGTAGTGCCTTGAGCAAAGCACTAAACCATCTACACTTGTTACAGGGCCGCTGCACTGTGGCTGACCAATTTGCTTCCAATCCCTCGGGGGAGTCGGGTTGTGAGCATAAAGACAAGTTTCCGTTGTCTTTAGGTTGATGGACAATAAAGTATTATTTTCTTCTAATGTTAGTGTTTGGTACTTTATAGTTTGTTGTGCTATATGTGAACGGAAACCTGTTTAACAATGTCAGCGTTGAGACCACTGTCAGAGATCACTGCGTCCTGATTTAACCAGTAAAACCCTTTGACACAGCAAACCTCGTCCTTACACTTACAAAAAAGGCCTTTAATGTATGCTTTCAGATTCTATGCCATCCCAGAAGGAAGTGAAAATGCGCAGCATGCATCCGCTACATGCTCGATGACTGGTCGGGCATGGACATCAAGAAGGCCATCGACTACATCAGGAGAAGTACGTTAAGTCCGTTGTTTTACTTTGTCTCTTTCATCAAGCAGCCTGCTGCACTGAGCCTCCTCAGTCTTTTCTACAAGAGTTCAGCCCTCAACCACTACTTGCTAGAGTGTAAAACTGGGGTTTAAACCAACATTGGCTTAACCCAGTGTTTATTTCTGTTGTAGTCAACACGAGATAGACCTATATCAAGCATCTGTGTCAGTCGTGGCCGTCTTTTGAAGGTGCGTTGGAATCAAAGGGCCGTCTTGTCAACAGCCTGACCTTTTACAGTCAAAGCCTTCAGAGAGAAACAGTTTACACAAGTCCTGAGTTTTATTACATTCTCACTTTATCCTCCCCTCCAAGTCACAAGGGGATGGTGAGGCGGAGGTGATGAGATCAGGCACCATTGTATCCTGCTGGGCCTCATAATAGTGATTGTTTCCTCTGTGATATCCCCTGCCTTGCCATCACTGTAATCTAACAAAAAAATTATATAGTACAGTCTGGAGGGCAGGCAGCGGTATTTCTGTCTGGATGGCTGTAATGGATTACATTGAGCTGTGTGTGTGTTTTGGGGCCATGCAGTTGGCTGCTGTGACGTGGAGACACAGAGGCAGGCAACAAGCCCATGCAGCGCTGGTCCTAAGCTCTGGGGGTTTTCTCAGACGCCTATAAATCGAGGATATGATACAGACGGGAGGGAAGGCCTGTAATCCTCTTGCTGCCAAATTTGGTGGGCTTTTAACCCTTGGGGCGGGGTACTACAGTAAACATTACTACTTTCAACATTGTTACTTCCTCATTGTTATTGTCTCCAAAGCTGGTCTGCTTCATCAAGCGTGTGTATGAAGTGTGGTTTAGTTTAGTTAGCAAGCAGCACTGTGGACACGTGGCCGTGGATTGCTCCATGTGGGCATTGATTGAGCAGCTTGTGTCCTGATCTCGCCTTTCCTCATAGATCACATATGTCACCCCATCTCCAAGTTATTATACGGTTTCAGTGATGGGTATCTATCCCTCACATGGTCCTATGTTTGCCTAATAATCTGAATGTTGTTTTTGCTTCCTCAGTCATATGACAATGGCATTGGCCAGGGGGCTGGATTGGAATCGCATGTTGAGTATGGCAGGCAGCACCCGGGATTGATTGATATTATGGGTCTAGAGCGGGATTAGCCATTAGCCCAAAAAAACCTTACTAGAACAAATATCCTCTTAATTCCTTCCAATTAAGCCCTATTATTCCAGGGAATCCCCCGGGGTTAGCTAAGCTACTGCACAGAGATATTTGTGTAATGAAACCATGGGACGTTACACAAAGCATTTATATTCAAGTTAAGAAAAAAATGTGGAAATTATAACCTTTATTTAACCCTGGGGGGGGGGGGGGGGGCTTGATTATTAATATTATCTCAAATAGGTAGGTACATACTCCTAACTATCTGCCGAGTGCAAGGTTCTCCCTCATTGTTAGCGGCCGCCACACAGAGCTGCTGCCGTGGCAGATTTATACGCCGCCTCCGCATCTTCCCCCACAAGTACACCTCTGCAGTTGGGAAGTGATCCAAACGCTCTGATGCTAATGTTGTGACAGTTGAAAAGGGAAACTGGTGATTGATAGTGGTGCTGTGCCAGCAGCTGATAACCCCTGTCATTAAGTGGTCTTTCTGTCTGTCTGTCAGGTGGGTCCACATTCTGTGCCGTTGCCACCCTGTGTCTGATGGGCAAATTAGAGGAGATGTTCAGCAAGAGTGAGCTGAACAGGATACGCCGCTAGTGCATCATGAGACAGCAGAACGGCTTCCCCGGCCGCCCCAACAAGCCCGTCGACACGTGCTACTCCTTATGGGTGGGCGCCACACTCTAGGTAATGGGAACTGGGCTGGAACCTCCGCAGATATATCAGCGTACACTCACTATATGGTTCATTAATGCTGCTTTATTAGCGAAAGGTCCAGTAAATGAATCAAATATGTTCGTAGTATGCATTGACTTTCACTTAGTATGCCGTACTTCCCCTATGTTAAAATGTTTTATTTGAGTGATGCAGCACAATGGGTACCAGTGGTGTTATGGATGGTCCACCCTCCATTAACGGTGTTGGAGGGTGGAAAGAGTGCCGTGAAAAGAGCGTGACCCCGGCTCAACGTGTTTGCTGGTCTGTAACCCAGTGACAACGCCCCCGGTTAGAGGGAAATAAAACAGGCCAAAAGCTAACTCATACTGGAGCTTTAGTCACACACAGGAAAACTAAGGTACATGGATGGTTCTGTAATAGAGAAATGAAACAAATAATGAATATACACATGGAATGCAATGAATAAAGCAGGATGAATGTACAGTATGCATATCCATGGGCTACAGTAGTGAATAGAAATGGAACCGAACTGCAAAAGCACAATAGGTAAGGACTAAGGTAAAAAGCATGTATTACACAGGACTAATGTTACACAGGAGTAATGAATAGCAATGGCTGCTAACAGTAATAAAATGACAGCAGTGCAAGAAAGGACTGTATTTACTTGGTCAGTAAGTTACCTAAAGCTCCTAGAGAGAAATGATCACCTATGGCTGCAAATATTGAGGTGGCTTATTCTAATGCTTAGGCTATGTACTAAATCGAATATTGGACACATCATAGCGCACATGTTGTTAGGCCTACACATCATGAAATTGAGGCAAAAATGAGATGGTAGCCTGGAATTAGCAAAATAGAACTCAATTGATTGAACATGAAATTGATTTCAATATGACTGAAATATATAGGCCTATGTAGGCTACTGTATTTATATTTTAATGCAGTCATCTCGGTTTTCATTTGAAGCATATATTTACCCTTTGCTTGTTTATAACATGGCAAAGACATTGTCAATTTTGCATTGTAGTCAACTTTGTTCTGAATTCATCGGCGGTCACAGATGCAGATCAGCAACTTGATTCTATGTTTAGCTGAGATCTTCTGTGTATAAAGGGCAAAAAAGCATTTAACGACCCAGTTAGCGTTCTACAAGTGTTCTGAGGCAGTCGGTAAATGACAAGTGTTTTCAAGTGTAACTGTAGTGACGATGGTTTTGAGAAATAGCTCAGAGGTTTAACGATGCGCCTATGAATGTTCTGACGATGAACTTTGCCTTAAGATCAGTGCTCAACTTGGGCCGGAGCTGTCCGGAGAGCTCTGTCCGGAGAGCCCACTTCAAATTTTCAAGGAACTGCATACCGGCTCCTCTATAAAACAAAGTGACCTATTATCAGCCCAGATTCACACAGTGTCGAAAAAAGGTTGATCAAAGCGGAATGAAGGCGGGATTTGCATTCATAGACTGTTTGAGAAGTTTTGAATCTTAAGCATCCTGCATACACATTGTTTGAAGTACAATAGACCAACATAGCTGTAGTAGGTCAAAGCTGTGTGCTGGAAAACCTTGGTAGAGCATGGGTGGTGTAGGCATTGTGGTGCTCTTGAATTTTCTTTATTTTTTGGTTTCAGACCAATCCCTACTTCTGAATTAAAACTTTGTTTTTTGTTTTTTTATTTAGTAAGAGCTCTGTAGAGCGCTGGTGTGCTCTAGCTCTAAGGTGTTACAGTGATTTTTTTTTTCTCCCTCCTGGCCTAATTCTAACCTCTTCTATTTTCAGCTCCTAGACGTCTTCCGGTATACTAATTTTGAGAAGAACCTGGAACTACATCCTGTCCACTCAGGACCATTTGGTGGACGGCTTCGCTAAATGACCAGACAGTCATCCAGGTAAGGTTACTCTGGCTCTGTACAGGTGTAGATGGGGTGGGAGGGAGTGTTGGCCTTTGTCAATGGAAAACGCCCAGTAAGCCAAAAGCCAGGGGGCAGGGATGTCTAATTTATGAGGACACGTGGGAGGAACTGTCATGTCCTGACCAGTGAAAAGGGTCATTTGCCATAGTAGAATGGTCAGGGCGTGGCAGGGGGGTTGTTTTGTGTGTTTTGGGGTTTGTTTGTTTCTAGGGGAATTTGTTCTAGTTTTCATTTTCTATGTTTCCTTTTCCATGTTTGGCTGAGTATGGTTTCCAATCAGAGGCAGGTGTCTTTCGTTGTCTCTGATTGGAAGCCATACTTAGGCAGCCGTTTTTCCTTTGGGTTTTGTGGGTGGTTATTTTCCGTTTAGTTATTGTACCTAACGGAACTGTTGGTCACGTTTGTTATTTTGTTGTTTCAAGTGCATTCATTAAAATTCTAAAGATGAGCAATATACACGCTGCGCCTTGGTCTAATCCTTTCGACGCCTGTGACAGGAACAGGCCTTACGTTAAAGGAACTGTTTGGTTGAATTGGTTCTCAGGTCATTTAGATGGAGGGGAATGAGAATAAAGACGGAACAATATGAGAGAACTATCACACAAAAGTATTGTTAGAGTGCATGCATTGAAGTGTAATAGTTGTTTTAAAATTATTTTGTGTAATATTTCATTGCTAGTTTTTATTTTGACAATCTTTAGATGGGTTGCAGTTAAAAGAATGTATGTCATCATGGAAGACATACACTGAATGTACAAAACATTATGAACGACTGTTCTTTCCATGACAGGCTGACGGGTGAAAGCAATGATCCCTTATTGATGTCACTTGTGTTAAATCCACATCAATCAGTGTCGATGAAGAAGAAGCGACAGGAAGGATTTTTAAGCCTTGAGACATGGACTGTGTGTGTGTGTGTGTGCCGTTCAGAGGGTGAATGGGCAAGACAAAAGATTTAAGTTACTTTGAACAGGGTATGGTAGTAGGTGCCAGGCGCACTGGTTTGTGTCAAGAACTGCAACGCTCAACAGTTTCCTGTGTGTTTCAAGAATGGTCCACCACCCAAAGGACATCCAGTCAATTTGACACAACATGGGCCAGCATCCCTATGGAATGCTTTCTACACCATCCCTATGGAACACTTTCGACAATTTGTAGAGTGCATGCCTACAACAAATCGGGGGGGGGGGTGCACGCAAGGATTTTAATGTCCGCTTCCAATCTGTCTTTTCATTATAATTCAATGATGGTACATTTACTGTGCCTGGAAGGCTTTTAGTGGGATCCCATGGAAGACGGACAGTATAAAGGGGTCATGGTGCATTATTTATGGTCCCTTAAAGGGCCAGTAAAACAATGCATCCATTGACTGTTATTACTCACAAAGACAATTGAGGTAGTATCATGTACTTACTATCATGTACTTACTGCATGTACTATTCTTCTCTCCAGTAATGTGTAGCAGCCTATTCATGCTATCCTAAGAAGAGATACATCTTGCATAAGACAAAGTATGGAAAAGTGTTGTGATGTTTGATTCAAAACATAATTGGGATCAGCTAGACATTATTGGCAATCTGTCAATTATGTTAAGATCTGTTTTATTCATAAGCAAGTGGTCCATAGTGACAGTTATTGATGTATGCAATTTAATCCTGTTTTGGCAGCACTTTGGAGTAGCTCTCTCTTAAAACCACATCTTAGTTATTTCATGATATTATTCTTTGGTCTGTACAGCCATCAGGTGCAGCCACTAATTCATGTCGGGCAAATGTGAGGTTGTTAAAGGAGCTGTGGACCTCGCCTTCTATATGATTTTTAAAAGTCCCCTAGTCACATTCCAGTCTGACTACATTGCAGGCACCTGCCAGATCTCACAAAGGTGTTAAACCTGACGAAGATCCGTTTCGGATCGAAGCATTGTCAAAGCGGTGAATTTGGAGCATAAACAGTGTTTACAAACATACAGCTAACCACATCTTATGCTATAGCAATTGGATGCCTGACTGTGCAGCTGATGACATAGCGTCCAACCATTAGTTGATGCAACGTCAGCAATGCAGTCAAACGTGGAATGTGACCGAAACCACAGTGCCCTTTCAGTGTCAGGTGCTGGGGCATGTCACTTGGCTGACCTACCTTCCTCTCTCTTCTGGTCCTCGTGTCTGTTCCAGACCCGCTGCACGCCCACTTTGGGATCTGCGGCCTGTCGTTGATAGGGGAGGCCAATCTGCAGCGAGTTCACACCGCCCTGAACGTGAGCGAGAGGGCCTTTGAGTATCTGCAGCATCTGCACCAGACGCGAAGAGACGCCTGAAGCTGACAGCAGCATGCCTCCCACCACCACACCCCAGCCTCCAAGTACTGCCACCATAGCCCCTAAGCCATGTGCAGCAGTTCCCTCTGTTACCTTAGAAATAGAAACGATAGTGGGTCTCACTGAAACAGGGGGGAAAGGTGAATAAATAATTTAATCAGGCCGGGCGAGCGCTCATTCTGCTTAGAGTCTTTCGAGCTAGATTCAGTGTTATGATGAAATGCTTTGTAGATACTGTATTTATTTCCCTTCCTCTGAGACACATGCTCTTTAAAAGACTGAAATTCTACCTGCTAGAAACACTGTAGGTTCTCTGCTACATTCTCAAAAGATCTTTAAGACTTTTTGCCTATTGCGTGTCATTGTTTTTTGGTCAAAATGTTTTTGTCGGAAACCGACATGGTCACTACACCGATCAAGCCTCTTGTGTTTGTCCAGGATAAGTTGTTTTTTTAGCATCTGTGTATTTTGTTAACCTGTGTAGCTGGCTCCAGTAATATTTTGGGGTTATGGCAGTTTTCTGTACTCCTAGGCTGACAGTCACGAGAGGCTTGATCGGTGTAGTGACCATGTCGGTTTCCGAAAAAAACATTTTGACCAAAAAACAATGACACGCAATAGGCAAAAAGTCTTAAAGATCTTTTGAGAATATAGCAGAGAACCTACAGTCACGAGACCACTCCCTCAAACTTCATTCCTTTCTCTGAAGTGTGTTTCACACAGCAAAAACTGGGCTCTCTAACCTGAGGGGCCTTTACTGTATGGATTTGCCTGTCACTGCAGATGTGTTATTGGGTCAAAAGACAAATGAATGTTTGTCTTGACATGAACTATACAGAAAAAAGTTACATTGAATTCATTTTTTCTATACATTATAGAAATATTGAGTGTAGATGTTATATAAATGTCACCTCTATCATGCAAGTGCTCAATCTTATCACTGCTATTTCAGTGAGGTAGGTGGATTTGATATGCAATGTTATGTGAAATAAATAATAGCATAATTCTCTGTATCATGTCAAATCAACTAAACTTGTGCTAAAACTGGCTTGGAAGTGCATATTTATGTGAAACATGCCTACCTTTTCATTTGTGCAGAGTGCGAGATAGAAAGAAGCCTGTTAATGTTTCAGTTTAAAGTAACAGTAAATTGCCATCAGAGGTTATTTAGTCTTAGATCTAATCAAGGAGATTGTCCTTGGGGTCTGCAGTTTGCTGGTTTGCCAGTCATCAGTTAGTTTATCCACTCACCACTTTAATCAGCATCTCATGAAATCCAGCATCCCTCCCCTATCTTGATTTTTACTGCAAAGTGAAGGTGTGCCAACAAAATCAGCACAATGACAGAGTATAAAACAGAAGTACTTTATCAGTAGTACAAAGTGCCCTGGTCTCAGCTATGCACTCTTAAGACTACAATCCTTATGAAGACTCAGGAAAATGGCATTTTCTCTGCTACAAATAAAAAGTATACTGCATCTGACCTTGCATGTGACATGACATGCCATCTCTAAACCAAGGACGACTTTACTTAAAAGTTACATAATTGTACGAGTAATGCATTTCATAAAGAATGACTCAATCATTGAATGACTCAATCACACAAGCCAGTACCGCGTGGGGTCCATTATGTGGCTTTATATGATGCACTGATATTGGTTGTAAGACATGACATGGGCTTTCAAAGATCTCCGCTTGTTTTTGTGTTTTTTTTTTAACCATCCGCCTGAAGCGGCCATCTGGTGACGCCGTCGCGTTGCGTGGAACAAGTGGCATTGCAGCAATTATGCCCAATTTAATCCTCTCAATCGCTGAACCATTCAATATAATTAACAGGTTTATCATAAATCGCCGACCTATTCAATATAATTAACAGGTTTATCATAAAACGCTTGTCTTAAATTGTGGTTTTCGTTACAGCATGAGATCATTTATTTGAAGGGAGATGCTGGGAAGACCACAATAGGCTTTAGCCTCTAAAGACTATTGTTGCTAAAATTGTTAAACAAATTGAACAAAAGAACGCGTAAACCATTAGGCAAAAAGGCATGGCCTATGTGCTTTCAGATTGTAATGAACTAACATGTAGGCTAAACAACTCTTTATAGGCCTATCATGCATACATGAAGGCACTGTTGAATGCGTAATCAGGTGACTCCAATTTAATTCCTTCTTTTTATCTCAGTAAAATCCATTATATTCCCAAACATCATGAGATTATTATCTGTAATTTCAAAATAGCCAGTCTTATTAATTTGTTGGGTGAAATACAAAGGGCTCATTTGAAGACATCGCCGGTGATCCTGCTGATGTCTAACTGCGCGGTTAAACGCACGTCTGAGATGTACAGTGAGGGCGGGGTTACGCGTCAAAGATTATTTCTCTTGATAAATCTTGCAAAATGTTCTCCTCAAGCAGCTGGGGAATGAATTGTATGCTACTTAGGCTGCTCGATGTACTGAGAATGAAGATGCAACCATATTTCTCCGAATGTTACGTTCTCTCTTTGGGAAGCCAATCGATTTTTACAGTATTTGTTAGGCTATTTATTTGTTATTGACCCATTTTGTTAATTATAATCCCTGCATTTTCTCGACATTATAAATCATTATGTCGGATACTGCGGATACCGAAGAAAATCAGGATATGTTACCGGGTTTGGTCGAGCAGATAGTCCAGCGAATAACAGCCGGAGAGGTAAGTGAACGTCAGATATGATTTATGGAAATGAAACATCTGTAGCCTATTGAAGCCACGCGGACATCTTCAGTATGGTGTCAGCTAGATCAAGGTGTGTAATCTAGGTGGAGAGGAAGGATGCTCAAGGTTTTGTGCCGGGATCGGGATCGGGGACAAAGATAACACGTGTATGAAATATGGGCTGCTGTAAAATAAAAATGGTATCTATGCTATCTGAAAGTGTGACCTGAGCAGTTCATGTGGGGTGCAAGATTCACAAAGGTGTTTTTTCTCTCCATGTAATCTCCATTAAATCCTATATTTTAGTGTATCCCCTTTAAATGCCCTGATCTCTTATAGTAAGATTATGTAACTCATAAATGAAGATATTGAATTTAAATATATTAATTATGCTTTGCAGGATACCAAGGGGTTGCATAAAGAATAGAATGCAAAAGCATGCTAAATTGCAGTCATTAGAATTATTGTAGGCTTTTGAACAAGATGAGTAGGGGAATAGACCAGGCCTATGAACATACATTATTAATGACTATAATTTATGTAAACAGCCTACTCCTACCCATGTAATATTTGCATTTGGGGAGAACTTTATTTGGATGCACCATCCATGTGCAAACATGTTGTGCAAACATGTTTCACTGCTAAACTGGTAGGGTAAGCTTTAGGCAATTTACACAAATTAGCTTAGGGCTACTGTTCAAGACACTCATAGTCCATGAAGTGCCATATTAATTATCTAAAAATAATAGTGCTATTACTGAATGCATGATCTACACAGATGTCTCACGTTTTGAGGAAGCGTGCAATTGGCAATGTCCACCAGAGATGTTGCCAAAGAACTGAATGTTTATTTCTCTACCATAAGCCATCTCCAACGTTGTTTTAGAGAATTTGGTATGTCAGTATGTCCAACTGGCCTCACGACCACAGACCACGTGTATGGTGTCGTGTGGACAAGCTGTTTGCTGTTTTGAACAGAGTGGGCAGGCATAAGCTACTGACAATGAACACAATTGCATTTTATCTATGTTAAATTTGAACGCACAGAGATACTGTAATGAGATCTTGATGCCCATTGTCGTGCCATTCATCCTCCACCATCACCTCATGTTTCAACATGATCATGCATGGCCCCATGTCGCAAGGATCTCTACACAATTCATGGAAACTCACCAGACATGTCACCCATTGAGCATGTTTAGAATGCTCTGGATTTACATATGACAGCGTGTTACAGTTCCAGCAAATATCCAGCAACTTCGCATAGTCATTGAAGAGGAGTGGGACAACATCCCACAGGCCACAACCAACATCCTGATCAACTCTATGCAAAGTTGGCAAATAGTGGTCACACCAGACACTGACTGGTTTTCTGATCCACGCTCCTACCTTTTTTAAGGTATCTGTGATCAACAGATGCATATCTGTATCCCCAGTCATGTGAAATCCATAGATAAGGGCCGATGAAATTATTTCAATTGACTGATTTCCTGTATATGAACTGTAACTCAGAAAAATCTTTGAAACGGTTGCATGTTGCGTTCATATTTTTGTTCGGTATACAAATAATAGGCCTAACAGTAACAATTGTGGTAGGTGCAACAATATAACGTCTCTCACTGCAAACCTCGAGTTTTGGTCCAGTGAAACCTGATCCTATTGCCCTCCCAGTCTTTTGAATACTCAGGGCTGCCGCATTGTTACTATGGTGATTTCAGTGTCTCTACCCCGCCCCACACAGTTTTGCTGTCCGTCATTGCTTGAAATGCAGCAGCCTTTCAGACTGTTGCTGATTCACGACACTCGATCCCATCCATAGCGTCTATTCACGGTGTTTAATTCATTGTCGACTCGACAACGTGATTGCTGAAGTCGGCATCTTCAACATACGTTGGAGAAGTTTTAACAAGCTAAACGACGCAAAAAATTTATATTCATTCATCATGTCTGCAGTCTCGCGACGTAACTCAATTTTGCCGGTAAGTGACTAGTCTTAATAATACAAAATGATATGCAACATCCTCGTGGAAGGTTAATGATTCATCATTGCCTTTCACATTTCAAATGGCGTGGTCGAAATTATATAGGCTAATTTTACAGTAATAATTAACTGTAAAATAAGGCAATGGAAGTTTCTATGCTACCTATTTTTGAGGGAGAGGCTATACCAACACGCCGGTGCATACATTGATGAAGTATGTCGCGCAGCTAAGAGTTGAGTGGAGACGAATGGATTCGGTTCAGTCAGTCATCCTGATGAGCCCTTCCCAGCAAGCTAGTTTGCCATGAGGCTGAGAATGTTTCTTTGTTTTAAGCTAAAATATAGGTGTTGACTGTGATAAAGGCACTTGATTATGGGCTGTCATGTTAAATGAAGTAGGCAGTGACATTGTACATATAGCCATAGAAGCACAGTGACATACAGTGCACTGGGAATGTATTTGACCCCCTTCCCCTTTTCCACATTTTGTTGTGTTACAGCCTTATTCTAAAATTGCATTCATATTTTTGTTCTTATCAATCTACACACAATACCCCATAATGACAAAGTGAAAAGAGGTTTTTAGAAATATTTTTGCCGAAAAATAATTAAAAACAAAAATACCTTATTTACATAAGACTCGAAATTGATCTCAGGTGCATCCTGTTTCCATTGAGCATCCTTGAGATGTTTCTACAACTTGATTGGAGTCCACCTGTGGTAAATTCCATTGATTGGACATGATTTGGAAAGGCACACACCTGTCTATATAAGGTCCCACAGTTGGACAGTGCATGTCAGAACAAAAACCAAGCCGTGAGGTCGAAGGAATTGTCCATAGAGTGCATAGACAGGATTGTGTCGGCACACACATCTGGGGAAGGGTTCCAAGAACACAGTGGCCTCCATCATTCTTAAATGGAAGACGTTTGGAACCACCAAGACTCTTCCTAGAGCTGGCCAAACTGAGCAAAATGGGGGAGAAGGGCCATGGTCAGGGAGGTGACCAAGAACCCAATGGTCACTCTGAAAGAGCTCCAGAGTTACTCTGTGGAGATGGGAGAACCTTCTAGAAGGAACACTCCACCAATCAAGCCTTTATGGTAGAGTGGCCAGACGGAAGCATGGTGGTGGCAGCATCTTGCCGTAGGGATGTTTTTCAGCGGCAGAGACTGTGCGACTAGTCAGAATCAAGGGAAAGATGAACGAAGCAAAGTACAGAGAGATGCTTGATGAAAACCTGCTCCAGAGTGCTCAGGACCTCAGACTGGGGTGACAGTTCACCTTCCATTTACACTTTACATTTATGTCATTTAGCAGACGCTCTTATCCAGAGCGACTTACAAATTGGTGCCTTTACCTTATGATATCCAGTGGAACAACCACTTTACAATAGTACATCAATATCTTTTTCTGGGGGGGAGGGTTAGAAGGATTACTTTATCCTATCCCAGGTATTCCTTAAAGAGGTGGGGTTTCAGGTGTCTCCAGAAGGTGGTGATTGACTCCGCTGTCCTGGCGTCGTGAGGGAGCTTGTTCCACCATTGGGGTGCCAGAGCAGCAAACAGTTTTGACTGGGCTGAGCGGGAACTGTGCTTCCGCAGAGGTAGGGAGGTGAGCAGGCCAGAGCTGGATGAACGCAGTGCCCTTCTTTGGGTGTAGGGACTGATCAGAGCCTGAAGGTACGGAGGTGCCGTTGCCCTCACAGCTCCGTAGGCAAGCACCATGGTCTTGTAGCAGATGCGAGCTTCAACTGGAAGCCAGTGGAGTGTGCGGAGGAGCGGGGTGACATGAGAGAACTTGGGAAGGTTGAACACCAGACGGGCTGCGGCGTTCTGGATGAGTTGTAGGGGTTTAATGGCACAGGTAAGGAGCCCCGCCAACAGCGAGTTGCAGTAATCCAGACGGGAGATGGCAAGTGCCTGGATTAGGACCTGCGCCGCTTCCTGTGTGAGGCAGGAATGTTGTAGAGCATGAACCTACAGGATCGGGTCACCGCCTTGATGTTAGCGGAGAACTACAGGGTGTTGTCCAGGGTCACGCCAAGGCTCTTAGCACTCTGGGAGGAGGACACAATGGAGTTGTCAACCGTGATGGCGAGATCATGGAACGGGCAGTCCTTCCCCGGGAGGAAGAGCAGCTCCATCTTGCCGAGGTTCAGCTTGAGGTGGTGATCCGTCATCCACACTGATATGTCTGCCAGACATGCAGAGATGCAATTCGCCACCTGGTTATCAGAAGGGGGAATGGAGAAGATGAATTGTGTGTCGTCTGCGTAGCAATGATAGAGACCATGTGAGGATATGACAGAGCCAAGTGACTTGGTGTATAGCGAGAATAGGAGAGGGCTTAGAACTGAGCCCTGGGGGACACCAGTGGTGAGAGCACGTGGTGCGGAGACGGATTCTCGCCACGCCACCTGGTAGGAGCGACCTGTCAGGTAGGACGCAATCCAAGAGTGAGCCGCGCTGGAGATGCCCAACTCGGAGAGGAGGATCTGATGGTTCACAGTATCAAAGGCAGCAGATGGGTCTAGAAGGATGAGAGCAGGACAACAGGACAACGACCCTAAACACACAGCCAAGACAATGCAGGAGTGGTTTCGTGACAAGTCTCTGAATGTCCTTGAGCGGACATGAACCTGATCGAACATCTCTGGAGAGACCTGAAAATAGCTGTGCAGCGACGCTCCCCATCCAACCTGACAGAAATTCCCCAAATACAGGTGTGCCAAGCTTGTCATACACAAAATGGCTTGAGGCTGTAAACGCTGCCAAAGGTGCTTCAAGAAAGTACTGACTAAAGCGGCTGAATACTTATGTAAATATTAAAGTTTTTATTTTTAATACATTTGCAAAAAATTCTAAAAACCTGTTTTTGCTTTGTCATTATGGGGTATTGTGTGTAGATTGAGGGGGGGGGGGGAAACAATTGAATCCATTTTAGAAAAAGGCTGTTAATGAAATGTGGAAGAAGTCAAAGGGTCTGAATACTTTCCAAAGGCACTGTATCCCTCTGTGATCATATTTGTGGTTCTTTGGGGTTGTGGCTTTCAGGTAGTTTATTTTTGGCCGCCCATCCCATGAGTGAATGTCATGACACTTCAACTGAATGTCATTCCAGTGCACCGCTATCTATGAATTGTAACTGGTGTTTGAGTGTTTCAGGTAAAAAACAAAATACCATTATTAGGTAAATAATGTCCCGTTTGGAACACTGACAAGTAGAGCATTACAATATATATATCTATGTCTCAGCTAAAAAAGAAACGTCCCTTTTTCAGGACCTTGTCTTTCAAAGATAATTCATAAAAATACAAATAATTAAACATATCTTCATTGTAAAGGATTTAAACACTGTTTCCCATGCTTGTTCAATGAACCATAAACAACTAATGAACATGGACCTGTGGAACAGTCGTTAAGACACGAACAGCTTACAGACGGTAGGCAATTAAGGTCACAGTTATGAAAACTTAGGACACTAAAGAGGTCTTTCTACTGACTCTGAAAAACACCAAAAGAAAGATTCCCAGGGTCCCTGCTCATCTGCGTGAACGTGCCTTAGGCATGCTTCAATGAGGCATGAGGACTGCAGATGTGGCCATGGCAATACATTGCAATGTCCGTACTGTGAGACGCCTAAGACAGCGCTACAGGTAGACAGGACGGACAGCTGATCGTCCTCGCAGTGGCCGACCACGTGTAACAACACCTGCACAGGATCGGTACATCCGAATATCACACCTGCGGGACAGGTACAGGATGGCAACAACAGCAGCCCGAGTTACACTAGGAACGCACAATCCCTTCATCAGTGCTCAGACTGTCCGCAATAGGCTGAGAGAGGCTGGACTGAGGGCTTGTAGGCCTGTTGTAAGGCAGGTCCTCACTAGATATCACCGGCAAAAACGTTGCCTATGGGCACAAACCCACTGTTGCTGGACCAGACAGGACTAGCAAAAAGTGCTCTTCACTGACGAGTTGCAGTTTTGTCTCACCAGGAGTGATGGTTGGATTCACATTTATCGTCGAAGGAATGAGCGTTACACCGAGGCCTGTACTCTGGAGCGGGATCGATTTGGAGGTGGAGGGTCTGTCATGGTCTGGGGCGGTGTGTCACAGCATCATTGGACTGAGCTTGTTGTCATTGCAGACAATCTCAATGCTGTGCGTTACAGGGAAGACATCCTCCTCCCTCATGTGGTACCCTTCCTGCAGGCTCATCCTGACATGACCCTCCAAATGACAATGCTACCAGCCATACTTCTCATTCTGTGCGTGATTTCCTGCAAGACAGGAATGCCAGTGTTCTGCCATGGCCAGCGAGGAGCCCGGATCTCAATCCCATTGACCACGTCTGGGACCTGTTGGATCGGAGGGTGAGGGCTAGGACCATTCCCACCAGAAATGTCTGGGAACTTGCAGGTGCCTTGGTGGAAGAGTGGGGTAACATCTCACAGCAAGAACTGGCAAATCTGGTGCAGTCCATGAGGAGGAGATGCACTGCAGTACTTAATGCAGCTTAATGCACCAGATACTGACTGTTACTTTTGATTTTGACCCCCCCCCCCTTTGTTCAGGGACACATTATTCCATTTCTGTTAGTCACATGTCTGTGGAACTTGTTCAGTTCATGTCTCAGTTGTTGAATCTTGTTATGTTCACACAAATATTTACGCATGTTAAGTTTGCTGAAAATAAACGCATTTGACAGTGAGAGGACGTTTATTTTTTTGCTGAGTTATATATCTATATTAACATGTTTTGCTCATCCCACTTGATTTTTATTTAGAGTAGGATAACAGCCTACACAATAAATCACTTGTAATATTGGTATTTGGTACCAGTAACCATCTGGATGTCACTGTGATACAGTCTACTGCTCAATGGAGGAGAGTTTGCGCTGCAAGCCGGCTTGCCGCAGTAAAGTGAGGGAAGTAGCTTGATAGTGTAGCCAATATCAGGCCAGGGTGTCAGCTACAGCACATTTATTATAGTGATTTTCACCAAAAATATACAACTAACGTCCACATTTTTATAAAAAAAACAATAACTCCAATTTTAAAAGAATTTCTAAACATGCTCCCAAGGCCCAACTGGGGGCCAGTTACATTAGACGTTATTGTTGTCATATCGTTTTCTTCACTGCATTAGCAGGCAAAAGACCATGTTCATAATCATTCAACAATTTATTTGCATTTCCATTATAATTTTTATTTGCATTACATATTCAGTATCAGGTCACATCAACTGTATTCTCCGGTTTTTGTGTTTATTTTGCAAAAAGATCAGCAAATTCATCTAGACTCAAGGCCTTTGCCCTCCTTGACTCAATACACTGCCCCCCCCCCCCCAGAACCGCTAGTGCTACCAGGGTAGAGCTTACACATAACATTTGTAAATGTATGCCTAGTCTCAGTATCAAAACTGGCCTCTTTCAAATGAAATGTTTAAAAAGCGTTTACATAAGCCTATGTATGTTGACCAGCGTTTCCCAAACTTGGTCTTGGGGACCCAACGGGGTGCACCTTTTGGATTTTTCCTAAGCAATACACAGCGGACTCAAAAAAATCAACTCCTCATCAAACCAAACTGTGCACCCTTTGGGGTCCCCAGGACCGAGTTTGGAAATTGCTGCTGTTGCTAGTCTCGTCCACCAGCCGGATCCATCTCTGTTGAACTGGTACGCGGTAGCAATTAGCCTGGGGATACGTTTACTGTAGACCTAATATTAATGTTTGTGTCCACACCAGGTCCCTATCAAGAACATTGAGCGTGAACTCATTTGTCCGATCTGCAAGGAGCTGTTTACACACCCCCTCATCTTGCCCTGTCAGCACAGCGTTTGTCACAAGTGTGTCCGAGAGCTGCTGCTATTGAACCATGAGGATTCTTTCGATGCAGGCTCAGAGTGTTCCCTCCCTGGGAGCCCAGGGCCCCGATCCAGAGTGCCCTCGCCAAGCATGGAGAGGCTGGATAGGCTTGCAAGATCAGGTGCGTTTGGGTTTGGCCATTCATCATCAAGCCTAAATTGTGACAAGTGATGTAAATGTGGCAACATTACATGCAATTTGCAGTAAAGTTTTATGGACATGCCATACGCAGTTTCATCTGTATTTTCCTAGTTATTCTCTGTGTTGTAGAATGAAAGGCGACACCACTGACGCCACCCTGTTTAAAATCATAATGTTGGCTGTTCATACTATTTCCTTTAATCTCATTAAGTTTTGAGATGGGTCTTAAGTTTCTTGAACAGAGTATAGAAACTCGACAAGCTTATTCAATTCATCACTTTTGTTCTGTCTAGTTCCATGCCCTTAAAGCATGCACTTCCCAAAAACGTTAAATGATAGATGTATTGTGGATATTTTGTAATGCCAAGCAATTTCTTAACACGGAATGCCTATCATTTACACCACCTTGATAGGATGACAGGCTTGATTTATGTACACATGTCGGAACAAAGCACGACTATCCCACTAAAGCATTTAAAACGCTTATGAAATAACTTGTTGGTGGGAGGGGGAGGTTGTCACATTCTTTATTTTGGGGGAAGCTAAGGGAAGCTGAGAGGTCAATGTCTAAATCCAAGGCGCAAACAGCATGGAGTGAGACAAGGCAGTCTTTTACTTAATCATGAGCTAGTCCCTGGCCACTCCAAAAAAAACTCCAACCAATTCACATTTGCCCGAACCTGAATGTGACCATTCTTCATGTCCAGGTCCGCATGTATTAACACAGTGGAAACATTCAATGTTGTTTAGAAAAAGAGTTAGAGCTGGTAATAAAATAATATATCCTTAGTCATCTTAAGAATCATGTACTTCATTTAAATCCCCTTGGCGTTAGTAACCATGGTACTTTTGCAGCGGATTTAGTAAACTATTTTCTTATAAGTACATTGATGAAATCTTAAAAGACATTGTTTACATACTTTTCAGTAAAAGTCTTAAATCTCTGACAGCATTTCACTAAAGGTTTCACCTCTGCTGAATGGATGTCAGACCAGTGGTGATCATGGTGACGAAACCTGCCTGGGAGGAATGAATGAGGGATTAAATTAACTGAGCTCAGGGCTATATTTATCAGTCAAGTGCTGTAAAAGCTAACAGGTTTTGTGGAAACTCCTCAATGTTTTCTTCACCTTGTTTTATTAGGATTCGGACTAGACCCCTTTTTGTTGTTTTTAGAATGTTAAACTCATTATACAGTAGCAGTCAAGTTTGGACACACCTACTAATTCAAGTGTTTTTCTTTATTTTTACTATTTTCTACAAGGTAGAATAATAGTGAAGACCTCAAAACTATGAAATAACACATATGGAATCATGTAGTAAGCAAAAAAGTGTTAAACAAATCAACATTTATTTTATATTTGTGATTCTTCAAAGTAGCCACCCTTTGCCTTGATGACAGCTTTGCACACTCATGGCATTCTCTCATCCAGCTTCATGAGGAAGTCCACTGGAAAGAATTTCAATTAACAGGTGTGCCTTGTTAAAAGTACATTTGTGGAATTTCTTTTCTTCTTAATGCGTTTGAACCAATCAGTTGTGTTGTGACATGGTAGCGTTGGTATACAGAAGATGGCCCTATTTGTTAAAAGACCAAGTCCATATTATGGCAAGAACCGCCCAAATAAGCAAAGAGAAACAACAGTCCATCATTACTTTAAGACATGAAGGTCAGACAATTCTGAAAATTTCAAGCACTTTGAAAGTTTCTTCAAGTGCAGTCGCAAAAACTAGGGACGCACGATATATTGGTGAGCATATCGGAATCGGCCGATATTAGCTAAAAATGCCAGCATCGGCCCGATGTCTAGTTTAACGCCTGTGCAAAACCGATGTCAAAGCTGACGTGCATACCTATATAACGTAAGTAGATGACATGGTGACGCCACGAAAAATACAGCACTACACAGAACAAAAGCAGAAAAATACTAAACGTGTTCAAGTCGAGCAGTCATTTGAAAGAGTGAGAGAATTTCAGCGAGACAACTCATAAGCGAAATCCGTTAACGCCAAGATAATTGAATTCATTGCCCTTGACAATCAACTGTGCTCTGTCGTGGATGATGTTGGTTTTTGCCGACTGATCGAGCCCCGGTACACACGATATTTCAGATGTTGCCCTACTGAAGTTACACAGTATTTTTGAAACTCACATCCATGAGTTTCATGACCTGACATTTGGACCAGCAATGTCAGCCCTATAACCATTATGAGTCTGACAGCACAGTGGGTCGACAAGGATTTCGTACTAAGGAAAGCTGTATTGCATGCTCAAAAATGTGCTGGTTCTCATACCGATGCTGCCATTTCAATGGCATTTGAGAACATGTTTGAAACAGGAACACTCCTAGCTCCATTCGAACAACTGACTCGGAAAAATAAGGTCAACTGCGTCTGCAGCAGACATGATACACTTTGTCATGGCATTGAAACGGCTGCTCAACAAAACTGCCGACAGACCGTGGGGTTAAAACTTACAAAAGTACTCGAGACTTTGAACAAGCACTACGGTGGCATTCTCTCTGAGCCTCTTTACTGTGTCGCCACCATGCTTGATGCTAGGTACAAGGACCGCTACTTCGACGCAGACAAACGGGGTTTACGTGGAATGTTACATACACAGCTGGACAAGATGGAAATGCACACAGTGACAGTGCACACCGAGGAAGAGAGGCCACGGACAGACAGAGCTGAAACTTCACTGCTTGACATGCATGAAGAAATCCTGGTTGAGAATGAAATGACTGAACAAATGAACAACAAAACAGCACAGGAAGTAGGTGAAAGAAATACGTTTTGATTATGTTTTACTGGTAATGGGGGCATTTGTACATGCCAACAAAATAACTTTTTGGTCAGGTGTGTATGTGTAACCTTTTTATTTAACTAGGCAAGTCAGTTAAGAACTTATTCTTATTTACAATAACGGTCTACCCCAGCCAAACCCGGACGACACTGGGCCAATTGTGCGCTGCCCTATGGGACTCCCAGTCACGGCCGGATGTGATTACATCCTGGATTCGAACCAGGGACTGTAGTGACGCCTCTTGCACTAAGATGCAGTGCCTTAGACCACTGCGTCCGTGTGTGTGTGAACTATTTAACTGTACTAGAATGCTTAAAAGGCTGCTGAAATATTGATATCGTTTTTTTGGGGGGGCAAGGAAAGTATCGGACAAAAATGTAATATCGGTGCATCCCTAGCAAAAACCATTAAGCACTATGATGAAACTGGCTCTCATGAGGACCACCACAGGAAAGGAAGCCCCAGCGTTACCTCCGCTGCAGAGGATAAGCTCATCAGCCTCAGAAATTGCAGCCCAAATAAATGCTTCAGAGTCCAAGTAACAGACACATCTCAACATCAACTGTTCAAAGGAGACTGCATGAATCAGGTCTTCATGATTGAATTACTGCAAAGAAACCATGACTGAAGGACACCAATAAGAAGAGACTTGCTTGGGCCAAGAAACATGAGCAATGGACATTAGACCAGTGGAAATCTGTCCTTTGGTCTGATGAGGCCAAATTTGAGATTTTTGGTTCCAACTGCCGTGTCTTTGTGAGACGCAGAGTAGGTGAACGGATGATCTCCGCATGCGTGGTTCCCACCGTGAAGCATGGAGGTATGGGGGTGCTTTGCTTGTGACACTGTCTGATTTATTTAGAATTCAAGGTACACTTAGCCATGCCGGTTATCACAGCATTCTGCAGCAATACGCCAGTCCCAGCGCAAACCAGATGGGATATCATTTGTTTTTCAACAGGACAATGACCCAACACACCTCCAGGCTGTGTAAGGGCTATTTGACCAAGAAGGAGAGTGATGGAGTGCTGCATCAGATGACCTGGCCTCCACAGTCACTGGATCTCAACCCAATTGAGATGGTTTAGAACCGCAGAGTGAAGGAAAAGCAGCCAACAATTGCTCAGCATATGTGGGAACTCCTTCAAGACTGTTGGAAAAGCATTCCAGGAGAAGCTGGTTGAAAGAATGCCAAGAGTGTGCAAAGCTGGCAAGGCAAAGGGTGGCTACTTTGAGAGAATCAAAAAAATATTTTGATTTGTTTACCACTTTTTTTGGTTACTACATGATTCCATATGTGTTATTTCATAGTTGTGCTGCCTTCACTATTATACTACCATGTAGAAAATGGTAAAAAGAAAGACTTGAATGAGTAGGTGTGTCCAAACTTTTGACTGGTGCTGTGCATATATATGTTTTGAAATCTGTGGATTCACATATGTTTTCACCAAAACCTTTTTAAGAACGTAATTTCTTTTAAGCACCATGTTATTGTGTGTTAGCACTTGTCTGTAATTGGATGTGCATCAGTTTTAACTCCACTTCTGTTAACATACTGTATATGTTAATTGTTGGTCTCACTTCACTTCTTTGTCCATTGCTTGCAGCCACACTGCAGAGAAGGTCGTTTGGGAGGAAAGGTAGATGCGGGTTCCATTTTTTGAATAGCTGTAGTAGTGAGTACAGTGTTACTAGATCCCCTGTGAACCCCAACTTAACTGTTACTCTGCTGTATGTAACCACACAACTGACAGTCGGCCCCTGTTACCTTTATGTAGCCGATTTGGTAGACATGGCATTCTCGCTTTTTTTAAAGTCTACTGAGCAAAGTCGCAAATGTATAGTGTGTCCCACCAATTTATGTCTGCATTTGGTGTTTTGTTCAATTTTTGGAGCCTGGTGCTTTCAGGCTTTTGTGCTCCGCTTTCAACACGTGCATGTCTTACAAAGTAGGTTGGAGAATGAGTGTGTGAGCTACAGCTCTGGGCGGGATGTGAGTCAGAGAGTGGAGAGTAGAGGAAAGCGAAATGGCTCAGGAAGTTACCTAGGAGTTGGGTTTAAAGTGGAATTTCTTAATGCCTGGGCAAATGAAGAGGGGTCTCCCCTCCCTGTAGCCTCAGAAATATACAGTACCTTGTGGACAAGTACCTTGTTGGGGCGGCATGTAGCCTAGTGGTTAGAGCGTTGGGTCAGTAAAAATCTGTCGTTCTGCCCCTGAACAAGGCAGTTAACCCACTGTTCCTAGGCCATCATTGCAAATAAGAATTTGTTCTTAACTGAGTTGCCTAGTTAAATAATAAAGAAATAAAAAATGTACTTTCAGAAGAGGCAGGGGACCTATTTCTATGTTACAAAATATTATATTTTGTTTAGACATAGCAAGATTGTCTAGACTATACTGCCTCAACCTACAGTCTCACTGACAGGCTTGCTCCAGGCTTGCTCCAACTTTTTTTGCTCCACGGTTCAGTTATAGAAAATGCTTTAGACACGCATGTGTTTGGCTTCTGCACCATGAGCAATCTCTACAATGTTCTTATCATTTGATGGGAGAAGACCCTAGAGCACAATGCTTTGGCAGATGTTAATATTTATTTATTTTGCGTTGAAGTGCTCAGTAGATGTTTTAAAAATGGTATGCCATGATAATTATGCATCTGAACAACTTCTTTAAAATGGCACCAGAATTATTTAAGTCAGGATACAAAACAGTTGTCCCTGTTTCATAGAGGTCAAGTCTTTAAAAGCACCCTAAGGCTTTCAGTCTAAAAGCCATTCATCTTGACAGTATATTTTTCAAGTAAAAAGATAAAGGAGTTAAAAAACGTGTAGGGAAGATTAACTCCACTCTTTAAATGTATGTTCTTACCTTGTACGGTATTTGGTTTATTCACATACTCCTGGCAAGATCACCTGCATCCCTTTTGTAATGCAGTCCTGGTTATGGCGATTGGGCTGTGTCGCATTGTGATGACTCAAATCATGTTGTTAATGATGTGGTTCTGTAGGAAACGTACCCCTTTGCCCTGCCAGAATGGCCTTGCGATGACTTGTCAGTGTCTGCCCTGAGCTCTTTCCACTGCAGCAGCAGGCAACGTGCCTCAGCCTGCTACCGTACACCTTGCTGCAGACACGCGCTGCTGCAACACCCTCCCTCCCCGACCGCACACCCACCTAGCCTAAGTACACTGTCCTTTTAATCCCTGACCTCTCCCATCCGCTTCAGGCCAGGATTTGGCCCCCACCTTATCAACTTCCATCCCAAGACCGTCCAAAACGCCAAGCCTGCTCACTCACTACTCCATCAGCACCCTCAGTCTCCCATCGCTACATGCCGTCACACACATCGACAGACATGTTTGTCACACACGCTTTCTTTGTGCCCACCGCATGTCTGTGTGCTGACATTCAACAAACATCTTTTTTTTTTTGCTTGCCATTTTTCTTTGTACATTCAATGCACAATGTTCTGCTGCTTGCATCCATCATGTGTGTTTGTGAGAGAGTGTTAGGATATATTGAACTGGACAAATCATTTAAAAAATGAATTTCCTCTGCAGGTAGCCATTTTGCTGGAAATCGATATTAGTCTCTCTTAACCTTAAGTTGATTTGAGTTTATATTTTGGTTCTGTTAGTGGGTTTCCCACCTTTTTACTTTGCACCTGATTTGTAATTAATGTTACGTGAATCTGTTGGTGTCCAGGTCACTGTAAACACGCTCTTCCTATCTCTTGTGTTATCCATCCATGTTGTGTGAGAGACCATGTAGTGTGAGCTGTCTGAGAAGGACCCGTGTTTGTTTCTGTAGGACACTGTGTGTGTGTGCGTGTGTGTGTGTGTGCTTGTCTGTGCAGGCCTATCCTAAGTTTGATGTGATTAGCACTCTAATGGCTGTTCTGTCTGTCGTATCAGGCTCTATCTCCTCACCAGGATGGAGGCGTGGCTCTGTGACCCCCCGCATCACCACTTTCCCATGCCCGGGTTGCCAACACGACGTGGACCTGGGCGAGCGGGGTGTGAGCATGCTCTTCCGGAACTTCACCCTGGAGAGCATCGTGGAGCGCTACCGGCAGGCGGCCCGCGCTGCTGTTGCGATCATGTGCAACATGTGCAAGCCTCCCCAGCAGGAGGCTACCAAGAGCTGCATGGATTGCAAGGCCAGCTACTGCAACGAGTGCTTCAAGTTCCACCACCCCTGGGGCACCCCTAAAGCCCAGCATGAATATGTGGGGCCCACCATGAACTTTAGGCCCAAGGTAGACACAATTTACCACCTCGGGGGGGGGGGGGGGTCATTGTGTTGTTGATCTCGACCATGCTGCTCCGCTGTTGGTTTTAGATTGCAGGGATCAGCTCATGTCATTGATGGTGGACAATCATTGACAAGTTGATTGCGTTAATGATGCTGCCTTCAGAGATGTTGGTTTAATTTCGACTGACAATAAGTGTTATCTCTGCTTTTCTTTGTGCTTCTGCAATCCAGTGAAACTTGCTGGTTGTGGGAGATACCTGTTCAGTGCTAATAAATAGAAAGATGATTGAAAGGAGAGAGAATGTCATTCAGTATTGACAAACTTTTGGGCTAACCCTTTGTGCCATTTTGTATATGTGGTGTGACGAGTTAGCAAATTTTTTTAGTATTTTTATTTTTTTAACAATTTATTTATTTATTTATTATTTTTTTAAATGACCACTAATCCAATGTGTGCTCATGGCCATCCAGGTGCTGATGTGTCCGGAGCATGAGATGGAGAAGGTCAACATGTACTGCGAGGTGTGCCGGCGTCCAGTCTGTCACCTGTGCAAGCTGGGAGGCTCCCATGCCAACCACAAAGTCACAACCATGAGCAGCGCCTACAAGATCCTCAAGGTACTTTATGACGATAACGATGTCTCCAACCATTCACTTGACCTGACCAGAACTTAATCTGATTTATTTACCAGGAAGCAAACGGGGAGTGAACTACCTGAATTTGTCCCAAAAAATAAATGTGTTTTTCATTGCAAAACGTTTTCTGTTGCAAAATGTTTTGCTACGGTGTGAACTAATGAATACACCCCAGGAAAAAAAGAGTGTTATAGTTTGGAAGTTGATGTTTACCCAACTGGCCAGTGACGGTGTTGTTTCTCAGCCCCCTAATGAAATATTGATCAGTTACCTGTACTAAGTGGCACGCGTCCACATTATCAGTTTTCCTTTGTGAGCAGTGTAATCGACGTGTGGTCATCAACAACAAGCGAACCTCATCTACCCCGCCTAGACGGAGGTCAATCAGCCACTGAAAGCAGAGGGACAGAGGACTCCGTGTCCTCTGTAATCTAAAAGGCCTGTGGACACGGGCACTGGGCCAGACTCATCTATATTTAATGCAATCATTTGTATCTTATGTTCTATCTATTGAGCATTTCTGCTAATGTTCTTTGTTGTTATTATACCAACAGGAGAAGCTATCAAAGGCTATCCATTACTTAATCAGCAAAGAGGACCAAGTGAAGACTCAGATTTCCCACCTGGAGGTGTTGATCAATGAAACCGAGGCAAGTAACTGTGTTGACAGAGTTAAACTAGTCCTGTGTTGTCTGTTTAGATGTCTGTTATGTTCACTAACAAAGGGACATTCTGTCTGCCCTGAGAAGGAAGGTCACTTATTCAAATGGATATAAAGGCATAAACAAAGGAACATCTACTAATTCACATGAATTCCACTGCAGAAGCGTTTGCTCATCTGTACTGTATTATGTATTTTGTCCCTGTCTTGTTTTCATTTGTTGTAATAGTACGTCTATGCTAGCCTTGTCCCAGATCTGTTTGGGCTATCATTCCAACTCCTTGTCATGTAAAACTCTTCGGCATGACAAGGAGGCATGATGTGGCATGATTGCACAAACACTGGTCCATAGGCTACTTCTATGCAGTTGTAGGTTTCAATTAATTGTCATGCTACATTTCTCTTACTTCTACAGGAGAACGGCCAGTTGGCGGAGCGTCGGACCAACGAGCACTTTGAGCGACTGCTCGAGATCCTCCAGGAGAGGAAGTTTGAGATGCTGCGCTCCATCGAGCAGTCGAGGACGGGGCGTCTGGACCAGCTTCGGGGCCAGGTGGACGAGTACCAGGGCATGTTGGAGAACAGCGGCCTGGTGGGTTATGCCCAGGAGGTCCTCAAGGAGACGGACCAGTCCTGCTTTGTTCAGACTGCCAAGCAGCTGCACACCAGGTCAGCCTCTTTCCAGCCCTGACTGCCAGTCCCACATTGCCCTCTGTTATGGATAGTATACAGTAGAGACTGCCACCCAAAGGTTCCCGTCATCAGTTGTGGGTAAAGGCTATTGTCTAATGGTGATATAATACCATTGTTTATAAAAGGGCAGTAATTCGATTGGCCTCCATTCTTAATAAACAAAGGGCCCATTTTCAACCTCTTTATTACAGGCCTATTTGATCATAGTGACTATTGCCATGGTCATTTCCCTGTGGCAACTCTGGACCTCTAGGTTTCTAATGGGGATTTGGCCCCTGTTATTTTAGTGCTGGAGAATTCAATCAGCTTATGTGAGTGTGCCAGAGATCTGGTCAGCCATTGGTGTGGCTGGCCAGGTACCTTTTCCAAGTGAGAAATTGGAATGACAAAGCCTTGTTTACTTTCCCCATGTCCCGCTCTAGCTCTAATCCTGCTTATTGATCTCCATTAGTCAAAGCAGCTAGAGGACTTTATTCACGCTTTTACTTTTAGGAACGCTGTTACATTAATTCACACGTTTCCCACACTCGTTTATCTTGCCCAGGAGATGATTTCCATTCTGCTCTGATGGAATGGCTTCTTGGTAGCGTGTAGTGTTCACTACAAAGTGAATAACTCTGCTATTTTGTGTCCTTTCACTCCCAGGATCGCGAAATCCACCGAGTCTCTGAGGACATTCCACCCCGTGGCCGACCCCTCCTTTGATGAGTTTGTGCTGGACACTTCCAGAGAGGAGACCCTGCTGAAGGAGCTTTGTTTTGGTGGAGGTAAGACTCCCACCCCCCCCCCCCCAGTATTACGTATGTAACAATGTATACATACATCGTAATGAAATCCTAAAACTCAATTTGTTGACACAATCCTCATCTGTCCCACACTAAGTCACCTCAACCTGTTGGTCACTTACACCTCCTCCTGAGCTCTGCTCTCTGTTTAGATGCCGGCCACCAGAAGCCCTTTAATTGAATAAGCCGGTTACATTCCTGATATACACGCAGGGATTTTGGCACTGAGAGCATTGCAGGGCTTTTTCTGGTCCACTGCTTTGCATAGACTCTCATGTCCCTTTGCCCCGATTTAAAGAGAAAGGGCACTGTGAGGCGGGCTGGATATAATTGTCTGTCATGAAAAGGAACTGATTTGATATGCGCATATTAAGTAGGGGGAGTGTAACCCAGGAAGTAAGCAGAAGGGTATTCATAGACTGTCATCTACCTGTGGCTATGTCCTTAGAATGAGCTCCAGCCATTCTCCCTCCTGCTAGAAGTATTACTGACAATAAAGGGCTCTGCTCTGTCGCGCCATAGTGGGTCATGAAAGGGTCATATGAAACAACTGTACGTTGCTTACATATTAGAAATGCGTCCAAGTAATCCATTTTCCCTCTCTTGCGGGGAAAGCTGCTTGAAAGCCCTTGAAAGGAAGGCCATTGATTGATGTGGTTAATCTAAATGGCAGGGGAGGGACAGGAGGGTAATGATGCACTCTTGTCTGAGAGGAGGAAGCTCTAAGAATTGATGCCCAGCTGTAATTGAATTGACGGTAGACATGAAAAGAGCAGAGGATGCAAAACTGTCTCCTATTTAACAAATATCTGGCAGTCCTCATCACCATGGTTCACAGTGCCTGTAGGGTGGGGATCTGAGGATGGGACAGTGACAACCAAGGACACCTCCCACAAATATCCCCCCAAGAGTCGATGTGTAATTTCAACCCTGCTCATCAAGATGTCATTATAATGCCATTCTGGAGTCTTCTACGCTCACACTGGCTCCATATTTGAATGTGTCCCACTAGTTGAACCATAAAGACATCGTGTTGTGTGCTTTCTCCCTTCCTAATCCAGCCCCTCCAGAGACTGCAGTATGGTCTGAACTCACGGCCAGCAAGAAGGAAGTTGACGTCTCTGTTTAGTCTGTCTCTCCGTCCCGGCTGTAGCCTGAAAAATAGTCTGTTTCTCTGAGAATAGCTGCGCTCTCGGGCCGGGTGCCGGCTGGGTTTGCAGGCTGCCCAGTTCCATCTGCGGCACCCTCCTCAGCCCTGATCCGATTCTATGGGACCCTAGCTGGATCCGGCTGCTACTGTTTGACGGGAAGCTCTATCCGCAGTGAGCGAGGGGGAGAGAGCGAGAGAGGGTTCTGCAAAGTGCTTTTCCTGGCAATGTCTGTGCATAAATGAAACCTTTTTAAGAGCTTCTCTTATTCGTCCTATCCATTGTCTGTCTATATTCTGTACTGTCTGTCTATGAGTTCAGTCTCGTCTCTGGTCGACTCCATGCCCTTAAATGAACGTATGCGACTATGTAAACCAATGTGTTGAATCAAGTTTAGGGTTCTTATCATTTTGGGGTTTATTTTTCTATATTTCCTGAATAACCAATACCATTTAAAATCATTTCTAGCATTAGTTTGTATGGGACGTTCTGGCTCTAACAAGTCTTACTTGTCTAAGGTTTGCCTACTTTTGTTAGTTTGTCGATTAGAGAAAAACATATGAATTGGCTGCAGACAAATTACACTTTAAACTGACCCCTCCCTCTGCCATTGACCTTTTCTCCTCCCCTCCCTCTCCAGTCCCTGACCCTCCCATCATCGATCTGTCCCGCAGTCGCGTCTACAACGAAGGCCTGGTGTGCTGGCAGTTGGCTGAGGACACCCTGGCCACAGACTACCAGGTCCTGGAGTACAGGAAGCTGGGTGTTGAGAAGGACGAGGAGGAGGGCAGCAGCCACTGGTGCTCCACAGTCCCGGTGTACGGCCCCAGCACAGTGGTGTGCGACCTGGAGGCCAACAGCCTCTACTCGTTCAGGGTACGCAGCTGCCGCAACTCCCTCTACAGCCCCTACAGCCCAGAAGTCACCTTCCACACACCACCTGCTCCAGGTAGGCGCCAGGCACTGATGTCATACACACACACCAAACACTGATTATGATGATGCCATATGTGTATGGTTGGCACTGATGAAGAGAGAGGTGGCCCTGGGCCCTTAACCAAAACAGTGACAGACTAATAATTTCAAGCTCTACTGGAATAAATTCTCTGCAATAATTTAACAATGCTTCAATTCCATTTTTCAAATGTAGGAACTGGGAAAAACTAGTATTCTGTACTGGCCTCTATTGCAATCATCTCTACTAGGCTGTGAACGCAGCCCTGAAAGTTGGATGCTAATTATCCTAATTACAAAGAAATACGTCTTATTTTCAGTCTTACGTTGGTATCCCGCCTGTGTTGGGCTTCGGGGCTGAAGTTAAGCTTTATTTTTTTTCCCCTCCCGAGTCTGTCAGTATTTAGCAGTCGGATCCACGGAAGATTACAAATTGACAGATGCTCGACTGTTCAAAGTGAACTGTGTGGATAGGAAGCTACGGTGGGTCGGTCATTCATTTATAATTTCTGCGACCCATCTCCTTTGTTGAATCGCAGAAACACTTTCCTTTTTGAAATCATAGTTATTTTCTTCTTCAGACCGACTGGGCAGAGTTGAGATGCAGCTGAGGTCCAGAGTAACAGTTCATCAAAGCCTCTGTTTCTGACTCCGATGGTTCTAAGCACTCTGAATAGCTATCACATGCCATCTGTAGAGCACTCTAGGGGTTGATATCACTTTAATTCCTCAACAGTCTACTGAATTGGACAGAGTCCTCCCCCGTCCTTCCGTCTGAAGCCCCCATGCATATAGACAATGGCTGATCCATTAGGATTTCATTGAGTGTTTATCCTCCCCTGGCTCATTAGTTTGCCGTAAACTGAGGCTGGGCCCACTGTAGATGGAAGTCCAGTGATGGGACTGGGAGCCCACATTCCTTTGCCCGGACTGTGGGCACATGTAGCAGTGGGGTGCACAGTGCGTTAGTAATGAGATGGAATTCTGGGTCAACGCTGGCCTCAAACAGACATTACAGTAGCTTCAACACGCCTCCTATCACAACAACAGTCAGTGTAGGCGTAGACTTGAATCATTGCTGTATGACCATACATGTGTCCTTTTCTTATCCTTTTTAATTAAGCTTATCTTTAGGATGACTCCATTCAATTAAGTTTGTGCCGTTCACACAACAAAGGCCAAAGAGGTAAACGGCTAGTATTTTTGCCCTTGTTTTTACGGGATCGTCATGAATAAATACGAATGAAATCATACCTTGGAGACAAAATGCAATGGTTCAATGCACAGGCATAATTATTTTACTTAAGTGTATAGTAGTTATTGCCTTTGGCGTTGTAACTATTTTTGGAATATTTATATGTTCAGCAGCAGATGTGGCCTAGAAAATAATTTGTATAGACCTTATTTGAGAAATAAGAAACCAAGCATTGTTTTGTACATCTTCACATCTGAAAATGTATCGTTTTGGAAATGTGTTAAATTCCTTACGTTTGTTTCATTACTTGAACATCTTTATAATGGCGCCCTCATGTGACACTATGAAAGTCCACCCTTTCCCTGGCATCCAAAGATGATGTGAAATCCTATGTGCGGCTGATGCTGTTCCTTTTGTATCATTGCTCTCTCTCCTGTAGTATTTGGCTTCCTGTTCAATGACAAGTGCGGCTTCAGCTCGGAGCGGCTGACGTTGAGTAAGCTGCGTGACTCGGTGGAGAGTGTGGCCGGCATGGCCTTCCTGCTGGCTGCTGAGCGCGTGCAGACAGGCAGCTACATGGGCCTGGACTACATCATCGGTGACACGGGCATCTCTCAGGGCAGACACTACTGGACCTTCCGTGTGGAGCCCCACTCCTACCTGGTCAAGGTGGGCGTGGCCTCTGATTCCAAGCTGCTGGAGTGGATCCACAACCCCCGGGACTCTAGTAGCCCCAGGTAAACCCCACTTCCTCAGTCTTACTCTATTACTCACTAAGGATCAGGCCTGAGTCACAAAAAAGCCTGTGATGTAAGAAACATTAACCTGTTAAGGGCTAACTCACGGACCAGGCCTTAGTTTCTCAACAATTCATAAAAATATCTGTTATTCCCTACTTTGTGGGTTTACTATTATGTATATTTTAATAGGCTTCCAGATAATGATGGTGCGTCAGAGTATAATTGAATGTGTTGCAAATGTAGGCTGCTTTCTCTTATCTCTTCCAACTCCAGGTATGACCACGACAGTGGGCACGACAGTGGCAGCGAGGACACGTGCTACGACCTGTCCCAGCCCTTCACCCTGCTCACCGTTGGCATGGGCAAAGTGTTAATCCCCAAAGCATCTATCTCCTCCGCCACCGCCGGCAATGACCACGGCAACCGGGTGCTGCCCATGCCCCAGCGCATTGGCGTGTACCTGGACTACGAGGCGGGCCGTGTCTACTTCTACGATGCAAACACCATGAGATGCCTTTACGAGCGGCAGGTGGACTGCACCGGTACAATGTATCCCGCGTTTGGCCTCATGGGTAGTGGCAAGGTCCATCTAGAGGAGTTCATCACAGCAAAGCGACTGTCGTATATGTGAGATGTTGGGCCTGCCACACACCAAAGTCTCTCTCGCACTCCTAACACTTGCCTTTGAGCTCATGTTTCTCTCTCTCTGCTTTCAGTCAGGTATATTTTTGTAGTGATTTGTGTGTGTGTGTATGTACATCATCATGCCATTTCTTTGTTTTAATGAACAGCTATTTATATTGTACTACTAAGTCCAGTAAAATGTAGCCAAGAGAAACCCGAAGAGCCTTGCAGCTAGTCCCACTCCTGTGCCTTTCATGATAAATAGGTCATCTAGCAAATGCTGTAATTTGTCTAATAATAACTGTGCAAAACAGCAAGGTTAGTCATCAGTTACAAAGGTGAGAGAGTGTATCTAAGTCACAAGGATCCCCTCGGTTCAGAAACATCCCTACCAAAAACGGAGACAAAACGTATACTAATCAATGTCCTTTGACAAGACTCACGGTCAACACCAGTTGGGTAGACCGCATTCGAATTTGGACACATTCTCACAGGTGTTTATTTAAGACTACCACACCTTTCACATATTCTCTCACAACCTACTCACTACTTCAAAGCAGAGCACATTTATCTGAATTGTAACACTAGGCATTCACATGCAGGGTGGAATTCAAACTTCCCATGTAAAAATCATGGTGTCAACTTTTGGAATTGTGAGTTGACACAGGCCGATCTCAAGTTAAAATTGCGCTCGCACCGATTTTAGTTGTTAATCACAAAATGTTGACATTAATTAATTGAACTCTGACACGGCTGTCTCGGATGCATTTGTTCAACAGCAGTGAATGTTTTCCTTTTAGCACCAAGAATGTGAAACCTAGGAAACCTGACAGGTTCTTACTACACATACTTCCACGGAACTCTCTGCTACGATGTAGTTCCTTTTTTGACTACTTCATATTAGAAAAGTCTACAGAACTTACAGCCAGTTGTTACACAAGTTGTTGATTTGGCTCTTGAGAATCAAGAGGGTGCAGCGTTTCAGAACATTTAGATAGAAAATAATATTATGCAAATCGACCAAATTCCCTGTCCTCTAGAAAAGGGTGTCATTTTGACTCTATACATTACTTTTATCTCGTTGTGAACGTTTCACCCTACTGAATACACCCCTGGTCAGCTCTGGCTTTCCTATATGGGTTTCTGGATAGGACTATCTGTAGATCCAGTCATGTTTGTGTTTTGTTGAGGGTAAGGGTAATCGGTGTGTTTTCTCAGGTTTGTGGCCTGTGGGCCTTATGCTACCTACCTCCTATCGGCCCTGGAAATCCTTTTAAAACTATACCTTCCTCCTCGGAACAGGACTTAATTTTCCTTTGCAGCTTCCATAAATACATTACAATTTTATTATACCGTAATATCAGCCTTTAAGATTGTTCATATCCAATAATAAACTGGAATTAACATTTTTTTTCTCTTCATTTTAACCTCCATGTACATATCTAGTGTGACATTTTCTGTCAAATAAAATCTAGATCTGCAATTTATTCTCAGAGTTTGTATCTGCTGTGAAGTTTCTCAAGGCTTAATAGAAACTTGAGAAATTTGGTCAATTGGTGGAAAATTGTAATTGGAACTAGATGTAATCATGTCTGACTGAATTGGTGAAGTGAGCAATTTAAAACTGAACATACACATCCCCCTTTCTGTGTTTGATGTGTTTAGGTCCATTTGAGTGTAGCGTTTCCTAGAATTTGTGGTGTTATTTTGTTGTTGCTTATCTGAATCCTATAAGGTCATGTTGAGTAACATAATCTGTAGTTTTAAACGTAATTCCTATTACTTTTACTTAGAATTGGTGCGCATCATTTCGAGTAATTCTCTACCATTCCTTTTAGGGCACAACACCTCTCTACCTGTTCCTTTTGGAATGACTGAAACACCTTTAAAAAGTCTATACACTTAATTAACAGGTTCAGGTTTGTTTATTCATCACAGAATGCATTATTATATACAGAACAAACTGAATGTCTCTTAGGTGTTTGTGTTAATTTGCTTATCTTGGGTCAAGTCACTGGTGGCCACAGCAGCTGTGTCTTTCACGGTCGATGTATGGTAGAGGTTTACTATATAGTGCGCATATTTTAGCGACATATCACTGCTAATTTTAGAAAAGGGAATCATATGGCTTTCAGTAGTAAGTTAAACCAAATATTCTGCAGACTCTCAATCAAATGGTTCAAGCTAGCACTTTAAACTGTAGTATGTATGCCTCTCGGCTGTGCAGGTCTGTATGAATTGGTGTGCAATATTACGTAGAATGCAGGAAATAGGCCTATTGTTTTCTCCTGTAAGTAATGGGATGTGATGTTTGCTTTCTGTGAGTATAATGCTTTAATGAACATGAAGCTTTGTTGGTTATCAGATTCTTGAAATACTAAGCTTTTTTTTTTATTTGCTGTTTGTTGATTTGTATGAAATAAACTAGTGTTTTAAACCAATTGTTCTCTCTTTGTAGGTATGTGTGTATTTATACCTAATTGTTTTCACTTTGAATATGGTTTTACAAACAAAAAAATGCTAAATGTTGATAATCCATGTCACCATATCACTCTACTGGGAATTGGGGTAGCAGGGCATGGAAAACTGGAAAATGTAAAGAAATGCATACACACAGACTCCTCCTAAAGCCATGTACCTTTTCTCCTCCCGTCTCAGACCACGATCCACCCATCATCATTAGACAGCAGGTGACGCTACTGCCTCTACAGATAATCTTACCTTATCTACCCTTACAAAAAAGTCTCAAAGATCACCTACACAGTTACTAAACAAAAGCAACAATTCCTGCAGGAATCCAGTATGATTTATTAAATTCTGCAGGGAATATTTGATAGGACTCCTGCTTAATTGGCTTTATCCTGCAGGAATTTAAAAGATTCCTGCACATTCTAGCCAAAAAAATGACATGGTATTCCTACAGAATCAGCTTAATCCTTTCAGGAGCCCCCCCCCCCATCCCCCTCACCTGGTTGTCTAGGTCTTAATTGAAAGGAAAAGCTAAAAACCCACAGACACTCAGCCCTCTGTGGGATGAGTTTGACACCCCTGCTGAAAGGAATCTACTGAGAGGAGGCTGTTTCTTGTAGTTAAATATTTTTTTTGGGGGGGGTGCTATTTTGTGCAAATTGAGATGTCTAACAGTGTTTTTGAGTAATGTTGTAGTTGGAAATAGTAGTTGGTACCAGAGGACTGCAGCAGAGAACCCATTTCCCCAGACTGCAGCAGAGGAGAGGACTGAGAAGGCGTCAACCCTTCATCTCTGTAAGGCAAGGGGAGATTCTCAATTGGAAAAAGTCAATCCTCAACTCCTCCGTCTTCTCCTCCATGACCCGGAAACGATAAGTGGTCGAGTGCTCGAGGCGAGTATCAATTCGTTAGTAGATGAACAGAGGAGCCTGTTCACCACCTCTATTACCTGATGATCAAGATTATCCTTATGGCATCTAGCACGGAAGTTTAAAAAAAAATCCACCACAGCTTTTTTCTCTAAGGAAAAAAGCATGCACATATTTCAAAACGATACATTACTTAGCGTTTTAGCTACTTATTATTGTATCTATAAAATGTCTTGCACAACTAGCTAAATTTAGTTTTTATCGCTTTGCAAATTCATTTTGTGATTCCACTCCTGTAAACGTAATTTGCCTGGTGAGTGGGAATGGAGGGGTCTCATTTCATACAAGCACGTTTCCTCGCCTCAGCTCCTCTATTACCTTTTTCAAAACAGGAGAGGGGCGATATGAGTCGAGCAAAACCAATTGAGCTTCTCCCGAGGTCGCCCAAGTTACATCACTGTGTCCAAGAGCATTGTGAGATGTATCCAATCAATAGTACAGATTATAGTAATGGTAGCAAACTAAATGTAATACACCACTGGGAAAATGCAACACAGCAAAAAAGCCTATGCAATTATACACAATGTGCACAGTAGGCTAATCATATTCTATGAATATGCTCTTTCATGAGAGCCTATGTTTGGTTTCCTGACAGGGCAACGGGGTGATTGAATGGCGGCACACCTGCAATTATGGTAAGATACAGAACAGATGGCATTAAATAGCCTGTAATTTACTGTTCAACTGTTGTAGCTATGTTATTGCATTTTGATCAATACACAAGGTCAAATTCCATTTGACAAAGAAGTTGAATTTGTGTAAATGGCCATACTGTTACTTGCCAGCATCATCAGGCCAGCAATTGGTCCAGCGCATCACCTGCTTCATGAGGATGCTGCTCAGTCCTCAGGGAAGAAGGGGTGCACGCCACGCATGCTGGGCTGTGTAATACGGAAGCGAGAAGCAAAGCGATCACATTAGCGTCCCGGCAGCAGCATTCAGACTTCCGGTTTTTCGATTGTGGCTTCAAAATAAAAGTGTGGTACAACGCTATGATACGAAATCAATAATTCTGCAGCTTTGCATGGTGACTAATGTTAAAATTAGGTTACAAAATTATAACTACATTGGTGAAAAAACAAAAAATAAATACTACTTTACATAAGATAAATAATATAAGGGGGAGCACATTGAGAAATGGTTGGAGCTTCAATAAATTAATGTAAAGAACATCATATTCTAACACCCTACTGATCGAGCACTAGAGTCTATATATGGTGTTATTTCCTGGGGGACTGGTCTACATTTCAAACAGCACTTTCTACTCCACACATTCCATTGGTCCCAATGCAATACAGTGTAGTGTAGGCCTATAAATTACATATTGGCTTATAAAGAAAAGCTTTTATGACCTGATGCAAAAGTGTGGTTGGGAATACTCTGTAGGGTCTGTAGAATCTGTATATGGTGTTATTTCATGTGGGACTGAGGTCTTGCATTGGGACCAATGGAATGGGTGGAGTAGAAAGTGTTGTAGATAGTTAGACCTCAGTCCCCCATGAAATAACACAATATATAGATTCTACAGACCCTAGTGAGTAATCCAAACTCTACTTTTACTTCGACACCTAGAATAGTTTGCTCTATATAAGCCAATATGTATTTAAATTGGCAATCAGTATTAATACAATAACAAAGCTTCACCCCACCATTGTTTATGGAAAAAAACGGAGGTGTGTGCCTGGAGAAATTTAACCATTCTCAAATTCATATACAGCTATGGATGCATGGATTTGACTGTCAATGATATACAAATTATAGTGTTAACCATGTTTTAAAGCTACATTTACTTTGTTTATAAACATTTAGAGTAAAACAAGCTTATACGTTGGGGTTTGATGGGGTACAACCATTGAACTAAGCTCATGAGGAATTTATAAGTTATATTCTTCAAGAATCAATGGTTGCAGCAACTGCTTATTGCCTATTTTATTATACAGTGTATTGCATTGCGAGCATTTATTTTACCTTGAACGTGTTTTAAAACCCACATTTAATGCACATGTCATAAAATGAGTCATTGTTAATGTTTAGACAATTATGTTTTCATATCAATACCGGTTTTGACAATTTTCTACTATTACGTGGTGACTTTTATTTATTTTCAATCCAAAATTCACTGACCCGGAAGTACTAATTTAATGTAGCTGGTAGAGATTATACGTCATTGAGGTGCATTTGTGCGATCGATTATTAAATTAACCATGCTATGCAGCCACATGAAAATCTTACAGATATAGCAAAACTATCAATCATCAATCAATAGAGGTTTAAATATATTCAGACGAGCTTTGTCTGTCATTGGAAGGAGCAGCCTGGACATTGGAATTCAGCTGAAGGTAACACATTTCTGCTATCTTGACTAGCTAACTGCGGCTCTGTCTTGACTAGCTAACTGCGGCTTCTTTGCCGGGGCTCGCTCACACATGCATCTTTTCTTTTCAGCCAAAAACACAGCGAGATTTGAGTCGTCTGTAGTTTTCGTATTATGGCAGTATTTGGTCGTAATTACTCGCCCGGACCATGATTTTCCCGTCCCATAAATAACATTGAGATTATGTTTGGACATTGGCACTTACAGCGTTGACGTTTGACAGCTCGACCTGCTATCCTGCATTCAAATATGGAAGCTAGCGAATGTAAGGAGGTAAAATTTGTTTTACATTGGATATTCGGCTTTCTCTGGTCAATGGCTATTAAACCAAGCATGCCATGCCATGACTATGAAGATGGTATATTCTGAATCAATTTCGATGTTCTTTTTTTTTTTGGTGGGTGTCTTTCAATCTTCAGTAGCTGTTACGCAAAGCGTGCTATGACTAAAACAATTATATATTCAGAATCAGGGGAGGATGGACAAAAATTCGCTTTATATTTATTTACATTGCTTAGTTTTTCTTGTTGTTTTTGGTAAGATTTTCATGGTCATGGCATGATTTGTGTAAGAGCTATTGATGATTGGAACATTTAAAATAAGAGATTTCCATCCTCCCCTGATTCTCAAAATATAATTTTCATAGTTATGGCAAGCTTTGTCTAAGAGCTATTGATGAGCGAGAACCAAATATCCAATATATATATATTTTTACCTCTGTAGCTAATGTTAGCTAGCTGGCTAAATTCATAGCAAGGTGGCAATTTACTAGCTACCTCATAATGTTACTCCAGATAACATCTAGTAGGTTATCAAGATACCCACATTAACATTTTAATAGCAATGTACATAGCAGCTGTAGTTTGCTACATCATGTGCAACAACTGTCAGTGTTTTTCAACAGTGAATTAGCTAGCTAGGCTAGTAGTCATATTGCCCCATGACCTTTTTGGAAGGGATATTTGTGGCATGATTGATAAAATTACCTAGCTAGTGCATTGCATTCAACTTTAGACCTAGTTAGTCTTTTAAAGATAAAATGAGATGATGTGCCTATAGCCATGTTATAACTCCAAAGATGAGGCTTTTTACACATTTTGAATTATTTCTAAAGGCATTATAAAGAATACAAATTGGTTAAAAGCCATATTTTGAGTCATCATGGCTAATGTGCCTAGTGAGATGATGGTCCTGCATTCCATGAAGACAATAGCATTTTATAGTACAGTATCTGTTTGTTACGTGTTTTAATTTTTTTATTTAACGAGGCAAGTCAGTTAAGAGAATTCTTATTTACAATGACTGCCTATCCCGGCCAAACCTAGATGACGCTGGGCCAATTGTGCGCTGCCCTATGGGACTCCCAATCACAGCCAGATGTGATACAGCCTGGATTTGAACCAGGGACTGTAGTGACACCTCTTGCACTGAGGTGCAGTGCCTTAGACCGCTGCGCCACTCGGGAGCCCGAGTGTTGTCGGGAAACCCCTGTCACATTCGGGTTGTTCCATTTGATTTCAACAAAGATTTTCTATTATATTGACAAGATGGTCAAGGAACCGCTCTAACAATGGAAATGAATGTCCTCAATGATGGGAGGTGAGATCAGATGGGACTCTTCTAGCCAATGAAAGAGCAAAAATATTTTTTTTATGACAGTGGTTCCACACATTCCCATGACAAGGGAAAACTATTTGTATTTTATTCTGTTATATTCCATTATAATCTTACTATAAAATATGTGTGTTCCAATCAAAAGGGGTGCGGTCAAAAAGTGATTGAAATGAAATGGAACCACCCATCCTTTTGCACACCTTGGTTCTTCCATGAATTGAGAGCTGTGGAAAGAGTCTTCATGCCAAGACATTACATTACTTGCCTAGTACGACACTAGTGCACTATAAAGGGATAAGGGTGCCATTTGGGATGCTGTCTATGGCATGTTTGTTGGTTTCATTTTGGAAATTAGAAATACCTCTGTCCAAAAAGAGAAACCAGGTTGTTTTTCACCAGTACTGTCAAGTATGGGCATGACAGAGTATTAATTGCTTGTGTGATTTATTAACATTGTTTGCCAAGTAGCTTATTACAATAAAAGGTATTTGAGATGTCACTAATGTTAGGCTGATAATATCGATGGCCTCCTATTTCAGAGTCTTCTGTGTACGCAACCTTTCTAGTTACACGTAGCCTAACTTGTGTTGAAATTGACTAGGCTTATCGGACATTCATATTGAATCTACAACTCCAAGTGAAAATAGACCTAACTCTCTCTGGTTTGTCTCTGTGGGACTTTGCTCCATCCATGCAAATCAGTAACGCATTGGAGGTAGCCTGTCTCTGTATTTTTCATAGAACTTCTAAGTTTGATAATAACCCCCCGTGGGCCATTTCTAGCCAGAATATGCAAAACATTCTATTTGATAAGGCTATAGAAAAGTTAGTAATTGTTTTATTTATGAAGTATTGTGTAATTTTATAACCCTAACCCATGTCTAATGGCTTATTCCAATGAATGTATAGCCTACTCTTAATTCTAAGGTTTCCGGGAAAATGTTTCCTCAGTTTTAAATTGAAATGTGTGACTGAGGACAGTACTGTAGGCTGATATATAGGCTAGATTTGTTGCATTGAAATGACTACTTGGCCTATTTCTTCTATTTTGTCACTATAGACAATACCATGTCTATCTATCTTACAGAGAGTATAAATATTGTACACTATATTCACATACTTTTTTTTTGTAGATTACATTAAGCTTGTAGCCTAATAGTTTCAGTAGTTTGTCAAATGGTACTTTTGGAAATGCACACAAGGAAATGGCCAGTGCATCTTCAGACTGATGGTTGTGGTGTTTGTTGAGGTTGTGTGCTTTCATCCCTTGATGGGACCTTTTTTTAACCCTGATTTTTACCGTGCATCTCTCTGACTGTGTCATGTCTGTATTGCAGAGTGACTGCCCGCTGAACCTTGATGGGCGAATCAGGGTCGCGCCGCTCCACGCTCGTCTCCAGGCTGCCCATCTTCAGGCGGAGCGTAAGTAAGAGGCAGGAATCGTTGCCCTCCTCCCCATCCTCGGCCGGCGTGGGCAATGGCGTTCACACCTCGTCCCCCTCCAGCACCAACTCCAGCAACAGCAGCACGGGAAAGCGCCGCAGCCTGTTCCGCACGCCCTCCATCAGCTTCAGCAGCAAGAGGAACAGTGAGCCGCCACGCATCCAGACCCCTCCTCTGGACCCAGCCCAGGACACCAACAGCAGCCAGAACAACCCTCCGCTGGGCTTCCAAGATGGCGCTGTGCTTCCACGGGCCAAGACGCGCCACTCCTTTGGCTTTGGGGGCCACCGGCAGAAAAAGATCACCCGCTCGCAGACTGAAGACTTTGAGAAGGTGACCTCCACGGTCAATAGGAACGTGTTCATCAACTGCATCAGCTCAGGTACCAACGAGGGCGATGACTCAGGGTATCTGGATGACTTCAGTGGCGACAGCAAGCGCTCGTACAGGCAGAAGAAACCGCTGCTGCCCAAGTCCTTCTCTGCCCACCACCGCTTCTCCAAGAACTCTGAGCAGTGCAAGCCCCCGGTGGTGAGTGTAGTGCCCCCGACGTCAGGGGGTACCCCGGGTTCATGGCCGGGCGAGCTGCTGGGGGAGAGCTCCCTGCAGTCGCCCATTTTGTCTGAGGACCGCACCACAGCCCTCACCCCCTCCGAGTTTAATGTCCCCATCACAGAGGACTCTGTGTCCGAGGTGGACGTGCTGCCTGCCCCCAGCCTCGCCGCCACGCCAGACAACTTCAGCCATGTCATCTCTACCTCCCAGGTGTTCTTCACGCCTGCCCAAGCTGCCACAGACAAGCCCCTACTGCCAGACACCAGCACCGCCAACACCACAGAGTGTGAGACTGCAGTCCCTGTCACAGAACCAGAAACAGCTGCAACACCACCAATGCCACCGCAACAACAAACACAATCACAGGAAGAGAAGGAAGAAGGGGAAGAGGAGAAGGAGGATGTTATGATGGTGGAGGAGGTCAGACCAGCGCAGACAGATACTAGTGAGAGCGAGGCAGGCCCAGTGCGTAGTAAAGGCTACCATTCCAATCCAGAGCAGTCTGAGAGGAGGTCCAGGAACACAGTGCTCATCCAGGAACCAGGCAAGGGAGCGTGCTGCGGTAGACATGAACCCAGGTCATGCCACCTGAGGAAACCCCACACAGGTAAGAACTGAACAATGAATTGAATAACATGCGGAGTACTGATCGATCTCTCTGATTGACTCATTGATAATACAGAGGAGGCGCATTGCTCTTGTGAAAAGCTAATAGTAAATTACTGAGAAGTATACTGAACAAAAATATAAACGCAACATGTTTCAAGAGCTGAAATAAAAGATCCCAGAAATATTCCATATGCACAAAAAGCACAAATTTGTTCACGTCCCTCTTAGTGAGCGTTTCTAATCTGCAAAGACAATCCTTCCACCTGCCA
This sequence comes from Salmo salar, assembly GCF_965601325.2. Lineage (NCBI taxonomy): Eukaryota > Metazoa > Chordata > Actinopteri > Salmoniformes > Salmonidae > Salmo > Salmo salar. The sequence continues at coordinate 6,716,582 of NC_138310.1, forward strand.
GGTGTGGCATATCAAGAAGCTGATTAAACAGCATGATCATTACACAGGTGCACCTTGTGCTGGGGACAATAAAAGGCTACTCTAAAATGTGGAGTTTTGTCACACAACAATGCCACAGATGTTTTGAGGGAGCGTGCAGTTGGCATGCTGACTGCAGGAATGTACACCAGAGCTGTTGCCAGAGAATTGATTGTTCATTTTTCTACCATAAGCTGCTTCCAATGTCGTTTTAGAGAATTTGGCAGTATGTCAAACCGGCATCGCAACCACAGACCACGTATAGCCACGCCAGCCCAGGCCCTCAACATCCGGCTTCTTTACCTGCAGGATTGTCTGAGACCAGCCACTCGGGCAGCTGAGGAAACTGAGGAATATTTCTGATTTAATAAAGCCCCTTTGTAGGGGAAAAACTAATTCTGATTGGCTGGCACTGACTCCAAAGTGGGTGGGCCTATGCCCTCCGAGGCCCACCCATGGCTGCGCCCCTGCCCAGTCATGTGAAATCCATAGATTAGAGCCTAATGAATTTATTTCAATTGACTTATTTCCTTATATGAACTGTAACTCGGTAAAATCGTAAAAATTGTTGCATGTTGCGTTTTTATATTTTTGTTCAGTATATTTTGGCCAAAGTGTTTGCACAGAGTATTGCCTACGACCGTTTGAGACTGAATTTGTGTTTTCGATCACCTACAAATAGACATTTTCTGTTCAGTGGTTGAACTTTACACTGCTTTCACATTCAGAAGGCAGAGGTATGGTCTACAATGTAGGCTATACTTTATGTACTCTTTGGTTGGATGACGTTGAAAGTACCAAAGTCAAATCGACAAGACTGATTAGGGGGTTGAGCAGCACTATTTTAGGGCCACGTGCCTGTTCTCAGTACAGTGGGAACTATTTCCTCTTAAAGGTATATTTATTAACCAATGGACAGCAGTTTCCTAAGACATTGTAGACTGTAGTAACACCTGGATAACACCTCCTGTACAAATTCCTAGCCTTTGGATATGTCTTTGGCTATGTCTTTCTGACTCCACCGTTCACCTACCAAACTTGAAACAGTATGGCACTGCTTGTAACATCCTTGTGTCTGAATAGATTTCTTTAGACAACTGTTTGTGAACTGCATTGGTTAGTCTACTGGTTTTGGGCAGTGTTAGGCTATCCATAATGATTAACACATCACTGTTATTGTTTATTTCTGATGTAAGCCTATTTCTTGTCTGTCTGCTGCTTAGGTTACTTTGTATTGGTGATAACACGTAAGTAGTTATACTTGCACCTAAAAAGTGTGCTCCGTGATGATGTAGATCTGTAACCCAAATTCAATCAATTAGTAAAAGTAGCCTTATTCCCTCACTATATTGGAAAAATGCCTTTACATTAGTGTAAAGGTCACCTAAAAGAATTTCTTTCCATAAAATCACTGAAGCTGTTGTTGCAAAACACTGGATCGCTTCCAGCCCCAAGGCTTACGATAGCCAATTGATTGTTTGCTTGTTTTTAAGTTTTTCCCCCAACGTGTAGTCTGCAATTGTTTGTGTGTGTCGCATTCAACAGTCTGCCTACTTGTCTGTTCGCCACTTTTTTGCCTAGCTCCCTGTCTCCACGCCAGCAAAAATATTATCATGTGTCTTGTGCTCTGCCCTCCACAGTGTCCATGTGCAGCAGCAGCGCCAGCCCCTACCACGAGGTGATGCGCATGGAGCGCCGGCTACGTTCCTCCTCGGAGGGCGCCGGGGGGCCACGGGGGCTCCACCTCAACCTCAAAGAGCCCCATTGCACTGCCGAGGGGAGCGTGCTGCTGAAACAGAGGACCAACTCGTCGTCCTCCAAGCTTGGCAGCCTTGTACGTGTTTACACTACACTACATTTCAGTACAGCACAGTTACACTAGGATTACAGTAGAGGACAGTCCAGCAGGGGAGCTGGCAATGGTGCTCGCGGCTCCTCACTGTTGCTGCAGACTAAATAGCTTAGTCCATGGCCACATCCTTCTCTGGATTACACTCTCACACGGGGATAACAGCCCGCCCTAAATTAAACAGACTAATCATCTAACTATCTGTGCTGCAGATCAGTGCAACAGGACAGCAACTTGTCACTCAAGGGATTGCGCCTGACTCCTTCCTGTCTGGCCACTCCAATCCACATGCCTGCATAAACAGTAAACACCCATGCTTTTGCAGTGGAAGTACTCATTCTGCAGTGCAGAGGTTCCCAACCAGGTACTTCAGGGTGCCACCGGGCAGAGCAAAATTCAGTTGGTGGTACAGTAACCAAAAAAGCTTGGGAACCGCTGCTGTAGTGCACCACATTTTTCAGGCTTATACTAAGATCTATTTAATTTTCGAGGTGGCTCGACAACCCTCATCTTCCATACTCAGAAAGGAAAGCATGTGAAAAACGTGTGGCTAATATGTGGGGCTAAATCTGCGGTCGATAAAATCTAAGTGGCGGCTGACTCTGCAGTCTTGTTTTTTGCTCTGGCGGAGAGAATCGCGAAGTGTGGCTGTAGGAGTGTCGATTTAGTGTCTTTTTGCCAGCTCCTTTTTAACTTTGTGGGAATAACAGAAGGCAATCCAGTGCGACGAGTAGAGCTTCAGTGAGACGCTAAAGTGTTTTCTATTGTCTGTTGAGCAGGTTTGTGCTTTCATGAGTAGTCAAGCGTGATGCAGAGGTGGACTAAAGTATGTTTTCTGGACAAGTACAAGGCAATACTGGGAAGATAATCCCTCCCTTCTCTGTGTCATAGTTACAATACACTCAACAGCCAACAGGATATGCCTGCTCTGTCTTACACTTTGGGTACAAGATATACATAGAATCATTCTAAACTGGCAAAAGTGGCTAAACTGTTAAGTGAAATGTTATGTTCGGTACATGTATTCACTTCATAAGACATGCTTAGAGAACCGTGTGGATGTTGAAGGGACTAGTAAAAAGAAACATCATACTGTACATCAAGAGATTGTTAACCAACCCATTTTTCAAAATATGTGGGAATTGTAGTCTCCCCTGGCTTGTAGTAGACCGGTAAGGAAACATTTGAGTACTTATTTGATTTGAGTGACACGCTTTGACACTAATCTTTTGTGTGAATGGGTACAAACTAAGTCCATTATTATCTATATGAATAACCCCTCCTTAACTCTCACGAGGGGTGTATTATTCACTAGGATTCAAATGGGCCAAACGGGGAGGGACCTAGTTGAATTTGTCCTGTAGGAAACGCTTGTTTTATTACTGTGCACAATGTTTTGCTATGGTGTGCGCTAATTTGGACTGACCCTATTTAGTTGACTGGTCGATTGTTTGGTCGATAGGCTGTCGGTTGACAATATATTTATTTTTCAGTTGAGCAGTGTAAAATCTATTTTACATTATGGCACACGAGATACCTGTCAGATTCATGCCTGTCTGAGTAGACATTGCAAATGGCACACCAGTATCACCGGTAGTATATTTACCGTTAATTACCATCATTTCTAATCGACAATATTGATTTGGTTATGGTAATTTCTGTTAATGCATTCAATATATTACTCTTACCACCTTGTCTTTGTAGGAGTGGACACGTAGTTTGCAGAGCGCACAACCTAGGCTACACTTATGATAAAAAAAGTTGTGGTTTATTTCATTCCATTATCCAGTTGTCAATTTATTCATTGTCTTTTGTTTAGAGCGCTCCTGACAATCTAGAGTAAGGACGTGCACCAGATTACGCATAGAACTAGGCCTAGGCTACCTGTCCTGTGTGCAAATGTGGGCTTATAAATGTGCCCGTTTGGGGATCTGATACTATTTCTGATTTGTCTTAACTCACCATCACTGTGGAGCTTCTCAAAGTAATCTTTTCTTCACCACAAAAAGCAAGTTAACTAAGCCTGTTTTTACACCCATTGATAATGACAATAGTTCTTCAACATAGCCTATCGGAAAAGTCTTTAGAGCTCTCTCCCTTTCCATAACCACTCAGCATGAAAGGGGGGAAAAATGTCATGCTCTGATCAGGTGTAAACATCATAAAATATGCCTACCTGATTACTTGTTATCCCTTGTGCAAGTAGCTTACAGCTGTGTCTGTCCTGAGCTCACTGGCGTGGGAAACTAAGGGCCCGGAATATTTTATACAATGTCGCAAGTTTGCTAGCACGAGCATCTGGCCGGACCAAGTTAATAGTTGACACAATGCCTCTCGGTCAACCAATACACCCCTGGAGTTTGGACCTCTGCAACGGCACATTTTTCTCTATTGGTCCTCTTCAATTAACTCCACAGGCACAAAATGTATAATATCTACTGACCCAAAGTCTTTCTATGTGCAGAATAAGAGACACCTGCTTATTCTGAACGTTTTCCATGTTACTGAGGTTGGCATTAATGAAATAGATCCTTGTTTTAACGAGCCACAGTTTTTTTTTTTATCTCTATTAGCATAGAGTTACTCACTCAAACATTATTGCACTGTTAAAAAAGGTCAGAGCTTGCACAGTGAAGGAGTTTTAATACACATCTATTACTGGGGGATGACATTAACATGCTAATTTAGCTCCAAATGATGTATATAATAGATGCCATTTTACAACAATGGGTGAGGACTGACACCCTGTTCCAAAAACGATTACTCGAGGAACACCTTAGTTTACCATAAGGGCTATTTTACCTCTTCATAAGTGGAGGCTAATCATTTCCTTCGAAAGGTATTATACTTTATGCAGATGCTCTTAGCACTTGACTTGAGCTTGACATTTAGGGTCAGTTGCCCAGGCACAGATTAAACCTTTAATGGAGAATCTCTATTGAGAATGCTTCTTAGACCAATAATAGTCTTAAAGGGATACTGGCAATTAAGAATGGTGTGACAGTGGACAACATGAGCTTTGTTTGGACATAATGACACTGCCGGGTTCTGATTCACATTGATGTACCCAACTTTAAAGGGATACTATAGAGATTCTGGCAACCGTTTTTTCTACTTACCTTAAGTCAGATGTACTCGTGGATACCAATTGTATTTCTCTGTGTGCAGTATGGTGACGACACCACTGATAAGTAATTACAAGATGAGTAAAATAGGTTTCCAACTGACCAGCCGTGGTAACCATTTTTCTGTGTATCGCCACAAGATGGCGGTGTATCCCTTTGAAACATGACAAAAAGCGAAGGGGTTGTCATGTACATGATTCCTCAACCACTGCTTAGAAGTGGATGTCTTTGAAAATGTCATCAATGTTTACTGGGTCAATGGCTTCAAAATCTCAATGGATAAGATCATTGATTATGAGATTGGATTTTAATAACCTTTGCTTTGATGACCCGTTATGGATCTAGTATAGACATGAATGAACCCTTAATAAAATACATACAGTACCAGTCAAAGGTTTGGACACTACTACTCATTCAAAGGTTTTTCTTTATTTTTACTGTTATCTACATTGTAGAATAATAGTGAAGACATAAAAACTCTGAAATAACACATATGGAATCATGTAGTAACCAAAAAAGTGCTAAACAAATGTAAATATATTTGAGATTCTTCAAAGTAGCCACCCTTTGCCTTGATGACAGCTTTGTACACTCTTGGTATTATCTCAACCAGCTTCATGAGGAATGCTTTTCCAACAGTCTTGTTCCCATATATGCTGAGGACTTGTTGGCTGGTTTTCCTTCACTCTGCGGTCCAACTCATTCCAAACCATTTCAATTGGGTGAAGGCCAGGTCATCTGACGCAGCACTCCATCACTCTCCTTCTTGGTCAACTAGCCCTTACACAGCTTGGAGGTGTGTTTTGGGTCATTGTCCTGTTGAAAAACAAATTATAGTCCCAATAAGCGCAAACCAGATGGGATGGCGTATCGCTGTGGTAGCCATGCTGGTTAAATGTGCCTTGAATTCTAAATAAATCACTGTCACCAGCAAAGCACCATCACACCTCATCCTCCATGCTTCACTGTGGGAACCTCGCATGCGGATATAATCCGTTCACCTACTCTGCGTCTCACAAAGACACTGCGGTTGGAACCAAAAATCAGACCAAAGGACGGATTTCCACCGGTCTAATGCTCATGTTTCTTGGCCGAAGCAAATTTCTTCTTCTATTGGTGTCCTTTAGTAGGGTTTTCTATGCAGCAATTTGACCATGAAGGCCTGATTCACGCAGTGTCCTCTGAACAGTTAATGTTGTGATGTGTCTGTTACTTGAACTCTGAAGCATTTATTTGGGCTGCAATCTGAGGTGCAGTTAATTCTAATGAAGTTATCCTCTGCAGCAGGTAACTCTGGGTCTTCCTTTCCTGTGGCGGTCCTCATGAAAGCCAATTTCATCATGGCACTTGATGGTTTTGCGACTGCACTTGAAGAAACTTTCAAAGTTCTTGAAATGTTCTGAATTGACTGACCTATGTCTTTTTATTTGAGCTGTTCTTGCCATAATATGGACTTGGTCTTTTACCAAATAGGGCTATCTTCTGTATACCACCCCTACCTTGTCACAACACAACTGATTGGCTCAAACACATTAAGAAAGAATTAAATTCCACAAATTTACTTTTAACAAGACACACCTGTTAATTGAAATGCATTCCAGGTGACTACCTCATGAAGCTGGTTGAGAGAATGCCAAGAGTGTGCAAAGCTGTCATCAAGGCAAAGGGTGGCTACTTTGAAATATATTTTGATTTGTTAAACACTGTTTTGGTTACTACATGATTCCATATGTGTTTCATAGTTTTGATGTCTTCACTATTATTCTACAATGTATAAAATAGTAAAAATAAAGAAAAACCCTTGAATGAGTTGGTGTGTCCAAACTTTTGACTAGTACTGTACAAAATGTCAATGCAAACAGTGACCTATAATGAAGCATTTATGAAGTCCTCTTATGGTACTGTACAAAATGTCAATGCAAACAGTGACCTATAATGAAGCATTTATGAAGTCCTCTTATGTTTAAGTTTCTCTATATCTCCAGTGTATCCATAGTAAACTGCCAAAATAATGGAAACACTTGAGTTAATGAGGGATACAAAGTATATTGAAAGCAGGTGCTTCCACACAGGTGTGGTTCCTGAGTTAATTATGCAATTTAAAAATGCTGGACAGGCCATTATTTTGGCTACCATGGCTATGCCCCCATCCACAGGGCACAAGTGGTCACTGAAGGGTTTGATGAGCATGAAAACGATGTAAACCGTATGCCATGGCCGTCTGTCACAAGATCTCAATTTAACACTAATGGGAGATTCTGGAGCGGCGCCTGAGACAGCGGTTTCCACCACCATCAACAAAACACCAAATTATGGAATTTCTCATGGAAGAATAGTGTCGCATCCCTCCAATAGAGTTCCAGACACTTATAGAATCTATGCCAAGGTGCATTGAAGCTGTTCTGGCTCGTGGCGGCCCATCGCCCTATTAAGACACCTTATGTTGGTGTTTCCTTTATTTTTGGCAGTTACCTGTATATGTCTGTATAGTGCCAGATCTCCCTCCCACACCTAAACTTACAAGTTAACACTCTGGGCCCTAGTTATAGTCTAACTCCTGACCCTACTCCGAAAGTAAAGTGCCATGCATCAAGCTTGTTGTTAAACTGTGTCCAGCGCACCGAGTCATACAGATGTGTCCATTGTGTCCTCAGGATGTACTCAACAATCTGGGCTCGTCTGAGCTGGATGAGGATGACTTGATGTTGGACCTGGACCTCTCTGATGACCAACGCCAGCGTCACGGTATGGACACTCCCAATCCATTCAACAGCAAATCCACCGGCTTCATTCCGAATGGCACTCTATTCCTTACATAGTGCACTTATTTTTACCAGTCAGCCTCTGGTCAGAAGTAGAGCACTATATAGGTTGCCGTTAGGGACGCAGCCACCCTCTCTACTTCAGCCACTTGTCCAAGAAAACTTGGAGATTCTAGAATGACCTCCAGGGACACATCCAAGTTCAAGCAGGACTAACTTGTTTGCTCAGATATTTATGAAGTTTAGAATAGTTCTACTATAACTAAACCAAATACACTTGCTAGGACAGTTTTAAGCCAGTTCAGATGGTTTGTTCCCCCATCGTTGCTATCATTAGGTCCTTGATATTCTCATAACACTTAGCAACAGAAATGGTTAAATCTCAATGCTTTTGATCATTTTCCCAGCAGCAGAAAACTGATTAAAACGAGTGCGTCATAGGGAAGTGTTTTTGTAAGGATTTGTTTTTATTTTCTTGCGTTCACAAACTTTGTGACACAACCTCACTGGTTCTTATGTATCCTAAAGATATGTTATGCATTATGTAAAGAATTGCAAAACAATTAATTGCCCTAGTATGAATGCAAGATGAACGCAAAGATGTAGCCTATTATTAGGAGCAGGATGTGTTTTGGTGACTTGAGTGGAGACAACAGGCCAGATATGCCCCTTAGTTGACTCTTATCTAACGGGAGGTCTGAGTCAGTTCAACAAGACTTTCATATCTCTAGGCATGCAACATCTACGCAGGCTTGGATAATTACCTTCAATCTTAATTCTCTTAACATCCCTCTCTTTTTGGAGGTTGCATCAGAACACACAAAAGTACCAGTAAACATGTACTGAGGGCAAAGCCTCTAGACAGAGAGCTTCCCAGGATGTCATCGCTAATACACACAAAAAAAAACATTTTGCATGGTACGTTTTTTTATTTATACAGTGCATTCGGAAAGTATTTGGACCCCTTGACTTTTTCTACATTTTGTTACGTTTCAGCCTTATTTTAAAATGTCTTAAATCATTTTTTCCCCTCCTCAATCTACACACATAATGACAAAGCAAAAACAGGTTTTTAGAAATGATTGCAAATGTATAAATGAAGAAAAACTCACATTTACATAAGTATTCAGACCCTTTACTCAGTACTTTGTTGAAGCACCTTTTATGGCAGTGACTCAAGTCTTCTTGGCTACAAACTTGGCACAACTGTATTTGGGGAGTTTCTCCCATTCTTCTCTGCAGATCCTCTCAAGCTCTGTCAGGTTGGATGGGGAGCGTCGCTGCACAGCTATTTTCAGGTATCTTCAGAAATGTTTGATCGAGTTCAAGTCCGGGCTCTGACTGGGCCACTCAAGGACATTCAGAGATTTCTCCCAAAACCACTCCTGCGTTATCTTGGCTGTGTGCTTAGGGTCGTTGTCCTGTTGGAAGGTGAACCGTCACCCAAGTCTGAGGTCCTGAGTACTCTGGAGCAGGTTTTCATGAATGATCTTTCTGTACCTTGCTCCGTTCATCTTTCCCTCGATCCTGACTAGTCGCTGAAAACATCCACACAGCATGATTCTGCCACCACCATGCTTCACTGTAGGGATGGTGCCATGTTTCCTCCAGACGTGACGCTTGGCATTCAGGCCAAAGAGCTCGAGCTTGGTGCTATCAGACCAAGAGAGTCAGACCAAGAGAGTCCTTTAAGTGCCTTTTGGCAAACTCTAAGCAGGCTGTCATGTGCCTTTTACTGAGGAGTGGCTTCCGTCTGGCTACTCTACTATAAAGGCCTGATTTGGTGTAATGCTGCAGAGATGGTTGTCCTTCTGGAAGGTTCTCCCATCTCCACAGAGGAACTCTGGACCATCAGGTTCTTGGTCTCCTCCCAGACCAAGACCCTTCTCCCCCGATTGCTCAGTTTGGCTGGGTGGCCATCTTAGGAAGAGTGTTGGTGCTTCTAAACTTCTTCCATTTAAGAATGATGGAGGCCACTGTGTTCTTGGGGACCTTCAACGCTGCAGAAATGTTTTGGTACCCTTTCCCAGATCTGTGCCTCGACACAATCCTGTCTCAGAGCTCTACGGACAATTCCTTCGACCTCATGGCTTGGTTTTTGCTCTGACATGCACTGTCAACTGTTGGACCTTAATAGACAGGTGTGTGCCTTTCCGAATCATGTCCAATCAAGATGTAGAAACCTCTCAAGGATGATCAATGGAAACAGGATGCACCTGAGCTCAATTTCGAGTCTTATAGCAAAGGGTCTGAATACTTAGGTAAATAAGGTATTTCTGTTTATTTTTAATAGATTTGCAAACATTTCAAAAACCTGTTTTCGCATGGTCAGTATGGGTATTGTGTGTAGATTGATGAGAATTGTTTTAGAATTGTAAAAAAAAAAAGAAGTGAAATACATTTTTGAATAAGGCTGTAACGTTACAAAATATGGAAAGTCTGAATACTTTACGACTGCACTGTATACTAGCCTAAATGGTTCAGACTGTGCTGTGAAATCCCTGCAAAGAATTGATAAATCGCACACTTAAAGTGAAGTGACGATGTGACTTACTGAACAAAGAGAATTAAGTGGAAAGTCTCTCTCACTAACTCAAATGAAAGCACACCAGACATGCCCACACACACACACACACACACACACACACACACACACACACACACACACACACACACACACACACACACACACACACACACACACACACACACACACACATATGCATGGATGCTCCTGTTTTAGTGCTCTCAGGTGGCTGCTTGGCATTTTTATTAAGAACCAGGCAGTTTCACAGCAATTTATGTGCTGTTGAGCTGAGCCACATTCAGTTTTGCCTTGAAACTGAGCCATCCACATCCCTTTTATAAAGATCTGGTTATTTCTGATTGTCAAAACTTTTCTTAGTTGTTTCTGCATTAATGAAACGTTAAAACAGATGCCATTGTGTATTTTACTCTGCACAGCGAATGTAAAGGAAATATTTGATTTCTGTAGTATAGTGTTAGTATTTATAAACACTCGTTATAGCATATTGTCCAGGGTGGACTACTCTAAGCATGTTGTCAAACTCTGTAAACACAAGCCTATTGTGCCACACAACATTGACTCAATGGTTTTGTGTGTGTAGTATTCCGAGAGGACTCCAGCCAGTCCCTAGCCTCCTGCCTGAACCTGATGCACTCCCCACTGGAACCCAATGTAGACAGGATCCCTGGCAGGGAGCCCAGAGACACCACCACTATCCACAGGTGAGAGAGCCCTGCATCTATACCTAGTGCATCATACTACAGATCTCACTACACCTATAACGCTCACTACAGCTCTACACCTACACTACACTTAGACCTACACTAACACCTATAACACTCACTACAGCTATCACTCATCCTTCACACATTCCCAACAGTGAGCAGTCACTGTATTTCCATGCAGAAAGGAAGGAAGGCTCATTACAACTCCTTAACAGAATTAACAGAAAGTCCCATTGCTCTTCATAGGAAGCCGTTATCACACAAAGCCATTAGCGCCAAACGCTTCCTTCCAGGGGTGGAACTGATTAGGTAGAACAATGAGAGCCACGAACAGGCATGGATAAAATTCTCATTGCAACTAAAGCATTGCTATCTTAATTGTTTTTTATTAGAGAAGCCTTTTGATGTGGCCTAGCAGGAAACGCTGATGGAGATTATTGCGATTTAATGTGTAACATGTTTTATGTGTACCCCATGGAGATGAATGTAACATTCTGACTATAACTATTGTTCCCTGAAGGAGGGAAACAAGGTATAACATACTATGGGGAGTTGCACTTTCACGTCTTCGGTTGTAATCATGCCTGACAAGGCCAATGAAATCCGTGTCTCACTGGAAGCCCCACCTTCCACAGGTGATAAGTGTGAGGCTCGGTTTCATTCCTTCAATTTAATACCGCTCTTCACAGAGCCCAGGAACTGGCGGCGTTGGGCCAAGTGGGTGTTGTACAGTGTTTGCTCCACTAAAAGTTTTGTGATTATGCTGCGGGACTTAGATGTAATTTGTGGTTTAGTACGGTACCCTGCGTCACAAATTCATTGCTCCAGACCAGCTGAAGGGGGAGTTAGATTACTGATTATGCTTTTGGGTCCTACTGTGTCTCTAACTGACAATGAATGGGCGGCATACACAACATACGCGACATACACAACAAAATGACTTGTGTCATGCGCAAAGTAGATGTCCTAACTGACTTGTCAAAACTATAGTTTGTTAACAAGAAATTTGTGGAGTGGTTGAAAAATGAGTTTTAATGACTCCAACCTAAGTGTATGTAAACTTCCGACTTCAACTGTATGTGCATACAGCCCTCGTGGAGGGCGCCCTTGCGGACTGAACAGTAGCAATGACATTCGGAGGTAAACCTCTAGCCATTAGATTGGCCCTCTCATGGACAGGCCCATAGGAACCAAATCTCTGGGCACACATGCCAAACCTGCCTGTGCGCCCTGGGACAACAGGTCCGCTTTTAAAGGTGAATGGTTTCCGTGAACCAAGGCTGCCTGGTCCAACGGGAAGCCACAAGAATCAGTGATAATTCATTCTTGTGGCTGGGAGGGTTTATCAGCCCTCCCTATGAGATAACAGATCTGCACCCGAGTTGAGGCAACCGGGAACATGCATCACCAAAAGTGACAGCAAATGCGCACTGCTCCGCAGCGAGGAGTATGTTGAGTATGCAGCTGTCGTCATGTTGTTGGATCTGACCAGCACATGCCAGCCCGAAAAACGTGGGAGGTGGTGCCTGAGAGCCATGTACATCATCAGAAGTTCCAGGTAATTGATACGCCGGGCACTCTGTGACACTGAAGTGAGTAACCCTTGGTGTGACGTGTCGGTCGTGATCATATTGCGGAACAACGCCTGGCCCCTGAGAACCGCTTGTGACAGTAGCCGGGGATCCCTCCACTGGGCCAGTGCTGAAGGCATGTTGTGGGCAACTGAATCAACCGGTCTAGGTGGCGAGATGCATCCAAGCGCATGGTTTAACATTCAGCACCGGAACAGCCACATCAATAGTAATCCCAGGGGAATGACCACTTTCATAGAAGCCATCATCCCCAGTAGGCATGTGGACTGGCGAAAAACGTACTGTGCGCCCCAACCGAATTTGGGCCAAGCAGAGCTGGAGCCTGGACACCCTCTCCGGGGATAGAAAAAAGCAAAGGGGTCGGGACTTTATGCCCCGTTCTAGACTTGTCATCAGCAAGCATCTCAGAGTTTGCACTTTCAAAATGCTCTCAAACTAGCGGCTGTCACAGTCTGTGCACTTCAGCGATTGGATTACCACCATCAACCTAAAGGATGCGTACTTTCATGTGCCCTTGTGCCCCAATCACAGACATTTTCTGTAGTTTCATTACAAGGTGATAGCCTACGAGTTTTTAGTCCTCCCATTCAGCTTGTCCCTCTCACCTCGCATCTTTTCAAAGGTGATGGAGCAGAGTCAAGGCTGATAGCAGCAGAGTCAAGGGAACAAGCAGTGTTACAAACATCCACACAGTGTTACACACACACTTGTTCCTGTACCCAAGAAAGGAAAGGTAACTGAACTAAATGACTATTGCCCCGTAGCACTCACTTCTGTCATCATGAAGTGCTTTGAGAGACAAGGTAAAGGTGATATGATCCTTATCTGACACCCTAGACCCACTGCTTACTGCCCCAATAGATCTGATCCAGGCTGATATCCCATTTTCAGTGTCTAGGTGTTATTTAAACCAGAAAAAGAGCTGAACTAAGCACCTCATAGGGACTCGTGAGCTACAGGCAGGAATCAGCAATGAATCCTAATAATGAGCCACCTATGCAGGAGTAGTGCCCTCTTGTGGACAGAGAGCGAATCACCCAATGTATTACTCTGACTCCTTGAACCCCGTGAACACCATTGAATGCGCTTCCAAACTAAGTTGTGCTTCCATGAGACTGTATGCCCTGGATGAAACCCTGCCCCTTATGGACTCAAGGGGCTCCAGCAATGGTTGACGTAGCACACCGTTTGGCCGTAACCAAACGTGGTGGCACTGACGTCACAGTAATGTTTTTGGGGAGGGACTCACCGGTCGCTCAGACCACTTCTAAGGCCCAAGGCTCCGGAGGTTACCCAAGCCAAGTGCTTGGAGGCTGTTTCCTCCAGTGATGCCAACTTAGCAATTTTGTTGCTAGATTTAGCAACTTTTCAGACTACCCTGGCAACTTTTTTTTCAAACCGCACCTAGCATCACATTTAGCTACTTAAAAAATGTATTTGGAACTTTTAGCAACTTTTGAAAAGTGACTCAAATGCTAAAATGCACGTATTTTCCCTCTAAATGACACAAAAACGATTTTCTTTGTCACACTCAGTCACAACACACGTGCCTGGCTGCAAAAGTGCATTGTGAGTGACGTCAGCAGCAATTTCAGTACATTGCAAATCATTGTTGGCTGACTGCAGCAGCAGTAGTATGGGTTCGACGAGCCAAACCCAATGAATATAGTTGGTCACGAATGTTTGATCTTGGACAGAACATACAACATCAATCAAAATTGTACAGAAAAGAGTGGGAGTCTGTACCTGAACAAATGTGAAATCATATTTTTTGCCGAGATAGCCAGTCAATTTGAGTAACGTTATTGTGTATTCTACGTAATGACGCAGTTTTACGTTATCACGCAATGACATCACAATGTCATTTAACAACAAATCAACCTGCCTCTAGCATCTTACCCTGAAAATTTGTTGGCAACACTGGTTTCCTCATCAGAAGTACCCACAAGCCCCACTCCCTCCAACTCCAGAAATTGGAAATAGGAATGTGATTGGCATAATGGCGGGTGAAATCTAGTAAGCTTCATTCACCTGAAGTTATGCATGTTAGCCATGATGAAGCTTCTAGTCTAGCCTCTTTGACCACAGCACGGGACATTTTTTGAATAAACAAGAATTAAAGCTAGCTACATATACTAAACAAGACGGCTACCCAAACAAGTCCAACGTTAGGAAGTCAGAATATCTTGTAGTACCTAGCTCGCCTCGGTGTTTGTTTGTTAGCCTGGTCTCGATAGTCTACATAGGACCGGATCACCGAAGTGGGACCCGGACCCTTCTGGGAAGAGAGGCAAGCGGTGCTTAACCAAGGAAAAACAGGAGGCGGGGTTTTACCCACAGAACCTTGTCACCCTCTCTCTTTGAGTAGCCTCCCGTAACCGGCCACAGGAGCCAGTGAGACATTCGACCCAATCCATCTCCGCATCCCGCATCGGAAACACCAAGCCACATAAAGCAGGGATCATCAACTTGATTCAGCCGCGGGCTGATTTATTCTTGAGGGAATGGTCGGGGGACCGGAACATAATTACAAATAATTAGTAGACTGCAAATGGACCGCAAGAAGCCCAAACTGATATAATATTTGATTAAAACACAATCGTTTCAAACCTTGCTTACATTTGTATACGATCACGTATTATGCGTGGGAATACTTGAACAGATTTCCGAAATGAAAATCACATGGAGCTGATTTCATGGTGTTTTTACAGTCTTAAGTTCAACAATAATAATTCTGAAAATGTAAAATGCGACAGAAGTGTGACTCCATGACTTCTAGCTAAGCTAGGAGGGGCAATCATTCTCCTAAAAGAGAAAACAGAATCACTTAAATGATCCCGTAAATTCTGTGTGTGTGTGATAGGACTTGAAGATGTCATGGAAGCGGGCAACCCCACTTCTTTCATGAGCAATCTTTTCTATGAACTGTTCGGGCAGGAGAAGCTGGGTCCCATGCTGCTAATTAACATTGCGCACCGCACGGGTCCTCTCCAGAATGTCTCTTGTTGTGTGATTATACAATTCCACAGTTTAATTCAAACAGTGAATTGTTCACCTTGCAGTGGAATCGGGGGCTCTGATCTATGCATAGAATAGGATCAGCATCCTGAGTGCCGACACTAAAACAGAGGGGGGGGACCTACAACGAGGTAAGATCCCAGCTACACAAGGTAAATTTGAGATGCGGCTTCATCCACCCGGCAAAACTCATCTTGACCTTCCAGAACACAACACACACATTCTCCACTGCCAAGGAAGCTGAAGACTTCAAGAATCACATCAAACCCAACACACAAGGGGATGAGGCAGATGGAACCCGATCATGACTGGCTCAACAGGAGAATATTAACACAGTGACACTGCCAATTAATGAACATTGGACAATCTATTGATGTGCCACACGGACTAGGGCTGCTTCCTTCTGGGGCTTTTGGGGCATTGAATCCCTACATGGGCAAAATATGGCAATATACACTATGTGGGCAGTTTATTAGGTACACCTAGTACTGGGTCAGACCCCCCTTTGTCTCCAGAACAGCCTGAAGTCTTCGGGGTATGGATTCTTCAAGGTGTAGCATTCAATCGTTGCTCAATTGCTGTCAAGGGACCTAACCTGGTCCGGAAAAACATTCGCCGCACCATTACACCACTGCCACCAGCCTGTACCATTGACACCAGGCAGGATGGGCCCATGGATTCATGCTGCTTACACCAAATCCTGACTCTGCCATCAGCATGATGCAATAGGAACCGGGATTCGTCGGATCAATTTGTCAGACTCAATTGTTCGGTGTTGGTGATCGTGTGCCCACTGTAGCTGATTCTTGTGTTTAGCTGACAAGAGTGGAACCCGGTGTGGCTGCAATGGCCCATCTGTGACAAGGACCTATGAATTATGCGTTCCAAGTGGCCGTTCTGCACACTACTGTTGTGCTGTGCCATTATTTACCTGTCTGTGGCTCGCCTGTTAGCTCAGCCACCGTATCCTATTTGACGGTTTAGGCTTGCATATCTGTTATTTACTTTTCTTCATTACCCACCGTAACTTATCAAGTTTGCTAACGATACTGTAAAGGTCTGAAAATGGACCTATTTTGTTTTACTTTGTAAAAACTTTTATACCTAAAGACAAAAAAATATGCTGCTAAGAGACTCCATGTATAAGGCTGCCACTCGCTGTTATGCTGCAGCCCTGTAATGATAGTGGGGGAGTGGAGGGGGCAGGGGAATGGTTTACAGGGAGGTTTTCTAGGTGGGGAAGAACCAATGGGTGAGTTTCCCTGTGGGTCCTGCTTTTTGTTACACATCCATTGGCTTATAACGCTAATGATCACAATTATATCATTAATATAATCTTCCAATGTTAGCTCTTCTCTCTTGGAATTTGGAAGGCCTAAATTGTCCTGTCAACTGTTCCAGCTGTCTTGATATCCTAGCAAGAAACCATATTGATATAACAATATAACAAGAAACACACCTGCTTCATAAGGACGCACATAGAGAGCAGAACAATCTGGCTGCTTTTTCCATCAGCCTCAAACAAAAGGTGTAATCATAATGAAACTCAATCACCATCTTGGGTAAAGGCGAAGACCAAGAACGCAGAATCACTTTTCTAAAATGTATCCATAATGGAAAGAGAATTGCCTTTATTAATGTGCACAGTTCACATTCATATGATCCAAAGTTTTTTGATTCTCTGCACAGCATATTGTTGGAATGAACTGAATACCATCTGGTTATTGGGACAGACATGAATGCCATTTTGGACATGGGGTACAAATATAATAAGACCAACTACAATCCACATGCAACCAAGCACATAATCCAGAAGCAAACAAGTACACTTTCTACTTAAACAGGCATAAAACATTCTCTCAAATAGATTATATATTATCTACACTTCTATTTTCTAAAATCAGGAAATTAGACATACGAGCTTGTCCAATCATCACGCCTACTACTGCCAATTACAAATGTCAGAATCTCCTAGAAGAGCCACAAGATGGCGTTTCAACTTCTACAAAGTCATCCATTTTTAATTGAACTAAATACATTCAGAATGATCAATATCATTTCAATCAATGACTCCTGGATTCTATTGGATGCCACCAAATGTTTTATAAAAAATAATGCAACTGCATTTGCATCTGGGTTGAATAAATCCAAATTATGGAAGATATCAGAATTGGAAATATTAACAGCGGTAGAGCGTTCTCAACAAAAATTCAGACCAAGTAACTATTACTCTTTCCAAAGTCAAGACAGAACTTAATTTGTTGATAAGACAGAGAGCTGTATTTGCCATCCATTGAGTTGGACTCAACTATGGTAATCGTCCCAGTTGTTTACTGCCCGACAAGCTAAGCAGTAATGACCAATTAGCTGATATAGCAACTATTGAATCTGAAACAGGGGAATTACTATCAGAACCCAAATTAATCAAAGAGTCTCCCGCTTTTTATAATTCTCTGATTGTAAATCCACACCACGCCAGACGAGAGTATGTGAGTGGAGTTGAGTGGTCGACAATCCCGCTCATCGCTCACCACTCTAGCGCTTGTGCAGTGGTCCGGCGCTTCATGTCCTTAACAACCATTCCACTAAAAACCGCTTCTCGCTCACAAAAAGAAAATGCTGATCCAGATTCGCTCCATTTGTTAAAATCCCAATTTAACCAACACCCATGTATTTTTGTGACTATCTGGACCTACCATTTGGTTTTAACGTATTGAAACCAAACCATATGATTTCAATGAAAAGTATTTTAATAAACAACATGAAAAGGTGACAGTAAGAAGTGCTCATCATTTCAAATAGGCTACTTAATCTAATAGGATACCTAGTAAACAGCATACAAATAGGTCAGGAGCCAGACATGTAGCTGAAGAAGGAATGAAAATGAATTATTTAGGCTATTATTTATTTATTTATTATTAGCCTATTATTTCAAGGCTATAGCCTACAGATAAATAAATTGTGAATAATTTTCAAGTGCGACACAGTAGGCTGGTATGAACATTAAGCGCTCAGCATTTAAACAACATTTTGTTGTATTCAGTTATTATAGTCTATAAATTGCACATACGGTGCCTTCGGAAAGTATTCAGACCCCTTGACTTTTTCCACATTGTGTTAGATTACAGCCTTACATCAATCTGCATATAATGACAAAGCAAAAACAGGATTTTAGAAATGTTTGCTATTTAAATATAAAAAAAACGGAAATATTAAATTTACCTAAGTATTCAGACCCCTTACTCAGTACTTTGTTGAAGCACCCTTTGGCAGCGATTACAGCCTTGAGTCTTCTTGGGTATGATGCTACAAGCTTGGCACACCTGTATTTGGGGAGTTTCTCCCATTATTCTCTGCAGAGCCTCTCAAGCTCTGTCAGGTTGGATGGGAAGTGTTTCTGCACAGCTATTTTCAGGTCTCTCCAGAGATGTTCAATCGGGTTCAAGTCTGAGCTCTGGCTGGGCCATTCAAGGACATTCAGAGACTAGTCCCGAAGCCACTCCTGCGTTGTTGGCTATGTGCTTAGGGTATGTGTCCTGTTGGAAGATGGACCTTCTTCCCAGTCTGAGATCCTGAGAGCTCTGGAGCAGGTTTTCATCAAGGATCTCTCTGTACTTTGCTCCGTTCATCTTTGCCTCGATCCTGACTAGTCGCCCAGTCCCTGCTGCTGAAAAACATCCCCACAGCATGATTGTGCCACCACAATGCTTCACCGTAGGGATGGTGTCAGGTTTCCTCCAGAAGTGACACTTGGCGTTCAGGCCAGAGTTTCATCAGACCAGAGAATCTTGAAATAATAGCCTTGAAATACTAGGCTAATAATAGTATAGCATAAATAATTCATTTTCATTCCTTCTTAGGCTACATGTCTGGCTCCTGAGTTATTTAGAGTGTTCTTGGTCACCTCCCTCACCAAGGCCGTTCTCCACCGATTGCTCAGTTTGGCTGTGCGGCCAGCTCTAGGAAGAGTCTTGGTGGTTCCAAACTTCTTCCATTTAAGAATGATGGAGGCCACTGTGTTCTTGGAGAACTTCAATGCTGCAGAAATATTTTGGTACCTTTCCCCAGATCTGTGCCTCGACACAATCCTGTCTCGGAGCTCTACAGACAATTCCTTCAACCTCATGGCTTGGTTTTTGCTCTGACATGCACTGTCCAACTGTGGGACCTTATATAGACAGGTGTGTGACTTTCCAAATCATGTCCAATGAATTGAATTTACCACAGGTGGACTCCAAGTTGTAGAAACATCTCAAGCATGATCAATGGAAACAGGATGCACCTGAGCTCGATTTCGAGACTCATAGCAAAGGGTCTGAATACTTATGTAAATAAGGTATTTCTGTTTTTTATGTTTTAATACATTTGCAAAAATGTCTAAACATTTCACTGTGTCTTTATGGGTATTGTCTGTAGATTGCTGAGGATTTATTTGTATTTTTATCCATTTTAGAATAAGGCTGTAACGTAACAAAGTGGAAAAAGTCAAGGGGTCTGAATACTTTAAAGGCATTGTAGGCTGTGACAACCTTAGACTTCAATAAAAATGAAACAAAAATTAGGCTTTTGAATTCACTTTAAGAAACACGAGTTTGGCCAGAGTCTGTGCCTTCAGGTTCATGTGATGGTGCCTGGAGAGCAGGCCAGCAGTGGAAAGTACCCTCTCCACACTTGCAAAGCCACTATGGATGCTAAACCACACTTTGGGCCACTCTTGCCATGCTGGGCAGGGATGCAGAGTTGTTTTTTTTTTTAATTTGTAGGCCGAAACGGTTTTTAGGCAAAATAGCCCTATCAAAACAGAATTCTCCTTGAAAGAGGTAATATGTCAGGCCTATTGGGCCAAAATCAATGATAGTCTATAGACAATGGATAATAGAATGAAAATGAATTCAACTTTTAAAATATCCAATTTTTTTTGTTTAGAAATACTTTGCTACATACTTTACTTTCTGTTCGCATGTGCACGTAGTAAGTACACCATCCTTTCGGTATATCTTTTCAGATTCCACAATCATTCTTTATTTATGGACACTACATCACCACACTCCCTCTGTGGCTCTTTTGACCTCTATCTTTGTATGTCACCTTGATGTTGCACCTGAGTATTTTATCAGTTTCTTTATGAAAATATGTAGTGAACTCATGACAGTAGCTAAAGAAAGGGGCTATAGCAGCACACCAGTAGCCTACAAATGCTTGCTGGGCCAGGCATGTCCTGAGCTTGTGAAGTGAAATGAGCGCTGCTGGAGAGCTACTGGAGCGGGCGAGAAGGCTTACGCTCCAGCCTTTTTGGAATCTCTCTTCGCTCCAGACAAATTGGGCACGCTCCGCTCCTTGCTCCACCCCAGCTCCGCTCGCATACTCTGAGCCAGACTAAGTCCTTTCTAAAATAAATGTATTAAAAACAGGTAAGGATGCCAACCAGTTCTCACTTATCGCATCCTATCTTTAATAAACACATCTCAAACTGTTTCCCAACATGTTGTCATCCACACTGACCAAAGCGGGTTTGTTAAAAAAACATTTATCCTTGGACAACTTCTGTCGACTATTACAAATCTCACATCCTTAATCAGGAGCAACAGCTCCTTGGGCTGTTTTATCTCGCAATGCAGAAAAAGCTTTCGATAGACTATTAGAATGGTCATGTTTCTGTTCTGTCTTGGAACATACAGTGCATTCAGAAAGCATTTCCAGACCCCTTGAATTTTCCCTCATTTTTTAATGTTACAGCCTTATTCTAAAATGGATTCAATTGTTCCCCCCCTCCTCTCATCAGTCTGACAAAGTAACATTTTTTGTTGTTGTAAATATCACATTTACATAAGTATTCAGACCCTTTACTCAGTACTTTGTTTAAGCACCTTTGGCAGCGATTGCAGCGATCATATTCTTGCGTATGACACTACAAGCTTGGCACACCTATTTGGGGAGTTTCTCCCATTCTTCTCTGCAGATCCCCTCGAGCTCTGTCAGGTTGGATTGGGAGCGTTGCTGCACAGCTATTTTCAGGTCTCTCCAGAGATGTTTGATTGGGTTCAATTCCGGGCTCTGGCTGGGCCACTCAAGGACAATCAGAGACTTGTCCTGAAGCCACTCCTGCATTGTCATTGCTGTGTGCTCAGGGTTGTTGTCCTGTTGGAAGGTGAAGCTTCACCTCAGTCTGAGGTCCTGAATGCTCTGGAGCAGGTTTTCATCAAGTATCTCTCTGTACTTTGTTCTGTTCATCTTTGCCTCGATCCTGACTAGTCGCCCAGTCCCTGCCACTGAAAAACATCCCCCACAGCATGATGCTGCCGCCACCATCCTTCACCGTAGGGATGGTGCCAGGTTTCCTCCAGACGTGACACTTGGCATTCAGGCTAAAAGAGTTCAATCTTGGTTTCATCAGACCAACAGAAAAAGAGAACCTGCCCCGCCGTCCCCTAGTCTCGCAAACAAACCAATTCGAGCGAGGGCGGCCTGAGCATGCGCCAAGACATGCATGACAACAAACGTATCTTTTAATTCATTGGGGCATGTCTCAAACCCAAACCCGGCTTGTTAGCTTTAGTTGTTTTGTTCGCTTTAGACATTTTACTTAGTAGCATGAATCGTTCCTGTTCACACAGAGGTGAAGAGCAGAATAATTGAAGGAATGAATCAGAGCCTCACGCGAATCACTTGTGGAAGGCGGGGCTTCCAGCGTGGTGCGTATTTCTTTGTTCTTGTCAGGCGTGATTGTAGATCCTTCAACCGAAGGCGTGATTTCCCATAGTATGTTGTACCGAAGTTGACTGACTGAAAGCGAACCAGCATAACAGGGACATATTGATAGAATACATTTTGTGCACTTTTCACTCTGTAGTCGATATCTGCTAAAACAACACCTGCCATTATTGTGTATATGTGCACCGTGGCAGAATTAACAATATTATTGATTTGGCCGCGCACTTGGAGGATAGGCTTATTTGAGCTTATGGAGTCTGCAATAAAGATCTGCAGTGTAGTTTGATATTGCCTTCATTATTTCCTGCCTGATAAGTGTTAGATGCAGATTATTACTTTGTCTCGCTGTACTTTCATGTGGTCAACTTTTATTCGCAACTGCTGTGTTACCACATAGTTTCTGTGTTGGAGGTGTTGCCTCATCCACGAAACGGGGATGTACTATCTGAAGCCCAATGAAAAATTATCGTCTTTGTTTTTGTTTCCAAAACGTTTTAAAACGTGTGCCCTAATGAACGCATCCCTGGAGACCTTTTGTTCTTCCAATCAGAGCTTGGAATGATTTGGTACTGTCAGTGACAGGGGCCCGCCTGACCTCAGAGCAAGGTCGCACAGCTCCAGAACTGGAGTGCCCCAGAAGCAGCAAAGTTCCCCTCAGTTCAGACACAATTGTTTTACCCTCCTTAGAATTTATGCTTACGAAAAAAGATTGCAGTATAACTGCAGTATACTGCGTCCAACATACTTTGTTTTCTGCAATTATTGCGTCCAAATTATTGTAATTATTCTGCAATTATTGCGTTCAAAATACCACAGTCGACTGCCATATTTGAAATCAAATTTCCACCCTTTCAATTTGCTTGTTGCCATGTGAACTGTCTCGGGCTTTTCGTTGCGCCGTTTTACTATTCAGAAGACATATTGACCAAGTGAAGGGCTCGCAAACATTTGATGGCGTCCAGATCAATACATAAGGCAAAACCAGTGGCTGTTTGACAGCAGCCATATGTTAATTAAGCCCATTTGAAGGCTTATTTTAGTTGCTTGACAAAAAAACTCTGGGTTAATTGCTTTATTTCTCTGATTTGTTCTTTACTCACGCTTTCTCTGTCACTTGAGACGATTGCACTGAATTATGGCGACATATGTGGCGATGATGTCCTGAATGGGTCGATCTTGCCAGATGTAGCGTTTTAAAGATGATGCCGGTGGTGGAATCGCAGGCGTGCCCTGATGGCAAGCTCCTAATGTTGATGCCCTGTGACAGGGGAGAGTGGTGCCACACATGGGAGCATGCACATGTTTACACTGCAGTCTCGTGTGTAAGCAGCTAATTACTGTAGGAGCATAAAGTCGTGGCCTGAAACCTGGCCTAGATATGAGATTCATCATCCTCTGTCCTTTCACCACCAACCAATCGGTGATACATAGACATGGTCCATTTGTTGTGATGATCTTGGTCCTTTCTAAACAGCATTTGTCTTCCATCAGTCTTCCACCACCTTGGTTTCTCATTGTTTTTATGCACACATTGCATTGTGACGGAGGCATGGAGAGTCGATAGTTGCACGTTTTTTGGGTGACTCTGTACAGTGCATGTCAAGACTAGTAGGCAAATGCCCTCACTAATTTTACGAGGCTTTTGGGTTTGTAAATGGTTAACAGGCTCCAACATCTTAGAATAAACAAATCAACATAAATGGCTTGGAGCACAAACACATCAGGCCCTAATTCGGAGAGTTTTTAAAATCCTTGCAGTTCATCCCGTGCCAAGAGCTCATGTGTCCCAGCCATCACGTGTTGCCCATCATACACACAAGCACGCACATACACACAGTCCAAGTCCAATTAGGCCTATCAGGAAAAAGTTCAGATTTGATTTGTGGGAGAGTACTTTACAGCTGATTGGAGGACTTTACATGTAGCCGTAGTCAAAGATTTAGAAGAATACAAACATAACTACAATTAGGAAACATAACTACAAATACCACAAGTCTGACTTTTTCACAACTCGGGTTAGATAGAGGTACTGTATTTTAGGGTAATACTGGACAAAATCGATAACTGGTAATGACTACTTTCCCTTAAACCGTCTAACTGGGGCAACGACGTATATTTCTGGGGAAATAGCTAATTCCCGGAAAGCACAGCACCACCCCATTACAGATGGTTTACCACCAATCCTGTGGAGCATTGAATTATGTGGCCTGCTGCGTCTCTGGCTGGGAGAATAGGCAATACACTCACTGTAGTGTTGGTATAGAATGCTTATGTTGAGAGATGAAAGCTACCTCTGAAAAGCAGCCCAGGACACTCTGTCTTTGGTCGACAGTCCCAATGTTAATTGACTCTGTGTTGTGAGGACAATGCAGCCTGGTGAGTGACAAGGATGTATTCATATTTATTGCAGGCCCAGTTAATGCTTTTTAGGCAGCCATAATTCATTTGACTACGTGTAATTATTTGTCAGTTGGCCTTCTCTGGAAATGGAAAGCGTTTACAAAAAGAGAAACGTGTTGCTCTGAGCACAAGAAATCATTTTCTGCGGGAGTTCAGTCAAAATATTTAAACTCATAAAGTTAATTGGATTTTTCAGAATAGTGAAGTGGATCACGTTGAATGTTTCTGCAAAGAAAGCTTTATATTGTAACGTTGGTAAGTTGACGGCCAGTCACATCCTGTAGTAGTCCTACTGTCTGCAGCTGCCTGGCTTGGTCTGCTCTATGCCTGCTCTATGCCTGCTCTGTGCCTGCCCTGCTCTGTTCATCCACTACAGGTCTACAGTACTGAGTAGAGTACAAGCACCCAGAGACAGCCAGTATCCTCTGGTCTATCAGCCCTAATCCACAGCCTTGACGAAGTGACAAGATTGATCGTCCTATGGAGAGAAATCACCCCTCCTGTAGGTTATTTATCATCTTGCTGAAGAGACTGTCTGCAGCCGCATACATGCACTATATATACAAAAGTATGTGGACACCCCTTCAAATTAGTGGATTTGGCTATTTCAGCCACATCCGTTGCTGACAGGTGTATAAAATTGAGCACACAGCCATGCAATCTCCATAAACAAACATTGGTAGTAGAATGGCCTAACTGAAGAGCTCAGTGACTTTCAAAATGGCACTGTCATAAGATGCCACCTTTCCAACAAGTCCGTTTTTAAAAATGTCTGCCCTGCTAGAGCTGCCCTGGTCAACTGTAAGTGCTGTTATTATGAAGTGGAAATGTTTAGGTGCAACAACGGCTCAACTGCAAGGTGGTAGGCCACACAAGCACACAGAATGGGACCACTGAGTGCTGGAGCTCGTAGCAAGTACAAATCATTGCAACACTCACTACCAAGTTCCAAACTGCCTCTGGAAGCAATGCCAGCACAAGAACTGTTCGTTGGGAGTGTTGTAAAGCTACCTGCTCAAATGCATAGTGCCAACTGTCAAGTTTGAAGGAGGAGGAATAATGGTCTTGGGCTGTTTTTCATGGTTCGGGCCCCTAAGTTCCATTGAAGGGAAATATTAACGCTACAGCATACAATGACATTCTAGACGATTCTGTGCTTTCAACTTTGTGGCAACAGTTTGGGGAAGGCCCTTTCCTGTTTTAGCATGACAATGCCCCCGTGCACAAAGCGAGGTCCATTCAGAAATGGTTTATCGAGATCGGTGTGGAAGAACTTGACTGGCCTGCACAGAGCCTGACCTCAACTCCATCTAACACCTTTGGGATGAATTGGAACGCAGACTGCGAGCCAGGCCTAATCACCCAACATCAGTGCTGAGATGTGAGTCCTCCATGGCTCCAACACACACAGAACCAGCCACTGCACTCTCACCTCAGTAGAGCAAACCAATTCATCTGTGGCATCATGTAGACGCAAGCATTGATGACTGAAGTATTTCAGACCACATTCATCCACCTCCGCATCCCCTTGAGCAATTTATGCTTAATGTTAATCCGTTAAAAGAAGACTTTCATCTTGAGTTCTCTGCCTTTCTGAAATCTATAGTTTCTGTGTTTGTTTTGGGAGGGAGAGGCTCCATCTGGCCTGATTGGTCGACAGGCAGGAAATCAGAGGAGGCCTGTGTGATGGATCATGTCTTTAGTCAGGTGTTCTGTGTAGACCCACCTCTCTCTCATCACTACCAATAGAACACATGTCAATGCAAGTGCTTCTGGGGACATTAATTGTTGCGGCTTGCAAACGAGAGTATTATGACGAGACGTTTTTGCTACTAGTTTTCCCAACAAAACACTCGTCTTGGATGGTCTTTTGTGCCAATAAAGCATTGGTGAAGCGAAGGCATCTCAATGTCAGTGCTAAAACTCCCCTGGTCTAGGTGTTATGGATACTGTTTATAATGAGCTAGAGCCTCCTTATTTTTTTGTTGTTGCTTGCAGCCCGTTAGCTCTCTTTGATGTCCTTAACATTTCTAGAAGTCGCTTTGATATTTTTGTACTCAACTTTTGAAAATGTCATGAAGCAGTCTTGCAGTCACACAACACCGTAGTGTAAAAAATGTCAGTATGAAAAGTAAATGTCAGTGTAATGCTGAAGTTATTTAT
Organism: Salmo salar; assembly: GCF_965601325.2. NCBI lineage: Eukaryota > Metazoa > Chordata > Actinopteri > Salmoniformes > Salmonidae > Salmo > Salmo salar. The sequence goes on from NC_138310.1 coordinate 6,743,472, forward strand.
TATCAAACTTCAGATTAATTTATCAAGGAATATTTTATTAGATGTCGATGGCAAACAGAATTTATGCCATACTCTAAGGACTCAAGCCTTCCTTTCAATGACAGTCTGTTTATGTATCGCTCAGATATCCAACTCACTCATGGTCTTCTTCCATACAATGGCCTGCGTAGGAAGAAAACCAACTGGAGCGAATTTGGGGCCGCAGTCAATTTTGTTTGCAATCAAAACATCCCAATCCCCACATCTCCATGTTGCGGAGGTGGGTAAGGAAGTGAAATGAACGCTTCATCTGTTGATAAAGTTATCTGGACACCATTAATCTCTCATTGCTCAAAATCGGTTCAGGTGGAACTCTAATGCAATGTCTCGAACACAGTTGAGCATGTTTTACGAGGAACACTCAGATTCCTTTTTACACCTAATATCTGCGATGGTAATCGCTCATATGAAATAATTAATCACGGCTCCTGTCCTCCCGGGAATATAGTATTATCTCAAACAAGGAAGTGGATCCAATTGATATTTGCGGACATTTTCTCGGCTGCCTATTTGGAGCAACTCAGAAGTGACACCTGGACCTCTTTGGCTGCATGATGAGGGGGGTTTTATCATCAGACGGAGCAACTCCTTTTAAGCGGAGTTCACACAGGCCATCAGAGAAAATCTAGACTCATCTCGTCAACTGTTTTGATTTTCTGTGTGAACAGGTGCCAGTGTTCTGAACACAACTGTCAAAATCTCAACCAGTCCATTTGAGATGAGTCTAGATTCTGTTTGAACTCTGCTTTAGAGAAAGTGTCATTAAAGAAAGTGCCTTCTGTCTTTAAAATGCTATCTTCAGCCCATAATACATTTAAGATGCTGTAGGCCTATTTGTAAAGGATGTTGTAAAGGGACTCTTTAGGTGAGCCATAATCAACGAACAAACCGTATCGGACATACTACTTTATTTTCAATGATTTGAATTGTGTATTTAAGCAAAAAGGAGTTGTGGTATATGGCCAGTATAACACGGCTAAGGGCTGTTCTTATCCACGACGCAACGCGGACTGCCTGGATACAGCCATTAGCCGTGGTATATTGGCCATATACAACAGCCCCCCAAGGTGCCTTATTGATATTATAAACTGGTTACCAATATACAGTGGGGGGAAAAAAGTATTTGATCCCCTGCTGATTTTGTACGTTTGCCCACTGACAAAGAAATGATCAGTCTATAATTTTAATGGTAGGTTATTTGAACAGTGAGAGACAGAATAACAACAATAAAATCCAGAAAAACGCATGTCAAAAATGTTATAAATTGATTTGCATTTTAATGAGGGAAATAAGTATTTGACCCCCTCTCAATCAGAAAGATTTCTGGCTCCCAGTCTTTTATACAGGTAACGAGCTGAGATTAGGAGCATACTCTTAAAGGGAGTGCTCCTAATCTCAGTTTGCTACCTGTATAAAAGACACCTGTCCACAGTAGCAATCAATCAATCAGATTCCAAACTCTCCACCATGGCCAAGACCAAAGAGCTCTCCAAGGATGTCAGGGACAAGATTGTAGACCTACACAAGGCTGGAATGGGCTACAAGACCATCGCCAAGCAGCTTGGTGAGAAGGTGACAACATTTGGTGCGATTATTCGCAAATGGAAGAAACACAAAAGAACTGTCAATCTCCCTCGGCCTGGGGCTCCATGCAAGGTCTCACCTCGTGAGGTTGCAATGATCATGAGAACGGTGAGGAATCAGCCCAGAACTACACGGGAGGATCTTGTCAATGATCTCAAGGCAGCTGGGACCATAGTCACCAAGAAAACAATTGGTAACACACTACACCGTGAAGGACTGAAATCCTGCAGTGCCCGCAAGGTCCCCCTGCTCAAGAATACATACACATGTCCGTCTGAAGTTTGCCAATGAACATCTGAATGATTCAGAGGACAACTGGGTGAAAGTGTTGTGGTCAGATGAGACCAAAATGGAGCTCTTTGGCATCAACTCAACTCGCCGTGTTTGGCGGAGGAGGAATGCTGCCTATGACCCCAAGAACACCATCTCCACCGTCAAACATGGAGGTGGAAACATTATGCTTTGGGGTTGTTTTTCTGCTAAGGGGACAGGACAACTTCACCGCATCAAAGGGACGATGGACGGGGCCATGTACCGTCAAATCTTGGGTGAGAACCTCCTTCCCTCTGCCAGGGCATTGAAAATGGGTCGTGGATGGGTATTCCAGCATGACAATGACCCAAAACACACGGCCAAGGCAACAAAGGAATGGCTCAAGAAGAAGCACATTAAGGTCAAGGAGTGGCCTAGCCAGTCTCCAGACCTTAATCCCATAGAAAATCTGTGGAGGGAGCTGAAGGTTCGAGTTGCCAAACGTCAGTCTCAAAACCATAATGACTTGGAGAAGATCTGCAAAGAGTGGTGGGACAAAATCCCTCCTGAGATGTGTGCAAACCTGGTGGCCCTCCATACCTGGGGTATCCTGTTTGATATACCATGGCTTTCAGCCAATGGACTCAAACCACCCAGTTTATAATAGTGAATAAATAGGACTTTGGCACATTTATTCTCCTTAGCTCCTAACTTAAAATACTACAGTTGCAATCTGTGAATATGCCCCCCCTTCTGTGCATGTTTGTTCCGATTTGTGGGCGTGAAGGTGGCTCTGTGCTTGTGTTCCAGGGAGCCTTGCCGGCCGACCACCCTGCTGCCGGCTAACTGGTGCCTGGGCCGGGAGGATGAGGCCCCGGGGCTGGAGGCACTACCCCTCAGGCTGATGCAGCAGGACTGCACTTCCGTCAAGACCCTGCTGCTGCGCCTCCGGAGGACCCTGCAGGAGGTAGGCTACAGTAGTACCACCTGTCACAGCTTACACCAGGGGTATTCAAATCAGAGCCTGGATGTCTAGGGTACTGCTGGTTTTCTGTTCTACCTGATAATTAGTTGCACCCACTTGGTGTCCCAGACAGGTTTAAATCAGTCTTTGATTAGAGGGGAAGAATGAAAATCAGCAGTGGAACTGGCTTCGAGGTCCAGATTTGAATTTACACTCTCCACTCACTGCAGTAAGCAAGCAAGCAAGGGAGGGAGGGGAGGGTGGAGGAATGGGGTAAACATGGCTTCTCCCTCTGCAAGTTAATTCATAACCACATAGTAGTCAATAGAAACGGTCATACCCATGGATTACAAAGGTCCAAGATAATGGCATTAGGAACTCAATCATCCATTTGATAGCAACACATGATGTAGCCTACATCAGAATGGTGGATGCCCCAGCAGCAGCAGCACAGCAGTCCCAATACCAACCAGTCTCTACCAGTATTCTGCTCTATCAGCTCTGAACATGGCATATTTAAACCTCAAAAACAAGTGCTGGAAGTAATTTACATTGGTTCATTTAAATAGCTGTGTGCTTTTGGCGTTGTCACACAGTGAAGCCTGGAGCTTGTTAAAGCCTCAGTCTGACACCGTGCCCTCCGCAGCTTTTTAAATGCCTTTGTGTATTTAATGGGGGGTTTTAATTCTGGGAATGGATAGTATCTGGAGTGGCTAGGGAAACGCAATCAAATTACATCCCACTATTATAAACGTGATTAGCTATTTGTGTAATGGCTAATTAACTGAGAAATCACACAGCAGACTCCATGGTGTTTGGTTAACATTTAATTCTTGGAATCCATTCTACAATAACCGTGGACCAGAACCAGTCCTACAGTACCAAGCGTGGCTGCTCTGGTAGAAAACAATGCCTTTAACAGTAGCAGCGTGATTATATTCCTTGGTGACAAGACATTAGGCACTGCTGGCCAAGCTGTAATTCACAACATCCTATGTTGCTTTGAAGGTCAACTCCTCCTAGTAGCATCTGCCTGCTGCTGTGTTTAAACTGAGATCCAAGCCAACACAAAAAGATCACAATGCGAGTCGAATGATGCATTGTCTGATTCTCTCTGTTTATTTGTTCATCTTTTTGCGTTTTCTCAAAAAGACCCATCAGCCAGATTAAAATTAAGTCTACATTAACAATTAGAAGCTGTACAGGAGAAGGGCCAGAGAGGAGCACACAACAGAAGAACATGAATATTAAAGAGGAAATTGTTTGCCCTCTCTGCTGACTCCGTACTCTCATTAACTTGCAAATGCGCTGCCTTCCATCACCGTATGTAAACCGCTCAGTAACAAGAATAAGAATGACTTGTTTATTTACTTTGCATTTTATTTGCTTGACCTCGTGATATTGAGACCTGGCGGTTTTTCTTCTCTGCTCCCCCTCTGTGGTGTTTCATCCTCTCCACATCCAGAATAAAACGCTCTAATATTGGATAAAACACAGCGGTGCGGGGCATCTCTGCTCAGCCAAAATAATCTTATTGCATCGCATGCTTTTCAGAGGCTCCTAATACCTATGAAAGCCAAGTTTAAAGGGGTTAAAAAAGCCTTTAGTTATTTGAAGCATTACATTTCCTAATTTGAATATGATGATTAAATACTCTATCGAAGTGGGCTGAGGGCCATGTTATTAATTTATCATCTCTGGTCACTGAGCTCGGGCACCTCAAATAAGGAGGAAAGCCATTACTATGAATGCTTTCAGGCAGTGCCATGCCGAAATTGAACCTTATTTAATTCTTCCGACATTTCCACGCAAGCCTGTAGAAAAATGTTGACCTTAAACCTGCATGTGGGATACACATTGATGAAAGTTGACACAATCGGGCCGGACTAGTCTGACTTCATTGCACCTTTAAGTGTACGTAGGACTGCTTCTCTGAAAGGGGACATCCAAACACATAATATATGAAGATTATTACCCAGTTTGGACATTCTATGTATTGAGGTATGTTACCAGATAAGTGTCCAACTGAACCTACATGTGACAGAATAGTCACTGTACAATGGTCTTGATGTCACTGTAAATGGCAAGAAGACAGCAAATTTAAAGTTATTTTAAGAGCTCATGTTTCAACTACCCATTGCTGTATATTTAGTCACATTCCTATCTCTTGTGACATATTTTATCCTCTCACCTCAAAATAATATGGTAACATTTCGAAATTGTGATTGTAACAGTTTTTTAATGTGTTCATGTTATTGACGTTTTTTTTTTTCAGTTTCTTTCTAAATGTCACCACCTCTCTCCCTCCTCAGAGCACTGACACAAGTCCTGCAAGCAGCCTCCATTCTCTCCCCATCAGCCCCTGTAGTGAGAAGTCACTGCCCCTAAAGGTAACTGTTTTTACAGCTAACAACTCACTTTTGCAAGGCTCAACCACAACCGGTACCTATCTATGCCATGCTGTATAATGTACCTTTAAAGCTTTTTCAAGCCTCAACACATTTAGAAGTGTTTTCTACCACCTGCAGAGTTCTTTAAAAGTGATTTGTTTGTGAGTTATATCTTCTTTCATGCCTGCTTTCTTTCAGCATGCCCAGGAACATTTTCCAGTCCTTCTGCTTCTTAAAGTGCCACAGAAACTTGATGGGGCTGAGTCTTTCTCAGTGGAATTTGATCTCAATGAGATGATCTCATTAATCCCTTTGGGAAAGTCTTGGGGTGGCAGGGGAGGTTTATCAAATGGGCTTTTGTCAGGGTTTCTGAGGAAAGGGGATTTAGTTTGGTGGCGGGGCGGCAGAGGTTTTGTTGCGCTTTTGGGGCGGAGAGCACAGGAGTGGAAATTAGGTCTGTGTGTGTGCTATCTCTCGTGTGTGTGTGTGTCCTCCTTACTGACCTACATGGAACTATGGCACCAGCAGGAGCAGTAACACTGCACAGGCAGAGCGCTGTGTGACGCTCTGGTCCGTTCCTACCTTCGTATGGAGAGGGAGGGGGAGGGAGCTGAGAATAGTAGCCCATGCATCTGACGTTGTGTTGGATGACAGGGGAGACGGATGGGTCTCGTCCTGACGTTCCAGAAAAATCAGTTTAAAAATAAAGCCCCGCAAACCCACCTGAGACGAAACTGTGTCACTCCTTGTCCTACTTTGAGTAAAAACTTCCTTTAGGGAACATTTGTTATCCCTGCCTTTTTTATAATTAGCGCCCTCGGAAAGCGGCTCCCGTGGAGAGCACAGCTTTTTTTCCACCGCTCCTCCTCGGGTGGAGGCGATCTCATTGAAATGCCAAGCTCATCAATTGCCTGATGTGTTCCGCATAACCTTTTCCCCAAACACTACACTTTTGTGTTGTCTCTGTACAAACAGGTGCCAGGACAGGCAGCACTTTGTCACAGTCTGTCCAGAGGCCAGATGAGCCTGCAGATAAACCTGAACTTTTAGAAAACTTTGGCAGCCTGCCTGTCTCCTTGAGATGCTCCTAAGGTGGTGTGTGTGTGTGTGTGTGTGTGTGCGCCAACTGCTGTTTCTTGTCATGGCCCTGCCACATGTGCTGTAAACATTCAACCCTCCATGAGGAAAAAGGATAGGGTCACTATATAGACCAGGGTTGGGTCAATTCTTGTTTAATTCAGTCAATTCAGGAAGTAAATTGAAATTACAATTTTCCTCAATGGATCGCTGATGAAAATATTTCAACCCTGATAGACGTTGAGCCCAACTCTGTTAACCTTGGGTGGTCAGGATAATTGTGAGGACGGAGAGATGTTGCATACTTATTGTTCTGTTTATTCATAGGGGTGACGGAGGGTAGGGTGCTGCTGTGCTCCCCTGCGAGTGTGGGACTGGGACCCTCTCTCACTCTCCCTCTCTCACCCCCCCCCCCACCCCCCAGAGGTCCTAGCTATGGTAATGTAGAGATAAAGTGCCTCTCTTTGAACATCTCTAATGGAGACAGAATTAAGGATTCCCCTCAGGCGACGGTTTAGAGGATGTTTCATTTCCTTGTTTACTCTGTGACCTCCTCGGGACGTGACCCCACCTAAGGGGGACAGAAACACAGGCTTTCATGGCATTATCTGACTAATAATATTGACATTTAGTTTGAACATGTCATAGCAAGGTCTATTTCAGAAAGAAACAAACTGTTAAGGATATCGCAGTAACAGTGACTGACAGAGACGTTTGAGGTTGTGTGAGAAACCCAAAGAAAATAAATAACGGGCATAAAGCAGCAGAAGGCACTAAGCCAATTCAAGTTTGCAACATGGGGTTACTTAGAACACATGGTATGATAGTTTGGTAACAGACTAATGGTCTTATTATGTTGTTGCCCATCCACTGCCTTGAGCTTACCTTTCTGTTGAAGGGATCTGCCAGGGCTCTCATTATAGCAGAACATCAGTAAGGGCAACTCATCCAAAGTGCACATTGAGCAATCGGTACAGATTTCAGAAACAACATGGCCGCCTGAGACAGCGCAGCAAGGGTTGAGGACCTTTGCACAAAGTATCTGCCGGGGGTTCTGGGCAAGAGCAGAGGTTGGCTCTAGGTTCAGAGATTGATTGGCCTCAACTTGCCTTATGTAACTGACAGCCACATTGTTCTAGTTTTTCTGCAACCGTGCCATATGCCATTATCTTGGCTCCGTGTTGGTGGACTTTTGTTTCACTCTCACTCTCTCTTGCTCGCTCTCTCTCGACCAGTGCGTTTTGAAGTGGGCCATCTTGGTTGTGTGACTGGGTGTATGGTTCCTCATTGCTGCCATGGTCTCTCCTGCCTAGGGCCTGCTCCATCCTCTCCTGTCTTTGGAAGTGCCTCCCTCCCCTATCTTTAATGGCTTCGGTCATAGTTCACCTTAAGTTTACCAGAGGAGTCCTTGCATGTACTGTCCACACACGTTTCACTCCTCTCTCCGCCTCCCTGTTCACTTGTGACATAATACAGTGGTCTGTGTTCTAAATCCACATTCTAGCCATCACCAACTCTAGGGTAGTGCTGTGGTGGCTCAATGCTCAGTGTTCACCTCCCCTAACTTATTCCCTTTCTGAAGTACTGTGTGTGTGACTTTGTCTGCACTTCTTTCCAGGAGCCGGGAAGGGAAGAGGTTCTGCTACTGCAGCTGAGGGAGAAAGATGAGCTGATCTTCCGACTGCAGGCTGAACTGGTGAGAAACCTACTGTAGCAGTACCACAATGTTTGAGAAGACTGTCTGAACATTGAATTTGTGTGTTATCTTCCATTAGAAATTCAGAATTACTTCGATACAGTAGAGTACAATTAAATACAAAATGGGATACGGGATGCACATGTGCTGTCCTTTTTAAAAGTTGTCTGTGCAAAACAGAAACAACTTGGTCCGATTGACATAGCAGCTCCTTTTGGGTATGGAACACCTCTCAGCATGGTGCACACAGACAGCGTCTCTGCTTGTAGAAGTTCCTCTGAGTGTCCTGGACTGGCTTCTCTGAGAGGCAAACACAGACTGTGGATAATATGCATTACATGGTTAGGAGCTAGATTGACATACAGGGAGAACCAAAAATATTAGCTCCTCACCACTAGTGTGGCTGATGATGATGACGACGACGAGCGAGTGAAGTGGGGGAGTCCATGACAACAGCAGAGGGCACTGAGAAGACTCTTCTAATAGTAGTCACCCCCCACCCCCACCCATTTTGTTTCCTTGTTTATGACTTTCTCCAGCCTATCACATGCAGCACTGCTCTCTCCTCTCCCTGTCGTTAATATAAATTAAAGAGAAATATGAAGGGAAAAGTACAGTGTTGTTGAATGCAAATTTTAATCGGCTTTGACCAAATTTAGAAAGCTACAAAAACGTTAAACAAATAAATCGTGTTTGGAATGTTTGAATCGGATCAAAACCCAAAATGCTTTAAATGCAAGACTGGAATGTCAAGTATTTTGGGAGGGTTTGTAGAGCTGTTGTCAAGTTGATATATTGCACTGAGAAAGAGTATCATTTGATACGTTGCTCCCGAGGCTTCATACATCATTTTTTCTATGTCACATGCCTGGTACCGCCAGTATGCTCCATAGAGTCGGTTCCCGTTTGACATCTGTGTATTTGCACGTTCTGGTTCTAGGTACCGATTGCTCCTCTCCTTCTCCTCAGACTACCATATGGTTCATAGGAAAACACAGGCTGAGCAATGTGTTGTTGGCCCAGCTCGGATAAGGATGGCCCAATCAATCAGGTTCCTCATGAATTGAGGATCTCAGCCAAAGACGAGGGATGTTGGAAGCCCCCGTACTGTTTGAAATCTGGCGCGGTTGGTGTGACGATACTCACTCTCCGGCAGATTGCATGCTGCACACACCAGCCATGTCTGCTGCAGCAGCATACCTCACTTAAATTCAGGACATATGCCTCAAATTTCTGAACCCTAATTGGTAGAATTGATATTAACAGAATGTAACACTCACCAGCAGCTTTGCAGAGGAATCGTAAGCAGCCCCCCAAGAAAGGGCTGTATTTTCAAGGAAACGGCAGCTCTTAGCCAAACCTGCTAAATCTGTCCCCTGAGAAGCATTCATTTTGCCCAAGTAAGACCTTGCAGCACATTGGCCAGCACTCCCTGTCATTTATTATTTAATTTTTTTGGTGCACTTTGCGAGGTAACGTGGTTCAATATTTGCTGACGAAATCCTCCCTGCATGTCTTTCAAAAAAACGTTCCTTCCCCAGTGATTTTAGGGTTTGTTGGATGGAATGGAATATTTTCTGTGGTGCTTTTTTGGCATGTGGTGTTCTTAAACCGCATGCACTAAAAAGAGGTAGTAGTAATACTACTAGGTCCTGGGATTTTTCATAGTCAAGTCACATGGTCAGGACAAAACTCCTGGCCCTAACTATGATGTAATGTAGACTGGGACTTGTTCCTGACCGCATGATCTGACCAGGAAGAACTCCGGGCCATAGTATGAGTGACCGTCTCTGAAGTTGGTCTGTGTGTTCTGCGTGCAGGAGAGTGCCAAAGCTGCCCTGAAGCCCACCTGCCAAAAACCTGACCGAACTACGCAGACTGACCCTCCTGGACCAGAGGTGAGTCCACAGATCACTCTGCTAGAACAGAGATCCAAATGGAACTGTTGAGGCACCCCTGCCGTTTAGCATCTGTCTTTTTTCTAATGGAATATGGCCTCCCATAGGTCTTTCCTTTTGGAGATGTCTTAGACATTCAGCAGCCTCAGTGGTATCTCACTGCCATTGTAAAGTGCTGTCTATTCTATGAGAGCTATGGGTCCGGCCCAGTGTTCTGTTCAGCTTGCCTGGCCGAGGGAGTTGGGACAGTTTGGGAACACGGGACTTAACAGATGACTGCCAAAAATGAGGCATCTCTATAATGGCAACAAAAAAAGCATAGTGAGTTTGCGTCTTTCTTGTTGTCTCTGGAAACATTCCCTACTGCGCATGCACACAATGACAATGGATATGGTTCTTAACTAAGCTACATATTCCTTTACACACACAGTGCACATCAACAGACATAGATAGCACATGTTGTGTTCACATTTTCCTCACGATATTAACTATGGCTTACTTTTTGTCATTTTTTTTTAGAGACCGCAAAAGAAATGACAGCATAACTAGATTTTAAGAACACATATGGAAACGACACGATGTGACTGACTAAATGTCTGTGGCTATGTGTGCTCCTGTGTTCTTTCATTTCATGTGCCTAATGATTAGGTAAAATTTCGGAGTTACTCGTACAAAAAAGGTTTGTCTGTACAGTGTGGCGAAGCACATATGGACCGAAATGGTCACTTAATCACTTAGTTAAGCCTGTAATGGGCTGGTCTTGGTGGAGGGGTTCTGTTATCACTCATTTATATGGCTGGCATCACACAATGTTTCCCTACAGCTAAGCAGTGGAAAAAGCACAGAGTGGGGTTCATCATCACAATCATTAATTTTCTATCACTCCGACATGGGTTTTAGTGGGCGACGCATTCCTCTGCCCATACAAAGATAGGCTCGTGTATATATTTTTCTCATTAAATTTCTCTAGTCTTTGTTTGCTGTTCTTACTAATGTGCTTCCATAATGTACATTCAAATGGCCCCCTGTAATTGCCTCCACTGGTTCGGGGCCTAATGCAACACAAATGTGTCATCACCCCATTATACTTGGCCTTGAGTGTCATCGCTGAAAGGAACACGGGCGAATTGGAGATCGTGCCGATGAAGAAAGCTGGCATATATTATGTTATTGCGCAAGTCTTAAGGACTGCTTTTCTGAAGTTTTCCCTCTTCTTGCTTGGGGTAATGGAGTTGAAGTGGTGTGTCATGAAGATACGTGTGTATCGTCTTGATACATCAGCTGTCTCATGTACTGTAGCGTTCCACATGACCACGTTTTTTTACCGCTCCCAAGGTTTTACAGGTTACTTTACTCAGCAACAGTAGTAGCAGCAGTAGATGAGTTGCCATCTTCAGGCTCCCGTGCGTATATACTGCAAACCTTTATAGGTTACAATATCGAGGACAGGCAGTTATCGAAAGTGTGTCTACAAGTGGGTCAACTATTTCGAAGGCTGGTGTGACTTCAGGAGGATGTCTTATTTTTTTGGAGCACTTTCTCCCTCTCTCCATTGGAGCTAATTCGCTTACAGGGAGAGGCAGAGCAAGCACTGTACCCTCTCCGTCCACCAGAGACTGCCCTGTGTCCACTCTGTTTTGGTCATCAGTCCTGTCCACCCGCTCCAAAAGAACCAAGGCTCTGGAGCAAAGACTTCTCAAAGTCCCGGGAAGGTTGTTGGGCCAAGTGCATCATGCAGCCGGAAGTGCATGTTCCTACATAGGTGAACCAATGAAGAGAGGAAGAATTGAGTTTGAAAATACGCTCTTCAAGTGTAGATAGCAAATGCATGAGCAAGGCAGTCGAATGACTCAACAGAATGAATAGACGCCGTGTGAAGCCTCTCGCGTCTTCAGATGGTATTTAAGGATTTCCAGCACTGAAAGAGAGGGAGAAAGAAAAAGAGAGCGAATGTGTTGCCAGAAGGAGAGGCTATTTGATGTCCTGCAGAGACTTAAGAGCTCGAAGTACAGGGTATTTGAAAGGTTTTTCAGGAGCTTGAATCGATTGAGATTGCGCATTAAATTGCCTTGGAGAAGTAAGCATTCTTAAGAGGGACATTTTATAGGGAATCAAAAGTACTTGATGTGCAGCACTTTTCCCTCTCTCTTTCTTTTCTCTGTGCCCCTCTCTCCAGTCTCCTTGTGGTCACTGTTGTCGCTACTTAAAAGGATGAAGGGTACCGCTAAAAGCCCGGGAATTTATAGTGTTGCCTGTAAGCTGTTGTAGACAGTCATTTAAATGGAAAAACACTTAAGCAAACATTTTGTTCCCCTCTATAGGGGAGATAAGATGTTAAATGTATTGCCTTTCTTCCTGAAGATTCCTCTTGCAGTCATAAATCTGTTTTTAGTGGAATGACAGCACTTATTAAAGAGGCTCCATGAACATTTAGCAGACTGGCATCCATGTGCCAGCCAGATGCCAGTGGGGATTCTGTGCTGGGTGCAGGCCACCAAGCCCTGGCAATGCAATCCTCCTGCTCTCCACTGCTCTGTAAACACCTGTGCAAAGGTACATGGCGACCATTTCAACTCGGGCAACAAACTTCACCCTGCTGGTCTCTCACATCTCTCCTCGGCCTTGAACTCCATTCCCAACACTTTCAGCATTCCGAGAGGCGCCTGTGGAGCGTTCTACGCTTTCCTAATCGCTGATCCCAGCAGGAAAGATGGGAGCGCACCAGGGGTATAAGAAGAGGCTTCCACTGCAAAGCACTTCCCACAACCCCCCCCCCCCATTCAGTTTCTCGGTTTTGATTGTGTTGTTGTTTATATCTGTTGCCGTTTTATTCTCGGTACAATCATATTGTGTCTTTTGAACAAGGAGCCAGGGTTGAGGACATGAGCTTCAGAGGGAGCTGTGAATGAGGGTCAGGAATAATGATGTGCTATTGACAGCCACTGTGTTGACAACTACACTGAACGAAAGAATAAACTCAATAATTTTAATGATTTTACTATGTTACAGTTAATATAAGGAAATCAGTCAATTGAAATAAATGAATTATGCCCTAATCTATGGATTTCACATGACGGGTGCAGGTGCACAGCCATGGGTGGGCCTGGGAAGGCATAGGCCCACCCACTTGCGCGACAGGCCGACCCACTGTGGCGCTAGACCCAGCCAATCAGAATGAGTTTTCCCCACAAAAGGTCTGTTTCCTCAGCTGTCCGGTGGCTGGTCTCAGTCTATCCCGCAGGTGAAGAAGCCGGATGTGGAGGTCCTGGGCTTGTGTGGTTACACGTGGTCTGTGGTTGTGATGCCAGTTCAACATTCTGCCAAATTCTCTAAAACAACGTTGGAGGCGGCTTATGGTAGATAACTGAACATTTCATTCTCTGGCAGCAGCTCTGGTTGATATTCCTGCAGTCAGCATGCCAATTGCATGTTCCCCCAACTTGAGACATCTGTGGTATTGTGTTGTGTGACAAAACTGCACATTTTAGTGGCCTTTTATTGTCCCCAGCACAAAGTGCACCTGTGTAATGATCATGCTGTTTAATCAGCTTCTTGATATGCCACACCTGTCAGGTGGATGGATTCTCTAGGAAAAGGAGAAATGCTCACCAACATGTCAACAAATTTGTACACAAAATTTGAGAGAAATGAGCTTTTTGTGCGTATGGAACATTTCTGGGATCTTTTATTTCAGCTCATAAAACATGGGACCAACACTTAAGCTGTTGCGTTTATATTTTTGTTCAGTATATAATGGCCTGGCTCTTTCCACGTGAAGATGGATATGTACTGAGAGTTGAGATCGAAACCGAGGAAAAGTGGGGAGATGATGTCTATGTGAATTGTAAATGAAGAGATTTAGAAGTGTTTTTTTAGGCACAGTTTGCCTGTTTAAAATGTATTTAATGTTTATTTAACAAGGCAAGTCAGTTAAGAACAAATTCTTATATACAATGTTGGCCAAAAGCTTGAATGGGACACATTTTTATCAAAGCTATATGAATCTAAACTCAGCAAAAAAAGAAACGTCCCTTTTTCAGGACCCTGTCTTTCAAAGATAATTCGTAAAAATCCAAATATCTTCAGAGATCTTCATTGTAAAGGGTTTAAACACTGTTTCCCATGCTTGTTCAATGAAGCGGTCGTTAAGACACTAACAGCTTACAGACGGTAGGCAATTAAGGTCACAGTTATGAAACCGTAGGACACTAAAAAGGCCTTTCTACTAACTCTGAAAAACACCAAAAGAAAGATGCCCAGGGTCCCTGCTCATCTGCGTGAACGTGCCTTAGGCATGCTGCAAGGAGGCATGAGCACTGCAGATGTGGCCAGGGCAATAAATTGCAATGTCCGTACTGTGAGACACCTGACAGCGCGACAGGGAGACAGGACAGACAGCTGATCGTCCTCGCAGTGGTAGACCACGTGTAACAACACCTGCACAGGATCGGTACATCCGAACATCACACCTGCGAGACAGGTACAGGATGGCAACAACAACTGCCTGAGTTACACCAGGAACGCACAATCCCTCCATCAGTGCTCAGTGTCCGCAATAGGCTGAAAGAGGCTGGACTGAGGGCTTGTAGGCCTGTTGTAAGGCGGGTCCTCACCAAACATCACCGGCAACAATGTCACCTATGGGCACAAACCCACCGTTGCTGGACCAGACAGGACTGGCAAAATGTGCTATTCACTGACGAGTCGCGGTTTTGTCTCACCAGGGGTGATGGTCGGATTCGCGTTTATCGTCAAAGGAATGAGCGCTACACCGAGGCCTGTACTCTGGAGCGGGATCGATTTGGAGGTGGAGGGTCTATCATGGTCTGGGGCGGTGTGTCACAGCATCATCGGACTGAGCTTGTTGTCATTGCAGGCAATCTCAACGCTGTGTGTTACAGGGAAGACATCCTCCTCCCTCATGTGGTACCCTTCCTACAGGCTCATCCTGACATGACCCTCCAGCATGACATTACATTTAAGTCATTTAGCAGACGCTCTTATCCAGAGCGACTTACAAAATGGTGCATTCACCTTATGATATCCAGTGGAACAACCACTTTACAATAGTGCATCTAAATCTTTTAAGGGGGGGGTTAGAAGGATTACTTTATCCTATCCTAGGTATTCCTTAAAGAGGTGGGGTTTCAGGTGTCTCCGGAAGGTGCTGATTGACTCCGCTGTCCTGGCGTCATGAGGGAGCTTGTTCCACCATTGGGGTGCCAGAGCAGCGAACAGTTTTGACTGGGCTGAGCGGGAACTGTGCTTCCTCAGAGGTAGGGGGGCCAGCAGGCCAGTGGTGGATGAACGCAGTGCCCTTGTTTGGGTGTAGGGCCTGATCAGAGCCTGAAGGTATGACAATGCCACCAGCCATACTGCTCGTTTTCTGTGTGACTTCCTGCAAGACAGGAATGTCAGTGTTCTGCCATGGCCAGCGAGGAGCCCGGATCTCAATCCCATTGAGCATGTCTGGGACCTGTTGGATCGGAGGGTGAGGGGTAGGACCATTCCCCCCAGAAATGTCTGGGAACTTGCAGGTGCCTTGGTGGAAGAGTGGGGTAACATCTCACAACAAGAACTGGCAAATCTGGTGTAGTTCATGAGGAGGAGATGCACTGCTGATGCTTAATGCAGCTGATGGCTAAACCAAATACTGTTTGTTACTTTTGATTTTGACGCCCCTTTGTTCAGGGACACATTTTTCCATTTCTGTTAGTCACATGTCTGTGGAACTTGTTCAGTTTATGTCTGTTGTTGAATCTTGTTATGTTCATTCAAATACTTACCCGTTAAGTTTGCTGAAAATAAACGCAGTTGACAGTGAGAGGACTTTTAGTAGAATTTATCAATATGGTCGGTATTGTTAGGCCTTGAAGTTTGCTTGAGGGACGCAAAGTTTTGAGATTTAGGTCTCTGTCTCGTCCCCAATTCTCGATGAACTTCTACCTCTCCTGACTAATGGTAAAGCACTGCAGAAAGTAATCTTTCTGCCCTACTTACACTCCCCTCTTTTTAAATGTCTTCCTACTTCCTCCTCCTTCAGCTTTCCCCCCATCTGTATATCTCTTTATACCTCCCTCTCCTTTCCCCTCTTTTTGTAATTTCCCTTTAAAAAAAATTAAAAAATCCTCCCCCGTTCTCCCTCCTCTTCTTTCTGCTGTCCCTCCATCTCTATATCCCAGCTCAGCTTTATGGTTCTGGGTCTGTCCTACTTCTTCCAAGGCCCATATGAGTGTATGCTAAGGTGATTTAAGTGAGTTCTCGCCTGTGTCCAAACCACGGCGCTTAACCGTAATTCCTTTAGGGCTCCTGACACTGAGTGGGGAGGGGACGAGGATCATACACACCATTAAGCCTGATGTAATGTGTGGGGCGGGCTCCTGTGGCGTCTGCCCGATCTGCATGTTCATGTGCGGTCTGGACGGAGGCAGCGTTATTAGGGCCCTGAAAAGGGAAATAGTGTTTTTACGGTGATTTTACTGTGACCATCAACTTTTACTGGCAGAGGCGTCCCTCTCTCTGCTTGCTGTGGTACTGCAGCAGCCCCCTCCTCCAACGTCCAGACGCAGCCAGGACCTTGTAAACACAGTAGGGCGCTAAGTATGGCAGGTGGAACCTAGAGGGAGACGTACAGGCCTGCAGTCAGGACTTTGGTACTCATACATACTGGATCAGATGAAGGTTATGTGAAGGAAGCCAGAACTTTCTTCCTGTCCTTGTCAACCGACCAGGAGGCCATTGTGCTCAGGACTGACTCCTGGTCCTACATCAGCAGGACTAACTCCTGGCCCTACATCAATAATATCTACCAGAAGGATGCACTGTTTTTAAAATATTTTTTAACATTGGTATCTTGTGCACTATGCGGCTGTTAAGCTGCCATGTTATCCACCCCTGGTTCCCCCCCTATTCCAGGTTTGCTGACATTGATCCCAAGATATTGGTGTGTTTTGTTTGCAGGGCAGAGCTTGCGGGAGCACGGTCATGTTGTCACGCAGGCCGCTAAGTGAGTGGTGTTTGATCTGGACTTGTGTGTGTTGTGTTTCCTGCTTTGTGGACTACTGGAGAATGCTCCCTGCATTATACTATACCGTACTGTAGAGAATGTCTTTTGCACCTGAAGCATGGCATGCCAGCTAGGCCCTGGCGTCTCTGCCAGTTAGGGCACTACTAGACCCCCAGTCACTGCACCTCCGGAACCCTGCTTTTCACCCTTGACCCTGATCTGTCAGCCTTTGTCCCCCCACTCCTTGTCCTGTCAGCTGAGCCACAGAGGTCATTGCCTTATGCAGTAGCTGACCTCTCCAGTCTGATCTAGGTGCACTATGCTCTAACCCAGCCACATACATCTCTGCTAGTGCACCGGTTGCATTATGAACGGTATTATGAATCGCTCCCTTTCCCTATGGTTCATATTGTGGCCCTTGTCTTCCATGATTGGTTTACCCAGGTTCTGTTATTGTTTCGCTTTGAGTTCTGTTATCGGGGTTTGTTACTAAACAGTCTCCTTGCATCCACAAACAGCGCGTGCGTGCGTATACCAGGTGGAGTTGTGAGAGGAGTGAACAGACAGTGGGCTGCCTTGTAGAGTCTACCCATAGGGCAGTCGCAGGCAGGGATGGATGAAAGCTCCTGTTGGTATGTGCACATGCAGTGCTCCAACACCCTGGACCAGAGCTTTAATCTGTCACTAGCTCTGGTCCATGGCATAGCTAGCAGCTATCTAGCTCTGGTCCACACTAGCTCTGGTCCAGGGTGTAGCTAGCAGCTATCTAGCTCTGGTCCACACTAGCTCTAGTCCAGGGTGTAGCTAGTAGCTATCTAGCTCTGGTCCAGGGTGTAGCTAGTAGCTATCTAGCTCTGGTCCTCACTAACTCTGCTCCAGGGTGTAGCTAGCTAGCTCTGGTCTGCACTAACTTCTAGCTACGCCCTGGATCAGAGCTAATTATTGCGGACCAGAGCTTGTGCGGACCAGAGCTTGTGCGCACCAGAGCTTGTGCGCACCAGAGCTTGTGCGCACCAGAGCTTGTGCGCACCAGAGCTTGTGCGCACCAGAGCTTGTGCGCACCAGAGCTTGTGCGGACCAGAGCTAGCTAGCTAATAGCTACGCCCTGGAACAGAGCTTGTGACAGATTATAGCTCTGGTCCAGGGCGTTAGAACACTATGGGCACATATACCATCTGAGACGCAAGCACATGCTCTTTGAGATCCACAGACCAGGTGGCCTCCGGGTGCGTAATCTGGATGCTTTTCATTGTTTGTGGTTGGTTGGGGTACCTGTCTGGGGTGATTACTAGGACCGTGTGTGTGGATATAATTCCTTGATCCTCATTGGTTTCCCTCGAAGGTACATCTTTTTGCCTGGTTCGGACTTGCAACCATACACAGGCAAGTACGGCGATACAAACAACCTCTGAAATACCCCCGAATTTTGGAATACAACCACTTCTGAGGTTGGTGAATTGTTGTATCTGAAAACATTGCTTTTTGTATTGATGTCTCTAGGTTGTAGTATGTGTACACCAGGATTTTGTTATGAAAATGTGGCGCAGGAAAATGTGGCGCTGAACAATTTGAGAAATTTACCGGACCCATATGCATTGGGTGAGTAAACTGATGAACCTCTAGGGGACCCCCTTCCCGTTCTCATCCCGGTAACGGGATTGCTTGACAAGATAGCAAAAATCTAATCATTTCAATTTCTCAAACAATCAATTTTACACCATTTCAAAGATAAACATCTCCTTAATCCAACCACGTTGTCCGATTTCAAAAAGGCTTTACGGCAAAAGCATAAAGTTAGATTGTTAGGACAGTACATAGACAAAAAAATACACACAGCCATTTTCAATGCAAGGACAGGCGTCACCAAAAGCAGAAAACCAGCTAAAATGATGCACTAACCTTTGACAATCTTCATCAGATGACACTCCTAGGACATTATGTTAGACAATGCATGCATTTTTTGTTCTGTCAAGTTCATATTTATATCTAAAAACAGCATTTTACATCGGGGCGTGACGTTCAGAAAATGTATTTCCCCCAAAACTGCCGGTGAATCATCACTACAATTTACAAAAATACTTGTCATAAACGTTGATCAAATTTTAAACTATTATTCAAAGAATTATAGATTAACATCTCCTGAATGCAACCGCATTGACAGATTTCAAAATAACTTTACTGGGAAAGCACACGTTGCAATAATCTCAGTACTGTGCTCAGAAAAATACACTACGCAATACAGATAGCCACCATTTTGGAGTCATCTAAATGCATAAATAGCATTAGAAATATTTACTTACCTTTAATAATCTTCATCAGAAGGCACTTCCAGGAATCCCAGGTCCACAACAAATGTTGTTTTGTTCGATAAAGTTAATAATTTATGTCCAAAACTCCTTGTTGTTCGCGCGTTCAGTTCAGCTACTCCGAATTTAGGAAGCGCGCGGAAAATGTGACGACGAAAAGTAAAAGAAAATCTATTTACGTTCGTTCAAACATGTCAAACGTTGTATAGCATCAATCTTTAGGGCCTTTAGAACGTGAAGATTCAGTAATATTTCAACCGGACGGTTCCTGTGTCTTGAAAAATGTTTTGGAACAGAGGTTCCTCCCTCGTGAACGTGCACCAATGAAGTGATGTCCTTCCCTGGGTGACCAACTTCCCAGCCTTCTCATTCGGTCTCTGTTCATCGTAGACGCCTCAAACATATGAGTTCTGTTATACTTACAGACACCATTCAAACAGTTTTAGAAACGTCAGAGTGTTTTCTATCCAAATCTACTAATAATATGCATATTCTAGTTTCTGGGCCAGAGTAGTAACCTGTTCAAATTGGGTACGTTTTTCATCCGGCCGTGAAAATACTGCCCCCTAGCCCCGACAGTTTTTAAGGTGTCCATCCACGGTGCTCAGAATGACAAATAACATTTAGATTACGGTAATTCATTTTTTTAAACAGCAGTTGTGGAACGATAGATCCCAAATTTATACAACCAGTAGGCCTAGGCTAAATAAAAAAAAAACATTAAAAAGCAATGAGTCTGATGCAACAGATCAGAATAATTATCTTAAAATGTGGATAAACTATTATTTCTTATAAGTGCAGAAATGCACACAAGGCAGTAGGCTACGTGCAAATGTTTGTTCCATAATGCAATTAGTGGGGAAAAAACAGTTGTCTAAAGCACATGTGACAGAGGAAAATATTCTAGAAATGTAGAAAGAGGGGGAGATCTAATAGGCAACAAGTAGCATGGGCTGCTTATATGACTAGGATTGTGCCTTTGGCTAATACCCTCCGGATATGGGTCTGATTTTTGCTAGGCTACTTTGAAGAAAGGTAAAGACATGCCTCCATAATATGTAGTAAAACATTCAGGTTTCAAACAATTAAGTAAACTGTATGTTTTCAAAATACATACTGCCTCCAGCTCATTGCAAATTGGTGTGTGACGTGTTGATGAAACCTGCCTTCCGTTGCCTATGCATTTTGCTGTTTGAGATGCTGTACCAGCAGCTCTCGCACTGTCTGACAGATTTTCCGCTCAAAGGGTCCTGTATCTGTATGCTGTACGCTTGTGATGAATAAGATGCATGTTTTTTGATGTATCTGTTTGTTCGTTTCTGGTTGTTGTGTGTGTCGTGCATTAGCGTTTGTGCGCACGTGTGCATGCGCTTTTGTCTGTGTTGTGAGAGAAGAGTGCCTCTGCCCATAATTAAGAGGTGCTCTGTGCTGCATCATTGTGCAGGATTAGATTGAGATAAGTGCGCTGGCTCCTGGCCAGGCTGGCGTGGGACAACCTGAATGACTCGTGTGTTCCCCATTCAGCATAATGAGATGTCATCCCAAAGGAGGACGGCCTAGGCTCTCCTAGCATCTCTGCTCTGCTTCTGGTAGCCACATCCTGTAGCATCCTACAGACACTACAAAGATACAGGCACCCAACATTGTAGTTACTCCACAATACTAACCTGAATGACAGAGTGAAAAAAAGGAAGCATGTACAGAATTAAAAAAAACATTCCAAAACATGCATCCTGTTTGCAATAAGGCACTAAAGTAATACCGCCCCCCAAAAATGTTACCCCCTTTTTCTCCCCAATTTCGATTTTGTCTCATCACTGCGTCCTCCATAACATGGCCATGTCAAACCGGGCTTAATAACATCCGCCCGCTTAACCCGCAAGCCAGCTGCACCAATGTGTCAAAGGAAACGGTGTTCAACTGATGACCGAGGTCAGCCTACAGCCGCCCGGCCCGCTAGAGCGCGATGAGCCAAGTAAAGCTCCCCCGACCAAACCCTCCGCTAACCCGGACAACGCTGGGCCAATTGTGCGCCTCCCTATGGGACTCCCGATCACGGCCGGTTGTGATACAGCCCGGGATCGAACCCTTGTCTGTAGTGACGCCTCTAGCAGTGCAATGCAATGACAGACCGTTGCGCCACTCGGGAGGCCAGAAATTCACTTTTTGTCCTGAATACAAAGCGATATATTTGGGGCAAACACAACACATCACTCAGTACCACTCTTCATATTTTAAAGCGTGGTGGTGGCTCAATCATGTTATGAGTATGCTTGTCATCATCAAGGACTAGGGAGTTTTTTTAAACAAAAATGTATGGAATAGAGCTAAACACAGGCAATTCAAGAGGAAAACTTCATTCTGCATTCCAACAGACACTGGGAGACATTCACCTTTCAGCGATACAATAACCTAAAAATCAAGGCCAAATACACTGGAGTTGCATTTTTTTTTTACTTAAATCAGCATGAAAATCTGTCAAGTCTTAAATGTCTGTCTAGCAATGATCAACTTGCCAGAGCTTGAATAATTTTTTCAAGAATAATAGCCTAATATTGTACAATCCAGATGTGCAAAGCACTTAGAGACTTACCCAGAAAGAATCACTGCTGTAATCGTGGCCAAAGGTGATTCTAGCATGTATTGACTCAGGATTGAATACTTATCTACTCAACATATACAGTACCAGTCAAAAGTTGACACACCTACTCATTTCTGGGTTTTTCTTTATTTTTACTATTTTCTACATTTATAGAATAATAGTGAAGACATCACAACTATTAAATAACACATGGAATAATGTAGTAACCAAAAAGTGTTAAAATACATTATACATCAAATTAAAATACATTATATAGTTGAGATTCTACAAAGTATCCACCTTTTTGCCTTGATGACAGCTTTGCACATTCTTGGCATTCTCTCAACCAGCTTCATGAGGTAGTCACCTGGAATAAATTTAAATGAACAGGTGTGCCTTAAGTTAATTTGTGCAATTTCTTTTCTTGTTAATGCGTTTGAGCCAATCAGTTGTGTTGTGACAAGGTAGGGTTGGTATACAGAGAGAGCCTTTATTTGGTAAAAGACCAAGTCCATATTATGGCAAGAACAGCCCCAAATAAGCAAAGAGAAATGACAGTCCATCATTACTTTAAGACATGAAAGTCAGTTAATCCGGAAAATGTCAAGAACTTTGAGTGCAGTCACAAAAACCGTCAAGCGCTATGATGAAACTGGCTTTCATGAGGACCGCCACAGGAAAGGAAGACCCGGGAGTTACCTCTGCTGCAGAGGATAAGTTCATTAGAGTTACCAGCCTCAGAAATTGCAGCCGAAATAAATGCTTCAAGTAACAGACATCTCAACATCAGCTGTTCAGAGGAGACTGTGAATCAGACCTTCATGGTTGAATTGCTGCAAAGAAACCACTACTAGGACACCAACGAGGAAGAGACTTGATTGGGCCAAGAAACACGAGAAATGGACATTAGACCGGTGGACATCAACATTTTTGGTTCCACCCGCTGTGTCTTTGTGAGATGCAGAGTAGGTGAACGGATGATCTGGTTCCCACTGTGAAGCATGGAGGAGGAGGTGTGGGGGTGCTTCACTGTCAGTGATTTATTTAGAATTCAAGGCACAGTTAACCAGCATGGCTACCAAAACATTCTGCAGCGATATGCCATCCCATCTGGTTTGTGCTTAGTGGGACCATCATTGAGTGAGGGTAAAGCAGCCAACAAGTGTTCAGCATATGTAGGAACTCCTTCAAGACTGTTGGAAAAGCATTCCAGGTGAAGCTTGCTGAGAGAATGCCAAGAGTGTGCAAAGCGGTCATCAAGGCAAAGGTGGCTACTTTGAAGAATCTAAAATATATTTTGATTTTAACACTTTTTTTTGGTTACTACATGATTCCATATGTGTTATTTCATAGTTTATGTCTTCACTATTATTTTAGAATGGAGAAAATCTTAAAAATAAAAAAAATTCCTTAAATGAGTAGGTGTGTCCAAACGTTTGTGTCGCGTTCGTCGTAGTAAATGGACCAAGGCGCAGCGGGTCGAGTACTCATCTTAACTTTTATTAGTGAACACTTAAATAAACAAGAAACGAACTAACTAACAGTCTTGCATGCTAAATCCAGCAGTGCTAAGAACAACCTCCCACAATCCCCAAAACAAACATACTCCTAATTATAGGACCTTCAATCAGAGGCAACGATACACAGCTGCCTCCAATTGAAGTCCCCAATCCCAAATACCTAAACATAGAATTAAACACCCTAGAACAGACTTAGAAAGATGCAATATAGAACAATGACCAAAACCCCGGAATACATAAACACATACTCAAAACCATATAAAACAAATACCCCCTGCCACGTCCTGACCAAACTATAATAACAAATAACCCCTTTACTGGTCAGGACGTGACAGTTTGACTTGTTCCATATGTTTTATTTCCCATTAATTTAACAAGGTTGTTAGAATTGTTCTTCCACTTTTGACATTAGAGTATTTTGTGTAGATCATTGACAAAACATGACAATCAAATACATTTCAATCCCACTTTGTAATAGAACAAAATTTGGAAAAAGTCAAAGGGTGTGAATACTTTCTTAAGGCGATGCAAAGAATACTTTGAGAGGTAAATTATAGGTAGATGGAGGGAAGAGTGAGGGAGAGACTATTTGTTCAGCTTATTTATTGAATAGATAGAGAAAAACACAATCCCAATCCAAAAGCATGTCCTCATTCAACAGCTGAGCGGAATGCAGAAACAGTCTCACAAAGACACACAATGAAGGATTTTCCAATAACTCCAGAAACAATCTAAAGTGAATTTATTTAAGCTCCTTGAGTAATCCATATCCTGATCCAAATACTGTGCATTAAGAAAGTATTCAGACCCCTTCACTTTTTCCACGTTACAGCCTTATTCTAAAATACATTTGTTTTCCTCATCAATCTACACACAATTCCACATAATGACAAAGCAAAAACAGGTTTTCTGACATAAGTATTCACACCCTTTACTATGAGACTTGAAATTGAGCTCAGGTGCATCCTGTTTCCATTGATCATCCTAGATGTTTCTACAACTTGATTGGAGTCCACTTGTGATAAATGTAATTGATTGAACCTGATTTGGAAAGGCACACACCTGTCTATATAAGGTCCCACAGTTGACAGTGCATGTCAGAGCGAAAACCAAGCCATGAGGTCGGAGGAATTGTGGATATGGGAAAACCTCCCTGAAGGACAAACATCTCTGCAGCACTCCACCAATCAGGCCTTTATGGTAGAGTGGCCAGACGGAAGCCACTCCTCGGTAAAAGGCACATGACAGCCCGCTTGGAGTTTGCCAAAAGGCACCTGAAGACTCGCAGACCATGAGAAACAATGATTATCTAGTCTGTTGAAACCAAGATTTAACTCTTTGCTCTGAATGCCAAGCGTCACATCTGGTGGAAACCTTGCACCATCCCTACGGTGAAGCATGGTGGTGATGGCAGCATCATGCTGTGTTTTTTATTTCAGCGGCAGGAACTGGGCGACTAGTCGGCATCGAGGGAAAGATGAACGAAGCAAAGTACAGACAGATCCTTGATAAAAACCTGCTCCAGAGTGCTCCGGATCTCAGACTGGGGCAAAGGTTCAGCTTCCAACAGGACAACGACCCTAAGCACACAGACAAGACAACGCAGGAGGTGCTTCGGGACAAGTCTTTGAATGTCCTTGAGTGGCCCAGCCAGAGCACAGACTTGACCTTGATCAAACATCTCTGGAGAGACCTGAAAATAACTGTGTAGCGATGCTGCCCATCCAACCTGACAGAGCTTGAGAGGATCTGCAGGGAAGAATGGGAGAAACTACAGATTTGCCAAGCTTGTAGTGACATACCCAAGAAGACTCAAGGCTGTAATCGCTGCCAAACAAAGGTGCTTCAAAAAATTACCGAGTAAACTGTCTGAATACTTTTGTAAATGTAATATTTTTTTTATATTTATTTTTTGCAAAAATGTCTAAACCTGTTTTTGGATTGTCATAATGGGGTATTGTTTGGGGAAAAGTAAAAATGTTCTTACTGTGATACGTGGTCGTCTCACCTTGATGACCGCTTTGCACGTTCTTGGCATTCTCTCAGCCAGCTTCACCTGGAATGCTTTTCCAACAGTCTTGAAGGAGTTCCCACATATGCTGAGCACTTGTTGGCTGCTTTTCCTTCCCTCTGCAGTCCAACTCATCCCAAACCATCTCAATTGGGTTTTGAGGTCGGGTGATTGTGGAGGCCAGGTCATCTGATGCAAAACTCCATCACACTCCTTGGTTATGTCCATTTTTTATCAGTGAATTCATCTGACTGGGTAAGTAGAAAACTGCTTAATTGCCATAGTCTCGCACTATCCCTTTAAGGTAGCTTGGTGAGAGAACCATTTAATACAGTCATAGTAAGTACATTTTTACTCAAAGTAGCTATCAGTAAAGTTGGTGCTAGAAAGAAAAGAAAAGTTTGAGTGTAACTGCAAGAAAAGCAAGGGCATAAATTAGTTTTCACTGCTAAAGTAACAGCTAGTGGGGATCTAATGACAAACTCAACAAACAACCCTAATGTTATGTCCAGATGACATGGACATATTTGGTCAGTCACTCCCTCTCAGGCAGATCGTAGGCCTTTGCAACCCAATAAGTATCATTTTTGCGGCTCTCTATCTATTGGTTATGACTTTGCACCAGTGAGCATGCTGAACTTGGTGTCCGTGATAAGTTTGTCAAGGTAACGACAGTGGTCTAAAGTGCTGACAGAAGGCCCAGTGCCCGCTGGGCCGCTGCCCCTGTACCCGGTGCATGGTGCATGGTGCGCAGTTGGGGGTGGGAGAAGGTGAATCGTACTCTAGCAGTCCCCTTCTCCCCTGCGGCCAGGGGGAACAGAACGAGGAGGCAGCACCTCGCTGGGGACAGATGGCCCGACAGACAGCAACAGCTAGGCATAATGAACAACTTAATAAATAATTATGTCAACAATGACACTCGCTACAGGCGGAGGAGGAGGACAAAACAGGCAAGCAGCCCACATAAACCATACACAGGAAGGCCAGTTAGATGCTGGAACCAGGCAGGCTTTTAGTAAAAGAGTGGACTGAGGACAACCCGCACTAACCCTTTTATAGACGAACCTGGAGTCTTATCACCTTGTTGCTGGGAGAAAATAGTTAATATTCAAGAATACTCCCACAACTGAGCTAATTTGTCATTTTTCTTACATGTACTGTATCAATCAGCTACACTATAGGTGCTACATACAGTGAGGGGGGAAAAAGTATTTGATCCCCTGCTGATTTTGTACGTTTGCCCACTGACAAAGAAATGATCAGTCTATAATTTTAATGGTAGGTTTATTTGAACAGTGAGAGACAGAATAACAACAAAAAAATCCAGAAAAATGCATGTCAAAAATGTTATTAATTGATTTGCATTTTAATGAGGGAAATAAGTATTTTATCCCTTTGCAAAACATGACTTAGTACTTGGTGGCAAAACCCGTGTTGGCAATCAGAGGTCAGACATGTCTTGTTGTTGGCCACCAGGTTTGCACACATCTCAGGAGGGATTTTGTCCCACCACTCTTTGCAGATCTTCTCCAAGTCATTATGGTTTTGAGGCTGACGTTTGGCAACTCGAACCTTCAGCTCCCTCCACAGATTTTCTATGGGATTAAGGTCTGGAGACTGGCTAGGCCACTCCTTGACCTTAATGTGCTTCTTTTTGAGCCACTCCTTTGTTGCCTTGGCTGTGTGTTTTGGGTCATTGTCATGCTGGAATACACATCCACAACCCATTTTCAATGCCCTGGCTGAGGGAAGGAGGTTCTCACCCAAGATTTGACGGTACATGGCCCCATCCATCGTCCCTTTGATGCGGTGAAGTTGTCCTGTCCCCTTGGCAGAAAAACACCCTCAAAGCATAATGTTTCCACCTCCATGTTTGACGGTGGGGATGGTGTTCTTGGGGTCATAGGCAGCATTCCTCCTCCAAACACGGCGAGTTGAGTTGATGCCAAAGAGCTCCATTTTGGTCTCATCTGACCACAACACTTTCACCCAGTTGTCCTCTGAATCATTCAGATGTTCATTGGCAAACTTCAGACGGGCATGTATATGTGCTTTCTTGAGCCGGGGGACCTTGCGGGCGCTGCAGGATTTCAGTCCTTCACGGCGTAGCGTGTTACCAATTGTTTTCTTGGTGACTATGGTCCCAGCTGCCTTGAGATCATTGACAAGATCCTCCCGTGTAGTTTTGGGCTGATTCCTCACCGTTCTCATGATCATTGCAACTCCACGAAGTGAGATCTTGCATGGAGCCCCAGGCCGAGGGATATTGACAGTTCTTTTGTGTTTCTTCCATTTGCGAATAATCGCACCAACTGTTGTCACCTTCTCACCAAGCTGCTTGGCGATGGTCTTGTAGCCCATTCCAGCCTTGTGTAGGTCTACAATCTTGTCCCTGACATCCTTGGAGAGCTCTTTGGTCTTGGCCATGGTGGAGAGTTTGGAATCTGATTGATTGATTGCTTCTGTGGACAGGTGTCTTTTTTACAGGTAGCAAGCTGCGGTTAGGAGCTCTCCCTTTAAGAGTGTGCTCCTAATCTCAGCTCGTTACCTGTATAAAAGACACCTGGGAGCCAGAAATCTTTCTGATTGAGAGGGGGTCAAATACTTATTTTATAACATTTATAACACTTTTGACATGTGTTTTTTCTGGATTTTTTTGTTGTTATTCTGTCTCTCACTGTTCAATTAAACCTACCATTAAAATTATAGACTGATCATTTCTTTGTCAGTGGGCAAACGTACAAAATCAGCAAGGGATCATATACTTTTTCCCCTCACTGTATAACACAACAGGCAGGGCAATGTGTCTTGGATGGGCTGTGGACTGTAGATGTTGAGAGGTTTGTGTAGCCATAGTACTTCACCCATGTCACACTCTCCCCCTGCCACAGCCCTGGCGTGTTGGCGTGTTTTTCCGGAACTGGACTGTTACTGTTCTTATGAGTAAAGTAGGATGTTATGCCTCTTGGCTCATGGCACTGAACTTCTTCCATCTGCCCCTGACGACTCACTTCAAATGGTTCAGTGTAAATATTAATTGACTGGGGAAGCAGGTTAATATAATTACTGTCATACCGCTGGATGCCAGTGGGGAAGAGAGGGAGCGAAATGATTCATAGTCTCTCTCACACCAGCCACATTACATTGTTTTTTTTGTTTTGTTTTTTTTGTTGTATTTTACCCCCTTTTTCTCGCCAATTTCGATCTTGTCTCATCGCTGCAACTCTCCAATGGGCTCGGGAGGAGAAGGTCAAGTCATGCTCTGAAACATGACCCATCAAACAGCGCTTCTTAACACCCGCCTGCTTAACCCGGAAGCCAGCCTCACCAATGTGTCGGAAGAAACACTGTTCAACAACTGACAACTGAGGTCAGCCTGCAGGCGCCCGGCCTGCCACAAGGAGTTGCTAGAGCACGATGAGCAAAGTAA
This sequence comes from Salmo salar, assembly GCF_965601325.2. Lineage (NCBI taxonomy): Eukaryota > Metazoa > Chordata > Actinopteri > Salmoniformes > Salmonidae > Salmo > Salmo salar. The sequence goes on from NC_138310.1 coordinate 6,772,226, forward strand.
AGCCCCCACGGCCAAACCCTGCCCTAGTCCACTATGGGACTCAAACGACCTTATGGGACTCCCGATCACGGCCGGTTGTGGTACAGCCCGGGATCAAACCCGGGTCTGTAGTGACGCCTCTAGCACTGCGATGCAGTGCCTTATACTGCTGCGCTAGATTACCATTTTTACAGAGTTGTCTAAATTCCCTTGATACTTCGTCTACTCCACTCTATCTACAGTGGTTCCTCCTTTAAAAGTTGCGAGCTTATGCCACGAGACTTAGAGGTACCCAGCGTCACGGCTTCATTGCTCCAGACCACCACAAGAGGAGTTAGAGTGCTCATTACGCATTTGGGTCCCAAGGTTTTTATATGACCAATCATATCGAGGGGTCCCAATGACAAATTTGACGCGAGCCACCTGTCCCTGGTGACTTTCTTCAGAAAAGATGGCTGACAAAACATTACGGGAAGAAAATGTAAGTAATTATAACATAACGAGTCAGGCAAAAAATGTACAATTGAGAGGAATATGTTAGTTAATGTAGAGATTAACGATTGTGCATATTTGTCATAAAGTTAATTTACGAAAATAGCTATTTAGCAAGTTAGCTGACTAACTAACATTAGCCAGCTAGTTAGCTGGTGTAATGACTTGAGTATGACATTGTAATTTGTGTTGTTTAATGTTTTAGGGACTCCTGAGAAAAGCAGCAAACCAGGCTGTCGTCTTGGGAAACAGTGGATGTAAAGAATCTAGCTAGCTAAAGCATTTACTGAAAATTGAATGTACAATTGTGTAAGCTTGCCTGGCGTGCAATGCAGCTGAAGTAACATAGCTAGCTAACTATTTACTTGCTTATTGTGTAGCGGAGGATAAAAATGACTGTATTCCTATGGATGTGTAGCTAGCTACAGTATGTAGCCGATCTGTGTATGGACCCTAAAACGTTAGGTTCTGAACTAATATTAATACCAATCTATGAACCTCAGGTATCATAGTTGTTGTATCAACTTCAAGTCTGAGTGGCATTAATGAAGCCTATGGATTGAGTAGAATATAATAACTTTATTGTGCGAAGGATGCAAGTCCTATATACATGTACTGTAGTTATTACCACGCAAGAGATCCCCCACATTGTAGCCTGTACATTGAATATATTCACTCATGTACTCTTCCTTGGCATATGAAGGTGCGGTTCAGGTATGAATCTCTGTGAGACATTCTTTTTCAGTCATATCCAATACCAGGTGTATCAAACTCCATTCTTTGAATGATGCAGTGTCTGCATGTATGTATTACAATTATACACTTCAACAGTGTTTACCACTCCTGCTCCTGGGACATCAATGATTACACATTGTAACTACCGTAATTTCCGGACTATTAAGCGCACCTGAATATAAGCCGCACCCACTGAATTTAAAAAAAAGTATTATTTTGAACATAAATAAGCCGCACATGTCTATAAGCCGCAGGTGCCTACCGGTACATTGAAACAAATTAACTTTACACAGGCTTTAACGAAACATGGCTTGTAACAAAAATAAATAGGCTTTAACGAAACACGGCTTGTAACAAAAAATAAAAAATGAGCAGTAAGCTTTAGTTGTCTTTTTGCACTGAGTCAATTCCTCACGCTGCTGTTTCCAACGTCTTATCATCGACTCATTAAGACCAAGCTCCCGTGCAGCAGCTCTATTTCCTTTTCCAACAGCCAGATCAATCGCCTTCAACTTGAAAGCTGCATCATATGCATTTCTCTGTGTCTTTGCCATGATGAGGGTGACAAAATGACTACCGTAATCAGAATCATGGGAAGTTTGAGAGCGCTCGATTTAATCTAAACAGTAAACAAAAAAGTTGTTTGACCTTAACCCGTTCGGCAATTTCATTGGTCTAATGAAAGCTTCATGCCGCCCCAAAAAAATTGAAAGCGGGAAAAATCCATATATTAGCCGCGTCATTGTTTAAGCCGCGAGGCTCAAAGCGTGGGGAAAAAGTTACAATTGACTAGAAACATAATTTAAGTAAAGGCTGATTTGTAATGAACATATACAGAAAAAAACTATGCATATCTAACTCCCTTCATCTGCATTAATCTCAGGTCACAGGATAGTATTTCAATGAGATACTTAATTTCAATCAGTGGAGAATGTGAAACGCTTTATTGAAAGAAGTTCATTATCCAGGTGTTATAAATACATAATATGGGCGTTATAATTATGATAATTGAAATATATTATAATTACAAGTTCAAATTGTACTTCAATGCACATATAGTGTGCATTATAAAATGAGGAAGAAAGACGAGGTGGGGAGAGAGGTATAGAAGACAGAGAGGTAAGAACAGAGGCAGACAGCATATGAATTACAGTGCTACCCTAATATTCTCTCAGTTCCACACAATTACAGTGTCTCTAGCGGTGTCTCCTAAGCAGCCTTGGGCCCCCAGTTGGCCCGAAGGTTATCTTAAGAGCGGGTGAGGTGGCGATGATGGGACTGGCTTCCTCTCTCACATCAGAACATACCTGCAGACGAGAAACAGATGGATAGAAAGAGAGCATGATTAAGCCTTGTTTTTTTTATTCTAACACGGTCAGTCATCATAATCATCAGGAGGTGAAATGCAAAACTGACCTTGGATCATTAACTCTGGGACTACTACATCTCCATCTGTATTTCAATGTAAAGCATCTCTTTAATAATACTTCCTGTTGACCCAACCAATTGACCTATGATCATGCTGTGCCCTCTGTGTCAGCCAGTTCAGATGCGGGAGGGGTTCACCAACACAGCTGATATAACCTAGAGGATTTAGGGAGAAGGGGGAGAGGGTGTGTGTGTGTTCTCACCTGGTGTCCACACTAAGTGGCTACACAGTACTTTATGCTGAAAAACAGACACATGAGGACAAACAATAGAAGATGTCATTTTTAGACATGAATAACACTTGAAGCTTGATGTTGACTTGATCATTTGAATCAGCTGTGTAGGGCTTAGGCAAAAACAAAAATGTGCACAGGTGTTTGGAGCATTCCGATATGCCACAGCTGGTGAGGTGTCAGGTTCGCCTCTGTACTTAAAGGGTGATTATTACAACTCTGAAATGCTGCAGATCTGCCCGCAGACGAGGTAGGAACACATATCCTACACAGAAGTGGATAGAATTCGACAGGTCAAGGTATCCTTCTTCCTCCAAACTGTGCATGTGAGACAGGTTCCATGTACAACAAGACCGGAAGAGAGAAAAAGAGTACAGAACAGTTTTTAATTACCTCTGGTTATGGACAATTTTGCCAGCAATAAAGCTTCCACGGCCTGTTCCTCGGACAGTGAACATCTGGCAATATCTACATTTTAGACCACTTGATCAGCTCACACTCTGAAAGTAAAGAAAATTGCTTCTTTTTTTGTAGATATGAAAACAATAACTGAGATATGACCGTTCAATCTAAAGCAGCAGATGTCATTTTCAGGATACGTCAATACAGCTCAGAAAGCTTAACACCAGACTGGTATTGTGGTTGTTCATTAGGTGACGGGAAATATGCAATATGTATACAAAATAATATACTTACCTGTTGCATCTTGAAAAAAAAGCATTGGAATTAAAAGTGAAATGTTTAACCTATTAACCTGCTTCATTATTTATGTATTACCAGTTGATGAACAACTCCAATTTCATACATGTTTAAGAATAAGTAAGAATAAAAAAAGTTAAAATAAGTTCTTAGATTTGATGGAGACATTATACATCTTACTACCTTAAAAATGTATGATTTGTATCAATGTGGACGGGAGCAGGAACATAGTATTTTTGCCGAGCAATGCAACGAAGCTGGATCATTCTGGCAATGATACCTGCTCCATCTACACGCTGCAAAGACTCCCTAACTCTTTGCCATTGTACACGATGGCCCATTGCTCTGAGACTTCCTTTGACCATTCTAAAGCCCACACGGGGCATCCTTGCCTTAATGGCCCTGACTTTCTGGTCTAACTCTTCGTCTGACATATCAGAATAGCATTCCCTGACAGACACATTGTGTTCTTTCATCCTTCTGTAAAAAAAGCTAACCGTTACACTGTCATGAAATATGATTATATATCGACTACGAAACAAATAGGACATGGCCTGCTTATGAGTTGCCATAAAAGAAAGTTCAAGTCAACTGAAAATGGCGAGAACAGGCGTTCGTAGCTAAATGCGTTTGGTTAGCTAGAGAATAATAATTGCATGATTCATCATTCTACGGTATGTATGTATGTAATATATTGTTATGAACCGACACTGAATCGTAGGAGCTAACTACTAGCTATGTAAAAGTTGAACGGAAGAAAGCCCAGCGCTTCTTACCTGGGATGCCACCATCACACATTCCTTCTTCGTAGGTGTCCGCTATGACTTCCTTTGTGTCGGAAAGAAAGGCTGAACAGTATTGGTTGTAGCCAAACTGACACTCAAATGGCCAAAATGGAGGGTGGTTGATAACGAAATGAAATTGGAGTTTTGTTTTCAAATAAAAAGTGTTGTTATCAAAATATTTTTGTGGAATAAAATGCATAAAGTTTTGCGCTCTATTACAAAATATTTGATTGCAATTAATTTTTTTTTACTTTGAAGCCTCGATTTTGCTTTCAATTGCAACTATTTTTGATTGAAAATAAAGTTTTGCTCTCGACAAAAAGACATCCATTTGTTGGGGAGGTAGGCTAATAGCTGAACAATAGACTAGTCAACCTTTACTAAAGAATAGTCTAATTGCCGAGCTAGGTGTGAAAACCCCCGTCCTATCGCAGACCAGATTTGCCCTAATGACCAAGGGGGAGTTAGAGCATTGATTATGCTTTTGGGTCCCAATGCACTACTATCTCTAACTGACAATGAATGGGCAATATAAACCAAATAATAAACTGATAATTGTGCACGACTTCAAATTCAACAATCAGGGAGCAGGTTTCGAACCCTCAATCTTCTTGCCCGAAATCCAGCGTGCTATCGACTGTGCACCAAAAGCATGCTCAAGCCGCAGATTCGATAGAGCGCGTCCTCGCGGTAGCTTGCTACTCAATGTAATAAAGTAATGACTTTTCAAATAAGTTACCTTACACGTTATGCTGGCTGACAATTTGTTAGCTACGCTGTCCTTACTCACCTGCCCTGTTTTTTGGCACCTGGGATTTGTTTTATCCTTTCCCAGAACACCACCACCAGTGTTTCCTCGATATTCATTTAGCAGCGCGTCTCTGCCGAGATGCGCGTTCAAATGGATAGTCGTTAGCTCAATGGCAGGAAGTCTATGGCAACATCTAGCAATGCATGTCCCCTCTCTTTCTGACTATACAGTACTTTTCCGTTTATTTTCTATCTCTCACCATCATTCATTTATAACCCATTCTGCATCCCCTCTCTGTTCTCAGGCCTACATCCCTATCCCCCTCTTTATTTATTCCCCTTCTACTCCACGTTCTTCCTCCTTTCTTCATGTCCTTGTCCCCTTTTATGATTCCCCCCATTGCTTGCTCTTCTTTTACTCCCTCCTATTCTTTCCCTTGATCAAATTCTTCTCCTCCGATGCCTTGTTCTCCGACTTAACTACCGTGGGTTGCATGCTGTTTCATTAGAATGCTAATTCCCACCATGATTCACTTTCCTTCTCCACATCTGTGGGACCAGGACCACAACATCCTTTTATGTCCTCTCCATGTTACCGCCCAACAAACATCAAAAACATAATTCCAAGTGTCCGGTATTTTTTCATTTACAACTCTCTCCCAAAAAGTATGTTGCCTGAATTAGGGACTTTATGGTGGGTGGTTTTATTTGTGACTATTTCAAGATTACTGCTCATATATACTGGAACTGATGTTTAAACTATCCACGACCTCATTTCATTCTTATGTGAAGAGCTGTGATAGTTGTCTCTTAAATGTTCAGATTTGCACACTTTTGGCATTCTCTCAACCAGCTTCATGAGGTAGTCGCCTGGAATGCATTTCAATTAACAGGTGTGCCTTAACAGTTAATTTGTGGAATTTATTTCCTTAATGCGTTTAAGCCAATCAGTTGTTTTGTGACAAGGTAGGGGGGTATACAGAAGATAGCCCTATTTGGTAAAAGACCAAGTCCATATTATGGCAAGAACAGCCCCAAATAAGCAAAGCGAAACGACAGTCCATCATTACTTAGACATGAAGGTCAGTCAATACGGAAAATATTGGCTCTCATGAGGACCGCCACAGGAATGGAAGACCCAGAGTTACCTCTGCTGCAGAGGATAAGTTCATTTCGAGTTACCAGCCTCAGAAATTGCAGCCCAAATAAATGCTTCAGAGGTCAAGTAAGACACATTTCGACATCAATTGTTCAGAGGAGACTGTGTGAATCAGGCCTTCATGGTCGAATTGCTGCAAAGAAACCACTACTAAAGGACACCAATAATAAGAAGAGACTTTCTTGGGCCAAGAAACACGAGCAATGGACATTAGACCGGTGGAAATTTGTCCTTTGGTTGTGAGTCCAAATTGGAGATTTTTGGTTCCATCAGCCATGTCTTTGTGAGATGCAGTGTGGGTGAACGGATGATTGCCGCATGTGTATTTCCCACCGTAAAGCATGGAGGAGGAGATGTTATGGTTTCTGGGGGCTTTGCTGGTGACACTATCTGTGATTTATTTAGAATTCAAGGCACACTTAACCAGCATGGCTACCACAGCATTCTGCAGCGATATGCCATTCCATCTGGTTTGGGCTTAGTAGGACTATAATTTGTTTTTCAACTGGACAATGACCCAACACACCTCCAGGTTGTGTAAGGGCTATTTGACCAAGGAGAGTGATGGATTCCTGGATCAGATGACCTGTCCTCCATAATCGCCCGACCGCAACCAAATTGAGATGGTTTGGGATGAGTTAGATGCAGAGTGAAGGAAAAGCAGCCAACAAGTGCTCAGCATATGTGGGAACTCCTTCAAGGCTGTTGGAAAAGCATTCCAGGTGTGCAAAGCTGTCATCAATGGAAAGGGTGGCTATTCGAAGAATCTCCAATATAAAATATATTTGGATATGTTTAACAGTTTTTTGCTTACTACATGATTCCATGTGTGTTATTTCATAGTTTTGATGTCTTTACTATTATTCTACAATGTAGAAAATAGTAAAAATAAAGAAAATCTCTTGAATGAGTAGGTGTTCTGAAACTTTTGACCGGTACTGTGTGTGTGTGTGTGTGTGTGTGTGTGTGTGTGTGTGTGTGTGTGTGTGTGTGAGAGAGTGAGGGCTAGGCTGCATGTTGTGTGTATTCATGTGTTTGTCTCTGCCATGCTCATCTCATCTCTCCATGTTGTTTTGTTCTTTTGTTTTCCCGTCCACCACCTTGGCTTCTCAGTAACCAGCATCACGTGACCGAGGAGGCACTGTGCAGGTAAGGGGTCCCTCTCTCTGTGCTGCATCCACCCAGCCTGCCTGTCTGTGCCATTCTGTCTCTAATCAAGACAGGTTGGCACTCCTGCCCTACAAACCCTCCCTCTAAACACCAAACACAGGAAACATCATAATAATGTCATCCAAAATAAATCAAAATCCAAATCTAGGAAATAACGGCCGGTGTTCCGAAAAAAACATCTCTTTGATTTGCATGCTCCCCGTCTTGATTGGTGGCAAATCACGTTAAACCACCATCCTTGTAGGTGGCCTGTCTTTCTTTTTGATTACTGTCTGTCGGTGAGCATTCTCTCTCGTTTCCACCAGGTCATTGGTCATCCTATGGCCAATTTCTGCCCATTTGGATTTTCACACGGTAACGGTAATAGCGAGTAATAGCTTGAATATGAAAGTAGTATAGTGTACCTATACATTGTCTTTGTATCAGTCACTGCTCTTGTGCGTACAGTTGTTCAGTGGCGAAGTCTCTGCTCTTGGTAGAAAGCAAGGGGTTTGGTGATTATATTGTATAATGGGTCCTGCTTTAAATGACATTTAGCTTATAAAGCCTTCATAAGCACTACATAAATGTGTTACAAAGCATCTATAGCCGTTTGTCATACTTTATAAATGGTTCATAAATGTGGCATATCCGTGTGACATAATCACCAATGTCAATGTGGCATAACCAACTTATGTCGAATATGATATAAACATGTGCTTTATAAAGGGTGACATGTTCTGCTGAAGGATGGAACACGCTCTAAAGTGAAGTCCGTTAGTCACATTATACCTAATCTTGTTCCCAGACACTTCCGCCCAAGTGCGCGAAAGGTCTGATGGACTAATGCATCAAACTTTTCCTTCATTTATTTAGGATTGCGTTTAAAATCAAATTTTAACAGAAATTGTGGAAATGGGAATGGTTTAGTCATAATTAGGACTTTGTGGCTGTCCTTTATAAATCAGCAGAATGTTAATAATATTGACACTTAAGGGTTTAGATTAGTGTCCTGTCGTGTCCTGTAATACTTAGTTTGAAGTGAGACAACTTCAGTCATTCATAACACTTCCATAAAGACACTATATCGCATGACGCTGTACTTACATTAAAGTCAGACCCCTTTGTTCATTCATAACACACACACACACAGGTTTAATGATGCAAACACAAGTTAAGTGCATTCCTACCAAGTGTCTTGAAAGTCAGTGGAATATGTAGAAAAACATTCAGCATCTTCCCTTTGCTAACTGTAGTGCACAGTAATTACATGTGTGAAAGAGGGAGTGGCTCATTTAGTGCATGTAAAGCATCTGTTTGCACTCTCTCACGCTCTCGTCTCTTTCTCTCTCGTTTTCTCCATTCTTTCATTAATTCATTCATTAATTCATTCATTACGGCTACAGACCTGGACTTATTAATGAAGGGACATCTGTTTCATTAATGCTGAAAGGGGCCCCGGAGTCCGGCGTGCAGGCTGGGCAGACCTCTCGGTAAAGGTTGCCAAGATTCACCTTCCATTGATCCAGTGGAGGTGGCCCTTCTGTGCATGTCCAGCCAGCAGCACAATGCCCAGCTCGGAGAATCAGTAATGCCCAACTCGGACAGAGGCAGGGGCTTTGTTGTGTTATAGAAAGGCATCACTGGGGCGGCAGGTAGCCTAGTGGTTAGAGCTTTGGACTAGTAACCGAAAGGTTGCCAGATCGAATCCCCGAGCTGAGCTGACAAGGTAAAAATCTGTCGTTCTGCCCCTGAACAAGGCAGTTAACCCACTGTTCCTAGGCCGTTATTGAAAATAAGAATTTGTTCTTAACTGACTTGCCTAGTTAAATAAAGGTAAAAATAAAAAGAACAAACTTAAGCGCTATGAAAATGCTCTGGCTGGCGTCATGGACTAAAAAGCAAGGGTAAAGCATCCTTACAAACAAACAGTGAGCCTCTTTCCTGTATGTGTGTGTGTCTCTCTGTGTCAGTGTGAGTGTGCGTGCATGTGGCTCCGTTTGACAGTTTGCGCTGTGCTCTTTGGTAAACAAGTAACTAATTGATGTGGCCATTGTAAACAGGGCCAGAGAGGAAGGGGGTGGGAGAGCTGTGCCAAGAGAGAACTCTGCGGTGCGGGAACGTGTGGATCAGTTGCAGTTCTCTGGTGGATTGTCGTCAAGGTCAGGTGCTGCAAGGAGGGATCACAATTCCACCGAGGGTCAGGCTAATTGTGACCCAGCTAATTACGCTAATTAGCTGAACAAAATCCTCATCAGAATGGCAAATGTTCAGGCAGAAATGCACGATTAAAGACTGCGGCACGGATTTAACTGAGGTTATCTGACCGTTATGGTAACCGTTTGACTTTAAACAGTGGATAGCGTTTTATTTTGTGGCTTTGTTTTTGTGTAAATAACAGGTTTGTAGTGAAAATAAGGAGAGAATTGTAACTAACTTGATTTTAAAATATAAAATGTAATGGTTGATTATATCATGCATGAAGTCGAGTCCCATCACTCCATTCCTCCCCCAGTCTAGTCAGGTTTACCTTTAATTGATTGCTGATCAGAGGCTTTTACTGTTAAGTTAGGCCATTCAACCACTATAGGAGTTATGCAACGCTGTTAACATTCAAGAGAACCCTTGAATAAGGATTACATATACAGTGCCTTTGGAAAGTATTCAGACCCCTTGACTTTTTCTGCATAATATTTCATTTTTTCATATTTTTTTAAATAAATTATAAAAAATGTCCAAAAACCTGTTTTTGCTTTGTCATTATGGAGTATTGTGTGTAGATTGATGAGGAAAAACAAACTATTTAATACATTTTTGAAAAAGGCTGTAACCTAACAATATGTGGAAAAAGTCAAGGTGTCTGAATACTTACCAAATTTTATTGAAGTGCAAGAAACGGTGTGAACTTACTTGAAAGGTTTAAAGACCACTTGAAGGGGAACAGGTTGTAGAGAACTGAGATTGAGTTCAACAGAAAGACGTGACTTTTTTTTCATTGAAATTGGTTGAAATGGTCGCTGATAGATCAGCAGCCATTGTATTTGTGTTATACTATCATGGTTACCTGTCAATGGTGTGCGTACTGGTAGAGGAGTCAGGTGCAGGAGAGCAGAGGGTTGTGAACAGGCTCGCACTTTATTTAGGCAGGAGAAACCAACAGACGGACGCCACTGCGTCAAAACCTCCAGCCAATTTGCAAAAGTGCAAACAGTCACGATAATTATGTTCAAACAAATAAACATACCTCGTGACAAAACACGGAATATACGAACACCAGTCTGGCGAGTCAAAACTGACACGTAGCACAAAACAATTTCACACAAAACATGAGGGGGAACAGAGGAATAAATACATGCAGTGTGATTGGGGAATGAAAACCAGGTGTGCAGGGAACAAGACAAAACAAATGGATAAATGAAAAATGGAGCGGCGATGGCTAGAAAGCCGGTGACGCCGAACGCCGCCCGAACAAGGAGAGGAGCCGACTTCGGCGGAAGTCGTGACATTACCGTCATGGTTCTTATCCCCCAGCTTCATAGTACATTGTCACATTCACGCCTAACCAGTCTCCAAACAATGTGATAGCCAAGATGGTGTTAATCAGAGCCATGTTTATTTTTATGCTCTTACATGACACTACCAAATTCTATGTCAGCCATGTTAGCTCCCCATTAACATTACATGGGGAATATAAGCTGAATGTCCCCAAAAAATGTCTCTTTCCATGACATAGACTAACCAGGTGAAAGCTACTCTTTCTGGGGTCCACACAAAACATTAAACATTAACGTAATACAGAACATTAATAGACAAGAACAGCTCAAGGACAGAACGACATGAAACATTTTTAAAGGCACACGTATCCTACATATCAATACATACACTCAAACTATCTAGGTCACATGGGGTAGAGGCGTTGTGCCGTGAGGTGTTGCTTTATCTGTTTTTTGAAACCAGGTTTGCTGTCCACTTAAGCAGAATGAGATGGAACGGAGTTCCATGCAATAATGGCTCCGTATAATACTTTTTTTCTTGAATTTGTTCTGGATTTGGGGACTGTGAAAAGACTCCTGGTGGCATGTCTGGTGGGGTAAGTGTGTGTCAGAGCTGTGTGTAAGTATGCAAACAGTTTGGGATTTACAACACATTGACTGCATCACTTCTTTTTATAGGAAACAGTCTCTCAACTCTTAGCCAAGAGAGACTGGCATGCATAGTATTTATATCAACACTGATTACAATGAAGAGCAAGACGTGCCATTCTGGGCCAGCTGCAGCTTAACTAGGTCTTTCCTTGCACCACACGACTGGACAGTAATCAAGATAAGACAAAACTAGAGCATGCAGGACTTGCTTTTTGGAGTGATCTTTTTATTACAGCCAGACCTCTCCCCATCTTTACAACCATTGAATCTATGTTTTGACCATGTCAGTTTACAGTCTAAGGTAACGGCAAATAATTTAGTCTCCTCAACTTGTTCAAAAGCCACACCGTTCATTACCAGATTCAGCTGAGGTCTACAACTTATGGAATGATTTGAACCAAATACAATGCTCTTTGTTTTAGAGATGTTCAGGACCAGTTTATTACTGGCCACCCATTCCAAAACAGACTGCAACTCTTTGTTAAGGGTTTCAGTGACTTCATTAGATGTGGTTGCTGATGCATATACGATTGAATCATCAGCATACATGGACACACTTGCTTTGTTTAATGCCAGTGGCAGGTCATTGGTAAAAATAGAAAAGAGTAGATGGCCTAGAGAGCTGCCCTGCGGGACACCACACTTTACGTCCTTGACATTAGAGAAGCTTCCATTAAAGAAAACCCTTTGAGTCCTGATAGATATCTCTGAATCCACGATATGGCAGAGGTTGAAAAGCCATAACACATACATTTTTTTCAACAACAGGTTATGGTCAATAATATCAAAGGCTGCACTGAGGTCTAACAGAACATCTCCCACAATCTTCTTATCAGTTTATTTCAACCAATCATCAGTCATTTGTGTCAGTGCAGTACATGTTGAGTGCCCTTCTCTATAAGCGTGCTGAAAGTATATTGTTAATTTGTTTACAGAGAAATAGCATTGTATTTGGTCAAACACAATATTTTCCAAAAGTTTTCTAAGAGTTGGTAGCAAGCTGATAGGTCTGCTGTTAGAACCAGTAAAGGCTGCGTTACCACTCTTGGCTAGTGGAATTACTTTAGATTCTCTCCAGGCCTGAGGCCAAATACTTTACTCTGCTCAGATTAAAGATATGACAGATAGGAGTGGCTATAGTCAGCTACCATCCTCAGTAGTTTTCCATCTAAGTTGTCAATGTCATTATTGATCAATAACAATAATCTTTCCACCTCTCCCACACTAACTTTACAAAATTCAAACTTGCAATGCTTTTCTTTCATTATGATTATTATTTTTTGCATGAATACAATGGCTCACTGTTCATTGTTGGCATTTCCTGCCTAAGTTTGCCCACTTTGCCAATGAAGTAATCATCAAATGGTTTTGTGATGAATAAGCCATCTGATTCGATGAAAGATGGAGTTGAATTTGTCTTTCTGCCCATAATTTCATTTAAAGTACTCCGTTTTTTCCATCTTTCTTTATATCATTGATCTTGGCTTCATAATACAGCTTATTTTTGTTGAGTTTAGTCACATAATTTCTCTATTTGCAGTAAGATGTGCAGCCAGACTTATTAGGCACTCCTTTTAACCCATCTATTTCAACTGTACAGTTTTTCACCAATCCATGGAGCCTTAACAGTTCTAATAGTCAGTTTCTTCACAGGTGCATGTTTATCAATAATTGGAACAAGAAATTTCATAAATGCATGAAGTGCAGCGTTTGGATGCTCCTTATTAATCACATCAGACCAATACATATTTTACATCATCCCAAATACAGTACCAGTCAAAAGTTTGGACACACCTACTCATTCCAGGGTTTTTCTTTATTTTTACTATTTTCTACATTGTAGAATAATAGTGAAGACATCAAAACTATGAAATAACACATATGGAATCATGTAGTAACCAAAAAAGTGTTAATCAAATCAAAATGTATTTTATATTTGAGATTCTTCAAAGTAGCCACCCTTTGCCTTGATGACAGCTTTGAACATTCTTGGCATTTTCTCAACCAGCTTCATGAGGTAGTCACCTGGAATGCATTTCAATTAACAGGTGTGCCTTGTTAAGTTAATTTCTGGTATTTCTTTTTTAATGCTTTTGAGCCAATCAGTTGTGTTGTGACAAGGTAGGGGTGGTATACAGAAGATAACCCTATTTGGTAAAAGACCAAGTCCGTATTATGGCAAGAACAGCTCAAATAAGCAAAGAGAAATGACAGTCCGTCATTACTTTAAAACATGAAGGTCAGTTAATCCGGAACATTTCAAGGACTTTGAAAGTTTCTTCAAGTGCAGTTGCAAAAACCGTCAAGCGCTATGATGAAACTGGCTCTCATGAGGACTGCCACAGGAAAGGAAGACCCAGAGTTACCTCTGCTGCAGAGGATGTTCTTTAGAGTTACCGGCCTCAGAAATTGCAGCCCAAATAAATGCTTCACAGTGTTCAAGTCACAGACACATCTCAACATTAACTGTTCAGAGGAGACTGCATAAATCGAGGCCTTCATGGTCGAATTGCTGCAAAGAAACCACTACTAAAGAACACCAATAATAATAAGAAGAGACTTGCTTCGGCCAAGAAACACGAGCTATGGACATTAGCCCGGTGGAAATCTGTCCTTTGGTCTGATGAGTCCAAATGTGAGATTTTTGGTTCCAACCGCCGTGTCAGTGAGACGCAGAGTAGGTCCCACCGTGAAGCATAGAGGAGGAAGTGTGATGTGGGGATGCTTTGCTGGTGACACTGTCCGTGATTTATTTAGAATTCAAGGCACACTTAACCAGCATGGATACCACAGCATTGATACGCCATCCCATCTGGTTTGCACTTAGTCCCACTATCATTTGTTTTTCAACAGGACAATGACCCAACACACCTCCAGGCTGTGTAAGAGCTATTTGACCAAGGAGAGTGATGGAGTGCTGCATCAGATGACCTGGCCTCCACAATCACCCAACCTCAACCCAATTCAGATGGTTTGGGATGAGTTGGACCGCAGAGTGAAGGAAAAGCAGCCAACAAGTGGTCAGCATATGTAGGAACTCCTTCAAGACTGTTGGAAAAGCCTTCCAGGTGTAGCTGGTTGAGAGAATTTATTTTAATTTTATTTTACCTTTATTTAACTAGGCAAGTCAGTTAAGAACAAATTCTTATTTTCAATGACGGCCTAGGAACAGTGGGTTAACTGCCTTGTTGCCAAGAGTGTGCAAAGCTGTCATCAAGGCAAAGGGTGGCTACTTTGAAGAATCTCAAATATTAAATATATTTTATTTATTTAACACTTTTTTGCTGACTACATGATTCCGTATATGTTATTTCATAGTTGTGATGACTTCATTATTATTGTACAATGTAGAAAAAACGTTTGACTGGTACTGTATATACATTCAGCAGTCCATTAATAAATTGGTGTGTCTGTGCAGCGGGTTGAAGCTACGAAACCTATAGGCTTGAGGCTGCTCTGAGGGCAAAAGGGGTTGCAACTCAATAATAGGAAGGTGTTCATAATGTCTCAAATGAGCTTTATTATGCCTTTACATTACACTTCAAAATTCTATGGCATCCAAGTTAGTGACCCATTAACATTACATGGCGAATATTGAATTAAGTGATAATGCCAGAGAAGCCGGTGTTTGGAGGATATATTGCCATGGGTGTTGTTAACCGTGCCAGTATATCCCCCAAACACCGGCTTCGAGGACATTTACTCCTTTATACAACGGGTTAACAACATATTCAAATAATGATTGACATATTTTCATAAAAAATGTTATTTTGATTAATTTATTCGTACTATTCCCAAATATATAGTCCCGACACAAATCTAGGGTTGCTACCCAAGCCAGCTGGTCATTCGTTCTATCGATTTTTGTTGCCAGAGATGCAACCCAGTCGTTCAGTCCTTTTGTTGTGTCTATGGAAGCGACCCAGTTGTTCATTCTAAATGTTCCATTGCCATACTGCCTTGCAACGTTCCTGTCCTTTGCTTGCTAGCTAGCCAACTATGGCTAACTTACCATCACGTCAAACAGTGCAGCCAGAATATCAACAGTAGCTGCATTTGCATTTGTTTAAGCTGTTTTCTAGTGACATTTATTTGGATATAACCATAACAATGAGCTATTGAGGCGTGATTTCGCCTGGCATAGAAAATGTGCTCCCTCGTCATGACACTTTTGTTCAGAGGAGCTTGCAACAACACAGCTAACACCATCACTTCAAACTGAAGCTGGAAAAACTGCAATTTACATTTTTCAATTGACATTTCTTTGTAAACAGTTGAAGTCGGAAGTTTACATACACCTTAGCCAAATACATTTAAACTCAGTTTTTCACAATTCCTGACATTTAATCCTAGTAATAATTCCCCGTCTTAGGTCAGTTAGGATCACCACTTTATTTTAAGAATGTGAAATGTCAATAATAGTAGAGAGAATGATATATTTCAGATTTTATTTCTTTCATCACATTCCCAGTGGGTCAGAAGTTTACATACACTCAATTAGTATTTGGTAGCATTGCCTTTAAATTGTTTAACTTGGGTCAAATGTTTCGGGTAGCCTTCTACAAGCTTCCCACAATAAGATGGGTGAATTTTGGTCCATTCCTCCTGACAGAGCTGGCGTAACTGAGTTTGTAGGCCTCCTTGCTCGCACATGCTTTTTCAGTTCTGCCCACAAATTGTCTATGGGATTGAGGTCAGGGCTTTGTGATGGCCACTCCAATACCTTGATTTTGTTGTCCTTAAGCCATTTTGCCACAACTTCGGAAGTATGCTTGGGGTCATTGTCCATTTGGAAGACCCATTTGTGACCAAGCTTTAACTTCCTGACTGATGTCTTGAGATGTTGCTTCAATATATCCACATAATTGTCATACCTTATGATGCCATCTATTTTGTGAAGTGCACCAGTCCCTCCTGCAGCAAAGCACCCCCACAACATGATGCTGCTATCCCCGTGCTTCACGGTTGGGATGGTGTTCTTCTGCTTGCAAGCCTCCCCCTTTTTCCTCTGAATATAACGATGGTCATTATGGCCAAACAGTTCTATTTTTGTTTCATCAGACCAGAGGACATTTCTCTAAAAGGTACGATCTTTGTCCCCATGTGCAGTTGCAAACCGTAGGCTGGCTTTTTTATGGCGGTTTTGGAGCAGTGGCTTCTTCCTTGCTGAGCGGTCTTTCAGGTTATGTCAATATAGGACTTGTTTTACTGTGGATATAGATACTTTTGTACCTGTTTCCTCCAGCATCCTCACAAGGTCCGTTGCTGTTGTTTTGGGATTGATTTGCACTTTTGCACCAAAGTACGTTCATCTCTAGGAGACAGAATACGTCTTCTTCCTGAGCGGCATGACGGCTGCGTGCTCCCATGGTGTTTATACTTGCGTATATTGTTTGTACAGATGAATGTGGTACCTTCAGGCGTTTGGAAGTTGCTCCCAAGGAGGAACCAGACTTGTGGAGGTCTCCAATTTTTTTTCTGAGGTTTTGGCTGATTTCTTTTAATTTTCCCATGATGTCAAGCAAAGAGGCACTGAGTTTGAAGGTAGACCTTGAAATACATCCACAGGTACACCTCCAATTGACTCAAATGATGTCAGTTAGCCTATCAGAAGCTTCTAAAGCCAAGACATTTTCTGGAATTTTCCAAGCTGTTTAAAGGCACAGTCAACTTAGTGTATGTAAACTTCTGACCCACTGCAACTTCCGACTTCAAACTGTATAAACTTCCTACTTTAACTGTATATCCATAAAAATGATTCCAGCCGATTTCGACTGGCTGAGAAACGCTGCCTGCTTGTCTGTCTCGTCCCGACTCCCGACACGTTCACTTCTATCCAGGCTGTTTCACAACCGGCCGTGATTGGGAGTCCCATAGTGCGGCGCACATTTGGCCCAGCGTCGTCCGGGTTTGACCGGTGTAGGCCGTCATTGTAAATAAGAATTTATTCTTAACTGTCTTGCCTAGTTAAAGGTTCAATTAAAAATAAATCGGAAAGCAGGAGATAACAGCATTTGAATATTGAAACAATGTTGGAAATGCCGGAGAGACAGACAGCAAGATTTATACAAATCTCCGCTGTTAAAAACTAAATGTTAGTCTAAAAGAAATGTGAGAATGTCTAGATGCTTTTTATTGTGGAGATGAAGTTTATAAGTTGCCTGGCTGAGCTGATGAGAATGTGGATTGCGCAATCAGATGGAACAGAGTGAATAGGCACTTTAACGTCAGATTTAGCCAGTGATAAATTGTGGAATTTTATTTTCCATTTTGTGTTGGACATAAGACTGTAAAAACACCAGCAAATTAGCTTCAAGTAATTTTAATTTAGGAAATCTGTTCCACACTATTCCTACACATAATAGAGAGATACAGTGCATTCAGAAAGTATTCACACCCCTTTATTTTTTTAAACATGTTGTTGTATTACAAATTGGGATTAAAATGGATTTGGTTGTTAACGATCTACACAAAATACTCATGTCAAAGTGAAAACGAGAAAGTTAGTTAATGGAAAATACACTAATATATCTTGATTAGTTAAGGATTCCAATACATGTTAGAATCACCTTTGGCAGCAATTACAGCTGTGAGTATTTCTGGGTAAGTCTTTAAGAGCTTTGCACACCAGGAGTGTACAATATTTGCCAATTTATTCTATTCATTTTTTTTAAGCTCTGTCAAGTTGGTTGTTGATCATTGCTAGACAACCATTTTCAAGATTTGCCATAGATTTTTAAGCTGATTTAAGTCAAAACAGTATGCCACTCAGGAACATTCAATGTTGTCTTGGTAAGTAACCCCAGTGTATATTTGGCCTTGTGTTTTAGGTAATTGTCCTACTGAAAGGTGGATTTGTCTCCCAGTGTCTGTTGGAAAGCACACTGAACCAAGCATACATTTTTTTCCCTCTAGATTATTGTCTGTGCTTAGCTCTAATCCATTTATTTTTATTTTTAAAAACGCATTAGTCCTTACCGATTACAAGTATACCCATAACATGATGCAGCCACCACCATGCTTGAAAATACACAACATTGCCAAAAGTTTGTTGAACATCTCATTCCAAAATCATGGGCATTAGTATAGGGTTGGTCCCCCCCTTTGCTGCTATGAGAGCCTCCACTCTTCTGGGAAGGCTTTCCACTAGATGTTGGAAAATTGCTGCGGGACTTGCTTCCATTCAGACACAAGCATTAGTGATGTTGGGCACTGACATTGGGCAGTTGGGCCTGGCTCGCAGTCAGTGTTCCAATTCATCCCATAGGTGTTAGATGGGGTTGAGGCCAGGGCTCTGTGCAGGCCAGTCAGGTTCTTCCACACCGATCTCGACAAACCATTTATGTATGGACCTCGCTTTGTGCACGGGCGCATTTACATTTACATTACATTTAAGTCATTTAGCAGACGCTCTTATCCAGAGCGACTTACAAAATGGTGCATTCACCTTATGATATCCAGTGGAACAACCACTTTACAATAGTGCATCTAAATCTTTTAAGGGGGGGGGGGGGGGGGGGGGGGTTAGAAGGATTACTTTATCCTATCCTAGGTATTCCTTAAAGAGGTGGGGTTTCAGGTGTCTCCGGAAGGTGGTGATTGACTCCGCTGTCCTGGCGTCGTGAGGGAGCTTGTTCCACCATTGGGGTGCCAGAGCAGCGAACAGTTTTGACTGGGCTGAGCGGGAACTGTGCTTCCTCAGAGGTAGGGGGGCCAGCAGGCCAGTGGTGGATGAACGCAGTGCCCTTGTTTGGGTGTAGGGCCTGATCAGAGCCTGAAGGTATGGAGGTGCCGTTCCCTTCACAGCTCCGTAGGCAATCACCATGGTCTTGTAGCGGATGCGAGCTTCAACTGGAAGCCAGTGGAGAGAGCGGAGGAGCGGGGTGACGTGAGAGAACTTGGGAAGGTTGAACACCAGACGGGCTGCGGCGTTCTGGATGAGTTGTAGGGGTTTAATGGCACAGGCAGGGACCCAGCCAACAGCGAGTTGCAGTAATCCAGACGGGAGATGACAAGTGCCTGGATTAGGACCTGCGCCGCTTCCTGTGTGAGGCAGGGTCGTACTCTGCGAATGTTGTAGAGCATGAACCTACAGGATCGGGTCACCGCCTTGATGTTAGTGGAGAACGACAGGGTGTTGTCCAGGATCACGCCAAGGTTCTTAGCATTCATTCATTGTCATGCTGAAACAGGAAAAGGCCTTCCCCAAACTGTTGCCACAAAGTTGGAACCACAGAATCATCTAGAATGTCATTGTATGCTGTAGCGTTAATATTTCCCTTCAATGGAACTAAGGGGCCTAGCCCAAACCATGAAAAACAGCCCCAGACCATTATTCCTCCTCACCAAACTTTACAGTTGGCACTATGCATTTGGACAGGTAGCGTGCTCCTGGCGTCCACCAAACCCAGATTCGTCCATCGGACTGCCAGATGGTGAAGTGTGATTCATCAATCCAGAGAGCATGTTTCTACTGCTCCAGAGTCCAATGGCGGCAATCTTTACAACACTCCAGCCAACGCTTGACATTGAAAATGGTGATCTTAGGCTAGTGTGCGGCTGCTCAGCCATGGAAACTAATTTTATGAAGCTCCCAACGAACTGTTCTTGTGCTGACGTTACTTCCAGAGGCAGTTTGGAACTCGGCAGTCAGTGTTGCAACCAAGGACAGATTTTTAAGAGCTTCAGCGGTCCTGTTCTGTGAGCTTGTGTGGCCTACCACTTCGCGGCTCAGCCGTTGTTGCGCCTAGACGTTTCCACTTCACGATAACAGCACTTACGGTTGACCGGGGCAGCTTTAGCAAGGCAGAAATTTGACAAGCTGACTTGTTGGAAAGATTGAAAGTCACTGAGCTTTTCAGTACCTTCCATTTTACTACCAATGTGTGTCTATTGAGATTGCTTTACTGTGTGCTCGATTTCATACATCTGTCAGCAACGGGTATGCTGAAATCGCCAAATCCCCTAATTTCTATTCATGACAAAATGTTAATTTCTTTGCCACATTTTTTGCATTATTACTTTAGTGCCTTATTGCAAACAGGATGTATGTTTTGGAATATTTTCATTCAGTACATGCTTCCTTTTCATTCTGTCATTTATGTTCGTATTGTGGAGTAACTACAATGTTGTTGATCAATCCTCAGTTCTCTCCTATCACAGCCATTAAACTCTAACTGTTATAACGTCACCATTGGCCTTATGGTGAAATCCCTGAGCGGTGTCCTTTCTCTCCGGCAACTGAGTTAGGAGTGGGTTAGGACTGGGTTTATTGATACACCATCTAAAGTGTAATAACTGTATCATGCTCAAAGGGGTATTCAGTGTCTTTTTCATCTACCGATAGGTGTCCTTGCGAAGCATTGGAAAACCTCCCTGGTCTTTGTGGTTGAATCTGTGCTTTAAATTCACTGCTCGACTAAGGGACCTTACACATAATTGTGGGGTCAGAGATGGGGTAGTCATTTTAAAATAATTTTAAACACTATTATTGCACACAGAGTGAGTTCATGCAACTTATGTGACTTGTTATTATCTTATTTAGGCTTTCCATAACAAAGGGGTTGAATACTTATTGAATACTTATTAATTTGTAAACATTTCTAAAAACATAATTCCACTTGGATATTATGGGGTATTGTGTGTAAATCAGTGACACAAAATCTCAATTTAATAAATTTTAAATTCAGGCTGTAGCACTACAAAATATGGAAAAAGTCAAGGGGTGTCAATACTTTCTGAAGGCACTGTATATGTGATCGTATACAAATCTAAGCAAGGTTTTAAAATATTTTTTTACTCAAATGTTATATCTGTTAGGACTTCTTGCGGTCAATTTACGGTTTACAAATTATTTGCTGCTGAATCTAGTTGACCATTTCTGGTGTAAATTATTCCCTATATAATGTAAAACACTTTAAGACCTTGTGGAAAGTGCAATTTATATTCAGGTAATTTCATGTTATAGGTTTTTTTCTGAGCTTTTCCAATATGTATGTACATCTAGTAGAAGGAAGCATTTGAAAGCTAGCCTCCTGCACTTAATAGAGAAGTGTGTGTGTAAATTTCTCTCCATCAATCAGCCCTGCAGCGTTTTCATACCAGCCGATCCAGTCTCTGTTAACTTAATCCTACTGTATGAGTTTTCTTATTGTTGCAACAGGTGGGGGTGCTCTAGTTGAATTTAACCCTAAGTGACAGGCAGAGGGATGTATTATTAAGACTGCTTTAGGGCACGGTCTATTCCTGGAGCCTTTAGCTCAAACTTGTAACACTATGTCCTCTTAGTGAACAATGCAGACATACACGGCCATCCCTGTTGTACTGAAAATTGGGTATTTTAACACTGAACCCTGGGAAAAAAAGGCCTCCTTTCTTCTTCTTCTTGTTTTTTCTGTACCAGAGCAGGACATGAAAGTGGAGGTATTAATTATTCAACAGACACCCTTACAAGTAATTGATTTGACGTTGAGTTGGTTCGCATCACTCCTGCACAATCCAGTGAGAAAGGCGTGGAAAAGTCTAAGCTTTCAGTCATGACCTGGAGCATAAAAACTCATCTGCTTATTTTGGGATCTTTCAGTCTCTGTTCCCCTGAAGCATTCAGCCCAAAGGGGGATGGCAAGTCTAAGGCTCAACCGTTTTTAGCAAAGCCCTCCTCTCGACATTACCAGAATGATCGTTCCACAATGGCTGACATTCAGCCGTGATACTCATATTTTACAAGTGCCAGAATGGGCTATTTTGAAGCTGGCTATTGTGAAATGTTTTTTTCTAGTATTAAAATAGCATTACATTTAATTAGTGCAACTAACATTATTGGTTTTAATAGTTGTGTTAAAGGGCCCTGATTAATCAAGTGCTACTCAACTAAGCTACAATGGGTTTCTCATCCCTGATAAAAAAGAATACTGAACCTGTTTTGTTTTGTATGTTGCTCTGTTCCATTCAGTGTTTAGGGAGTCAATGTGTTATTGGCATCTGGACTGATGCATCATTGACTCCCATTCAGATTTTGTGTTATGTTCTACTCTTTAATATCCCTCTATGGCTCGCCCATGAGCCTAGTTTGGTTGAAGTGTAGGTAATGAACACAAGCTGTGCTGGCTACCTGTGTCCATATGGGTCCCAGGAAAGATCCTCCCGACCATCTGTAGCTTCACTGCATTGGCCAGTGGCAAAATCTTCGCCTCGGCTCCTTTCCTGGTTGGCTAGTTTAATGGCTGCTTAATTCAAACTTTTTAATAATTAATCCTAAAGCTTTTCGCGGTTTCTCTTGAATCATCATGTAAACAAAACCAAAGTTCTAGCCAAGACCCAGTTGTAAGCTAACAGTAGACTATATCAGAATGATAGTTCCCTGGTTAGCATGCAACCTAGCATTGTTTACCCCCAACCGGTCAAAAATTGTGTCTACACGAGTGAGTAGACAATGGATTCTGTAGTGTTCTTCATACTGTATAAACACATGACAAAAGCAGAGGTAAGAAAGCCAATAAAGGCCTATTTTTTTTTTACTGGAAATTAAACTCATCTTGATCGTCATCTCATCTCTTTCAGTGTCGATCTTAGCATGTAGCTGTGACAGTCATTGATCAACAAGCAATTTTTCATGCTGAACAATCCAGGCAATATTAGTAGTCTAGTCAAACTGCGCACTGCTCTGCTTCGCGTTGGTCGGTCAGCTAAGTTGAAAATAGTTTTTTTTTCTGGAATAAAGTAGTCTAAGCAATCGCTTGAGACATGACTCATCTGGCTATACAGTGCATTCGGAAAGTATTCAGACCCCTTGACTTTTTCCACATTTTGTTATGTTACAGCCTTATTCTAAAATGGATTAAAAAAAATAATAATTCCCTCATCAATCTACACACAATACCCCATAATGACAAAGCAAAACCAGAAATGCCTTATTTACATAAGTATTTGGACCCTTTGCTATGAGACTCGAAATTGCAATGTAACACGTTATGTTGGCTGACAATTATAAGCATAGCTTATAATTACAGCAGTATGTACCGATGTTAGCTAGCTACCTAACGTTAGTTGGCTACTAATACATCGAACTTGCCAGTATATTAACTATATGCTATCTAACTAACTACCCAATGTTTATTCACTTGATTATTCCCGTCAAATTCACTCTGGCGATCTACTCAGATTTCAGAGCACTCTCGTCTGAGTGTACCTGTGCCAGAGTGCAGAATAACTGATGAATTTACGAACGCTCAACACCAGTTGAATATGGCTGGTGTCAGTAAGCAAAATTAAATTGTTGCAAGCAGCACAGTTACAGTCACCAACTCTCTGGATAACATGAAAACAGCCTAACCAGCTCTGGTAGGGCGATCAAAATGACCGGAGTGAGGTGTTCTCTCATTTGTGTCTGGAAGTAGCTAACAAGCTAGCCAATGTTAGCCAGCTAGCTTGGGTGCTTGACTGCCGTTGTGAGGTCAGAACGCTCGGATCAACCCTACTCCTCGACCAAAGCATCCAGTGTGTCTGAAAAGGATATTCATATGCTAGGTAAGATATACAAAACCTTGCAGCGATCCTATCCAACTGACAATCTCCTACAAAAAAGTGTTGGAACGTAACTAACGAATTAGGGTTAATGAAAATGTACGCTTAACCCAGTATAAACTAATGTATAGAATTTATTATACAGAAGACAAAATTCACAAATTGTAAAGCACAACGGCAGACTCATGTCTTAAGTGTAAAACTAACAATGACTTAATATTCCATGCATATGAGGGTGCAGTGAGATCTGATGGGTTGGATGATACTTTTCTAGGCAATCATCTTGAAAAAACATATACTTAAAATTCTGGAAATCAACCAATCCTCCATCATTAACACAATGGAAAGGTTTAATGCGTTATTATCTAAATGTTGAAAGTGTGTGGGTGACATAGAGAAACAAAATTGTGCAGTTTGAGGCCATGTGACGGAGACATTCAGGGGCTGGAGATGGGGGTGTGAGCAGGTGGGTCTGGGCAGGTGTGATGTCGCTGGATGTTTGTAGACCCAGAGTCTCTTTTTCAAGGGAGACCTGGCCAAGAAGGCAGCAACAATCAATACATTACATAATTAAAACATACAACAACATGATCCAGCCTAAAAAAAGGATTTACACTCCTCCGTAACAGAGTCTCCCATCAATATTTTAAATTAATTCAGTGGCACTAACATATCTAGATGAAGCATGGATTGTAGATTATTCCAAGCGTCTGGTGCGCAAGAAGAGAAGGCAGTCTTGCCTAATACTGTGAATGTACTGGGGACTTTAAGTAGCAACCACCTACCAGACCAGGTATGGTAACTGCTGGTGGTGAAGGAGACCAGACTACAGAGGTAAAGAGGGAGTTTACCCAAAAGGGCTTTGTAGATGAACACGTACAAATGTATCTTTCTGCGCATATAAAGTGAGGTCCAACCTACCATTTGGTACAATGTGCAATGGTGGGTGAGTAACTTGGCATTTGTAATAAAGCGCAAGGATGCATGATAAACAGAGTCCAGTCTCTTTAAGACGGAGAAGGTTGCATGCATATACAACAAGTCCCCATAATCAATTACAGAGAGAGTGGCCTGAACAAACTTCTTTCTAGCCATACGCGGGAAGCAAGCCTTATTACGGAAATAAAAACCCAATTTCAATTTAAACTTTGTCACAAGATTGTCCACATGAACTTTTAAGGACAACTTGTCATCCAACCAAATACCTAGGTATTTGTAGGATTACACTTTTTCAATGGATAAGCCACCAGATGTGACGATGCTAACATTCTCTGGCAGAGTTCTACCTCTGGTAAAGGTAATGAATTTAGTTTTTTGTATATCAAAGACCAGTTTTAGACCATAAAGGGTGGCCTGCAGTGACCGATAAGCAGTCTGGAGCTCTTCAACAGCCTGAACCAGAGAAGGAGCACATGAATATATAACTGTATCATCTGCATATAGATGTAACTTTGCTGGTTGCATCCCATTTCCCAAATCATTAATACAAATTGAGAACAACACAGGAGCTAAAATGGAACCCTGGGGCACACCTCTATTAATCTCAAGAAAGCGAGACTTGTGATGGATAGTATATACACATTGTTTTCTGTCAGAAAGATGGTTCCTAAACCAATTTACTGCCCCTTCACTGAGGCCAATGTTTCTGAGTCTAGCTAGCAACAATTCATGGTCAACTGAATCAAAGGCCTTTGATAAATCCACAAACAGCACAATGTTGCTTTTTATCAAGTCCATTAATTATGTTGTTTGCCACTGCCATAGCTGCAGTTGTGGTGCTGTGCCCCGATCTAAAGCCAGACTGAACCCCGCTCAATATGTTATTTTCAATTAAGACGTTTTTTAACTGTGAGTTCACTAGGGATTCATAGACTTTGGCCAGGATGGTGAGTTTGGAGATAAGACGATAGTTATTAGCCTCTGAGGGATCTCCACCCTTTAGCAGTGGGAGGACATGAGCTGATTTCCAAATGCTGGGTATGGAATTGGTCAAGAGACTCAAGTTGAAAATGTGAGCCACAGGTTCAGTAGTAATACCAGCTGCTATCTTTAAGAGGTAGGGGTTCAGGTTGTCTGGACCTGCAGACATTTTAGTGTCTATTGCCTTTAGTGCTTTATAGACCTCAGTATAAGAAACAGGCTCAAAATTAAAAAGGTTCACATGAGGGCCTATATCATAGTTGACTGTAACATAGCTTACATTAGAGGCCTGGGCCCCACCATTATCAATAACTGAACCAGCAGATATGAAGTGCTTGTTAAAAACCCCTACAATATGGGCTTTAACCTTCACTTCATTAGAATCCGTCATTAAATGGTCAGGAAGGCCAGAGGATACATTAGAACCCGGCACTGATTTGATTAGCTTCCAGAACTTGGTAGGGTTGTTTAGGTTCTCTGTGACTGCATTTAAATAGTAATCTGATTTGGACTTCCTGATCAATCCTGTGCATTTGTTTCGTAGCGCTCTGAAGGAGGCCCAGTCAACAAGAGCATTTGTATGTCTAGCTTGAGCCCAAGATATATTTATCTTTTATTATGCTGATGAAGCTCATGAGCTGGGCCTTTCTGAGCTGGATCTGTCTGATTGCACACTACTCACACTGCACGGTCGATCAATCAAATTCTTTCAATCAAATGTATTTATAAAGCCCTTTTTACATACGCCGGTGTCACAAAGAGATATATAGAAACCCAGCCTAAAACCCCAAACAGCAAGCAATGCAGATGTGGGAGAACAAGGGTGAAATCCAACGTTGCGCTATATATTCATTGGCTATGTCAAAGCAACATTTTTTAAAGATAAATATTGATACAGTGGGGGGAAAAAGTATTTGATCCCCTGCTGATTTTGTACGTTTGCCCACTGACAAAGAAAGGATCAGTCTATAATTTTAATGGTAGGTTTATTTGAACAGTGAGAGACAGAATAACAACAAAAATATCCAGAAAAACGCATGTCAAAAATGTTATAAATTGATTTGCTTTTTAATGAGGGAAATAAGTATTTGACCCCCTCTCAGATTTGACGGTACATGGCCCCGTCCATCGTCCCTTTGATGCGGTGAAGTTGTCCTGTCCCCTTAGCAGAAAAACACCCCCAAAGCATAATGTTTCCACCTCCATGTTTGACGGTGGAGATGGTGTTCTTGGGGTCATAGGCAGCATTCCTCCTCCTCCAAACACGGCGAGTTGAGTTGATGTCAAAGAGCTCCATTTTGGTCTCATCTGACCACAACACTTTTACCAGTTGTCCTCTGAGTCATTCAGATGTTCATTGGCAAACTTCAGACGGGCATGTATATGTATTCTTGAGCAGGGGGACCTTGCGGGCGCTGCACGATTTCAGTCCTTCACGGCGTAGTGTGTTACCAATTGTTTTCTTGGTGACTATGGTCCCAGCTGACTTGAGATACTTGACAAGATCCTCCCGTGTAGTTCTGGGCTGATTCCTCACCGTTCTCATGATAATTGCAACCCCACGAGGTGAGATCTTGCATGGGGCCCCAGGCCGAGGGATATTGACAGTTCTTTTGTGTTTCTTCCATTTGCGAATAATCGCACCAAATGTTGTCACCTTCTCACCAAGCTGCTTGGCGACGGTCTTGTAGCCCATTCCAGCCTTGTGTAGGTCTACAATCTTGTCCCTGACATCCTTGGAGAGCTCTTTGGTCTTGGCCATGGTGGAGAGTTTGGAATCTGATTGATTGATTGCTTCTGTGGACAGATGTCTTTTTTTACAGGTAGCAAGCTGCGGTTAGGAGCACTCCCTTTAAGAGTGTGCTCCTAATCTCAGCTCGTTACCTGTATAAAAGACACCTGGGAGCCAGAAATCTTGTGTTGTGGACAGATGAGACCAAAATGGAGCTCTTTGACATCAACTCAACTCGGCGTGTTTGGAGGAGGAGGAATGCTGCCTATGACCCCAAGAACACCATCTCCACCGTCAAACATGGAGGTGGAAACATTATGCTTTGGGGGTGTTTTTCTGCTAAGGGGACAGGACAACTTCACCGCATCAAAGGGACGATGGACGGGGCCATGTACCGTCAAATCTGAGAGGGGGTCAAATACTTATTTCCCTCATTAAAATGCAAGTCAATTTATAACATTTTTGACATGCGTTTTTCTGGATATTTTTGTTGTTATTCTGTCTCTCACTGTTCAAATAAACCTACCATTAAAATTATAGACTGATCCTTTCTTTGTCAGTGGGCAAACGTACAAAATCAGCAGGGGATCAAATACTTTTTCCCCCCCACTGTACATTACTAGCTCAAACACTTTGAATCTGCAAAAATTACATGAATTAGTGGGTGATAGGTATTTCAGATCAAAAGTTGGTGGATAAAAAGCAAACATTGGCTCCCTTATCTGATAGTAGGGTGGTAGATGCACATTTTCCCTTATGGCTCAGCTCAGGTGCCTACATACACCATAGACATATACATGTACATCATTTACACACACACACACACACATTATGTTCTTCTATCTTAAAATGTATTTCCATTCAAAATCCTATTTTCCCTTACCCTGACCTTAACCTTAACACGTAAACCAAACCCTAAACATAACCACTTACCATAACTTTAATTGAAACCCTAAACCTAACCCCTAATGTCCCCACGGGGGATATGTCCCCACGAAATGTCCCAACGAGGTATAGTTTTTCTTGTTTTACTATCCTTGTGGGGAATTTTAGGTCTCCACAAGGATAGAAAAGCCAACCTATGCATGCATTCAGAGAGAGAGTGGTCAGCTCAGACCGATCCAGCTCAGAAAGGCCCATCTCATGAGCTCCATCAGCATAATATTTGAATTTAGAATGGAAAATGAATGTGTTTATGCAACAAACATTAGTGCATCGAATCGCATTGATTCGTTCCTCTAATCAAACCGAATCTCTTCAAACTAAAATGAACGTATCAGAGCCCATGTATCTCCTGATATGAATTGTAACTCAGTAAAATCTTGTTGACGTATCAAATTGTCTTGAAAGGGAAAGATGCACATCCCTAATAAATAGTTATGGTTTAGTAGGTTGAGTCTAGTGACGCTTCTGCAAGGCTGCCTCTTGTGGCAGTGGAAAAAGACAAACTCACGAGTTGTTGGTAAGTTCTTTTTGGCTACCGTAGATCTCTATTTCTCTTTCAGATGTGGATATTCTACAGATGGACGTAAGTATATAAATGAGTATTATTGTTCAATAATAGAGCATTTAAGATTTAAATGGTGAGATTCATTGTGGTTATATTGGCATTGCCAAAAGAGGAAGGTATTATGTACAGTTGAAGTCGGAAGTTTACATACACCTTAGCTAAATACCTTTAAACTCAGTTTTTCACAATTCCTGACATTTAATCCTAGTAAAAATCCCCTGTCTTAGGTCAGTTAGGATCACCACTTTATTTTAAGAATGTGAAATGTCAGAATAATAGTAGAGAGAATGATTTATTTCAGCTTTTATTTCTTTCATCACATTCCCAGTGGGTCATACGTTTACATACCCTCAATTAGTATTTGGTAGCATTGCTTTTAAATTGTTTAACTTGGGTCAAACGTTTTGGGTAGCCTTCCACAAGCTTCCCACAATAAGTTGGATGAATTTTGGCCCATTCCTCCTGACAGAGCCAGTGTAACTGAGTCAGGTTTGTAGGCCTCCTTGCTCGCGCACACACTTTTTCAGTTCTGTCCACAAATGTTCTATGGGATTGAGGTCAGGGCTTTGTGATGGCCACTCCAATACCTTGATTTTGTTGTCCTTAAGCCATTGTGCCACAACTTTGGAAGTATTCTTGGGGTCATTGTCCATTTGGAAGACCCATTTGCGACCAAGCTTTAACTTCCTGACTGATGTCTTGAGATGTTGCTTCAATATATCCACATAATTGTCCTCCCTCATGATGCCATCTATTTTGTCCCCATGTGCAGTTGCAAACCGTAGTCTGTCTTTTTTATGCCGGTTTTGGAGCAGTGGCTTCTTCCTTGCTGAGCGCCCTTTCAGGTTACGTCGATATAGGACACGTTTTACTGTGGATATAGATACCTTGCTGATTTCTTTTGATTTTCCCATGATGTCAAGCAATGAGGCACTGAGTTTGAAGGTAGGCCTTGAAATGCATCCACAGGTACACCTCCAATTGTCTCAAATGATGTCAATTAGTCTATCAGAAGCTTCTAAAGCCATGACATCATTTTCTAGAATTTTCGAAGCTGTTTAAAGGCACTGTCAACTTAATGTATGTACGCTTCTGACCCACTGGAATTGTGATACAGTGAATTAATTATAAGTGAAATAATCTGTCTGTAAACAATTGTTGGAAAAATTACTTGTGTCATGCACAAAGTAGATGTCTTAACCGACTTGCCAAAACTACAGTTTGTTAACAAGAAATTTGTGGAGTGGTTGAAAAGCGAGTTTTAATGACTCCAACCTAAGTGTATGTACACTTCCGACTTCAACTGTATGTGCTTTTGCCACATTATATTCAAATGTTTATTACTACAAAGTTCAAATTAACACTCCCTTTAATAATAAACACTCCCTTTCATAGAAAAATTCCCTTTAATAGTTTTACATCATTAAAGAAATTAAATACATTTTCAGCTATGGTTTTGCGCTAACCTTTCAATTGAACTTGTCTGTTTATCAATGAAAGATACGCAACAAAGTTTTTCAGCAATTTTTACAATGATACATCGCCGACCCAGAATACAATGGGTTTTTAACATCTTAATTGAAAACTAATGCAATCAGCATGTTCTTCAAAAGGGAGAATTAGGATTGTCATTGATGGGAATGGATTCTGAAATTAATTAGCTCTTCTAATTCTCTGGACAGCAGACGGTACAGTGTGAGTGGAACAAGGGGGGACAGCACCAGTGGAGGAACCCATGTGAGCACGGGGAAGAGGGAGAGACTGGGAGAAACAGTTGCCCTGGTCTCTCAGATAGGAACTTGGAGGCCTCTGTAGTGCAAGCGTTCTTGTTAAATTCTACAATGCACTTAACCTTATTGCCTCTAGATAGTACCAAGCTGTAGAAAATGATTTTAAATGAGATTGCGTCCAGTGCGAGTGGCCTTGGTTAAAAGTGTCAGTTTTAGGGAAAAATATGTAGCTAAGTGGTTTACAAATATATAAATTTTTTACAGGCTTTGCCTGTCCAAGGCCTAAGGAATGCAACAGCCACAAAGGTCCTTCGCGCTGTAGGCAGTATGGTCTTTTTTACGTGCAGAGAATGCAGGATCTTTTTCTTTGACGAACCTTTACCACAGAAACCGTGTGTCTCTGCGTATGTGTTTGCATACGTGTGCACGGATTGACGTGCGTCTTTAGTGGCCTGCTATTTTGGTCTGTTCTAGCCAGCCAGCCCATCTTACTGTATGTGGGCCAGTCAACCATGGTGGTTCAAGTAGATGGAGAGACTGACAAGAGCGGTGACAGAGCAGCAAATGGAGAAAGGCGCCATGGTGGCAGAGCTTTAAAGCACATCATAAAATGATTGGTTGAAAAGCTGGACAGACTCCCCAGACAGCCTCTCTTAAGAAAGTGGAGCGGGTTGGAGAGAGGGAATAAAAGTTGCAGGGAATCTATCATGTCCTGTCCAAATGTTAGTCTGCGCCGCCTGCCCGCTGCCTCCCGTTGGACTGAGGAGAGGGGCAAGGTTATTTTCTGCAACTCCCTGAACTTGTCAGAACATATACAGCTTTGACTGTCTGTCTGTACCAAGAGAATGCTGTCTCTGAGGAATATTAGATTAATCTGTCACTGTATGCCTATGCTCTGATTTAGATGACTTGGCTCAAAGAGCACATGAATTCCATGTCTCTCTATACTGTAGTAACAGACTCTTTGTACGTTTGTCTTATGCTAATATAATTCCTTACATGTGTAACAGGTAATCCTCATACATGATAATTACTAGCCAGACATTGCAAACAGAAAAAGAAAGGGAGTGATTGAACGCTTACTTCAAAGCCAAACCTGTACAGGCACAGTGTTACACAGTACTTAAAACTATCCAAAACTCACAAAGTATTACCTTCATTGAAACTAACCTCCAATACACCATTAGCGGTAATAACATCAGCATACAGTGCATTCGGAAAGTATCCAGATCCCTTGCCTTTTTCCACATATTGTTACGTTACAGCCTTATTCTAAAATATATTAAATGTAAAAAATCTTCATCACTTGACGCACAATACCGCATAATGACAAATGAAATTATTAAAATTTAAAAACAGAACCTTATTTACATAAGTATTCAGACCCTTGGCCATGAGACTCAAATTGAGCTCAGGTGTGTCCTGTTTCCATTGACCATCTTCCAGATGTTTCTACACCTTGATTGGAGTCCACCTGTGGTAAATTCAATTGATTGGACATGATTTGGAAAGGCGCACACCTGTCTATATAACGTCCCACAGTTGACAGTGCATGTCAGAGCAAAAACCAAGCCATGAGGTATAAGCAATTATCCGTAGAGACAGGATTGTGTCAAAGCACAGATCTGGGGAAGGGTACCAAAAAAAATATCTGCAGCATTGAAGGTCCCCAAGAACACAGTGGCCTCCATCATTCTTAAATGGAAGCTGTTTAGAACCATCAAGACTCTTCCTAGAGCTGGCCGCCGGCCAAACTGAGCAATCGGGGGAGAAGGGCCTTGGTCAGGGAAGGGACCAAGAACCCGATGTTCACTCTGACAGAGCTCCAGAGTTCCTCTGTGGAGATGGGAGAACCTTCCAGAAGGACAACCATCTCTGCAGGACTCCACTAATCAGGCCTTTATGGTAGACTGGCCATACGGAAGCCACGCCTCAGTAAAAGGCACATGACGGTCTGCTTGGAGTTTGACAAAAAACACCTAAAGACTCTGACCATGATGAAACCTTGATTGAACTCTTTGGCCTGAATGCCAAGCGTCACGTCTTGAGGAAACCTGGCACCATCCCAACAGTGAAGCATGGTGGTGGCAGTATCATGCTGTGGGGATGTTTTTCAGCAGCAAGGACTGGGAGACTAGTCAGGATCGAGGGAAAGATGAACAAAGCAAAGTACAGAGAGATCCTTGATGAAAACTTGCTCCAGAGCACTCAGGACCTCCAGACTAGGGCGAAGGTTCACCTTCTAACAGGACACAGCCAAGACAACGCAGGAGTGGCTCAGCCAGAGCCCGGACTTGAACTTGATCGAACATCTCTGGAGAGACCTGAAAATAGCTGTGCAGCAACACTCCCCATCCAAGCTTGTAGAGTCATACCTAAGAAGACTCAAGGCTGTAATCACTGCCAAAGTTGTTTCAACAAAGTACTGAGTAAAGGGTCTGAATACTTATGTAAATGTGATAGTGCTTTTTTGTTGTTGACATTTGCAAACATTTCTAAAAACATGTTTTTGCTTTGTCATTATGGGGTATTGTGTGTAGATTGATGAATAAAAAAAAACAATTTAATACATTTTAGAATAAGGCTGTAACGTAACAAGCATTTTGTGGAATAAATCAAGGGGTCTGAATACTTTCCGAATGCACTGTATATGCAGCAACTAACACAGCTATAATTCAAGAACGTAACGTTACATTTGCTAGACCGTGATCTCAACAATTAAGAGTTTGAAGCAAACCCCGGATCAGCAAACACCAAGGGAGTATCACATGAGGAGTGCTGAGAGAAACAAGGACAGTGGAGTGAAACGTTTGGAGAGATGAGAAATCAAACATAAGCCTGAAATACTGCTACTCTCTGTATGTGTGAGTGCGTGCGCAGGAATACCTCCTAGGATGGGGGCAGCGAGAATAGAATAGATTATGTGTGGACTAGATGTACTACGCATGAAGAATTACAACGCAGGAGATTATATAACAAGACAAATATCCCCGTTATTGCTCCAGATTCAAAATGTTGGAAGATTGTCTTGTGTTCTCTTTTTATCGGACTTGGAATTGGGGTCTCCGGTAATTCAGAAGGCTCCCGATCCTTAATCAGACTGGTAGCTGGTCAAGACCTTCTCCTTCGGGGACCATGTTTAACCCACACTGTAAATCTGTATCCTAAATGGCACCCTATTCCCTTTTATAGTGCACTACTCATTAAGACATCATAAATGATCTATAAATACATATTTTCTGTGATGGCTCTTATTGTAAGCCATCTAAATGACTTCACAATTCATATGCATGTGTATAGTATAGAGCCCATGAGAATCAAATGAATTATTCTCATTTACTCTTTTAAGCCGCATTTAAAAGGAGTGTTTCGTGCCAAGGGAGCCATGGGGAGACGTATTAGTCTCCATGCTGTAGGAGGGGAGCTTAAGTTAAATAGGATCGTAAGTGAGAATTTGTGTAAATATGTACAAGATTAGGCTAACGCTCATGTTAGCATCCAAAAACACACAAAGCATTACCTTGACTGAGAAGTCATTTAGAACTAACTTCCAAGACACCATTAGCGATAATAACAACATCATCGAACAGATATGCAATAATTAACAGGGCTATAATTCAGGAACGTGATGTTACATTAGTTAGACCACGATCTCGACCAGAGAGAAATTACATTTGTAATCGTGGACTTGTAATGGTACCAGAAACATCTCTTTGCAGGGTCATGTAGCTTATGTTGTTCTAACCTTCAACCAGACCACAATGCCTCAGTATGATCGTTATGTAATACTATGTCTTTTTTCCCCTATACAAAGTCTCAAATCCCAAGATGGCTAATGTACACCAATGCTATTTTTTGCTTTTTCCATCCGTAGCCTGAGGCAAGGACACATTCCTCTCATCATTGGTCAGAGGATGGTGAAGTGTTAATTGATGCATGGTCTCGCCATGTGGTACCTGGACCAGAGAGAGGGTGCCCACTGGCAGGGGCTGTCGTTCAGCACAGCAACAAGGGACATGCATCCCTCACACGTGCACACGCACGTGTAATGCATACAATCAATCACTCACTCACACACAAACACATGTATGTAATGCATACACTCTCTCACACACACACACACACACCGCACACACACCCTCTGTGTGGGGTGGGCCAACTCATGCCCCTGCCGCTGGACAGATTCAGGACACCTCAGGTTCATTAGTCAAAGCAAAATAGGGTAGGTGCTGCGTGAGAACAACTCTCTCTGCCTGCATCCTCTCCTCTGCCACTGCAGAATCCCCGGGCCTATGCTCTCTAGCTACACTCCTCTCCTTCGGCCTGCTGATTATGCTACTCCAGTTAGACTGGAGAGAGCTACAGCAGATTGACGTTGTCCATGTTACCACATGCACGTCTGGTTTAATATTTCAGTTTATGGATGCAGAGACAGAGCCTCTGAGTTTGATCTAAAACAATTTACTCCAACATTAATGAAAGCAGAGAAACATGCATATTGATGAGGGTATTCTTTGGAATCTGCACATTCCGGATATCCTTGAGGCACATAGTACGAATATTCTGTCGGCAAATATGGCAGATGAATATTCAGTGCTAACATGAAATCTGATAAGCATAAATTGGCTGTGTTCTTTCTTCTTGTGGTCCTCTGAGCGAGGCGGGCCACCCACACACACACACACACACACACACTCTTGTTTTGGTTGTATGTGTGTGCCAGACTCGAAGCAAAGTGACCTGAGCTTCTGTCTCGGAACATCGCTTGTTGTGTGAGATCTTGCTTCGTGCCCTTAAAGGTCAACCATGAGAATGACCCAGTTAGAATTGTTTGACTTGAATGTTCTCAGAAACTGGTCTTTTTTTATTCGTCAAATAATATGACGTAAGCCTGGTCCCAGATCTGTTTGTACCTTAATACCACTCCTTGCCACTTCTCGTCACACCAAACGTAATGGCACAAAAAGGCTGGTACCCAGGCCCATCAGTTGGCCTTCAGTGTGGTAGTATCTGTCAAACCCGAGGGTATATTTCACCCCTTGTGTCAGGCAGCACTCCATGTCCAAACATCAACGGTGTTGTCTGTCAGTGCTATGGTGACAATGTATCTGTTTCTGCCATGTTGTCCTCTCAGTATCAGTCACCAGAATGCCCTCGGAAAATGGCTGACAGAGATGGCCATTAAAGCTGTGTGTGTGCGTGTGTACCCTGAGAGACTGAGATGGGACTTTGGAACAGCCAGCCTCTCCCTCAGCCCCTGTGCAGGCTGTCAGAGGATACAATGGGAGTAATTAACGAGGGCCTCAGTCTCCTCCCTCATCCCTCTCCCCTCTAGCCGTCAATGGGACTGACACAAGACTGGCAGTGCTGGCCCTAGCTGTCAAGGCCCCCAAGGTGAGGGAGACATGAGACAGGCAGGCATCTGTCCGTCGGGGCAGCAGCCCTCACTCCAACCAGAAGTGGCATGTGACAGCTCCACTCCAGAGGCCCATGAAGGACTTGACCACTCTCCTCTCCTCCTTTTCTCTCTCTACTTGAGCACATGGTGGACTCTCATCAAACATACATAATTACCAAAACAGGGTGCAAGTTTTACCCTATCCATCTACAAAGACGGAGAGAAAGCTGGTTAAGTTCTGGTCTGTCTGATGAATCTTGCAATATAAAAATGTGACATCCAGAGAGAATGTATAACATTCGGTTGTAAAACATAGGCTAATAAAATCTAACTTAGGCTTTTTTTATACAAAAGATGAAATTATTCAGAATAAAATATTTAATTAAAACATAATTAGAGAAGCAACTTTTGCAAACTCATTTTTCTTAACACTCATTTGGAAAACTTCTGGTTTAAGGGCTATATCTGAATTTATTTAACCAGGTAAGCTAGTTGAGAACAAGTTCTAATTTACCACTGCGACCTGGCCAAGATAAAGCAAAGCAGTGCGACACAAACAACAACACAGAGTTACACATGGAATAAACAAGCGTACAGTCAATAACACAATAGAGGGAAAAAAAAGAAATTCTATATACAGTGTGTGCAAATGGCATGAGCAGGTAAGGCAATAAATAGGCCATAGTAGCAAAGTAATTACAATTTAGCAAATTAACACTGGAGTGATAGATGAGCAGATGGTGATGTGCAAGTAGAAATACTGGTGTGCAAAAGAGCAGAAAAGTAAATAAATAAGGTAGGTAGATGAGGTAGGTAGATTGGGTGGGCTATTTACAGATGGGCTATGCACAGCTGTAGCGATCGGTTATGTTTAAAGTTAGTGAGGGAAATATAACTCTCCAGCTTCAGCGATTTTTTGCAATTCGTTCCAGTCCAGAATTAGGTTCTGGAGATGGTTGTTTTTTACCCTGGTACTTTTTGACCATGTACACAGGTACAAGATCTGCGTTTGCATGTCTGTACTCAAAGGTTCCGCAGGTGTGGTGAGCTTAGCAGTGTTTTATCCTACATACTCCACAACACCTGCACTTCTAGTGTTAACTGTTTCATTTTGTGGAGCTTGATGCTTGGGTCCATTGTGGACATGAACAACCCTTCCAGCCAATATCAGGCTGTAGGGTGAAGTTGCCCCTAGACCCTGATCTTGGGTATTTTTATTTTATTTTTATTTAACCTTTTATTTAACTAGACAAGTCAGTTAAGAACACATTCTTATTTACAATGATGGCAAACCCGGACATCGCAGTGCCAGTTGTGTGCCGCCCTATAGGACTCTCAATCACGGCCGGATGTGATACAGCCTGGATTCAAACCAGGTACTATAGTGACACCTCGGGAGCCCAAAGTTTGTCATATTCCTCACTAATGGTTAAGGTTAGGATTGATTGTGCAGTTTCACACCTGCCAGAAAAACAAACAGCCAATGGGTTGAGTAGTAGGTCAATGCACTGATCTGGGTGCAGCCCTAAGCGAAGCACTGCATGATACAATAGGAGAATGACAGTTTGCTCAACAAATCTAAAGAGACTACTGTTCTCATAGCTCTTGTCCAGGGCATTAGCGTGTTTTCTTTACTAACCTCTACTTAGAGTAACATGCTAAGGCCCTGGACCAGAGCTACTGTTCTCACAAACCACCATCCTGTGGCCTTTTACAACTTTGTATTTTATTATTATCGGTGTCCATTCTATTTATTTCTCAAAATGGTATAGCAAACTTGCCAACCTTTTGTCTGTCTTCTATCTGAAACTTATAGGCTATGTCTCACTGTTACAGGTCTAGTGTGTGTGTGTGTGTGTGTGTGTGTGTGTGTGTGTGTGTGTGTGTGTGTGTGTGTGTGTGTGTGTGTGTGTGTAGTACAATATATTCTGTTGGAACTCTTGTCAACACAGTGTAGTGTACATCCAGTCAGTCTTTTTTGACACATGAGTGGGTAGCTAGCTAGCTGCACTCCCTCTCTCCTCTCGCTGGCTGTTTTTGAACAGGAGTAAAGAGCAGTCAAGCATCGCAGCTGCTTTCTGGATGTGACACGCTGGCAGCTGCAACATTGTTATCAGACTCCAAAGACATCTGCCACACTATTTGATGGAAATTCCATTTATGAGTGTCTTTTCTTCTCTTCGCCTCCTTTTTTTCCTCTTGATATTTTTCCTTATTGTTTATCCAGGTCCTGTGCTGTCGGGGAGAACAAGATGGGCCCAGTAAAGTATCTTACCGGCTGCAGAGCTGACAGCTGCGTGAGGGGTGCTGCAGTATGTGCCTGGTAGCTTTGATGTACATGGAGCTCTGCCTCCCATCATCTTTGCGCTCCATCAGTCCTCATCATTGTGCTACCGGCTCCATGCACTCCTAGTGCTCCAACTTCCAGACCTCTCTCTCTTTCTGCTTCATCTCTAAACACATGATGTCACCAGCTGGAGGAGCCTTCCTCTTCCAGCTTCCTCTTGGAAACGTTGCTCTCCTAACAGTCCTAGGGCTCAATTCACTCAAGTCCGCATTACGGTACTGTATTCACACTGTAGCTCTCCTCCATCCTTTAGTGTCCACCCTGAGATCGGAAGGTTGGGGTTTGATCGCCGGCAAAGTCAGCCTGGAATCGAACCAGGTACTATAGTGACACCTCGGGAGCCCAAAGTTTGTCATATTCCTCACTAATGGTTAAGGTTAGGATTGGGGAAGGGGAAGCAGTCTGGTTGGTGTGATCATTGACTGAGGCCCTGCGATAGACAGGCATCGTTGTACATCAACCTGCAAAGAAAATAAATAGACTTGGTTTTGGGTACTGGAAAACTCTACTGCTACCATGTAGTCTCCTGTAGAAGTGACACTGTAAACATTGCTGAAGACATGGTGGGCCAGTGACAGACAGTGAGGTGACATAGGGCAGGCTGCAAGCCGCCTCTGTCAGGAACAATGATCATCTGTTTCTCCCCTGGCTGTCGCACCTTATTCTACTCTGTCTACACTTGTGTCTGGGAATGCTTAGTTGCGTAATCACTACAGAGATCAAGGACACTGATTGTACCGCAGCTGGCTCAAGCCTCTGCACCATGAGCCTTCTCTTCATTTGTTGTACAATACCGAGAGACAGGCGCGACAAAAGCCAGAACTCTCGACAGTCCTTAATACAATGTTTTCAGTTTGTTTTGCTAGTTCATTGTGTGTTGATCTGGAAAACTGCTTTTAGTTGTGGGTGGAGAAGGGGCTGTTCATGTCCATCCATTTTGCAGGATTTTTCAAGCGAGAGAGGTTTGGGCGCAGCTGTGCAGCAGCGCTCATAAAGGGGCAATGTTGTTTTTAAAGGACAGTCAAAAGTGACTACTCATTTTTTTGGAGCTTTTCACTGTCTTTTCTGTTCTTTGTCGCAGTGTCCCATGTGGAGTGTCCCAATGCACTAGCCTTAAGATATCTGGTTTTAGGGAACACATGAATGACTGCTGTGCCCAGCTGGTCTATAGCATCAGTGTTTTCCACTTCATAAATTGCCTACACTTCTTTTAATTTAAAGAATATGGAACATTAACAAATATTTCTGCAGAGGCGCACGTTGAATTTACTCTTCCTCTGCCAACAAAATTAGTAACAAACAGAAAATCAGACAACCCCATAGTAGAATAGTTTATGTATTTATGTAGTCGGCTGGTTGTGCATTCTGTGCAAGATAAATATTCCTCTCGAGGCACATTCAAGTTACGAGTGCCAATAGGGGAGAAACGGTCATTCTGACAAGTAGTCAATGCACAACAATTCTTAATGCAATCGTGGGGAAAACTCTTTTGACAGCAGTTTTGATGGCATTTGTTAAGAGGGGGATCCCAGCTTTCCAGTGCCACCGTGTTTATTTCAATCATGGTTTGGGCGCAGCTGTGCAGCAGCGCTCATAAAGGGGCAATGTTGTTTTTAAAGGGCAATGACTGACTTTTCTCGATCTAATAATAATTCCTAATTATCATTTTTAATAATTATTAATACATAATAAAACAGATTGAAGGTTCTAAACGCTAATGATACTTATATGGTATTATTACAGATATTTATATAGGCTTAGAGTGTCCACAATGGAGTAATCAACTGCTGATTACTGTGTAGCAAAGCCAATGTTTAACACCTGCTTCATTCTTCATGCCTAATAAAAGGAAGCTGGTGGAAGTTAGCAGACTCTTGCAGGATTCTTCAAAAAGAAATCTGTAGGTCAGTTGCTAAACAAGTATTTTATAAATAAATGACACTGCAATTTACAGAGTTGCAAACACTTGTTGAAATTTCCTTCAGTAATTTAATTGTCAACAATAATGTTTTCAAATACACTGATCAAAAATATGAAAGCATCATGTAAAGTGTTGGTTTCATGAGCTGAATTAAAAGATCCTAGAAATGTTCGATATGCTCAAAAAACGTATTTTTCAAAAATGTTGTGCACACATTTGTTTACATACCTGTTAGTGAGCATTTCTCCTTTGCCCAGATAATCCATCCACCTGACAGGTGTGGCATATCAAGAAGCTGATTAAACTGCATGATCATAATACAGGTGCACCTTGTGCCGGGGACAATAAAAGGCCACTCTAAAATGTGCAATTTTGTCTCACAACACAATGCCAGAGATGTCTCAAGTTTTGAGGAAGCGTGCAATTGACATGCTGATTGCAGGGATGTCCACCAGAGCTTAGAGAATTTGGCAGTACGTCGAACTGGCCTCACAACCGCAGACCACGTGTAACCATGCCAACCCAAGTCCTCCACATCCGTCTTTTTCACCTGTGGGATCGTCTGAGGCCAGCCACCCAGAAAGCTGATGAAACTGTGGTTTGCCCAAACTAAGAATTTCTGCACAAACTGTCAGAATCCATCTCAGGGAAGCTCATCTGCATGCTCGTCATCCTCACCAGGGTCTTGACCTGACTGCAGTTTGGCTTTGTAACAGACTTCAGTGGGCAAATGCTCACCTTCGATGGCCACTGACACGCTGCAGAAGTGGTGCTCTTCACAGATGAATCCCGGTTTCAGCTGTACCGGGCAGATTGCAGACAGCGTGTATGGCGTCGTGTGGGTGAGCGGTTTGCTGATGTCAACGTTGTGAACAGAGTGCCCCACGGTGGCGGTGGGGTTATGGTATGGTGGCTGCATCATGTTTTGGGTATGCTTGTAGTTGTTAAGGACTGGGGTGTTTTTCAGGATAAAAAATAAACGGAATAGAGCAAGCACAGGCAAAACTCTAGAGGAAAACCCG
Source organism: Salmo salar (assembly GCF_965601325.2). NCBI lineage: Eukaryota > Metazoa > Chordata > Actinopteri > Salmoniformes > Salmonidae > Salmo > Salmo salar. Next base: position 6,813,882 of record NC_138310.1, read on the forward strand.
GTTCAGTCTGCTTTACACCAGACACCTGGTCCCTCAGTCGAGTAGTGAATTTCAAGCACAGATTCAACCACAAAGACCTGGGAGACAAATTCACCTTTCAGCAGGACAATAACCTAAAACACAAGGTAAAATATACGCTGGTTGCTTACCAAGACGACATTGAATATTCCTGAGTGGCCTAGTTAGTTTTGACTTAAATCTGCTTGAAAATCTATGGCAGAACTTGAAAATGGCTGTCTATTAATGATCAACAACCAACTTGACAGAGCTTGAAGAATTTTAAAAAGAATAAAGTGCAAATATTGTACAATCCAGGTGTGCAAAGCTCTTAGAGACTTAACTCAGAAATACTTACAGCTGTAATCGCTACCAAAGGTGATTCTAACATGTATTGACTCAGGGGTGTGAATACTCATGTACATGAGATATTTATGTATTTAGTTATAAAATAAATGTGCAATAAAATCTAAAAACATGTTTTTACTTACCATTATGGATTATTGTGTTTAAAATCTATTTAGTCCATTTTGAAATCAGGCTGTAACACAGCAAAATGTGGATGGAATAAGTCAAGGTGTATGAATACTTTCTGAACGCACTTTAGGTCTAGGCATAGACGATATCCTAAACATCAATACATTTAATTCATACATTTTCAGTCATTTTAATTGTAAAATCATGTCTTTCTACTCAATACCACAACTAGTTACACCAATTTGGGGGTTAAACATATAGATTCAATGGTTGTAAAGATGGGGGAGAGGTCTGGCCGTAATAAAGAGATGCTCTGCTTTTTTGACACCACACTCCAAAAAGCAAGTTCTGCAGGCTCTAGTTTTGTCTAATCTTGATTATTGTCCAGTCGTGTGGTCCAGTGCTGCAAGGAAAGACCTAGTTAAGCTGCAGCTGGCCCAGAACAGAGCGGCACGTTCTGCTCTTCATTGTAATCAGAGGGCTGATATAAATACTATGCATGCCAGTCTCTCTTGGCTAAGAGTTGAGGAAAGACTGACTGCATCACTTCTTCTTTTTATAAGAAACATTGTGTTGAAAATCCCAAGTTGCTTGCATAGTCAACTTACACACAGCTCTGATACACAAACTTACCCCACCAGACATGCCACCAGGGGTCTTTTCACAGTCCCCAAATCCAGAACAAATTCAAGAAAGCATATAGTATTATATAGAGCCCTTATTTAAATAGATAAAGCAATACCTCACGGCACAATGCCCCCCCCCCCCCCCCCCCCCCCCCCCCGTAGCTTGTGTGTATGCATTGATATGTGCCTTTAAAAAATATATATGTTCTGTCCTTGAGCTGTTCTTGTCTATTAATGTTCTGTATTATGTCATTCTGTGTTATGTTTCATGTTCTGTGTGGACCCCAGGAAGAGTAGCTGCTGCTTTTGCAACAGCTAATGGGGTTCCTAATTAAATGCCAAAATACCAAACTCATTAAAGTATTAAAGAATTTAGCTGTGTATTTCGGGTGGCATCAAGGCAGAATGTTCCAGAGGCCACCAAAATGTAATATTTCCCCCGGGGGGCGGCATGCCTCCAGACCCCACTAGACAGTCTAGGACAGATACTTTTTCCCTAAATGGCTGGCTACTCCATGTACTTAAGGAAAACACTAGATTAGTATCACTGACAGTTCTGTATTGTGCTGCTGTATTTCTGACCGTGTTCAGTCAAACTGAGACGAAAGACTGACTGTGTTCTGACGAGCTGTTTCGCCTGTGTGTGCCATCGTAGTGTGTGTGGGCGTGCTGTGCTGTGGCGGTTTCGACCAGGGGAGAATAGTGATGAAATTGTGTTGCGTCTCCACTTCTGCATATAATCAGCTGGAGGGATTTTAGCAAACCCCTCATTTGCAGGTTAGCATTTTTCCGTCATGAATCTTGTTATGGAGGCAGCTCTGCAGAGTGGTAACTAGCTGGCACAGCCAGAAAGTAATAAAATCAGGTGTTAAACCTCACCTTAACCACACTGCTAATCCTAATGCCTAACCAAAACCTTAAAGTAAGACCAAAAAGGTCATTTTTGTTTTCCAAAATGTGTTCAATATAGCCAATTTTGACTTTGCAGCTGGCCTATCGAAGAAGAAATCTCTGTTCTCCCACTCATGACAATAAACGTCAACCTGCTCCACTCTTTGGCTACACCTCCACTCTCTCTACCATTCCTGTCCAAACAACATTCCTGGAGAAACACACAGTCACATACACACATGCACCTTTTTGCTCAACAGAATTTGTATTTTCAACATCAGTTCAAACATCTCACAATATCTGCAGGAATGATCGTGCAAATTATTCTTTTGTAAGTAGATGTAGCTGGCAATTTGAATTTCAAGATAAAGAAACGGTCACTTTAATATTACACACTGTTCTTTCGCCTCTTAGTTTTGTGTCCATTTTATGTGGAGATGAGATGATACAGTGCTATTTCTGCCTAACTAATGATGGGAACAAACATGAAGCGTTAACATGAAGCCGTTCCTCCGTCCCGATAAGCACGTGCTGTTTCCCTGGTATTACATTGTGCGATATTACATTGTGCGAGCACGTTGGATTCAATTTCCATTTGCACCTCTAAAGTTATCACATTAGCTTTGCTCCTTGTAATTATATTGCCCTGCTCATAGATTTGTATCAAACGTAAGTCATTTTCTTTACTTTTTGGCTGTCGACTCGGTTCATTTCCTATGTACCCTCCCGTCGACTCAGATTGGGTTTATTTAGTCAAACATTTTCCAGAGTGTCTGTTTTTGAATTTGTCAATGCCGACCGCGTTCATGCGTTTCCTTGTTGCGTGGCTATAGTGTAGCGTTGTGTAGTGAAGTAACAGGTCCGTGTTGCATAAGAGAGGCTGTGTTGTGTGACCAGGAACAGGTGTCTTTCTCCTTGGTGCCATGCTTGAGTTGTGTGCCACCTCCCCACACTGTGCTGGAGAGACCGAGTCTGCTTCTTGTTCTCCTTCTTTACAGAGCAAGGTTCCAGTTGATCAAGAAACAATTAGACAAAGCTCCGGGAACAACGCCTTGTCAGAATGTCACTGCAGTTCACCAGCTACGTAGGTGCTTATATTTTTTCACTTTTGTCTTTCTCTCTCTCTCTCTCTCTCTCCCTTTTTCTCTTGCTCTTTCTCTCATTTCGCAGACCATCCATCCAAGCCGAGCAACAAGCCAAAACAGTACCAGCACAAGAGACAGAAGGGCGGCCCGGTCTCTGAACTTGGACCAATATAGCCGTATGGTGGCTGAGCGCTCAACTACCAGTGACGTGCGCCACTGCCCAGCCCCAACCCAAACCCCGGCCCCACCCCTTTCCTCCAGTGGGCCCGTGGGAGGCAGGGACCCTTCAGGGGCCCCCAGGAGACCAGAAGAGGCTCTGTCCTCATCATCAGAGGCAGGGGCTCTCAGGAAAAGTGAATACCCAACCAGCCAGATCCCCCGGGCGATGGGGGTGGGGGGCAGCAGCTCCAGCCTCCAGAGTCGAGGCAGCCCCTGCCGAAGCTGCCTCTCCTCAGACAGCGAGAGAGCCCCCGTGCCGAGCCCCCGCCAGCCTCCTCCTCCCTCCTCCACCACCACCTCCTCTTCCTCTTTCACGGGCCGCCTAGGCCAGCCCCCCAGAGGGCCCTTGTCCCTGCACATGTACAGCCGCAAGAACGTCTTCCTGCAGCACTCGCTCCACACTGCTGAACTACAGGCCTTGGTCCAGCATAACGGCTGAGGCGCGGGCAGCACGCACGCACACACACAAACACACACACGCACCTTTCACTTTTCCCATATACCCTAAACATATCATTGAATGGACACATCACCATCTGAATCATGGAAGTGAAGGTAATCTCTGGAAGTTATCCAACAATCAGTGTCATAACTCCCAAGCATCCTCCGTTCACCTCAAATCCAACCCATGTCTTACATCTCATTCTCTCAACCCTAGCTCCTCCTGATCAGAGTTTGCTATGACAGACACTTTAAAACGATCTAGATCACATCATTGGGACATTTGCTTCTCTTCTTAAACACATATTTTGTGTTACACTGTCCAACCAACCTCCAAACAGTACCTCGGGTAGGTACATGTCTACATGTGTTTCTTTGGTTCTGTGCACTTGACCATTTTAACATTTTATTACTGTAGAAGGCTGATAGATGTGCTCACTTGAACACACACCAGTCAGTCAGCCTGCCTGCTAGCATTAACAAGGCACTCGTCCATCTATCACGTTAGATTAGCACTGAATGTTGAGCGTTTGCTTAGAGGTGCTAATGTCCACACATGCGTGAACACACACACACAATCTAGCGCCATAGGGAATTAACTAATGTGAGAGTTGTAGCTACATTAGCAAAGCTGAACATGACCAAACCATGCTGCTCATTGCACTGACAATGTGACCAACATAAACTACATGCCCAAAAGTATGTGGACACCTGCTCACCGAATATCTCATTCCAAAATCATGGGCATTAATATGGAGTTGGTCCCCCCTTTGCTGCTATAAAAGCTTCCACTCTTCTGTGAAAGCTTTCCACTAGATGTTGGAACATTGCTGCGCAAACTTGCTTCCATTCAGCCACGAGCATTAGTGAGGTCAGGCACTGATTTTGGGCGATTAGGCCTGGCTCGCAGTCGTTGTTCTAATTTATCCCAAAGGTGTTCGATGAGGTTTAGGTCGGGCTCTTTGCCGGCCAGTCAAGTTCTTCCACACCGATCTCGACATACCATTTCTGTATGGACCTTGCTTTGTGCACGAGGGCAATGGCTGAAACAGGAAAGGGCTTTCCCAAAACTGTTGCCACAAAGTTGGAAGCACGTAATCATCTAGAATGTCATTGTATTCTTTAGCATTAAGATTTCCCTTCACTTTAACCCTAGCCTGAACCATGAAAAGCAGCCCCAGAACATTATACCTCTTCCACCAAACTTTACAGTTGGCACTATGCATTGGGGCAGGTAGCGTTCTCCTGGTAACCACCAAACACAGATTCGTCCATCGTACTTACAGATGGTGAAGAGTGATTCATCACTCCAGAGAACAAGTTTCCATTGCTCCAGAGTCCAATGGCGGCAAGCTTTTTTTTAAACTATTTGTATTTTATTTAACAAGGCAAGTCAGTTGAGAACAAATTCTTATTTACAATGACAGCCTAGGAACAGTGGGTTAACTGTCTTGTTCAGGGGCAGAACGACAGATTTTTACCTTGTCAGCTCGGGGATTTGATCTAGATACCTTTCGATTACTGGCCCAACGCTCTAACCACTTGGCTACCTGCCGCCCCAACACTCCTGCCGATGCTTGCCATTGCATATGGTGATTTTGTAGGCTTGTATGCGGCTGCTTGCCAATGGAAACCCATTTCACAACGTTCCAGACGAACGTTACTTCCAGAGGCCGTTTGGAACTCGGTAGTGAGTGTTGCAACCAAGTACAGACGATTTTTACGCACTACGCGCTTCAGCACTCTCCGGTCCCATTCTGTGAGCTTGTGCGTCCTACCACTTCGCAGCTGAGCCGTTGTTGCTCCTAGACATTCCCACTTCACAACAACAGCACTTACAGTTGACCGGGGCAGCTCTAACAGGGCAGAAATTTGACACACTGACTTGTTGGGAAGGTGGCATCCTATTACGGTGAAAGTCACTGAACGTTGAAAGTCACTGAGCTCTTCAGTGAGGCCATTCTACTGCCAAAGTGTGTCTATGGAGGTTGCATGGCTGTGTGCTCTATTTTATACACCTTTCAGCTACGGGTTTGGTTGAAATACCCAAATCCACAAATTTTGAAGGAGTGTCCACATAGTTTTGTATATATAATGTAAGTGCATCCTCCTTGTATCGCCAAATCCTGCAGTCAAAGATCCCAACTCAGATTTTTACACACACAGACAAGCCCATTTTAGGGAGTATCATTCATTACAGGTCCAATGCAGCTGTTTTTATTTCAATATCAAATCATTTCTGGGTAACAATTAAGTACCTTATTGTGATTGTATGCAATTAAAATGGTCAAAATGAAACAGAAATTGCTTTTTAGCAAAGAGCAATTTCTCAAGCTAGGTCTGAGTTGGGAGGTGAAAACTAGCTGTTATTGGCAGAGATGTTTGTAACTTTTTTTCTTGGTCTATTAACTAATTTACCGCCTGGTGATGTCACCAGGTAGATCAAACTCCATCCCACCCAAAATAGGCAGACATTTCAGGCAGTGTTTTCAAACAGCTCTTACACTGAAAGGGCATTATTATCTTTTTCACTATTTCCCAGTATTATTCCAGCCTCATAGTGTGGAAATGTATATAAAATACAGGAAAACACGTTTTTGACTTTCACGGGGCCTTTAACCTTTTAGTAATTGCATGCTTTTTATCATTGTAGACACACATATTTTGTACAGTGAAAGTGTGTGGGTCAAAAATAGATTTTACAGTCTTTAGTAAAAACAGACATGTCTGTCTGCATTTGACACTTTTTATAAGTGGATATCAGAAACTGGTTGTTGCATCAGGGCCTGTATTCATAAAGTGTCTCAGAATAGGTCTGATCCAGGATTTGTTTTGTCTTTAAGATCCTGATGAATATGAAGACTTGGATAGGAGGTTCCTGATCCTAGATCAGCATCTTACTCCGAGACACATTACAACGGAGTATTGTATGAGAATAGAACCCTATCCTTGTACTGTCACTAATTTAAGGCAGTGGGTATTGTTCAAGGCACAGCATTTAATAAGTAAGTAATCATGTTTGTAGAACACCATCATGATAGCAATGTTGACGATACATGAGGATACTTGTCTTTCGAGATGCGTTTACAAAAACGGTCATGAGCTGTAATGGTAAAGTATATAGTAGTATACAGTTGTCAGTAGAGTCTTGCGGGAGAAAGCCTGTCTGTTTGTCGTCACTGTAAGCAGCAGAAAGTGGTACAGAATGCTCCATTATAGTTGGAGTGGAAGCAAGGACTCGTAGAGGTGAAGGAAACCCTGAAGAAACGCAGCTTTACCCCCCGCGGTCCAGCTCCACTCCCTCAGGTCTACTGCTCCACTTTATTTCCCTCCTTTTCTCGCTCTCTGTTTCTTTCTCCTTCACTCTCGTCCTCTGCTCTCCCTCTCTCAGCCTACATACACAAGCCCTGAATTCTCACACCCAGAGAGCGGCCTGGAGGAGGGCGTGTATTCAGTGTGCTATCTATCCTGTCTTTAGCGGGGATCGTTGTATCACATGACTACAACGAGGGCTAGTGGAAGAAGCCAGCTGCACTTACCCATGATGACGTCTTGCCAAACACAGCCAGCACACCAGCTTTTATCCCCCAAGCGTTTGACCCCCGATTCAACTGTATATGTTTGATACGGACCTTCTCAGCTTCTTTATTGCAATTTTGGGATATATCAACATACTGTTCTTAGAACAAAGATTGAGATTAAAAAGAGGAATTCGTATTATAAAGGCATAGTTAAAAGGATAAAGTTGCGTGTTTGAGTTTTGAACAATCGTGTATACAACTGAAGAACAAGGATGTATTCTCTTGTAGTGGACAGAGCAAGAGTCTCATTAACTCACGATTCTTAACTGACCATACAGTAGAGGACACTTCATTCACTTTTAGCTCACCTATTTGTTAGCTTTATTTGATGTTTTGTGAGATTGGCTCACAAAGACTTATGTCACCATTTTTATGAAGAACATGACTGTAATTATGCACTGGTGATGTGACGTTATATACTGTATATTGTACATAAATTCATATTGACAGGTTGTATCTAAGTTGATTTAAGGTTATTTAAAAATATATATATACAGGGTTCATAATGTAGAGAAATTTGAGATAAAAAAATCTGTTAAGTGTTATAAAATCAAACTGGAATCTCTCTCGACCACAATCGTTGTTGATTAAATGTTTTACCGACTAATTTTCATTGTATTATTTACTCCTATTAAAACATAAGAGGTGTGCGATGTTGTCTTTGGTGGTATTGAACCAACCTTCCTCAGTTTGTTTCATTTGGGTGTTGGGTTATTACTAATTATGCTTGGATAACTTTGTCCCGCTTGGTTGACTGCTACTGTTTTCAAAATAGTTGAAGAAACCCTCCATTAGCTCTAGAGATGTCTACTGGCTATGACAGAGGAGTGGAGGAGAACGCCTTCATAAAACACCTCAACCAATAAATCTCCTGTTGATTAACACTGTGTTCATACAGTGAATGTCGCAGAACTCTTTAAAAAGATTTCCATGAAGAGCCAACGTGATTCCTGTAAGAGAGGCATGCTTGTTCTACATAGCACATTTCAATCTGACCGTTGACAACGTTTCACCACTGAATGCAACCCAGGTTTGTCTGGTAGTTTTATCAACATTTACATACAGTCGGGTCAAAAATAGTTGGCACCCATGATAAAGATGAGTAGTAAAGACTCAAATAATACTTCTACTGAGCAACGTTATGTGTGTAGAATGACACAATTACATGTGTATATCTAAAGACCTGCATCGCTATACTGAGATTTGCTGTTTCGACAAGGATGTATTTGGGTGTTTTTGGAGCGTTTGTTTTTTCAGGGCCCCATACGACACAACGATGAGGATGTCATTTGCGGTAAGTTTATAGAAAAACAAATGAAATCACAAAAAAGGTGTCTGGATCCTTATATAATGTTCCATTTACATAAAAAATGTAGATTTGTTTGTAAAAATGAGACGACTAAAAGATGTGCAACATAAAAATACTGTCCCATTTACATTGTGTAATTTATTGCCAGTCTAAAACTATCTCCTAGAGATAGGCTTTCCAAAGTCAAAGCAACTTTGCCACGGTAGTGTACCAGTTGGCTGAAGCTAATTGGTGAAGTAATTTGTCTGACGCTTCCCCCATGCGGACACGCATCAAACCACACCCCGAAACCAACTCGCGTTTGAATTCCGTCATGGCTTCTAGCATTTCTTAATGAACCAAACCTGAAACGGGGACAAATCATGAAGTGCAGTCACCCTTTACCAAGGGAAGCAAAACAGCCCCATAACATCAAAGATCAACAACCATAAATTACATCAGTTGAGGTTAATTTCTGCAAATGCATCCTTCTTTTGAAGGACCCACCACTGTTGTGCGTGGCCGAAGAGCTCTATTTTCATGTCACCAGACCATACCACCAGCTCCAATCCAAGTGCCAATGTCGTTTAGCAAACTCCAGGCTTTTACATTTGTTGGTTGCTCTCAATAAAGGCTTTATTTCTGGCAAACCTTTCAAAGAGCTTATAGACATGGTGGTGGCATCGAATTGTAGAATTGGAGACTTAAGATGCGGCCAAGTTCTGTAATTCTCAAGTTTTGTCCCTTGGATTTTACAGTGAACAAAAATATAAATGGAACATGCGGTTGTACATATCAATCCAGAGCATCCCAACCATGCTCAATGGGATATATGTCTGGTGAATATATAGGCCATTGAAGAACTGTGACATTTTCAGCTTCCAGGAATTGTGTACAGATCCTTGTGACATTGGGCTGTGCATTATCATGCTGAAACATGAGGTGATGGCGGCGAATGAATGTCACGACAATGGGCCTCAGAATCTCGCTACGGTATCTCTGTGCATTCAAATTGCCATCGTAACTTATGCCTGCCCATATCATAACCCCACCGCCACTATGATGCACTCTGTTCACAACATTGACATCAGCAAACCGCTCGCCAACACAATGTCATAGTGTCTGACATCTGCTCGGTACAGTTGAAACCCGGAGCACACTTCTCCAGCGTGCCAGTGACCATCAAAGGTGAGCCATTGTCCACTGAAGTCGGTTACGATGCCAAACGGCAGTCAGGTCAAGACCCTGATGAGGACGAGGAGCACGCAGATCAGCTTCCCTGAGACCATTTCTAACAGTTTGTGCAGAAATTCTTCGGTTTTGCAAACCCACAGTTTCATCAGCTGTCCGGGTGGCTGGCCTTGGACGATCCCGCAGGTGAAGAAGCCGGATGTGGAGGTCCTGGGCTGGCGTGATTACACTTGGTCTGCAGTTGTGAGGCTGGTTGGACATACTACAAAGTTCTCTAAAACAATGTTGGAAGCAGCTTATGTTAGAGAAATTAACATTCAATTATCTGGCAACAGCTCTGGTGGACATTCCTGCAGTCAGCATACAAATTGCACGCTCCCTCAAAACTTGAGACATCTGTGGCATTATGTTGTGTGACAAAACTTCACAAGGTGCACCTGTGTAATGAGAATGCTTTTTAATCAGCTTTTTGATATGCCACACTTGTCAGATGGATAGATTGTCTTGGCAAATGAGAAATTCTCAGTAACAGGGATGTAAACAAATTTGTGCACAAAATTTGAGAGAAATAAGCTTTTTGTGTGTTCTGGAATATTTTTGAATTTCAGCTCATGAAACATGGGATCAACACTTTACATGTTGCGTTTATATTTTTGTTCACTGTACTTTGCCTCCCGAACTGTCTTCCTTACTGTGCGTGGGGCCAAGATTCATTTGCGTTCCATAAAAGGCAAGTTTACCATTGTTCCAGTGGTAGTAAACTTCTTAATCTTAGGGATAGGGGGCAGTATTCGGAAGTTTGGATGACTGAGGTGCCAAAAGTAAACTGCCTGTTACTCAGGCCCAGAAGTTAGGATATGCATATAATGGTAGTATTGGATAGAAAACACTCTAAAGTTTCTAAAACTGTTAAAATAATGTCTGTGAGTATAACAGAACTGATATGGTAGGCGAAAACCTGAGGAGAATCCATCCGGATTTTTTGTTGTCAATGAGGTCGCCACTCATCGAAATGGCTGTCTATGGGAAAATCAAAGGCATACCTCCCAGATTGCAGTTCCTAGGGCTTCCCCTAGTTGTGAACAGTCTTTAGAAAGAGTTTCAGGATTGTTTTTTGAAAAATTAGCTAGAATTTGTAGTTTTTCAAAGTGGCTCCCATTTTGACTGTAGTATTGTGGCGCGCGTGGATGAGGGCGCGCACTTCGTTATTTATCTCCGGTAATGAACATACTATTCTCCGTCTTAAATTGTATCGTTTATTTACATATTAGGGAACCTGAGGATTGATTAGAAACGTTGTTTGACTTGTTTGGATGAAGTTTATTAGTAACTTTTTGGATTCCTTTGTCTGCATGTTGAAAGACTGGAACAGGCGGATTACTGAATCAAGCGCGCCAACTAAACTTTTTTGGGATATAAAGAAGGACTTTATCGAACAAAATGACCATTTGTTATGTAGCTGGGACCCTTGGGATTGAGGAAGATCAGAGGAAGATCTTCAAAGGTAAGTTATTTATTTTATCGCTTTTCTGACTTTCGTGACGCCTCTGCTTGTTTGGAAAATGTTTGTAATGCTTTTGTACGTGGGATGCTGTCCTCAGATAATTGCATGGTATGCTTTCGCCGTAAAGCCTTTTTGAAATCTGACAAAGCGGTTGGATTAACAAGAAGTTAAGCTTTTAAACGATGTATGACACTTGTATTTTCATGAATGTTTAATATTACGAATTTTGTATTTTGAATTTTGCGCTCTGCAATTTCTTCGGATGTTGTCGAGGTGGGGCGCTAGCGGCACGCCTAGCCCAAAGAGGTTTTAATTGTTGCCCTAATAGTGGTAAGTGTTCTATTTCATATTTCAGCTATTGTTTTGTACCCATTGCCTGATTTATGACGATCAACAACAATTTCAAATCAAACTTTATTTGTCACATGCGTCGAATACAACAAGTGTATGTTTACTTAGAAGCCCTTAACCAACAGTGCAGTTCAAGAAGAGTTAAGAAAATATTTATAAAATAAACGAAACTAAAAAATTATAAAAAGTAACACAATAACAATAACGAGGCTACAGGGGGTACCGGTACCGAGTCAGTGTGCAGGGGTAAGGGTGTGCAGGGGTAAGGGTGAAGTGACTATGCATAGATAATAAACAGAAAGTAGCAGCAGTGTATTAAACAAATGGAGGGGTGGGGTGTCAATGTAAATAGTCCGGTGGCCATTTGATTAATTGTTCAGCAGTCTTATGGCTTGGGGGTAGAAGCTGTTAAGGAGCCTTTTGGTCCTAGACTTGGCGCTCCGGTACCGCTTGCCATGCGGTAGCAGAGAAAACAGTCTAAGACTTGGGTGACTGGAGTCTCTGACAATTTTATGGGCTTTCCTCTGACACCGCCTATTATATAGGTCCTGGATGGCAGGAAGCTTGGCCCGATTGATGTACTGGAACGTAAACACTACCATCTATAGCGCCTTATGGTCAGACGCAGAGCAGTTGCCATACCAGGCAGTGATGCAACCAGTCAGGATGCTCTCGATTTGTCTCTTTGATTGTGAGCTCTTTGCCTTTTCCAATGTTTATGGATGACAAAGTGATTCTACATGCGTGTTACCCCATTATTATACCCCAGTGAGACAGGAAGCCATGGAAGGCATAATACAGTGACTTGCGAAAGTATTCACCCCCTTGGCATTGTTTCTATTTTATAGCCTTACAACCTAGAATTAAAATAGATTTTTGGGGGGTTTGTTTCATTTGATTTACACAACATGCCTACCACTTTGAAGATGCAAAATATTTTTTATTGTGAAACAAACAATAAGTAAGACAAAAAAATGGAAAACTTGAGCGTGCGTAACTATTTCTCCCCCCCCCCCCCCCAAGTCAATACTTTGTAGAGCCACCTTTCGCAGCAATTACAGCTGCAAGTCTCTCGGGGTATGTCTCTATAAGCTTGGCACATCTAGCCACTGGGATTTTTGCCCATTCTTCAAGGCAAAACTGCTCCAGCTCCTTCAAGTTGGATGGGTTCCTCTGGTGTACAGCAATCTTTAAGTCATACCACAGATTCTCAATTGGATTGAGGTCTGGGCTTTGACTAGGCCATTCCAAGACATTTAAATGTTTCCCCTTGAACCACTCTAGTGTTGCTTTGGCAGTATGCTTAGGGTCATTGTCCTGCTGGAAGGTGAACCTCCGTCCCAGTCTCAAATTTCTGGAAGACCGAAACAGGTTTCCCTCAAGAATTTCCCTGTGTTTAGTGCCATCATTCCTTCAATTCTGACCAGTTTCCCATTCCCTGCCAATGAAAAACGTCCCCACAGAATGATGCTGCCACCACCATGCTTAACTGTGGGACGTTGTTCTCGGGGTGTGGAGAGGTGTTGGATTTGCACCAGACATAGTGTTTTCCTTGATGGCCAAAAAGCTCAATTTTAGTCTCATCTGACCAGAGTACCTTCTCCCATATGTTTGGGGAGTCTCCCACATGCCTTTTGGCGAACATCAAATGTGTTTTCTTATTTTTTTTTCTTTAAGCAATGGCTTTTTTTCTGGCCACTCTTCCATAAAGCCCAGCTCTGTAGAGTGTACGGCTTAAAGTGGTCCTATGGATAGATACTCCAATCTCCACTGTGGAGCTTTTCAGCTCCTTCAGGGTTGTCTTTGGTCTCTTTGTTGCCTCTCTGATTAATGCCCTCTTTGCCTGATCCGTAAGTTTTAGTGGGCGGCCCTCTCTTGGCAGGTTTGTTGTGGTGCCATGTTCTTTCAATTTTTTAATAATTGACTTAATGGTGCTCTGTGGGATGTTCAAAGTTTTGGATATTTTTTTATAACCCAACCATGATCTGTATTTCTCCACAACTTTGTCCCTGACCTGTTTGGAGAGCTCCTTGGTATTCATGGTGCCGCTTGCTTGGTGGTGCCCCTTGCTTAGTGGTGTTGCAGACTCTGGGGCCTTTCAGAACAGGTGTATATATACTGAGATCGTGTGACAGATCATGTGACACTTAGATTGTACACTGGTGGACTTTATTCAACTAATTATATGACTTCTGAAGGTAATTGGTTGCCCAGATCTTATTTAGGGGCTTCATAGCAAAGGGGGTGAATACATATGTGCGCACCACTTTTCAGTTTTTAGTTTTTTAAAACATTTTTGAAACAAGTAATTTTTTTCATTTCACTTCACCAATTTGGACTATTTGGTGTATGTCCATTACATGAAATCCAAATAAAATTACAGGTTGTAATGTAACAAAATAGGAAAAACGCCAAGGAGATATGTCACGGCCGTCGTAAGGATTGGACCAAAATGCAGCGGGTATGTGAATGCTCTTATTTACTTTTTATTAGAACACTACACAAAAACGAACGACAGCTAAACAGTTTTGCAGGCTAACCCCAGCAGTGCAAAAACAACTTCCCACAAAAGACAGGTGGAAAAAGGGCTACCTAAGTATGGCTCCCAATCAGCAACAACGATGTACAGCTGTTCCTGATTGAGAGCCATACCAGGCCAACACAAAGAAATACACAACATAGAAAGAACATAGAAATACAAAAACATAGAACAATACCCAAAACCCCGACAACACAAAACAAACACACCCCTGCCACGCCCTGACCAAACTACAATAACAAATAACCCCTTATACTGGTCAGGACGTGACAAGATAAATACTTTTGCAAGGCACTGTACACTTCCTTAAACTGGGATTAACTTAAAAAGACAGAATGTTAATGCAGGTTTAATTTTGTTTGATTTGATTTCTTTAGGGTTGCCAATAATTTTGACACTTAGCTTTTTGAGAAATAGAAATATGACTTGTTAAACAAAATCTTTCTCTGAGCAATTGTATTAGTACAAAACAAAAAAATAAAAATTGTTGCATACAATATAGCTCAGTATTTAAATGTTAAATATTCAATTCATTTTATACATTATTTTTTGCTTGTCTTTCATCAAATCAAGCTTTATTTAAACAGCACATTTCAGACATGGAATGCAACGCAATGTGCATCACAGGAAAAAACGAATTAAAACTATGAAAATAAAAACATAAATATACTACACAAATATACTACACAACAAACATAAAAGGACAAAAAGAAAAAGAATAATAATACAAATTGAATGACTAAAATCTCCCTAAAGAAAAGCAAAGCATAAAATATGTTTTAAAATCTCTTTTAAATATGTCCACAGTTTCGGCCCCCCTCAGGTTATTTGGCAGGCTATTCCTGAGGCTGTGTTCATAATAACTCAAGGCTGCCTCTCCATGCCTCTTGGTCCTAGGCTTTGGGATAGTTAAAAGGCCAGTACCAGAGGACCTGAGGGACCTACAGGTACATAACTTAAAAGCATGTCTGACATGTATTGAGGTGCACAATCGTGGATTCATTTAAAAACCAATAGAATAATCTTAAAATAAATTCTAAAACTCACAGGCAGCCAGTGCAGAGACCTTAAAACCAGTGTAATGTGTGCTCTCTGTCTGGTCTTGGGCAGTACCCGTGCTGCAGCATTCTGTATGTTTTGCAGTTGACCAATGGCTTTCTTGGGTAGACCAGACAGGAGAGTATTACAGTAGTCAAGCCTGCTTGTAATCAAAGCATGGATGAGTCTCTCTTTATCAGCCTGAGAGAAAATGGCCGCACCTTGACAATGTTCCTCAGGTGGTAGAAAGCTATTTTGGTCACATTCCTTAATGTGTGACTCGAAATTGAGTTCAGAATCTAAAATAACACCTAGGTTTTTTTTAAGGGTGTCAATAATTTTGGACTTATCAGTATAGATAAGGACAACAGTTGGGCTTTTGAGCTCACTTTATCAGTGTTGAGTGTCAGTACAGTGTACAGACCCTCCCTGGCTTACAGCCATTTGCGACCCATTGATCGATGTCACTAACATGTTTTGAAGCCCAGCCGCTGAATATCTATGTCACGCTGTCGTTTGTCACAATCAGAGTGGACGTGGATCCATCTCTCTGCTCTATCCTGCCTGTCACCCCTTCTTATTGCATTGCCACTTGTTTATTACTAACAGCTCAGATGCCTGTAAGTGAACCACAGTGTCTTCCCTACTCTGTAAGCCTCTCAAAGTTATATCTCTCTTTCTCTCTCTCTCAAGGCTCCCTGGCATGCTTTTCACTTCTCTCATCTCCCTTTCATCCTTAACTAGTTTTAGGCCTAAAAGGAGGCCAGGGCTAAACTTGAAAACGCCACCCGCGTCACAGGGAATTAAGAGTTCCTTGTGAATAAAGGCAGCAAAGGCACCGCAAAGATAAATGGGAATGTTGACTTTGATGGAGGCGGCCATTGAAATAAAGAAACCTTTTGTTGATGCTCATCTCTGCCACTGTGAAATTGCATCTGTTATGTGTGACACTTTGGTATATATCTCACCGACGCACTGAAGTCTGGGTTTTGGGCTGTGCTGTTGCTGGTAGGCGATTCTGTATGGTTCGTGCTGTCAGAGTAGCAGTTTTTTGATTGTATTTCAATGAAGCCCCGTCAACATTGAATCGGTCATCCGTCTTATTGGAAAAGGAACTAGGAAATAATTAAATCAAACTTGGTTGCATCCCCAGGTTTTCTCTGTAAGGAAATATAAACCACAGCTATTGTTTAAGGTCACATATATTTAAGTATTCTATAATCATTTGATCCCGTTATTCATCCTACATATCAACATAAAGATTCTATTCACCTGCTCAGTAGATGCCTTAACACAGGGTACCATACAGTTTTCAAATTACATTAACTTCATAGCATATCCCTCTTGTCATTACTGTGTTAGCAACCTGGACTCAGGGGTAGACGTAACATAGTAAATGTAAATCCGGGACACTCACATTTTTTTGTGGATCGCCATCATCCATTTCGTATGATATGTTACAAATTGCAATTCGTACAATATGTTATGAATTTTTTTAACGTATGATGTTACTATTTCCAATTTGTTAATGGCTAAGGTTAGATAGGGGGCTAATGTTAGCTCGGTTAGGGGTTAAGGTTAGGGGAAGGGTTAGCTAGCATGCTAAGTAGTTGCAAAGTAGCTAAAAAGTAGTAAGTAGTTGCTAAAATGCTAAAGTTTCCCGTAATGAGATTCGAACACGCAACCTTTGGGTTGTTAGACGTTCTTAAAAAGTTGCTAATTAGCTAAATGGTAAAGGTGTCCGTGATTCGAACACGCAACCTATCCCACCCACCCTTCCACCCCAACCAACTAACCTACATTTGTTTTTGGCTTATTAAGTAACCTTCTGTCTTATGTAACCATACCAAACCTACCATATCATACTTATTTGACTGTCCCGATTTTACTATGTTACGTCTAGTGTTAATCAACCCTAACCCATCCAGTGGTAGTGGTCCTCTGTGGCTCAGTTGGTAGAGCATGGCGCTTGGATTGTGGGTTCGATTCTGGTTCGGTCCACGCATATGAAAAGTGTATGTACACATGACTGACCGTATGTCACTTTGGATAGAAGCGTCTGCTAAGTGGCATACTTTATATTACATATTATTATATTAGATGTGGTAGTAGTTTCACATATCCATAAGAAGAGAGATGTGACACAGGCTGCTTTGACAAGATGTCTTCCAGACACATGTAGCCTTAGCATTAGATCCTAGTTTTAATCTCACTATCCAGGAACCGTGCCCACTGGTGTGCTATAGTATGAGCCACCCTCAGAGCTTCAGGCCACAGTTATCAGGGCGACAGGCTGTGCCAACGCCCCTCAAACCCAGGGAAGGTCAGTGTGTGCCCAGTGACCACGGCCCGCCACTCCCCTCGCCCCCTGTGGAGATGTCCGTCTCTCAGCTGGCTAACAGCGATGCCCTCTAGAGTCACCCCCAGAGAGACACGCTGGCACATGGAGATACCAGTGCCTGCCAAGGGGAGAGAGGTTTACACAGACTTAATGCAGACCACTGTGAAGGGAGAGGAAGAAGAAAGATAATTGGCAAACAATTGGGTAGGTGACATCTGCATTTCACATAAAGCAGTATAAGGGTTTATATCACTAGTGTTTATAAACAAGAGACTGCGTAATTGTGTACTGTCATATAACATAGTATGAACCGTTGCCCTAAAGGGCTGCCAATGTCAGGGTTTGAGAATACTCCCAGCCTCTCTTCCCTGTTTTTATTATTATTGTCATCCAAAGGGACTTTGCTGTAGCCCTGGCCATTTTTAGAGTACTGTGTGTGTAGTGTGTTTGTATGGAGGAGGGCAAACAGTCTTGTTGATCTAACAACATCAGATTGGAGTATCTCATTCCTCTGAGGCAATTTCCCAGAGATGAGGTTTATGTCTCATGCACACCGGTTGCGTCAAACTGCATGTGTTCCAGCAGAAGAACAAAATGAGTCACAGCAGTGCAGATTGCCTCCCGATGAAATTAACAGACTTCTGCCGGAACGCATACAGTTTGATGCAACCAGTGTGTACAAGTCTTGAGGCTGCCTGCCGCAGCTCTGGGGTGTAATATCCTTATCTCCCAGACTTCCAGTCACACAGCCCTCTGCTACAGCAAAAGAAAGGCCACTACTTGTAATCGCAAATGAATACCCTTATTATTCTCTATGTCAAAGAGAAGGAGAGAGAGCGAAAGCCTATTAACCCTTACGATTCCTTAGGAAAACAAAGATGTTCATATGCTCGATGCACAATAATAACGACCGCGGATATTCTATATGATAGCATGTTTCTGGAATTTAAATCAAACCCTAGCGATCGGGCGAGTGATCTGGATTGCAGCGCTGAGGCGGCTACATTTCTGTCAGGGGAGTACGTGGGTGACAGCAGGCTCATTTGCTCTGTGATTATTGTTGGGGTCTTTTTTGGGTGTGAGGGGAGGGAAAAGCCTGTTCCTGTCACCCTGCTCCTTGATTAGGCCAATTATACAGGCCAGAAGCAGACCATATGGAGGCTGCTCTGTTTAAATCTGTCTTTGATATTGAATGATTCCCAAATGGCACCCTATTCCCTATATAGTGCACTACTTTTGACCAGAGCGCTATGGGCCCTCGTCATTATCAAAACCAGATCTAAACACACTGGACAGATAATATAACAGATTACAGTATATTTTAATCTAACTAGGCAAGTCAGTTAAGAACAAATGCTTATTTACAATGACAGCCTAGGAACAGTGGGTTAACTGCCTTGTTCAGGGGCAGAACGACAGATTTTTACCTTGTCAGCTCGGGGATTCGATCTAGCAACCTTTCGGTTACTGGCTCAATGCTCTAACCACTAGGCTACCTGCCACCCATATATGTCCTATCAAATGCATTGATAGGATGATGCAGTCCCAAATCATTTTTACATCAAAATGTAATGCATTATACCTGCTGACTTCTGTGTTACATGTTTTTGGATGGGGGGTGCCGTCGACAGGTAAGGGGTACTCCAGAGTATTTTTCTCTGCTGGTACAGGAGTTTTTTTATTTTATTTATATTGTGGCAGATTTCAGGGAGAGGGGATGGGAGTGGTGACTGAAGGAAGATATCTTGCAGCCTGCTGGCTCCACCCCGAGCCTTATATGGACTTCATGCCCCAACGAGGCAAGCCGGTGGATTATTGAGCCATTGAGTACTTGGGGATAAAAGAGGAAGCGGGCTGCACAAAGAGGGAGAGGACCGAGAGGGAAACTGGTGTTATGGAGAGTGTGAGAAGCGGGAGAATTATCTGTACGATTACCCGTTGTGAATTGGAACTTTCCCACTGTGTGCAAATATCCCTAATAAATTCCCCATTTGCATTCTAGTTGTGCTCCCTGTGCGTATTTGGTTATTGAACTTGGTGATGTGGAAACCCCACACCCTTGAGCCTGCTACATATGGTGGCGAACGCGGGCAAAGCAAACCAAGCCCAATTACTAAACAGACTTGGAGCATAATAGAAGCATTGGTGAAACAGCTGGTGGAGGCGAACATAGCGCAACAGGCTATGTATCGGGAGCTGCTGGAGGAACAGCGTCACCAGACCGCTCTCCTGTGAGCTGAACTCAGCCAGCTGACAGCCGCCCATAGCAGCAGGCGCAGCAGTCTCTCATCTCAAAACCAGTATGTTTATACTGAAACTGACAGAGGCTGACGACATCGAGGCTTACCTCCAAGCCTTCGAGAGGACGGCGGCTAGGGAGAAATGGCCCCATGAGCAATGGGCCAGCCTGTTAGCACCCTTCCTGTCAGGCGCTGCACAGAAGTATCAGGATCTGACGGCTGACGAGGCGACGCATTACGATGGGCTGAAAAAGGAAATTATGCGCCGGCATGGTTACACCCTGATTAACAGGGCGCAAAGATTCCATGATTGGGCGTATGATGCCACAGCGCACCCCTCCCCCCGCATGTGATTAGGCTGGCCAAGAGCTGGCTAACTGCTGAACCACTGACGATCACGCCCATCGAGAAAGTGGTCATAGATACATTTCTACATTCTCTCCCGTTCTAAGCTAAAAAGTTAGGAAGTCAAGCTAACCCGCAGAGCACGGATCAGCTGGTGGAACTGGTGGAAGGTCAGGAGGTGGCTTTGGAGGTCCTGCACAGCAGACAACCACGGAAGGCTGAACCATCCACTCACCCGAAGGAGTGAAAAGGATGGAGGACCCTGCCTAGACCCCGGCCAAGGATGGAGGGACACCAACAGCCAGCTCCCCGAGTAGACACCGCGTCCTGAACCTGGACAGCAGGAAGTGCTACGAATGTGGCGAGCCGGGACACATCGCCTGGAACTGTCCAAACCGCGATGCCCCGATGCCTTCGGCCTCAGCCAGTGAGTTAGCCACCGGGCATCCCTGCGGCTTGCTGGTGACATGCTGGGTTAAGGAGAGTGGTCCTTCCCCTGTCACCCCGATAAGAGCCAAAGGAAAGGACAACACGACACTTTTTGACTCCGGGAGTATGGTGACCCTGATCCGACCTGACTTCACCCAGTCCCCAAACCTGACTGACACCGTGGCCATCATGTACATACACAGTGATACCAAGGACTACCCTACCACACTCCTCCACCTACAGACCACAAAGGGACAACACACGGGGCCAGTGGGAGTTGTCCCAAACCTGCCAGTGCCGGTCCTTATCGGGAGGGATTTCCCGATGTTCCGCCAATTGTGGACCAGTATGTCCGGAGCTGTGGGGAACCGAGGGAACCAGAAAGGAGGAGGAAGCCGGAGAGGCGGAAGGGACGCCAGAAGGAGTGATGCCCAGATGTGTGGATTCCAGGAAGTGGACCCCCAGCTGTCAACAGAACACTTCTCTTTATCCCCCTCTTTGCCTTCCTTTGCTAGCTCCCTAACAGATCTGACCAGGAGCGGATGGCAGTGAGAGGTGAGGGGAGTGGTGATTGAAATAAGATATCTTGCAGCTCGCTGGCTCCACCCCCAAGCCTTATATGGACTTCCTGCCCCAATGAAGCAAGCCGGTGGGTCATTCAGCCATTGAGAACCTGGGGATAAAAGAGGGGGAGGACCGAGAGGGAAATGCGTTTTATGGAGAGTGTGAGAAGTGTGAGAATTATCTGTACGATTACCCGTTGTGAACTGGTTGCTGGATTCCCCCCCCCCTTTCCCATCGTGTGCAAATATCCCTAATAAAATTCCTCATTTGCATTCTAGTTGTGCTCCATGTGCATGTGTGGTTATTGAACTTGGTCACGTGGAAACCCCACACCCTTGAGCCTGCTACAATATATATAAACACTGCTCAAAAAAATAAAGGGAAAACTAAAATAACACATCCTAGATCTGAATGAATGAAATAATCTTATTAAATACTTTTTTCTTTACATAGTTCAATGTGCTGACAACAAAATCACACAAAAATAATCAATGGAAATCCAATTTATCAACCCATGGAGGTCTGGATTTGGAGTCACACTCAAAATTAAAGTGGAAAACCACACTACAGGCTGATCCAACTTTGATGTAATGTCCTTAAAACAAGTCAAAATGAGGCTCAGTAGTGTGTGTGGCCTCCACGTGCCTGTATGACCTCCCTACAACGCCTGGGCATGCTCCAGATGAGGTGGCGGATGGTCTCCTGAGGAATCACCTCCCAGACCTGGACTAAAGCATCCGCCAACTCCTGGACAGTCTGTGGTGCAACGTGGCGTTGGTGGATGGAGCGAGACATGATGTCCCAGATGTGCTCAATTGGATTCAGGTCTGGGGAACAGGCGGACCAGTCCATAGCATCAATGCCTTCCTCTTGCAGGAACTGCTGAAACACACCAGCCACATGAGGTCTAGCATTGTCTTGCATTAGGAGGAACCCAGGGCCAACCGCACCAGCATATGGTCTCACAAGGGGTCTGAGGATCTCATCTCAGTACCTAATGGCAGTCAGGCTACCTCTGGCGAGCACATGGAGGGCTGTGCGGCCCCCCAAAGAAATGCCACCCCACACCATGACTGACCCACCGCCAAACCAGTCATGCTGGAGGATGTTGCAGGCAGCAGAACGTTCTCCATGGCGTCTCCAGACTCTGTCACGTGCTCAGTGTGAACCTGCTTTCATCTGTGAAGAAAACACGGCGCCAGTGGCGAATTTTCCAATCTTGGTGTTCTCTGGCAAATGCCAAACGTCCTGCACGGTGTTGGGCTGTAAGCACAACCCCCACCTGTGGACGTCGGGCCCTCATACCACCCTCATGGAGTCTGTTTCTGACCATTTCAGCAGACACATGCACATTTATGGCCTGCTGGAGGTCATTTTGCAGGGCTCTGGCAGTGCTCCTCCTGCTCCTCCTTGCACAAAGGCGGAGGTAGCGGTCCTGCTGCTGGGTTGTTGCCCTCCTACGGCCTCCTCCACGTCTCCTGATGTACTGGCCTGTCTCCTGGTAGCGCCTCCATGCTCTGGACACTACGCTGACAGACACAGCAAACCTTCTTGCCACAGCTCGCATTGATGTGCCATCCTGGATGAGCTGCACTACCTGAGCCACTTGTGTGGGTTGTAGACTCTGTCTCATGCTACCACTAGAGTGAAAGCACCGCCAGCATTCAAAAGTGACCAAAACATCAGCCAGGAAGCATAGGAACTGAGAAGTGGTCTGTGGTCACCAACTGCAGAACCACTCCTTTATTGGGGGTGTCTTGCTAATTGCCTATAATTTCCACCTGTTGTCTATTTCATTTGCACAACAGCATGTGAAATTTATTGTCAATCAGTGTTGCTTCCTAAGTGGACAGTTTGATTTCACAGAAGTGTGATTGACTTGGAGTTACATTGTGTTGTTTAAGTGTTCCCTTTATTTTTTTGAGCAGTGTTTATTTATTTATATATATATATATATATATATATATATATATATATATATATATATATATATATATATATATATATATATATATATATATATATATATATGTTATTTATATATATATATATATATATATATATATATATATGTTATATATATATATATATATATATATATATATATATATATATATAGTTCCGGAACTCCAATTTGAGCAGCAGCAGCTGAAAAATGAGCTCCTACAAATATTGAAATTTACATGGTTTTTAGAGTGAAGTACATCGGAAAAAAGCAAAAGAAAACTGCAAGACTGAATAGGAGAAAAAAGAAGCAACAAACAAAAAGGATAGGCTTGTGAAAAATAACTATTTTTCATAAAATTGTTGTTATCTTAGCAAGCTGAATTGTTTACCAGTTGCTAAGCAGTTGCTAGGGACTCTTTTGGAAGAAGCTAGCTAGCTAACGAAGAACAACAAAGAATATCTAGTTAACAGAAGAAAAGAAAGAGAAAATCAGGACAGAAGAAAAAGGATATCAAAGTGAAACAGTTCTCTAAAGACACAGGAGACAATAATACAAGAAACAACACTTCTGTAGCTTGTCAACTATGTGTCTGTCTATCCCTGTTCTCTCCTCTCTGCACAGGCCATACAAACGCTTCACACCGCGTGGCCGCTGCCACTCTAACCTGGTGGTCCCAGCGCGCACGACCCACGTGGAGTTCCAGGTCTCCGGCAGCCTCTGGAACTGCCGGTCTGCAGCCAACAAGGCTGAGTTCATCTCAGCCTATGCTACCCTCCAGTCCCTAGACTTCCTGGCGCTGACGGAAACATGGATTACCACAGATAACACTGCTACTCCTACTGCTCTCTCTTCGTCTGCCCACGTGTTCTCGCATACCCCTAGAGCATCGAGCCAGCGGGGTGGTGGCACTGGAATCCTCATCTCTCCCAAGTGGACATTCTCTCTTTCTCCCCTGACCCATCTGTCTATCTCCTCATTTGAATTACATGCTGTCACAGTTACCAGCCCTTTCAAGCTTAACATCCTTATCATTTATCGCCCTCCAGGTTCCCTTGGAGAGTTCATCAATGAGCTTGACGCCTTGATAAGTTCCTTTCCTGAGGATGGCTCACCTCTCACAGTTCTGGGTGACTTTAACCTCCCCACGTCTACCTTTGACTCATTCCTCTCTGCCTCCTACTTTCCACTCCTCTCCTCTTTTGACCTCACCCTCTCACCTTCCCCCCCTACTCACAAGGCAGGCAATACGCTTGACCTCATCTTTACTAGATGCTGTTCTTCCACTAATCTCATTGCAACTCCCCTCCAAATGTCCGACCACTACCTTGTATCCTTTTCCCTCTTGCTCTCATCCAACACTTCTCACTCTGCCCCTACTCGGATGGTATTGCGCCGTCCCAACCTTCGCTCTCTCTCTCCCGCTACTCTCTCCTCTTCCATCCTATCATCTCTTCCCTCTGCTCAAACCTTCTCCAACCTATCTCCTGATTCTGCCTCCTCAACCCTCCTCTCCTCCCTTTCTGCATCCTTTGATTTTCTCTGTCCCCTATCATCCAGGCCGGCTCGGTCCTCCCCTCCTGCTCCGTGGCTCGACGACTCACTACGAGCTCACAGAACAAGGCTCCGGGCAGCCGAGCGGAAATGGAGGAAAACTCACCTCCCTGCGGACCTGGCATCCTTTCACTCACTCCTCTCTACATTGTCCTCTTCTGTCTCTGCTGCTAAAGCCACTTTCTACCACTCTAAATTCCAAGCATCTGCCTCTAACCCTAGGAAGCTCTTTGCTACCTTCTCCTCCCTCCTGAATCCTCCTCCTCCCTCTCTGCGGATGACTTCGTCAACCATTTTGAAAAGAAGGTTGACGATATCCGATCGCTAAGTCAAACGACACCGCTGGTCCTGCTCACACTGCCCTACCCTGTGCTTTAACCTCTTTCTCCCCTCTCTCTCCAGATGAAATCTCGCGTCTTGTGACGGCCGGCCGCCCAACAACCTGCCCACTTGACCCAATTTTTTTTTTTTTTTTTTTGTCATTTTAGCAGACGCTCTTATCCAGAGCGACTTACAGTAGTGAATGCATACATTTCTTTTTTTTGTGCTGGCCCCCCGTGGGAATCGAACCCACAACCCTGGCGTTGCACACACCATGCTCTACCAACTGAGCTACAGGGAAGGCTATCCCCTCCTCTCTTCTCCAGACCATTTCCGGAGACATTCTCCCCTTCCTCACCTCGCTCATCAACTCATCCTTGACCGCTGGCTACGTCCCTTCCGTCTTCAAGAGAGCGAGAGTTGCACCCCTTCTGAAAAAACCTACACTCGATCCCTCCGATGTCAACAACTACAGACCAGTATCCCTTCTTTCTTTTCTCTCCAAAACTCTTGAACGTGCCGTCCTTGGCCAGCTCTCCTGCTATCTCTCTCAGAATGACCTTCTTGATCCTAATCAGTCAGGTTTCAAGACTGGGCATTCAACTGAGACTGCTCTTCTCTGTGTCACGGAGGCTCTCCGCACTGCTAAAGCTAACTCTCTCTCCTCTGCTCTCATCCTTCTAGACATATCTGCTGCCTTTGATACTGTGAACCATCAGATCCTCCTCTCCACCCTCTCCGAGTTGGGCATCTCCGGCGCGGCCCACGCTTGGATTGCGTCCTACCTGACAGGTCGCTCCTACCAGGTGGCGTGGCGAGAATCTGTCTCCGCACCATGCGCTCTCACCACTGGTGTCCCCCAGGGCTCTGTTCTAAGCCCTCTCCTATTCTCGCTATACACCAAGTCACTTGGCTCTGTCATATCCTCACATGGTCTCTCCTATCATTGCTATGCAGACGACACACAATTAATCTTCTCCTTTCCCCCTTCTGATAACCAGGCGGCGAATCGCATCTCTGCATGTCTGTCAGACATATCAGTGTGGATGACGGATCACCAGCTCAAGCTGAACCTCGGCAAGACGGAGCTGCTCTTCCTCCCGGGGAAGGACTGCCCATTCCATGATCTCGCCATCACGGTTGACAACTCCCTTGTGTCCTCCTCCCAGAGTGCTAAGAACCTTGGCGTGATCCTGGACAACACCCTGTCGTTCTCCACTAACATCAAGGCGGTGACCCGATCCTGTAGGTTCATGCTCTACAACATTCGCAGAGTACGACCCTGCCTCACACAGGAAGCGGCGCAGGTCCTAATCCAGGCACTTGTCATCTCCCGTCTGGATTACTGCAACTCGCTGTTGGCTGGGCTCCCTGCCTGTGCCATTAAACCCCTACAACTCATCCAGAACGCCGCAGCCCATCTGGTGTTCAACCTTCCCAAGTTCTCTCACGTCACCCCGCTCCTCCGCTCTCTCCACTGGCTTCCAGTTGAAGCTCGCATCCGCTACAAGACCATGGTGATTGCCTACGGAGCTGTGAAGGGAACGGCACCTCCATACCTTCAGGCTCTGATCAGGCCCTACACCCAAACAAGGGCACTGCGTTCATCCACCACTGGCCTGCTGGCCCCCCTACCTCTGAGGAAGCACAGTTCCCGCTCAGCCCAGTCAAAACTGTTCGCTGCTCTGGCACCCCAATGGTGGAACAAGCTCCCTCACGACGCCAGGACAGCGGAGTCAATCACCACCTTCCGGAGACACCTGAAACCCCACCTCTTTAAGGAATACCTAGGATAGGATAAAGTAATCCTTCTAACCCCCCCCCCCCCCCTTAAAAGATTTAGATGCACTATTGTAAAGTGGTTGTTCCACTGGATATCATAAGGTGAATGCACCATTTTGTAAGTCGCTCTGGATAAGAGCGTCTGCTAAATGACTTAAATGTAAATGTAAATGTAAATGTAAATGTAAATATATACATACATATATACATATATATATATACATATATGTATATATATGTATATATATATATATATGTATATATATATGTGTGTGTATATATATATATATGTGTGTATATATGTATATGTGTGTATATATGTATATATATGTGTGTATATATGTATATATATGTGTGTATATAGGTATATATATATATATGTGTGTATATATATATATGTGTGTATATATGTATGTATATGTATGTATGTATATATATATATGTATATATATATATATATATATATATATATATATGTATGTATGTATATATATATATGTATGTATATATATATATATATATATATATATATATATGTATATATATATATATATATGTGTGTATGTATATGTGTGTATATATGTATATATATGTATATATATGTGTGTATATAGGTATATATATATATATGTGTGTATATATATATGTGTGTATATATGTATGTATATGTATGTGTGTATATATATATATATATATATATATATATATATTATATATATATATATCGGCCCTCCCTATATATATATTGTCGTGTCTTTGGGGGTACCATTAAACTGAAGATATGTTTATCAATTAGCTCCCTGTAATTATTATCACGCGATTAAACTGATTAATCGTTTAATTGTAATTAACTAGGAGATCGGGGCACCAAGGAGAATATTCAGATTACAAAGCTATAATTTTCCTAATATAACTTTCCTGTACTATAATATTATATTCTATTATAGTATAGGCCGATTATCTTCTGGTTTAAATGGTGTATTTTACCTCGAGTCCAGTCTCATTCCAAACGTCGTAAATTGTTGTATCTGCACGAACCCAGTCTTTACTAAAATCATCCATACATCAATTGTCTTAAAATCATTTATTTACTACACTAAGTAAATAACAGAAAACATACAAACAGTAATTATCGTCACAAAGGATTGGTAGAGGTATGTGCCCTTGTGGGCTAAACAGGCAGGTCGGCCTGTTGAACAATGGGTCATAAACGGTCAGCTGAGAAGTTACACAGAGTTCATTAATATTAACAATTGACAATTGAAGGCTCACTCATTCGGGAACAATTGCAATCAATATATATTTACGCTCAGTGTGTCGTCGTTCTTTGTTGGAGAGTTCGGTTCTGTTGGGAAGTTTTCTCCGCGTTCTCTCTCTCTCTCTCTCTCTCTCTCGGTTAGAATGGATCTTTCAGAGCGACATTCATTAATGTCGTCATAGAATGCTTGTTTCGTTGGTCTTCGCGTTCAATGATATAATTTACTTAGCTGCAGACTAATAATTAATATCAAAGACTTATTCTTATTCTGTCGGTATCAATAGTCTAAAAGTTAACCACGTGGTATGGTTCACTTTCAGTAGAGGAATTAGATGGTAAAACCTATGTGGCCACAGAGTGTAGGCCTGGTCTCAAGAAATGTAAATCAAGGGGTGTTTTATAGTGCCCATCGAACAGGCTTGTCAAATGACGCCTGGTCCTGTATGGGTCCCTGGGGGCGTGCCTATGACTGAGTGAGATTTGGTTACAGAAATACAATTCTATCACATTACATCAGTACAATAGCATCTCATGTGTATTATAAAAGCTTTATCCTTATTAATACATTCTATACAACCATTAAGTTGCAAGTCTCAAGCTGATGCTATTATATAAACAGTTTTATGGTAATATGGCTATATTGTCTCTTCTGAGTATCACAAAATTGTACCAAGCGGATCAGTTCGTAGCTGGATTCTTCACCAATTTTCCATACCTTCTCCAGAACACAAAATGTCGCTTGGCTCTCCAATTCTATGAGTTGGAAGAATTTCCTGTGTCTCTCTATGGGCCATGTGGCCAGAGACTCTCCTGGAATTTTAGAGTTTTTACAACCCTTTACACACAGAGAGATTGGGGGGAAGGTAGGTTGTGTGGTGGTGCAAAAGGGAGGAAGTCAACTGTCCTCCCTGTACCAAAAGAGGCCAACGTCATGACAATATATATATATCGGCCCTCCCTATATATATATATCGGCCCTTATGCCAAACAGTTCCATTTTTGTTTCGTCAGACCAGAGGACATTTCTCCATGAAGTACGATCTTTGTCCCCATGTGCAGTTGCAAACGTAGACTGGCTTTTTTATGGCGGTTTTGTTGCAGTGGCTTCTTCCTTGCTGAGCGGCCTTTCAGGTTACGTCGATATAGGACTCGTTTTACTGTGGATATAGATACTTTTGTACCTGTTTCCTCCAGCAGCTTCACAATGAACTCTGCTGTTCTTCTGGGATTAATTTGCACTTTTCGAACCAAAGTATCTTCATCTCTAGGAGACAGATTGCATCTCCTTTCTGAGCGGTATGACGGCTGCGTGGTCCCATGGTGTTTATACTTGCGTACAATTGTTTGTACAGATGAACTTGGTACCTTCAGGCATTTGGAAATTGCTCCCAAGGATGAACCAGACTTGTGGAGGTCTACACATTTTTTTTATGAGGTCTTGGCTGATTTATTTTGATTTTCCCATGATGCCAAGCAAAGAGGCACTGAGTTTGAAGGTAGGCCTTGAAATACATCCACAGGTACACCTCCAATTGACTCAAATGATGTCAATTAGCCTATCAGAAGCTTCTACAGCCATGACATTATTTTCTGGAATTGTCCAAGCTGTTTAAAGGCACAGTCAACTTAGTGTATGTAAACTTCTGACCCACTGGAATTGTGATACAGTGAATTATAAGTGAAATAATCTGTCTGTAAACAATTGTTGGAAAAATTACTTGTGTCATGCACAAAGTAGATGTCCTTAACCGACTTGCCAAAACTATAGTTTGTTAACAATACAATACATGGAGTGGTTAAAAAACGAGTTTTAATGACTCCAACCTAAGTGTATGTAAACTTCCGACTTCAACTGTATATATAAAAACATTTATCAGGGAGTGCTGCAGCACCCTCAGCAGCCCTAACTCCCATGGCTATGCATGTACTTCTATTTTATTGTCCCTATGCAGCCTACATAAGTGTGTTTTATGAGCAACAGAGTGAAGGATATTTAGTGTGGATTTCAGGCTAGAGAGGAGCGTGGTGGTGGTTCTCCTCAGATGAAGGACTCACAAGACACAGCCTGGAGCTACAGTACAGTCGAACAATGATGGATGACAATCCTCAACATGTGCACCACTTTAGCCTATTACGTTCACACCAAACTTTAGTGACTGCAGGCCCTTTTATTTCTGTGAAATGGGTGCTAGTCACAGTCCTGGTGTGGTCTCTACATTGTGTGCCCGTCCTTATTCCACATGCACATTAACAGCCCATTATCAACATTTATGCAGGCCCACACTTCCTGGAACTCTCCAGGATTTCCACTCTGAGAGAGACTATATATCCTGTTCCGTTTTGGATTCCACCACAGCTGCTCCCATACACTGATACGCACCCCAGTTTAATTTCAGCAGGCGTCTACACGCTCTACAGCCGAGGCTAGAGAATATTCATTTATCAGGCTTTACGGCACCCAAGATGTATTGCAGCAGTGAGCAGTCATGCATCTCGGTGATAATGATGACCCACCGACTCTGTGATTGCATTAAATCTGTGTTGCTGCGACTGTGGAAGAGTAAACGCTGGCACGTGGGCTCTCACTTTGGTTCCTACCTGCTTCAATTAAGTTCCTGCTGTTCTTCATTTGGGGCATGTGGCTTCTATAACCTCCTCTTCAACTTGTTTTCCTCTATTAACCAACCAAACAAAATCTCCCTCCACTCTGCTCTCGTCACGGGGCTGAAGGCCCGCAGAGAGACTCAGAGACTTCCTTCAATCTCAGCAGCGGTGAAAGAGGATGTTCTCATCTCACGGCTCGGCTCCTCTGCTACTCGCCTATATGTGTGAGTGGCCATTTTGTCCATGCAAATTTCTCTCATTTTCTCCTGGCAGTGTCTCAGGGTGGCCGCAGCCCAGACAGTCCACCTAATTTAATCTCAACTCGCTTTCTCCTGCTTTCAGGGTGTCAGCTACAAAGCCAATTAGTCCGTCTCTTTTTATCACCTGTATGTGTACATGTGTGTGATTGGTGATTGGTGATACAGAGGCAAACGTCTTCCTTTTGAGACCCTGAAAGTCCTTAATAGAGCACACTTAGTGAACAGCTGTTTTGAAGTGCACCTTTTGCCGAGGGTAACCAGACCAAACTAGACAAGTGCAAGGGCAAGTCATTTCCAGATGAAATACTCAAACTCAGATTGAGGTACTGAAACACAATTACAAAAGTGCATGGTGTTCTATCGGAACAAATTGTAAATCATAAAATGAATGACCCAATTTCTCCCTCCACAAAATAATCCTGCTCTGCGCAGAAGAGCTCTTGTGTAAATAAAAGGAAACACAATGGCAGGGTACAATGCGACGACAAATTTAGAAAACAGATCACCAAAACATCAGCTTTCTCACAAATCGCGGTGCATGGAGGACTGATGGAATTTATATCCGTGCCTGAATTGACAATTATTCGGAAGATGAAATTGGAATTGGGTCGTAGATGTGCCAGAGATCTATTTCAATAAAGCAATGCAAATACTGAATAATTTACATGAGGAGTTGATGCACTGTCTGCCTCATATAGTTGGTGATTTAATAGGCTAGTTTGACTGTAATTCATAGGGGTGATGAGAGAGGGGGAGCAAGAAGGAGAGCTAGCTGTGGGTGATAGGCTACACTCCATCTCTGTTCCCCTGAAGTCCCTTCTCTCCTTTCTGTTCCCCTGAAGTCCCTCCTCTTCCCCGCCTCTCCTCTCCCAATGCATCCCGCTACTTTAATGGTTAGGGTATTGGGCCAGTAACCCGAAAGGTTGCTGGATCAAATCCCCGAGCTGACAAGGTAAAAATCTGTCGTTCTGCCCCTGAGCAAGGCAGTTAACCCACTGTTCCCCGGGCACCGAAGATGTGGATGTCGATTAAGGCAGCCCCCCGCATCTCTCTGATTCAGAGGGGTTGGGTTAAATGTGGAAGACACATTTCAGTTGAAGGCATTCAGTTGTACAACTGACTAGGTATCTCCCTTTCCCTTACTTCAGGCTACAAGCAGCAGTAGATATTGTTATCAGTCTGCAAGGTGATCCATTAACCATGCAAAGCCAATGCAGAGACTAAGGTGGTCACCCAAATGGCACCCTATTCCCTACATAGTGCACTACTTTTGAAGGGAGCGCTAAAAAGTGGTGCACTATATAGGGAATCGGGTGTCATTTGGGAAGCGACCTAAGGACATTTCCCAGGAAGTACAACACTTCCACTGCCCCCGTCAACATGTCTGCTTGTCTCCAGGGAGGCAACGCTGCACCTCTTCAGTATTTATTACAACCAGTGGCGATTTTAGCATGTACATCTTGGTGGGGCATGCAGGACGGACGTAGTCAATATAACTATTTGTTTAGCACTTTTGAAATGTACAGCGACAGAATTCAGAACAAGGGCCATTCTTAGTGTTCTCCCTGTACACCAAGTCAGAACCATAGGATAAATAAAGGGGGCATATAAGCAGACAATGAAAGCTACAATATTCAATGAATACATTTCTCTAAATCAAGTTATTGGATACATGTGCACCACCAAGTCAGAATAGTAGGCGAAATTAAGAGGGGTAAATAGACCAAATTATTCGGGTGAGGCACATGGGCTACTAACATCTTACTACACAACATACACTTAGTATTACTTTCTTAGCTACAGTGTACATATCTCCCTGGCATATTACATCATTTATGCAGCAGCATACAATGCGTTTTTGGATTCACCTTGTTGTGCTGCGCTCACTTGATCAGGAAGGTGGCGCAGCAGTCTTTCATGGGCAAAGTCTGTCATCAAAGTCTGGCATTCTTTGGATTTCAAAACACCTGGGAACTCGGAAAAAAACACATCATTGATATTCAGGCCGTAGCTCTAGAAAGAGGCCGGATTTACAATTCCAAGTTGGATGACCGTTCAAAACGTATTTTCCCAGTCGGAGCTCATTTATTCCCGACTTCCCAGTTGTCTTGAACTCACTGAAGTCAAGTTTTCACAGTTCCGACTTAACAGTTGCTTTGAGCACAGAACAAATCATGCTTCATTGACAGCATGGCCAATGTTGAATGTTTATCATTTTAAACTGGGAAAAGAGCCCCTTAATCCCAGATTTGGGACCACACAGCCACTCTACTGAATATCAGGCTAGTGATTGCTTTGCAATGCTTGCAGTTAGCCACTGCCACTGATTCCTTCCACACCGCTCATTGTTGAATTTGCGATTTCCAACTTGTGTAATGTTTATGTCCAATGGCCGATGAACACCGATTCGTTTTATCTATAATTTCTCTTCATTATTCTCTTCATATGACAAGGATTAAAAAGGATTTGCCAGTAGATTGTCAACTTGATTTATGATGATGACTGCTAGCAAGATTTTGAAAGTATGACGTTGACATGATCAGTCCAATCAAAGCTACTGTAGGCCCAAGGCCAACGACCTTGGGCCTTCTTGGATGGGCACTTCTAATTTAACTCGATGGCAGCACCCAAGGGGCTAGAATGTTCTAACTCTAACCTTAGACTTGGTGGTGACGTAGTGTCCCCATGAGTGACAGAACACTGAGCCAATCACGGCGCAACGCTCCATATTTTCTGCTGGCTTTCCCCACCACCACAGAAAGCACTGAGCTAGGCGGAAACACTTGCATTTTGGAGCTGCCTTACTCAAGAAAAGAAAAAAGAGACCATGTTTGAATGCGGCTTCATTAACTCAATGATATAAATATATATATTTTTTTTACATTGTTTGCAAACTGATATGTGACATGTATTAATGCCAAATAACATGCAAAACAGGCAAGCCCCACCTGCCCTGAATGACGGGTTGTCACTGATTACAACTATCCATGTCCTTGAAAATATGGGCTGTATATGAGATGAGAAGTCACCCCAACACAACCAAATGCAGGCAAACATATACTTTCAGTTACCAGAGGGTAGGACTTTCACATATGAGTTAGAAACACATATTGCCTCACCTGTGTGTGGATCTGTCAATATCCCTATGAAGTGAGCTGAGAACTGTGTATGTGTATCCATGCGTGCGTGAGTTAATTTGTGTGTGTGTTTCTTTCTTGCCATCATGCACAGTGATATGTTGCAGGTGTGTGTTGTTTTGATGCTGTGTCACTGTTCTTTGGACAGGTCTGTAGGTGATAGCTCCTCTCTAAGGACAAAGGCTGATTGATTTAAGCACTGTCCGATTCACCTGATACTCAACTGTAAATAATCTACAGCTCATCATTATTCAGTCTCTTCTGCAGGGATATTGACCCTAGTACACCACACACACACACACGCACGCACACACACACAGTCACACAGTCAAGTTCGTGGAAACCCACAAAGTTCACACACACACACTATAAGAGAGATGACTCAAAGGTTTACTCTGCATTAGCCTTAGATAGTAAAAACAAGCAGGGAGTTGTGCCAGAGCCCAGGAACATCTCTTGGATACATTTATATGCACAAATATTCCAGATACTGATCTGTTACTTGCTGTAGTTTGTTTCTCTGTGAACTTTGCAAGCGGATAGATGATATATGGCATCTGTATCATCAAGCTGAAGTTTAGCATTTTGACATCTCTTTACCTGGTGTCAAATGTCTTGTGCATTCAACCTAATCTGCCAGGCAGTTCAAATGGAAGGGAGACCTCTGCTGTTTAGTACTGGTACTCCAGACATCATGATTTGAAATAACAAAAAATACCTTTGAAAAAGGAACACAATGTTCATGATTAATGATAGCCTATATTTCGCGGTGTATTATATTAACTTTATTTAGTACAGTCAAATATTGCTTTCATGTGATTATATACCATGTCCAGGTCAGCTCCAATGATGAGGACGGTGATGAAGATGTTCAAGTCGGCCGCAGCTGTTTTAAAGCAGGGCATACAGCCTGAGCAGAAAGCTCTACACGGTGAATAGCTCCTTCTCCTAGCACCGAGAGACTGGCATGGATTGTGTTGGAGCAGACCCTTGTTTTAGCACCGGCTTAGTGGACAGCTCCACTGTTCTAAGCTGGAGCGTGGGAAATGTCTTGTGCCTCATTTCCTCTTGACATTTCCAACCATCCTTGACTCTCACCTTATGTTGAGAGTTACTACTGTATCATTACCCCTGAGCCGCTCCTCTCCATGACTCAGTTCAATACCCCGCCTGAGGGGCTAGCTAGTGTTCTCTCAAGGTAGAGAGAGAGGAAAGAGGAAAAATCCTCTTGGATAGCACAGTTGAAAAATTTGACAGCCGAGTGAATGTTGTGAAAGACAAGTCTATCATGTAGAACTTGTTTGTTGAGGCGGCCATCAAGTACAACATGCTCTTGATCAGGACAGCAGGAGTTCAACACTGTAAACACTGTTACCACAAATCACCGTCATACTCTGTTAATATACGGTCCTAGTTCAGTATCAATATGTCTTTGCCTCCAGGGTCTTGGTTTATTCTTTGATAAGCTGTCACCCATCTCTTTCCATCAATATCTATCCTCCCTGACTATGATCTACTGCATGGTAATGCATCTTTTGTTACGCTCCGGGGTGAAGTTTCCGCTAGGTGCAGATCTAGGATCAGCCCCCCCGCCCCCCCCCCCAATCCTAACCTTAACCATTAGTGAGAAAAATTAAAAACTGACCCAAGATCAGATTTTCTAGGGGCAACTTCTCCCTACACCGCTCTGTGCTCCTCGAAACCACACTTCAATCCCTTCTGTCTCTATGGCAGACAACCCATTTATTACCATTTACCCGATTTTATATAGTATGCAGTATCTATCTACCATATGGCAATGCATCTTATAGCAGAGCAGTCTGATTGGTTACCAAAGAATCCTCTCAGGCTCTATTCTCTAGGACGTGTCTGAAATGGCACCCTATTCCCTATAAATGGCACTACTTTTGACCAGGGCCCATAGGGCTCTGCACCACCGATAGGGCTCTGGTCAAAAGTAGTGCCCTCTATAGAGAATTGGGGGGGCATTTCAGATGCAGCCTCTATGCAAAAAGATTTCCTACTGACTCCATAGATGTCATGATGTCAGTCACTGCATGCACCGTACAAAAAGTCTCACCACTTCATAATGCTTCTATTTACACGGGACAAAGTGGAAGACGCTGGTAACTCCTGAATCAACTCGATTGCTTTTTCCCGCTCCAATGTCAAGAAGGCAGCACTTTGATTGTGTTTGTTTGTTGCTATCAATTATTCACAGAGTGCAGATCACAATGTTTGGGTCTCTTAATTTCAGCCGCAGATTTAGTGGCAGAGAATAGGGAGTGATATAATGGTGCTTATAGTGGAGCGTGTCTCCGTTGGGTTCAACTGCTAACAAAATCATATACAGTGAGCTCCAAAAGTACTTCAGGAGCTCACTGTATTTCTCTCTGTCTCATTAAGGCGTTACTAAGTAGGAATTAAAAAGGAGCGTAGGCACATAGCACTTCAGAAATAACCGAGGGAGATAAACAAAAGACAAAACAAGGTAAGGAAGCTGGTATAGGAAACAGTGGTCATTCATCAGGGCTGTGTGGAATCAATAGGATACCCAGGGAGAAACCAACTCAGTGAGAAGCCAACTCATGAACAGAGTGTCTTTGTCTGTGTTTGTACCTCTGAACTAAACAAACTTTACTCTAATAGCTTTTCAGCTATGTGAGTGTGGTTACGTGTCTTCCTCCCAGTCAAACAGAAAGGTTAATAAACGTCTGCCTCTCGGTTAATGAAAGGAATCATAAGTTGAAATAATAACTGCAAGGCTTTTAGTCACCATCCACTTCAATGGTCTTCAGTCCAAAAGACAGACATGCAGGCTGGCAGATGGACAGACAGACAGACAAGACAGACTCTGCTCTCTGGTCTAGCGATGTAGCAGCATCTCTCCAACACAGAAGTGTCCTTGAGGCAGCATACTATGTCACTCATCACACACCTGAATTGCTCTTTTTATCTCTGTGATGCTGGGTCTCACAAGCTGCTGTAAGCTCATCACAAACATTTATACACACCCCCTGATTAGATCTAAAGCCACACGCCACCCCTCTCACCAAGGTGACATTCTCCCAATGTCCTATATACACAACCTGATGGTGAACCTGCACGTCTTGGAATAGAAATATCCCCGCTGTGCTTTAGTCAACATTATGTCTACAGTACACATATACTGTTGCTGCTGGGAATTGGTGTCAGGCAATTGGTGTCCGTCTGCTTGTCTGTCTGTCTGCTTGCCTGCGGTAAAAAGGGCCCATGAGCACCAACATGGAGTTCACAGGAGTGTGTCAAATTGGGCGTCAAATGAAAGCTGAAGCAGTTGAAGTCGGAAGTTTACATACACCTTAGCCAAATACATTTAAACTCAGTTTTTCACAATTATTGACATTTTATCCTAGTAAAAATTCCCTGTCTTAGGTCAGTTAGGATCACCACTTTATTTTAAGAATGTGAAATGTCAGAATAATAGTAGAGAGAATGATTTATTTCAGCTTTTATTTCTTTCATCACATTCCCAGTGGGTCAGAAGTTTACATACACTCAATTAGTATTTGGTAGCATTGCCTTTAAATTGCTTAACTTGGGTCAAACGTTTCGGGTAGCCTTTCACAAGCTTCCCACAATAAGTTTGGTGAATTTTGGCCCGTTCCTCCTGACAGAGCTGGTGTAACTGAGTCAGGTTTGTAGGCCTCCTTGCTCGCACACACTTTTTCAGTTCTGCCCACAAATGTTCTATAGGGCTGAGGTCAGGGCTTTGTATGGCCACTCCAATACCTTGACTTTGTTGTCCTTAAGCCATTTTGCCACAACTTTGGAAGTATGCTTGGGGTCATTGTCCATTTGGAAGACCCATTTGCGTCCAAGCTTTAACTTCCTGACTGATGTCATGAGATGTTTCTTCAATATATCCACATTTTCCTCCTCATGATGCCATCTATTTTGTGAAGTGCACCAGTCCCTCCTGCAGCAAAGCACCACCACAACATGATGCTGACACCCCTGTGCTTCATGGTTGGGATGGTGTTCTTCTGCTTGCAAGTCTCCCCCTTTTTCCTCCAAACATAACGATATTCATTATGGCCAAACAGTTCTATTTTTGTTTCTTCAGACCAGAGGACATTTCTCCAAAAAGTACGATCTTTGTCCCCATGTGCAGATGCAAACCGTAGTCTGCTCCATAACCGCCATAAAAAAGCCAGTCACTTCTTCCTTGCTGAGCGGCCTTTCAGGTTTTGTCGATATAGGACGCATTTTACTGTGCATCTTCACAAGGTTGATTTGAACTTTTCGCACCAAAGTTTGTTCATCTCTAGGAGACAGAACACGTCTCCTTCCTGAGCGGTATGATGCTGCGTGGTCCCATGGTGTTTATACTTGCGTACTATTGTTTGTACAGATGAACGTGGTACCTTCAGGCATTTGGAAATTGCTCCCAAGGATGAACCAAACTTGTGGAGGTCTACAATTTTTTTCTGAGGTTTTGCCTGATTTCTTTTGATTTTCCCATGATGTCAAGCAAAGAGGCACTGAGTTTGAAGGTAGGCCTTGTAATACATCCACAGGTACACCTCCAATTGACTCAAATGATGTCAATTAGCCTATCAGAAGCTTCTACAACCATGACATCATTTTGTGGAGTTTTCCAAGCTGTTTAAAGGCACAGTCAACTTAGTGTATGTAAACTTCTGACCCACTGGAATTGTGATACAGTGAATTATAAGTGAAATAATCTGTCTGTAAACAATTGTTGGAAAAATTACTTGTGTTATGCACAAAGTAGGTCTCCTAACTGACTTGCCAAAACTATAGTTTGTTAACAAGAAATTTGTGGAGTGGTTGACTCCAACCTAAGTGTATTTAAACTTCCGACTTCAACTGTATATATTTTTTTTAATGTTCCATCCTAAAAATTAGGAATGAGCAAAGTATTAGATTGTTTGATAGGAAAAGGCATCTTAGAAGACATCTACCAGAAAAAGTCTTTGAAGGTATTAGAAATACATAAACACAATAATGCTGAAGTAAAGACTCCTGCCAACTAATATTTTTTTCTGCCTTCTGTAAGTTTAAAAAACATTGCTTTGTGCCTTGAAATTCCATTACCAAAACCCACATATTTTAGATATTTTCTCATTTCTCTGAGGGAGGAGGGAGGATAATGAAAGTTCACCATTACAAGTAAAGGTAGAGCTACCAATTAGTGTTTTTACTGATTTGAGCAATGTTGTTTATGAATTAAGTGATTAAAACTCGAAACGCTGTTATTAAATTGGTAACAGAATTTCAGAAAAAAACAGTAACAGAATTTCTGCAATTGATTTGGCTACAATGGGAAATCATAGTAGTCACAAACCACAGTTGGGTCACCTGCTACTGTCCTCCCTTCCACCTGCTACTGTTACTGTCCTCCCTTTCACCTGCTACTGTCCTCCCTTCCACTATGTTCAGCTGATAACTGGTGGTCAAAGCAAGAGTGTGAAAAGTCTGGACAACCCATCCCTCTCTCTTTCCTCTCTCTCTCTCCAATTAATGTCACCTCTCTCGGCTCTTTCATCCCATTCTTTCTGCAGACATCTTTGAATCTTAACTCAGAGCCGATATTTAAGACTTTTTCGAAAACATGGTCACATAAAAATGGAGGGAAATTTTACCGAAATTCTGTTCTTCCAGTAAATGTGTTCTTATACAATTTTCAGCGTAAATTGTTAAAGGTAGTCGCTGTGCATAGAATGGTATGGTTTGTTAAACTTTGAAATCAATGTTTTTTATTTGGCATACATTTTAAGTGAAGAGTCTGAGTGGAATTTCCTCTGCCTGTCTGCCTGCCCTTCTATCTATCTGCCCGTTTATCTGTCTGTCTGCCTGTCCCTCTGTCCACTCTTAAACAGTCGACCTGTCGTTATTGATGACCCCTGCATTATTAATCCCAGCATGCATTAACATGCTGCACCTTCCCTTTTCTTTATCACACACCTCATCCAATCACCGTAGTTAATGGGGTCGCACTGGCTCATTCAGTCTTCTCAATACAGCGTGACAGCAGCAACTGTATTCTCCACTCCCATGAGCCTCTATGGTTCCGCCGGGTCACTCTGCTCCCTCATCAATCTGGCCTATCCATAACAACCAAGGCACACAGAGATAAAATTATATGTGTGCAAAGCTCATATTTACAGTGTGAGTAGCCTACTACCGTAACTGCTTTTTTGGAGATAGGGGTGATTTTAGCACATGCACAAACAATCGTGTTAAAATATTGCATTAATAAAAATGCGGGTTTATGTGATTGATTTTGTTTCACTGCATGGTGCTGTGGCCAATGTAATAAGATTAATAGTAGCTAGGGTAACGTGTAATTACACTGTAACAAGCATTGTAGCTAATTGTACAAACCAAGTTACACTGTAATAACAACATGTAACTGATGGTAACAGTCTGTAATTACAGTGGTGTAACAACGAATGCTTGTTACCATGCTTGTTAGAAATGGGCAAGTTTCCATTAAATTTGCCAATTTAGTGTTTTGTTTTTTTGTCAGTTGTATATGATTCTGTAATAACTATCACAAGGTTGTAATCTCTTATTGATAGATGCGCTGGGTGTCTCGAGATTACATAGGCTCTAATTACCTTCCTGTGAATGCACACTTCAACATTTCCACTCACTGTTGATGCTAGCACTTGACCCCAAAAGGTGTACCATCTGGGTTAAGTTTACAAAAACAAATCCTAAGTGAGAGGATAAACCACGGAGTACATGTAAAATGTGCATAAGTACAATGTAATTAGGTGTTACACCAACACAATCTCACTCTCACTTCCTGCAAATATGTACAAAAAGTATTTCACCATATTTCATGCATTTTTGTGCGTTTTTTTTGTGTAGCTTAATTCGTGTGAAAAGACACATTTGGGTGTGACTTAATTAGAAATGTCCTTGTTTTCGAAAGAAAAGCAAATTGTTTATCCATTAAAATAACATAAAATTGATCAGAAATACAGTGTAGACATTGTTAATGTTGTAAATGACTATTGTAGCTGGAAATGGAAGATTTTTTATGGAATATCTACATAGGTGTACAGAGGCCCATTATCAGCAACCATCACTCCTGTGTTCCAATGGCATGTTGTGTTAGCTAATCCGAGTTGATCATTTTAAAAGGCTAATTTGATCATTAGAAAACCCTTTTGCAATTATGTTAGCACAGCTGAAAACTGTTGTCCTGATTAAAGAAGCAATAAAACTGGCCTTCTTTAGACTAGTTGAGTATGTGGAGCATCAGCATTTGTGGGTTCGATTACAAGCTCAAAATAGCCAGAAACAAAGAACTTTCTTCTGGAATTTGCCAGTCTATTCTTGTTCTGAGAAATGAAGGCTATTCCATGCGAGAAATTGCCAAGAAACTGAAGATCTCGTACAATGCTGTGTACTACTCCCTTCACAGAACAGCACAAACTGACTCTAACCAGAATAGAAAGAGTGGGAGGCCCCGGTGCACAACTGAGCAAGAGGACAAGTACATTAGTATCTAGTTTGAGAAACAGACGCCTCACAAGTCCTCAACTGGCAGCGTCATTAAATAGTACCCACAAAACACCAGTCTCAATGTCAACAATGAAGTGGCGACTCCGGGATGCTGGCCTTCTAGGCACAGTTGCAAAGAAAAAGCCATATCTCAGACTGGCCAATAAAAATGAAAGATTAAGATGGGCAAAATTACACAGACACTGGACAGAGGACCTCTGCCTAGAAGGCCAGTATCCCGGAGTCGCCTCTTCACTGTTGACGTTGAGACTGGTGTTTTCCGGAGACTATTTAATGAAGCTACCAGTTCAGAACTTGTGAGGCGTCTGTCTAGTTTGAGAAACACTCTAATGTACTTGTCCGCTGCACCGGGGCCTCCATTGAAATGGTTACTTGCATAGTGGAGTCTTTTGTTTAGACATGTAGCTAGCTAGCTAGCTAGCTAGCTAAACAATTAACCATAATCTGTCACGGTTGTCGTGGGAAGGAGCGGACCAAAGGGCAGCGTGTGTGTCGTTCCACATTTTATTTTCACTGTGAAAATATGCAAATACATATAAATAAACTGAATAACAAAACAACAAACCGTGACGCAGAGGTGAAAGAAACACTAACTCAAAGACAATCTCCCACAAACCCAGGTGGAAAAAAACCCTACTTAAGGGGGGGGGGGGGTCGGGGGTAGGTTGACCTCAGGTCTCCCCACTGGAAACCCGAGGTAGGGGGAGCGGTGGAATCTATCAAATAGCGCACCTCTAACTTTGTACAGTACTAATGCAATTAGTAAAATCACTCACGCCTACGTAATGCTACCAAATAAAACACAATTCATTCATAAAACTGTGAATATATAGTTTCACAGACATATTGTTGCATTTTTTTTCTGGTCTCTGCGAAATCGTTAAGAATAATATAAAACCAGTCTGCATACCACCAAGGTGAATTGGTTTAGTCTTGACTCTTGGTTGACAGTATTGGGGGATGGGTAATGTATTGATGCTCGAGTGCCAAATCAACACAAATGTCACGTCCTGACCAGTATAAGGGTTATTTGTTATTGTAGTTTGGTCAGGATGTGGCAGAGGGTATTTTGTTTATGTGGTTCGGGGTGGTGATTTATTTAGTAGGGTGTTGGTTTAGTTAGTTCTGGGTTTTTGGGGTTATGTTCTATGTTTGTATTTCTATGTGGTCTCTAGTCTTTTGTATTTCTATGTCTAGTTTATTGGGGTTGGACTCTCAATTGGAGGCAGGTGTTTTCTAGTTGCCTCTGATTGAGAGTCCTATATATGGGTATGTGATTAAGTCGCACAAAAATGTGTGTATTTTTACACTAATTAAGCCACACAAAATGCACTAAATCTCCTGAAATACTTTTTGTACATATTTGCATGAATTGAGTGTGAGATTTTGTTGTTTACACAGGATTTAGCTAGTTAAAATGAAGCGCATCTTGCGGAATTCTTACTTGTAATTTATGTGTACTAATATTACATTACCCATCCAGACAACCTGACCCTAATTTTAAAGCTTTTGGAAGCACCATCCAAGTAAGAAATTAAACACACACCACAAAGTACATACATGCAATGGTACATTGTAATTACTAGGTGTTACACAGGATTTAGCTAGTTACAATTCAGTGTATCTTGAGGGCAACTTACTTGTAATTAGTGGACCTACAAAGTATGTTACCCATCCTGATAATCTAATCGTCAGATTCTGAAATTGTCATCCAAGTGAGAAAATAAACACACTAATAGACCGCAGAGTACAGATTTGTAATATCTGCATAAGTACAAGATTGTCGCTAGT
This sequence comes from Salmo salar, assembly GCF_965601325.2. Classification (NCBI taxonomy): domain Eukaryota; kingdom Metazoa; phylum Chordata; class Actinopteri; order Salmoniformes; family Salmonidae; genus Salmo; species Salmo salar. Next base: position 6,857,223 of record NC_138310.1, read on the forward strand.
TGTAACACAGTCAACTTTATTGCCACATGTAAACATGTCTTTCTACATTTCTTACAAAATTACAAGGATTTTTATTGTTAGATTAATAATTTGATTAATTAGATTAAACAAAGATGTAGGCCTACTCAATAACATGAAAATAACTATTCTAGTGGGGGCCAGTTTATTAGGTACACCGGCCCGTTAACGAAAATGGATCGCTCCTACAGCCATATAAAGCAGGCAGGCATTCCATTACTGTTCGATTGAATGTTAGAATGGGCAAAACAGGTGACCTAAGCGACTTTGAGTGTAGTATGCTTGTCGGGGCTAGGCATGCCAGATCCAGTACCTCAGAAACGGCTGCCCTCCTGGGCTTTTCACATACAACAGTGTCTAGGGTTTACTAAGAATGGTGCGACAAACAAAAAACAAAGTCAGCAGCAGTCCTGTCGGCGAAAAAAGCTTGTCGATGAGACAGGTTGAAGGAGAATGGCAAGCATTGTGCGAGCTAACGGAGGCCACAATCAAATAACGGCGTAGTACAACAGTGTGCAGAATGCCATCTCGAAACGCACAACTCGTCGATCCTTGTCACCGATGGGCTATTGCAGCAGACGACCACACCAGGTTCAGCTAAAAGAAGAAGTGGCTCCAATGGGCACGTGATTACCAACACTGGACAATTAAGGAGTGGAAAAACATTGCCTGGAACATGACACCGTGTTCAGTTTACTTGAGTGGCCTGCACAGTCCCCAGACCTCAATACAGTATCTTTGGGATGAGATGAAATGGGCTGTACACAGCATTAATGTAACGCCATCTAATCTGCAGCAACTGCGTGATGCCATTGTGTCAGCATGGACCAACATCCCTGTGGAATGTTTCCGACACCTTGGAGAATGCCCCAAATAATTCAGGCTGTTCTGGAGGCAAAGGGAGGTTCGACCTGGTACTAGATGGGTGTACCTAATGAACTATACTAGTTATCATCGTAATATCTATAGTTTAGGCCTGCTACCTAGGTAGTTGTTGTGTTATCCAGCTAGCAATAATAGAGCATGCTTAAAACTAAGTTAGCCAGTGTTTAGTTACATTGAAAAGGAACTAATGTTACTTAAAATAAGATACTTCGATTGTCATAAAAAAAAATGTGACAAAGGAGGAGGAATTTGTATATGAAACAAATGTGACTATGTGAATGAATGTCGCCGACAACTATCTAAAGGTGACTTCTGTCACAAACTGAATCATGACCCTCCCCTAGAATTACAGCATAATATTACATCCACATTGGAAAGCTATTTGGAATCAGGACAAATCACCAAAAAAGTATGTGAATTTCTATGTGTGAAATTTCCTAAGATACCATCTTTTTATACAGTCACTAAATTACACAAACAAGTGTCTCCTCCCCCAGGTAGACCCATTGTAGCAGCAATTGACTATATGACGTCCATCATTTCTAAGTTTGTGGATCACCACATTAAACTGATGGTTGAGAATCTCCCATCTTATGTCAGACACTCGTCACATGATCTCATTGATAGAGTGCTTAAGAAGGATACCAGAGGGCACCCTGCTGGCCAATTTTCATGTGGAGAGCTTGAACAGTAACATCCCACACACTGGAGGCTTCCAGGCACTGCAACACTTCCTTCAGCAGAGAGACTCTACCCTTGCTCCATCCAATGATTGCATCTTACAACTTACTGAACTGGTATTATCCAATAACTACTTCATCTTTGAGTCAGACTTTTTCCTTCAAATTCGGGGTGTAGCCATGGGCTCCCCTTTGCCCCACACTATGTGAAGCTGTATGTGGGACAATTTGAGAAAATATTACAAAACAGAGACACACCGCCTACTTTCTAAAATCCTTCTATGGAAGAGATACATAGATGATGTCTTTGTGCTCTGGGAAGGAAGTCAGCAGGAACTAAATTAATTACAAACTCTGTTAAATGAGAAAAAAATTTATTACCTGGATCAACAAAGAGAAAGATGCATTACATACAGACTAATACACAAAGCCCACAGACCGCAATACCCTATAGTATGCATCCCCTTCCCCTCAAGAATGGTCTACCATACAGTCAGTTATGCAGGGTTAAACACAGCTGTGGCCACCAGTCAGATTTTGACAGCAATGCTAAGACAATGATATATCAATTCAAAATGAGAGGCTACAAGGACAACACTCTTAATGCTGCCATGATGAAAATATCTCAAAAACCAAGAGAGGAATTGCAAAAAACGAAGAAAAACAATGCAACTGTGTTTTGCACTAAGTACACCAAGTGTTCGGTGAAAATGAAAGCAATCCTGAAAAATCACTGGCATATTTTGCAATCAGACAAAAAAAATTGCACACCTCTTCAAGAAACCACCCCTGGTGGTCTATAAGCGTGGTCGCTTATAACCATTTTTTAAAATGAAATTGGAAATATTTAAATATATACAGTATCAAGTTTGGACACACCTACTCATTCCATGGTTTTTCTTTATTTTTTACTATTTTCTACATTGTAGAATAATAGTGATGACATCACAACTATGAAATTACACAATCTTTAAGTCATACCACAGATTCTCAATTGGATTGAGGTCTGGGATTTGACTAGGCCATTCCAAGACATTTAAATGTCTCCCCTTAAACCACTCGAGTGTTGCTTTAGCAGTATGCTTAGGGTCATTGTCCTGCTGGAAGGTGAACCTCTGTCCCAGTCTCAATTCTCTGGAAGACTGAAACAGGTTTCCCTCAAGAATTTCCCTGAACTTAGCGCCATACATCATTCCTTCAATTCTGACCAGTTTCCCAGTCCCTGCCAATGAAAAACATCCCCACAGCATGATGCTGCCACCACCATGCTTAACTGTGGGGATGATGTTCTCAGGGTAATGAGAGATGTTGGGTTTGCGCCAGACATAGTGTTTTCTTTGATGGCCAAAAAGCTCAATTTTAGTCTCATCTGACCAGAGCACCTTCTTCCATATGTCTCCCACATGCCTTTTGGTGAAGACCAAACGTGTTTTCTTATTTTATTCTTTAAGTAATGTTTTTTTTCTGGACACTCTTCCGTAAAGCCCAGCTCTGTAGAGTGTACGACTTAAAGTGGTCCTATGGACAGATACTCCAATGTGGAGCTTTGCAGCTCTTTCAGGGTTGTCTTTGGTCTCTTTGTTGCCTCTCTGATTAATGCCCTCTTTGCCTGGTCCGTGAGTTTTGGTGGGCGGCCCTCTCTTGGCAGGTTTGTTGTGATGCCATGTTCTTTCCATTTTTTAATAATGGATTTAATGGTGCTCCGTGGGATGTTCAAAGTTTCGGATATTGTTTTATAGCCCAACCCTGATCTGTACTTATCCACAACTTTGTCCCTGACCTGTTTGGAGAGCTCCTTGGTCTTCATGGTGCCGCTTGCTTGGTGGTGCCCCTTGCTTAGTGGTGTTGCAGACTCTGGGGCCTTTCAGAACAGGTGTATAAATACTGAGATCATGTGACAGATCACGTGTCACTTTTACACAGGTGGACTTTTTTAAACTAATTATGTGATTTCTGAAGGTAAATGGTTGCACCAGTTCTTATTTAGGGTCTTCATAGCAAAGAGGGTGAATAAATATGCATGCACCACTTTTCAGTTTATTATATAAAAAAATATAAAAAATTAAACAAGTAATTTTTTTCATTTCACTTCACCAATTTGGACTATTTTGTGTATGTCCATTACATGAAATCCAAATTAAAAAGCTAGTTAAATTACAGGTTGTAATGTAACAAAATAGGAAAAACTGTAAGGGAGTGTGTAACTGGTGGCAGGGAAGTCAGGCGCAGTGTCACGGTTGTCGTATGATGAAGGAGCGGATCAAAGCGCAGCGTGTGTATCATTCCACATTTTCTTTATTAAACTGTGAAACTATGCAATACATACAAAATAAGCTAAAGAACAAAAACAACAAACCGTGACGAAGAGGTGAACCATACACCAACTCAAAAACAGTCTCCCACAAACCCAGGTGGGAAAAACAACTACTTAAGTATGATCTCCAATTAGAGACAACGATGACCAGCTGCCTCTAATTGGAGATCATCCCCCAAAAAACCCATAGAAATACAAAAAATAGAACATAACAACATAGAAAATCTAAACTAGAAAAAAACCCTGTCACGCCCTTACCTACTCTACCATAGAAAATAACAGCTTTCTATGGTCATGACGTGACACGCAGGAGAGCAAAACTTGGTAATCAACGGACCAGTTTTATTCATTAAACCACCGGTAACCAGAACCACAAGCAATTGGGTACAAAACCCGTCGCGCACCAGAGAAAACGTGCACATGCACTTACAATAAACAATTCCGCACAAAGACATGGGGGGAACAGAGGGTTAAATGCACAACATGTAATGAGGGAAATTGAGACCAGGTGTGTGAGAAGACAAGACAAAACAAATGGAAAATTAAAAGTGGATCGATGATGGCTAGAAGACCGGCGACGCCAACTGCCGGGCGCCGCCCGAACAGGGAGAGCGCACCTCAGACTCCTGGAGCGGGCCAGCCACCACCGGCCTGAGGAGAGACACATGGAACGAGGGGTTAATACGGTAATCGGGGGGAAGCTGTAACCTGTAACTCAACTCGTTCACTCTCCTCAGGACTTTAAATGGCCCCACAAACCACGGGCCCAGCTTCCGGCACGGCAGGCGGAGGGGCAGGTTTCGGGTCGAGAGCCAGACCCGGTCCCCCGGTGTGAACACCGAGGCCTCACTGCGGTGACGGTCTGCGCTGTTTTTCTGGCGCAGCACGGCCCGCTGAAGGTGAACACGGGCAGCTTCCCATGTCTCCTCCGCTCGCCTGAACCAGTCGTCCACTGCAGGAGCCTCGGTCTGACTCTGATGCCAAGGCGCCAGAATCGGCTGGTACCCCAGTACGCACTGGAAGGGAGAGAGGTTAGTGGAGGAGTGGCGGAGCGAGTTCTGTGCCATCTCGGCCCAGGGCATGAACGCCGCCCACTCCCCCAGCCGGTCCTTGCAATAAGACCGCAGAAACTTGCCCACATCCTGGTTTACTCTCTCCACCTGCCCATTACTCTCGGGGTGAAGGTAAGGCTGATCGAGACCCCCAGACGTTCCATGAACGCCTTCCAGACCCTCGACGTGAACTGGGGACCTCCTCACCCTATGGTCCGGAGGAGAGATGCTGGGTTCCGGTGGAGGACGTCTTGGACCCTTCAATGCTGCAGGAGTTCCACCGTCTCCATCCGGATCGCCCTGCGTCTCGCCCTCCGGGTCGTCCCCGAGGCTGGTGTTGGCGCGCTGCTGGAGCTGCGCGTCAAGGGGGGTACTGTCACGACTTCTGCCGATGTTGGTTGCTCTCCTTGTTCGGGCGGTGTTCGGCGGTCGACGTCACCGGTCTTCTAGCCATCGCCGATCCATTTTTCATTTTCCATTTGTTTTGTCTTGTTTTCCCACACACCTGGTTTTCATTCCCTCATTACGTGTTGTGTATTTAACCCTCTGTTCCCCCCATGTCTTTGTGTGGTATTGTTTATTGTAAGTGCTTGTGCACATGTTGACTGGTGCGCATCGGGTTTTGTACCCATGTCCTGTTACTTTTTATGCCGTTGGTTTTTGCTATTAAACTGCTTCAGCTATTACTTAAGTTCTGCTCTCCTGCGTCTGACTTCCCTGCCACCGGTTACGCACCCCTTACACCACCTCCTTGCTTGTTGAGCCCACTATGATTAATTTGCTCCCATTGGAAACAACAGGCTCTGGTCTATCTTGGGTTAGTTATATAAATCGTTGCTAAGATCATCAACCCCAGCTAATGCTAACTTGTTGGCCAGTGAGTAGCGACCATAGCATAGCTATTTGCCAGGTTTAGGTAGCTAGCTAGTAAAGATTAGAACATTAGCTAGCTCGACAGATTGCATGGAATGTCTATTCTGTAGATGCTAGTTAGTTAGTTGGTAGTCCTAACAAAAGCGCCAGAGAAGCTAATGTTAGCTAGCTACAGTTAACTATACTAAATAAATAAATCATCCAGCAAAATTGATGTATACAGAAAAGCTAAAGAAATTGCATGGAAAACGTACTTTCTATCTCCTGTGTTGACGTTTTTGTCTTGTCTCCAACACTCCAACACAATTTCATGTCTGGAATATCTTCTTCTTTGGTATCATGGCGTTCGCACATTTTGTTTGTGCTTGCCGCCACCTACAGTGCGGTAGTGTGTGTTCAATCACGTTCCATTTGTTACACAAAAAATAACAAGGAATGGGGGAAAAATGAAAATTCCACCACCAACCAACCCTACACCAATAAATCACTATGTCATAAAAATGTAAATCTCTAATCAATTCAATTCAAGGGGCTTTATTGGCATGGGAAACATATGTTAACATTGCCAAAGCAAGTGAAGTAGATAATATACAAAAGTTGTCACGCCCTAACCTGAGAGAGACGTTTTTCTCTGTTTAGTTAGGTCAGGGTGTGACATGGGGTGGGCATTCTATGTATTTTTTTTCTATGTTTTGGCCGGGTATGGTTTCCAATCAGAGGCAGCTGTCTATCGTTGTCTCTGATTGGGAGCCATACTTAGGCAGCCTTTTCCCACCTGGTTTTCGTGGGTAGTTATTTTCTGTTTTGTTATTCTGTGACCTGACGGAACTGTTTGGCTGTTTTCGGTTTTTGTTTCTTTGTCATAGTGTTTTCATTGTCTAAATAAATATAATGAACACTCACCACATTAATGAACAGTAAACATTACACTCACAGAAATTCCAAAAGAATAAAGACATTACAAATGTCATATTATCAATATATACAGTGTTGTAACGATGTACAAATGGTTAAAGTACAAAAGGGAAAATAAATAAGCATAAATATGGGTTGTATTTACAATGGTGTTTTTCCTTCATTGGTTGACCTTTTCTTGTGGCAATAGGTCGCAAATCTTGCTGCTGTGATATTTCACCCAGTAGATATGGGAGTTTATCAAAATCGGGTTTGTTTTCAAATTCTTTGTGGATCTGAAGTATGCGCCTCTAATATGGTCATACATTGGGCAGGAGGTTAGGAAGTGCAGCTCAGGTTCCACCTCATTTTACATTTTAGTCATTTAGCAGACGTCCTTATCCAGAGCGACTTACAGTAGTGAATGCATACAGTTCATTCATTTATTTATTTTTTGTACTGGCCCCCTGTGGGAATCGAACCCACAACCCTGGTGTTGCACACACCATGCTAGCGTTGCAAACACCATGCTCTACCAACTGAGTCACAGGGAAGACCTGTGGGCAATGTGCACATAGTCTGTCTTCTCTTGAGAGCCAGGTCTGTCTACGGCGGCCTTTCTAAATAGCAAGGCTGAGTCTATACATAGTCAAAGCTTTCCTTAAGTTTGGGTCAGTCACAGTGGTCAGGTATTCTGCCACTGTGTACTCTCTGTTTAGGGCCAAATAGCATTCTAGTTTGCTCTGTTTTTTTGTTAATTCTTTCCAATGTGTCAAGTAATTATCTTTTTGTTTTCTCATGATTTGGTTGGGTCTAATTGTGTTGCTGTCCTGGGGCTCTGTGGGGTGTGTTTGTGTTTGTGAATAGAGCCCCAGGATCAATTTGTTTAGGGGTTAAGGGACTCTTCTTCAGGTTCATCTCTCTGTAGGTGATGGCTTTGTTATGGAAGGTTTGGGAATCGCTTCCTTTTAGATGGTTGTAGAATTTAACGGCTCTTTTCTGGATTTTGATAATTAGCGGGTATCGGCTTAATTCTGCTCTGCATGCATTATTTGGTGTTCTACGTTGTACACGGAGGATATTTTTGTAGAATTCTGCATGCAGAGTCTCAATTTGGTGTTTGTCCCATTTTGTGAATTCTTGGTTGGTGAGCGGACCCCAGACCTCACAACCATAAAGGGCAATGGGTTCTATAACTGATTCAAATATTTTTTGCCAGATCCTAATTGGTATGTCAAATTTTATGTTCCTTTTGATGGCATAGAATGCTCTTCTTGCCTGGTCTCTCAGACTGTTCACAGCTTTGTGGAAGTTACTTGTCGCACTGATGTTTAGGCCAAGGTATGTATAGTTTTTTTGTGTGCTCTAGGGCAACGGTGTCTAGATGGAATTTGTATTTGTGGTCCTGATGACTGGAAACAGTAGACATTTGACTCCAGATTCTATTAGGGTGAGGCCGGGTGCTGCAGACTTTTCTAGTGCCCTCGCCAATTCGTTGATATGTATGTTGAAGAGGTTGGGGTTTAAGCTGCATCCCTGTCTCACCCCATGGCCCTGGGGGAAGAAATGTGTGTGTTTTGCCTATTTTAACCGCACACTTGTTGTTTGTGTACATGGATTTTATAATGTCATATGTTTTTCCCCCAACACCGCTTTCCATCAATTTGTACAGCAGACCCTCATGCCAAATTGAGTTGAAGGCTTTTTTTAAATCAACAAAGCATGAGAAGACTTTGCCTTTGTTTTGGTTTGTTTGTTTGTCAATTAGGGTGTGCAGGGTGAATACGTGGTCTGTCGTACGATAATTTGGTAAAAAGCCAATTTGACATTTGCTCAGTACATTGTTTTCACTGAGGAAATGTACGAGTCTGCTGTTAATGATAATACAGAGGATTTTCCCAAGGTTGCTGTTGACGCATATCCCACGGTAGTTATTGGGGTCAAATTTGTCTCTACTTTTGTGGATTGGGGTGATCAGTCCTTGGTTCCAAATATTGGGGAAGATGCCAGAGGTAAGGATGATGTTAAAGAGTTGTTGTCTGTATATTTGATCATTTGATTGAGGATACCATCAACACCACAGGCCTTTTTGGTTTGGAGGGTTTTTATTTTGTCCTGTAGTTCATTCAAAGTAATTGGAGAATCCAGTGGGTTCCGGTAGTCTTTAATATACTGCTCAAAAAAATAAAGGGAACACTTAAACAACACATCCTAGATCTGAATGAAAGAAATAATCTTATTAAATACTTTTTTCTTTACATAGTTGAATGTGCTGACAACAAAATCACACAAAAATAATCAATGGAAATCCAATTTATCAACCCATGGAGGTCTGGATTTGGAGTCGCACTCAAAATTAAAGTGGAAAACCACACTACAGGCTGATCCAACTTTGAGGTAATGTCCTTAAAACAAGTCAAAATAAGGCTCAGTAGTGTGTGTGGCCTCCACGTGCCTGTATGACCTCCCTACAACACCTGGGCATGCTCCTGATGAGGTGGCGGATGGTCTCCTGAGGGATCTCCTCCCAGACCTGGACTAAAGCATCCGCCAACTCCTGGACAGTCTGTGGTGCAACGTGGCGTTGGTGGATGGAGCGAGACATGATGTCCCAGATGTGCTCAATTGGATTCAGGTCTGGGGAACGGGCGGGCCAGTCCATAGCATCAATGCCTTCCTCTTGCAGGAACTGCTGACACACTCCAGCCACATGAGGTCTAGCATTGTCTTGCATTAGGAGGAACCCAGGGCCAACCGCACCAGCATATGGTCTCACAAGGGGTCTGAGGATCTCATCTCGGTACCTAATGGCAGTCGGGCTACCTCTGAGGAGCACATGGAGGGCTGTGCGGCCCCCCAAATAAATGCCACCCCACACCATGACTGACCCACTGCCAAACCGGTCATGCTGGAGGATGTTGCAGGCAGCGGAACATTCTCCACGGCGTCTCCAGACTCTGTCATGTCTGTCACGTGCTCAGTGTGAACCTGCTTTCATCTGTGAAGAGCACAGGGCGCCAGTGGCGAATTTGCCAATCTTGGTGTTCTCTGGCAAATGCCAAACATCCTGCACGGTGTTGGGCTGTAAGCACAACCCCCACCTGTGGACGTCGGGCCCTCATACCACCCTCATGGAGTCTGTTTCTGACCGTTTGAGCAGACACATGCACATTTGTGGCCTGCTGGTGGTCATTTTGCAGGGCTCTGGCAGTGCTTCTCCTGCTCCTCCTTGCACAAAGGCGGAGGTAGCGGTCCTGCTGCTGGGTTGTTGCCCTCCTACGGCCTCCTCCACGTCTCCTGATGTACTGGCCTGTCTCCTGGTAGCGCCTCCATGCTCTGGACACTACGTTGACAGACACAGCAAACCTTCTTGCCACAGCTCGCATTGATGTGCCATCCTGGATGAGCTGCACTACCTGAGCCACTTGTGTGGGTTGTAGACTCCGTCTCATGCTACCACTAGTGTGAAAGCACCGCCAGCATTCAAAAGTGACCAAAACATCAGCCAGGAAGCATAGGAACTGAGAAGTGGTCTGTGGTCCCCACCCGCAGAACCACTCCTTTATTGGGGGTGTCTTGCTAATTGCCTATAATTTCCACCTGTTGTCTATTCCATTTGCACAACAGCATGTGAAATTTATTGTCAATCAGTGTTGCTTCCTAAGTGGACAGTTTGATTTCACAGAAGTGTGATTGACTTGGAGTTACATTGTGTTGTTTAAGTGTTCCCTTTATTTTTTTGAGCAGTGTAGTTGATTCTAAGATTTGTATTTGATCATGTACATGTTTATTCTGTTTGTTCTTTGTTATAGAGCCAAAAAGATTGGAGAAGTGCTTTACCCATACATCTCCATTTTGGATAGATAATTCTTCGTGTTGTTGTTTGTTTAGTGTTTTCCAATTTTCCCAGAAGTAGTTAGAGACTATGGATTCTTCAATTACATTGAGCTGATTTCTGACGTGCTGTTCCTTCTTTTTCCGTACTGTATTTCTGTATTGTTTTAGTGATTCACCATAGTGAAGGCGTAGACTCAGGTTTTCCGGGTCTCTATGTTTTTGGTTGGACAGGTTTCTCAATTTATTTCTTCGATTTTTGCATTCTTCATCAAACCATTTGCCATCGTTGTTCATTTTCATCAGTTTTCTATTTGAGATTTTTAGATTTGATAGGGAAGCTGAGAGGTCAAATAAACTGTTAAGATTTTCTACTGCCAAGTTTACACCTTTACTATTACAGTGGAACATTTTGTCCAGGAAGTTGTCTAAGGGAATTTAATTTGTTGTTGCCTAATAGTTTTTTGGTAGGTTTCCAGACTACATTCCTTCCATCTATAGCATTTCTTAATATTACTCAGTTCCTTGTGCTTTGATGCCTCATGATTGAGTATTGCTCTGATCAAGTATACTGTGATATTGCTGTGGTCTGATAGGGGTGTCAGTGGGCTGACTGTGAACGTTCTGAGAGACTCTGGGTTGAGGTCAGTGATAAAGTAGTCTACAGTACTACTGCCAAGAGATGAGCTATAGTTGTACCTACCATAGGAGTCCCCTCGAAGCCTACCATTGACTATGTACATACCCAGCGTGCGACTGAGCTGCAGGAGTTACCCGTTTTTGTTGGTTATGTTGTCATAGTTGTGCCTAGGGGGGCATATGGGGGAGGGAATGCTGTCACCTACAGGCAGGTGTTTGTCCCCCTGTATGCTAAGGGTGTCAGGTTCTTGTCCGGTTCTGGCATTTAGGTCACCACAGACTAGTACATGTCCCTAGGACTGGAAATTATTGATTTCCCCCTTCAGGATGGAAAAGCTGTCTTCATTAAAGTATGGGGACTCTAGTGGGGGGATATAGGTAGCATACAGGAGGACATTTTTCTCTGTTAAGATCATTTCCTTTTGAATTTCTAGCCAAATATAAAATGTTCCTGTTTTGATTAATTTAATGGAGTGAGTTAGGTCAGCTCTATACCAAATTATCATACCCCCTGAGTCCCTTCCCTGTTTCACACCTGGTAGTTTGGTGGATGGGACTACCAGCTCTCTGTAACCTAGAGGGCAACCAGTGGGTCCGTCTCCTCTATACCAGGTTTCTTGTAGGATGACAATGTCTGTATTTCTGATTTCTTTGATGAAGTCCAGGTTCCTGCTCTTTATGCCAAAGGCAGATGACCTCAGGCCTTCGATATACCAGGATGAGATAGTGAAGGCTTTGTGTTCCATAAAGTGTCCAATGTTGTTGGTCGTGTGGTTTGGCCTCAGGCCAGTAAGTGTGAACAGAGCCTGCTGAGCATCTGGTACATGCCATTGGCTTGGGCTAGTGTAAGAGTGTATAACTCTTCTGCAGTAAAGTCTTGTACACTCAGGTACTTCTCTGCAGCTGCCACCAACACTCATTCAAAAACCACTGTCCCATAGCACTACTTTGACCCTATCTGCTCCTGCACCATGCCAACGGCCTGGGAGGACGGTACACCACCACTCAACACACCCTGTAACTCTTCTGAAGTGAAATCTCATATACCCAAATACTTCTCTGCAGCTGCCACCTGAACATTTATTTTCTGTGATTTCTGTTCCATTTCTGCAGTACAGTTAATAACCATTGCTATGAACCCTAAGAAGCCAACGTTACTGAAGCATATTTCACTCGTTGGCCTATCCCTTTGTGCTGGCACAAATATCCTCTCAGGATCCCTCACCCTTGACCCATCCACCTCTATTTTCTTCACTGCCTCAGCATACGACACCTTATACAAAACTCTGACTCTGGCCACTGCAATCTGCCTCTCTTGCACCGGACACTTCCGATCCCCAGCAACATGGGCACCCCTACAGTTGACACACACTTTATCCACCGAAACTACACAATCCTCTGTCCTATGCCTTCCTGCACACTTCTCACATCTTGGAATCTCCCTCCTACAAACTGCTGCAACATGACCATAAATGTTGCACCTGAAATAGCGCAGTGGATTTTGACACAAAAGCTCTAACAGGATAACTGATATATACTAACTTTACTTTGTTGGGTAGAGACTCTTGACTCAAAACTCAAAAGGACTGACAGTGACTCCTCTGTTTCACAAAGCTCCCCAATAGGGCTGTGTTGCACCAAAAGGCGGCCGTCACAAAAACCTGGAATCTTCAACTTTAATTGCTCCACCTCCACACTACCCCAGAAATCGACGCTACCCCAGAAATCCCTCCATTAAATGGTGCCCTGTTCCTAAGAGCAAATCAAGAAATGGATCTTGACCCAAGTTTATGTCTGGATTTTGCACAATGACCTTCTTCTCAACCCGTTTTTGCCCCACTGTCACATGACGTCAGTGTCAACAAATTTGGTCCTATTCAAGGTTGTCGTTATTTTGAGCGTGTTGCGCAGATGGGTAGATGTTGACACGATGCCTTAATTCCTGGGATAAATAAATAAGTGCAACAATGCATCCAAAGTGAGAATGTTCCTGAACAGCGAAACCCTTGCATGGTTATATGATGGAATAAGAGTTTGTTTTATGAAAATGGCAAGTCCATTGATAAACCATTATTCAACCAAGCTTAATAGGTTTACAATTTGGCAAGCACAAATGACTATCTCACAATTTGAATCATAACTGTTTTTATGTGTCTAAAATGGTTTAATTGATGGTTAAAGTAATAGACCCATTGTCAATTGATTAATTGATTTAACAATTTAAAGTATGTTTAGATGTGAACCAAACTCCAGAGGCCTTTATTGCAGACTTGTGTCAATGAGGTGGTCGGCATTAAATTGGCTAACACTTATCACATGGTTTGTGCAGGCTGAAATATGGTGCGTTTGGATATATAGTTGGGATTCTATCAGCTACTTTAACATTTCTAACAAGCATGGTAACACGCATTCATTGTTACACCTCTGTAATTACAGACTGCAATTACCACCAGTTACATGTTGTTATTGTAGTGTAACTATGTATAACTACAATCAATTACAATACTTGTTAGTGTAATTACATATGTAATTGCACTCTAATAATTACCCCTTAAAATGAAGTGTTACCGACGTGTACTTTCTTTCATTGCTATTGAGTTTAAAAATCCAACTTCAGATTTTACCTCACTTTCAATTGCTCAAATTCTTATCATGTTTTATGGTTTAAACATTAGAGATTTAAAATTGTGCTGTACATGAAAATATACAGATCAACTTTATGGGAATGTTACAGAATATGATATTGCATTTTATTAATGTGGTCCATGAATTGGTAATATTGAGCTCATCAAGGTTTTGTTGGAATAAGATTTTATGTATGTTGAAAACTTACACATGTACAGAATTGTAGTTTAGTTTGAAGGTTGAATACTGTAGCCTATTTAAAAGGCACATACCATGGAAAAAGTTGGATGTAGGGTTCTCCAGTGATGGCTTCCTCTGGTGTATTAGGGTGGAAGTGTATCAGTTTGTGTGTGTGATGCCTTTTGTAAGTGGTGTAGGCTATGTCCAGTGTCCACTCTACTGCACTCCCATTGGTCTTCTCTAGCTAATGAATACCCATGTTGTGTGAAAGTTCTGTGACAAGACAATTTGAACAGTTTCCTTTACACAATCTGAAATGGTCCACCCACACAGACAGTGTGGTGAAGAAGGCGCAACTGCGCCTCTTCAAACTCAGGAGGCTGAAGACATTTGGCTTGGCCCCGAAGACACTCAGAAACGTTTACAGATGCATAGTTGAGAGGATCCAGTCGGGCTGTATCACCGCCTGGTATGGCAACTGCACCGCCTGCAACCGCAGGGCTCTCCAGAGGGTGGTGTAGTCAGCCCAATGCATCACCGGGGGCACACTGCCTGCCCTCCAGGACACCTACAGCACCCGATGTCACAGTTAGACCAAAAAGATAATCAATGGCATCAACCACCCGAGCCACGGCCTGTTCACTCTGCTATCATCCAGAAGGTGAGGTCAGTGCAGGTGCATCAAAGCTGGGACCGAGAGACTGAAAAACAGCTTCTATCTCAAGGCCATCAGACTGTTAAATAGCCATCAGTAGCCGGCTACCACCCGGTTACTCAACCCTGCACTTTAGAGGCTGCTGCCCTATATACATAGACATGGAATCACTGGTCACTTTAATAATGGAACACTAGTCATATTAATAATGTTTACATACTGCTTTACTCATCTCATATGTATATACTGTACTCTATTCTACGGTATTTTAGTCAATGCCACTCCGACATTGCTCTTGCTAATATTTATATATTTCTTAATTCCATTATTGTACTTTTAAATGTGTGTATTGTTTTGAATTGTCAGATAATACTGCACTGTTGGAGCTAGGAACACCAGCATTTCGCTACACCCGCATTAACATCTGCGAAATACAATTTGCCCAGGGTCCCCCGGTCTATGAGGAGCATGGAGATGCCCACCACTGAACCAGGGCGGAGCTAGAGCCTGGCCAGATTGCCTCTCTCGGTTCATGTGAGATATCCCCGCCCTCTGTGCGTAGCATCCTCTCTCTGCCTCCGTCGGTCTTCCTTCCAGGTAATTCTGTTCCAGAAAATGCGCGGCTGGCAACTGCTGCTGCTGTCCCTGTAGTTGGCTCTATCTACCGGGCCTCCTTCCACTCAGTGTACCTCACCCACCGACTGCTAGAGAGAATCCGCATGCGGAGCCTCATCGCGCGCACCGTGGTGAATTTACACTTGGTTGTCTGTCGCAGAAGAGTGGTATCTAGCAGAAGAGTGGTACCTACGCTTGCCAGATTCTTGAATATGGAGGTCCTTGTGAAATATAAATGTTCAATTTTTTTTGTTTTATGTCTTAAATAGCAGTGATGGATCCAGTCTTTGAAACCGCATGAAAATGCAAGTTTTGCAGTTTATTTTCATTCGTTCAAGCTGAGCAAATGCGTCGTGTCTGAGGCAGAATCTACGGTCTCCTCCAAATCAGCCCAGGATTTGCGTTCGAGAAACGCAAACCACAGCGTTCCTATTTATCAAACATTGCATTTGGCTTGCCTTTATCCCCAGTTTCGGATTGATCTGATGCACCGGCGTTGGATACGACTGTGGAGAACTCCATAGCTTTCAGCATGATTTGATGTAAAGGGTTTTTCAACTGGGTAACTGGACGTCTACCTTTCTGAAAACAGCTACATTCAAGTCAAGTGCGAAAGCCATCGATAGATCATCCCTATATGGACTAAATCTTGGTTCCTCGGGATATTAAAACTAGCAGGTCACACTCATCTTGGTTTTTTCGCTTCTTGGGAAAATTGCCTTAAACTGCGGGAGCCATGAAAGTTGTTTCAGCAGTGTTGTTCCTTGCCATATTTTGGAGTCAGGAGTGGGAGCCCGTGAATTCTGATTCAATCATACACATCGGTAAGTGCGCCTTTTCCCGAAATCAGTGCGCTAACAAGGGTGCCATCCCTCTGCATGGATTTGCCTCGGCATAGATTTGGGTAGCCTATCTGGAATTGGCAAATCATTTGTGCCACCACACACCTCTAACGATATGGACATTGTCAGTTCCGAAGCATGATATTGGTACCGGATACATTATTGTTCAATAATTCAATTCATTTTTACCTCATACTGCAAAGCAATTTTTGACCTAACCTCTCATGCGCTATTATGCATAATGACTATTGAAGTTGCCAGCTGAGTTTTGCATATAATTATCGTGTATGTTTTAGCTATGGAATTGCATTAATCATAATATGTTTTTATATTCAATAACCTAAAGATGGGAAATGTGAATACATGTTTTATACCACAGGCTAACATGTAATATTAACTTACTGTATAGAATGGGTCTCCTGCTCATTGCGTCAATTCTCCTGCTGGTTGAAAACAGGTGGTTTGAGAATTGCCTGATGTCTGCGGATTAGGAAGGAATATGTTGATATTCTATTTCTTTAAACAATATCCCCACAATTACATGTTAGCTACATGCAATTCACTTGGAATAGCCTCAATAATATAGGAATGGGACCACTTTAGCAGAGGAGGCTGGTGGGAGGAGCTGTAGGAGGATGGGCTCATTGTAATGGCTGGAATGGAATAAATGGAACAGAGTCAAACATGTGGTTTCCATACGTTTGATGTGTTTGATACCATTCCATTCTAGCCATTACAATGATCCCGTCCTCCTATAGCGCCTCCCACCAGCCTTCTCTGCACTATAGACAATGAGGCAATGTTGAGTGTGCAGATTGAAATGGGGTGTAGGAAAAATGTGCTTAGATGTAGGCAATGAGAGGAGGGTCGGCTGAGAGATAGTGTATACGGTCATGCATGTCTTGCTTGTGTGCGCGATAGGTTCATATTTGAATGGACACACATTGTGACCTCAAATAGAGCTTACCAACTTGTAGTCCTTAAAACCAGAAATTTGTTACCTATGGTTCGTTCAGCCATTCCTGGGGAAAAATAAGGTCTGAGGTTAACACAGGCGTCAGCGATCTTATATATTTTGTTCTATGAGATAATATCAGTCAGTTAACATTACCTTTATGAAATATGAAGACTTGCCTAGTTAAATTAAGGTTAAATAAAAAAAAGTATAAAAAAAATGTGGTGTATATGCTTGTTTTGATTACATAAATGCTTAAATTCACAAAAAGTGACGTCAGCTGATGACGTTTACCTCATAGAACAAAACGTATAAGATCTCCTAAGCCTGTGTTTATCCCAGCCCATATTTTCAGTGTTTATCCCCCCCAAAAACATGAATTTCCCAACAGGCTTTCCTTTGGTCAATGAGCCATGGTGGAGTTGGCCTCTGTTAGTGCCTAAAAAAAATATGATCATTATTGCTCTCTATGGGGGATGGAGAGATGGAGAGAAAAAGAGAGCGAGAGAGATGCACACCAATTTAGGGTCTCAACAATGGTACATTGCAACACACTGATGGTTAAAATGTTATAAGCAAGATAAACCTGATAGTGTTAGGTGCACTTAACATAAAACGCTTTACCTCATCTTAAACCACCCTCTCTATATAGCTGTCAATTTGTCAAGTAAATTGGCCTTATTTATCTGATAATTCCAATCCCCAAGACTTTATGATAGCCTATTGTGAGGCCATTTTCGTGCAATGCATTTTTCGTTTGTCGCACACCCGACAAAATGCATGGAAGTCAATTTAACGCATCAGAAAAATTGTCAGTGTGTAACAAGGTAGGTGTAGGTGATTTACAGTAGCCTATTTGTAGCTGTAGCTATTTGGGAAGATTAGGGACTTTGTTTATGGATGGTCTTTGGACAAGCTGCTTCTCCAGTGAAAAACTGGGAATATTCAGCCTACAGTATTAGTTATGTCCTATTATATGTCTATTTCATTTTTCACCCAGTTGTAATGTGATTTTAATGTCATTCTTTTTCTAATGAATGACAATAAGCCATTGTTTGTTCATTTTTTCCTCGATAAGCAACCTTTGGTGGTGCTTTTGAGTCATTTTTTTCTTCCCCCACCCTCAATCGATAGCTCATTTCCTTGCTAGACGTTCCTATTTTGAATCACTAGGCCTACATGAAAGGTTACCCTTACGATTCCCCTCCCTGGTGGAAATGGCAGACTAGGCCACTTATTTGTTGTGATATTTCCTTGCATGTCACTGTCAAGTTAGAAAAGACAGCATTAAAAAAATACATGTCAGGGCTAGGTATAGGCCTAATTATTAAGGAACAAAATTGTGTTTCATTGAAATACTTAGGCCTACATTGTCTACCAAAACAAGGGAGTGGTCAGGAGAATGAAAAGCTACGTTAAGCATAACTTTGACGATGTCAGAAGTAATCCCTTTCTAATCTATTTGTTGCTGTTAAGGAAAGGGGAAAACCTGAAATCAACAGACTGATATAGCCTTGTTGGACTAGCTTATAGCCTACTGCATCATCCTTTCCTGTGACGCTAGAATTTGAGGGAGGCATTTTCATATCACACACATTACTTGATTGCTGAGGAGCCTTCTAATGATCTGCATGCTGAAGGGACAGGCCATGCACCGTGCACGGCATCGCAATGGCGTGCCACTTTATGAGGCTATTCAGAAAGTCACTTTGATTTATGTTGCTGGAAAGCCCCAAAGTCCCTCGTATTATCCGAGCTGCCTGGCATCGTCCTCACACAGCACATCCACCCGCTCACCATACACTAATGCAGAGGAGCCAAACATTCCCACATGACAGTCCCACTTCAGGCTACTTTGTTCCTTCCGCAGAAGAACAAAGATTCATGATTCCCTGTTTAAAGCAGATGCCCTCTGTTTATGTTTTGCACCTAGTCAATTGAAATACAAAGTGCCCAAATCGAAATGCAGGAGGACAGGCTTATTATATTCCCCGGCCCCCCTAGTGGTCGTATTCCCCGGCCCTTCTAGTGGCCCCACTGGTGGTCGAGTCTTTAAAGTTTTTCAAGCTATAATGTTGTATTAATATTCAATACTCCTGAGGGGGAAAATCTCATCTTTATTATTTATTTTTTAAATTATGTAATTTTTACGTAATGTATTATGGAAGTGACCTTAATAATACATCTTCTTTAGCTGTAATGTGACAGGAGAACACTTCTGTTTTTGTCTTTGCCATGGTAGTGGAATTTTAGTGAAGTGCACCAGTCCCTCCTGCAGCAAAGCACCCCCACAACATGATGCTGCCATCCCCGTGCTTCACAGTTGGGATGTTGTTCTTCGGCTTGCAAGCCTCTCCCTTTTTCCTCCAAACATAACGATGGTCATTATGGCCAAACAGTTCTATTTTTGTTTCATCAGACCAGAGGACATTTCTCCAAAAAGTACGATCTTTGTCCCCATGTGCATTTGCAAACTGTAGTCTGGCTTTTTTTATGGTGGTTTTGGAGCAGTGGCGATATAGGACTCGTTTTACTGTGGATATAGCTACTTTTGTACCTGTTTCCTCCAGCATCTTCACAAGGTCCTTTGATGTTGTTCTGGGATTGATTTGTACTTTTCGCACCAAAGTACGTTAATCTCTAGGAGACAGAACACGTCTCCTTCCTGAGCGGTATGATGGCTGCGTGGTCCCATGGTGTTTATACTTGCGTACTATTGTTTGTACAGATGAATGTGGTACCTTCAGGCATTTGGAAATTGGATGAACCAGACTTGTCTCCAATTTTATTTCTGAGGTCTTGGCTGATTTCTTTTGATTTCCCCATGATGTCAAGCAAAGAGGCACTGAGTTTGAAGGTAGGCCTTGAAATACATCCACAGATACACCTCCAATTGACTCAAATGATGTCAATTAGCTTCTAAAGCCATGACATACGTTTTGGGAACTTTACAAGCTGTTTAAAGGCACAGTCAACTTAGTGTATATACACTTCTGACCCACTGGAATTGTGATACAGTGAATTATAAGTGAACTAATCTGTCTGTAAACAATTGTTGGAAAAATTACTTGTGTCATGCACAAAGTAGATGTCCTTAACCGACTTGCCAAAACTATAGTTTGTTAACAAGAAATTTGTGGAGTGGTTGAAAAACGAGTTTTAATGACTCCAACCTAAGTGTATGTAAACATCCGACTTCAACTGTACATTTATGAAATGTTAATGAACTTTTACTCGTTTCAAACTTTCAAAACATTTATATATTGAAGTGTTTGTGACTATATCTTCTTCTCCTCAGCAAACACCACAGAGAGAGAGAGAGAGAGTGAGAGAGAGAGAGAGTGAGAGTGAGAGAGAGAGAGAGAGAGTGTAGTAGCGCGCTGCTTAACTGCTACTGCAGACCAAAGCAGTACACCGCAAAAGGGAAAGAAAGCATAAAGCCAGTAGCTGCCTGGCACTTTACAGTTATGCCTGTTGGACCAGTTGTGTAGAGAGAGAGAGAGATAAAGAGAGAGAGAGAGGGATTTAAAATGTATACCAAACAAAATGTACTAGAAGAACTGTGGCGATGCAAAGGTTGGTAACAGATTTCCTGTCAAATCTCCCTCAGTTCAAAGATGTCTGCAGAAAGAAGGGCAAAAAAAACGAATTTGGTTATTGAACTGCATTAAGGAAAGGGATTTACACCCAGTAACAGAATTACATCATGGGTCCCTGATCTGTACTACAATGAAATGCATAATTATGGATTTGAATGTCTTTCTCTTCATGGTGATGTATCCTGAATAGGTACACAAAGGTAGAAATATGTAATATCATCCTTTGCATATATGGGTATTATTCTACACACTGGCTATTATTCTAATGAATAATACATTTGGTTGGTTCGGACCAAATCTGAACCAATCACAGACGTCTGTTTCACAAGTTTGGACATCACAGTATAGCACAGTAGAGGACAGCACATCAGAGTACTGTACAGTATAGTACAGTAGAGTAAAGTAAAGTATAATTCAGTAGACTTTAGTGTGCTCTACTGTACTGAACTGTATTGTACTGAACTATACTCTACTCTTATTTACTGTACTGTACTCTACTGTGCTTCACTGTACTGTGCTGTTCAAACTTGTGAAACATAGACGTATATGATTTTTCATTCATTCTGTTACTGATTTGGTAACATAATTACAAGTTTTAATCACTTAATAATTAATAAACCAAAATTAATATCAGTAAAAACACTAACTAAGTCTACCTTTACTTGTTACTTCTGTGAATCTTCATTATCCTCCCTCCTCATGAGGGTGTGAAATGAGAAAATACTGTATCTTAAAGATATGTGGGTTTTGGTAATGGAATTACAAGGCACAAGGCAATGTTTCTTAAACTTACAGAAGGCAAATCATTTATCCGAAACTAGCTATATGTTGATATTAGTTGGCAGGGGTCTTTCATTCAACATTATTGTGTTTTGATGTATTTATAATACCTTTCAATACTTTTTCTGGCAGATGTTTTCTAAGACCCATTTTCCATCTGCTTGACCAGAAATCAAAGCCATTACTTAATTTATAAGATAGAAAATTGTTGAAAAATGTATCTATGACTTCATTTCCAAAAAATATAAACTCTTTGCTTTCATTTGACACCCAATTTGATATGCTCCTGTGAACTTCACATGTTGGTGCTCATGGGTCCTTTTACCGTATGAAAATAAGGTACTGCAAAAAGGTTTTAAGATCTACGTGAAACAAGCTACGTATAAATGCAAATTATTATATGAATTCTCTCTTCTCTGCTTTTTGTCTCCATCTTTATTATTACAACGTGTATGTTGGAATCTAAGGCCGACTAATATGTAGGTACCTAATCCTTGTAAACAGTCAGCAAGTAGGGTAGGGTAGGCCAGATGGACTGGACCATTTCAAATGTGCTATTTTTGGAGAACAACAGAGGCCCTTATCCCAGGAACATACTGATAATGAGGAGTGTGTGTGTGCCTGAAGACCTACTGCCATGTAAAGGTTTTGGCTTAATCCCTTCCTAGCCCCTCGCCTATCCCCAGCAGGCCTCTGCCTCCAGGTGTGTGTGCGTATGTGTGTGTGTGCGTATGTGTTTTTGTGTGTGAGTGGACGGAAGGCCAACATGCGCCAATAATCTCGCCGGGGCCAGAGTTATGAACGGACCTTAGGGGGCCTGGCCCGCCTTGCACTACCTCCTTGCCCATCTAAATAAATGATTGAAAATGTATCATTTATTTGACCGAGAAGCGCTCTGACAGAAAGACGCATAACTCACATTATTTTCAAAATTCTTCAAGCTCTGTCAAATTTGTTATTGATCATTGCTAGACAACCATTTTCAGGTCTTGCCATAGATTTACAAGCAGATTTAAGTCAAAACTGTAACATTCGCTGTCTTTTTGGTAAGCAACCCCATTGTAGATTTGGCGTTGTGTTTTAGGTTTTTGTCCTGCTGAAAAGGGAATTTATCTCCGAGACTAAGTACAGTATTTTGCCTGTGTTTAGCTCCATTCCATTTAGTTTTTATCCTGAAAAACTCCCCCTTCATTGACGATTACAAGCTTACCCATAACATGATGCAGGCACCACTATGCTTGAAAATATGGAGAGTGGTACTCAGTTGTTGGGTTTCCCCCAAACATAACAATTTGTATTCAGGACAAAAAGTGAATTGCTTTGCCACATCTTTTGCAGTATTACTTTAGAGCCTTGTTGTAAACAGGATGCATGTTTTGGAATGTTTTTATTCTGTACAGGCTTCCTTCTTTTCACACCGTCAAGTAGGTTAGTATTGTGGAGTAACTACAATGTTGTTGCTTCATCCTCAGATTTGTCCTATAACAGCCATTAAACTCTGTAACTGTTTTAATCTCACCATTGGCCTCATGGTAAAACCCCTGAAAGATTTCCTTCCTCTCTGGCAACTTAGTTCTGAAGGACGCCTGTATTTTTGCAGTGATTGAGTTAGGGTTAGTCTAATGAATAACTTCACCATGCACAAAGCGATATTTAATGTCTGCTTTTTTTGGTTTTTACCCATCTACCAATAGGTTACCCTCTTTGCATAGCATTGGCAAACCTCCCTGGTCTTTGTGGTTGAATCTGTGTTTGAAATTCACTGCTTGACTGAGGGTCCTTACAAAT
Organism: Salmo salar; assembly: GCF_965601325.2. Taxonomy (NCBI): domain Eukaryota; kingdom Metazoa; phylum Chordata; class Actinopteri; order Salmoniformes; family Salmonidae; genus Salmo; species Salmo salar. Next base: position 6,880,451 of record NC_138310.1, read on the forward strand.
AATTGTATGTGTGGGGTACAGAGATGAGGCAGTCATTCAAAAATCATGTTAAACACTATTATTGCACACAGAGTCCATGCAACTTATTATGTGAATGTTTTACTCCTGACCGTATTTAGGCTTGCCATAGCAAAGGGGTTGAATTTTTTGACTCAAGACATTTCAGCTTGTCAATTTTATTTACATTTGAAAAAATTTGAAAAACATAATTCCACTTTGACATTATGGAGTACTGTGTAGGACAGTGACAAAAGAAATCTAAATTGAATCCATTTTAAATTCAGGCTTTAAAACAACAAAATGTGGAAAAAGTCAAGGGGTGTGAATACTTTCTGCAGGTACTGTATCTGATGCTGTCTGGACAAAAATACTATGCCATTTCACACTATTTCTGGCCAGACAGCATCAGATACATGGGTTATATATAGTAAGACGGAGGGACGCGTTTTCACTCACTCTGATGTTTTCTCCGGTGAGATAGTTTCAGCAGAGAGGAAGATTAGATTAGATTTTTATTTTGTCACATCCAGGTTGGTTACATTCATTTCTGTTAATGCATGTATTAATTACAGTCATTACCGTTCTCATTCTCGGAGTGGAAACATTGTTTGCAGAGTTCACAACCTGCTACTCTTGTGAGAATTTTTTTTGTTTATTTCATAACCATCATTTACGAGTTTTGTCTATTTTTTTATTGTCTTTTGTTTAGAGTGTTAAATGTGAGCAATGAGCATGTCTCTGGTTTCTCTGTCCTGATAACTTTGGGGTAGCGCGCGCCTGGGCACGTATAGAAATAGGTCTACCTGGCCCGCTGCGTGCCAATCCAGGAAAGTGCCTATTTGTGGATGTCTGATTTCTGACTGTCTTAACTCACCACATCCACCACTAATATCCTGAGCTTCTCAGTAATGTTTTCTTCGCTATTGAGAATAAATCTTTCCAACACTCTCCCAACCTTGATAATCATCAAGCCTTGGTGTGAAAGAGCAAAATAGCATGATCTGATGATCCCATATATCCAGTAGAAGAAAAAAACAGCTGTCTGTCCCGAGCTCACTGGCACAGGAAACTGAGGGCCTGGAATAGGCTAGTTGACACAATGTTGCAAGTTTGCTAACGATAGCTTCCGGCCGGATCCAGCTGATTGATTTGATAGCCTACAATGTTGCACTCCACTAGTAATAGCTCAAGTCAAGACAGATACAAAGGGGGGCAGACAGGCGGAGTAGAGAGATTAATGCGATAGAAATAACCTGAATTTTCATCAGGATATTTTCTACTGTTTTTATTTGTCAGCTTTAGGCCTATGTATTTTACTAAGTTGATGATGGAAGTTATAGGCCTACTGCTGCACTGGCCTATAGGCTGTCTCTGAGTTCCATATACTCAGTTATTTAGCCGCCCATGGATCACAGTGTATTAATGTGTCCGAATGGCAGAGGCGGGTGCTCTTGCATTAGTGGAATCTTAATTCAGATTTGATTGATTAACCACATGAAAATGATTTTGATAAACGAAAACATTATTATTGAAATAAAACCACAAAAATGCTCATAAAAATAATAATAATAACTGTCACACAGATCGGTAGAAATGGTAGGATAGATTGTGAGCTTCACCAAACTTGAAACTCAAGAGTTACTACGTAACACCTCCATTAGAGAGCAGTTATTCGTGTTTTCAGAGTGTAGAGAGTTCACAGCACCATAAAAAACAGACCTTATTATAAAGGGCTGTTTTGACTGAACGACTTCAAAGCCAACAAGTTGCCACGGCTGGCCTGAGCTGCAGTCCACTAACGGGGCATACTAAGTCTTTTCATTCTGCTTTCCTCACAGTGTTTAATATGTCTATAAACTATCGAGCAAGCTGTATACAGATACAGCCAACCTACTTTCAAAACAATGTTTTTTACAAGACTCACCACAGTCAAAGCGTTGATTAGAGAAGGGTGTAAGATAAATGAGAGAGCGGAGAAGTAAAGAACATGGAGAGAGGCAGAGAGAAAACGAAACCATATCATGTGTTTTACCAGTCCTCTTACTTTAGACCTGTGGACTATGCTTCGTGTGACATACAGTATAGTACTGTATGTGTGGTCCTGTGCTCACTTGGCGCTTGCAACATCAGGGTTATGGGTTCGAATCCCACTGGGGCCACCCCTACGAAAATATATGCATGCACTACTGCAAATTGCTTTGCATAAAAGCATCTGCTAAATGGTATATATTATATATTATATTAGTATACTGTACATGGGTTAGCTGTACAGATTTCTCGATTATTCACAGGGTGCATAACAGAGAACATTTCTCAGCTGCATTGTCTTTTCAAAGTCATGTTGAGAACAGGAGTAATTTCCTCTGTGTTTAGTGAACAAGGTCTCAGTTGACTGCAGCACCGCAGTACAGTGAGCACGCCAATCAAGGCTCGCGTGGCAGGCATTATTTGCCTGGTACATGATAATGATTATAATACACCATCTTGAATGGAAAATGTCAAGCATCGCTAATTGTCCGCCCGGGTTTTATTCACTCCTCGACTGACAGAATTGACTGTGAATACAAAGGTTTCACCTAGGTTGTCTGATTCCTCCTCAGTTTCCGTTAGGCAGTAACAAAATCTATAGAACATAAAAAAATGGGTTGAAATATGAATAGAATGAATTTAAATCCCCAGGAAGAGTTCTTCAATGGGAAGTAGACATTTGTTTTCATTTTGAAATAATGAATCATTTGGTTTTATGCACCAACTGATGACACGGAGCCAACAAGTGAGCCTTGGCGGTATTCATTTAAAAGATTCCCAGTTTCCCCTGAAATTATTAACGCCAATTAGCTGAATAACAGTTGTTAGCTGACCCTGTTTATTTTAATAGTCAATAAATCAACCAGACATGGTTGCAAAAACTTGAACAACACTACTGTATGATTCACCATGACTCTTTGTTGCTCAACTCATCTTTCCACGCCAGTGGTTACAGTTTACCTCAGCATTCATCTTTAACCTGGCTCTCTTACACATAGCACAGAACAACCAGGCTCACAGACCGCAAGCATTCATTGTTGGTATGATAGTATTAAATACTGTATAAAAAATAGTTGGATTTTCAGCATGAATCGGGACTATTTAGCCTCTGACTAGTAAGAAACCAAAAAAATGCAAAATAAGAGCCATTCGACATAACAGTGAGAGACAAATGCCTGGCTTTACCAAGCACCGCATTACTCTCTCCATTCCCCTAACAACTGATGCTGGGAAGAGAGAGCTGGAGCTGAGCCTCTGTGTCGGTGGTCATCATTACCCTCTGCTTTAGAGAGCCCTTTTGCCCTTCACGCTCATATGTTGTTTTCTTCTCTTCTCTCCACCGCCCCCCCCCCCCCCCTTCTCTTGGATTAAGAAGATCTTAGATCTAAAGTGCTGAAAAGTGCTCTCTTCCCTCTTCCTCCCCTTCTATATTTCTAACCCCATCTTCCCTCTTCTCTATAAGCATAAGGAAATTGTTTTTGTATGTGATTCCTCTTTAGGTGCAATCTGAAATGGTTACTGCTGTGCAATGTTCATGCTGAGCTCATTTTACCCCATATACTTGTAAAAAAAAAATTACATTTACATTTATGTCATTTAGCAGACGCTCTTATCCAGAGCGACTTACAAATTGGTGCATTCACCATATGATATCCAGTGTAACAATTACTTTACAATAGTACATTATATATTTTTTTTTTGGGGGGGGTTAGAAGGATTACATAATCCTACCCCAGGTATTCCTTAAAGAGGTGGGGTTTCAGGTGTCTCCGGAAGGTGGTGATTGACTCCGCTGTCCTGGCGTTGTGAGGGAGCTTGTTCCACCATTGGGGTGCCAGAGCAGCGAACAGTTTTGACTGGGCTGAGCGGGAACTGTGCTTCCGAAGAGGTAGGGAGGCCAGCAGGCCAGAGGTGGATGAACGCAGTGCCCTTCTTTGGGTGTAGGGACTGATCAGAGCCTGAAGGTACGGAGGTGCCGTTCCCCTCACAGCTCCGTAGGCAAGCACCATGGTCTTGTAGCAGATGCGAGCTTCAACTGGAAGCCAGTGGAGTGTGCGGAGGAGCGGGGTGACGTGAGAGAACTTGGGAAGGTTGAACACCAGACGGGCTGCGGCGTTCTGGATGAGTTGTAGGGGTTTAGTGGCACAGGCAATTTAAAGAATGTACCCCGTTTTCTCCCCAATTTCATGGTATCCAATTGTTAGTAGTTACTGTCTTGTCTAGAGGTCGACCGATTAATCGGAATGGCCGATTAATTAGGGCCGTTTTCAAGTTTTCATAACAATCGGTAATTGGTATTTTTGACCACAGATTTTTCTTTTTTTTCTTTTTTTTTACACCTTTATTTACTAAGTCAGATTAAGAACATATTCTTATTTTCAATGACGGCCTAGGAACGGGGGTTAACTGCCTTGTTCGGGGGGGGGGGGATTTGTTTTTGCAACCTTCTGGTTACTAGTCCAACGCTCTAACCACCTGCCTTACATTGCACTCCACGAGGAGCCTGCATGGCAGGCTGACTACCTGTTACTCGAGGGCAGCAAGAAGCCAAGGTAAGTTGCTAGCTAGCATTAAACTTATCTTATAAAAAACTATCAATCTTAACATAATCACTAGTTAACTACACGTTTGATGATATTACTAGTTTATCTAACGTTTCCTGCGTTGCATATAATCGATGCGGTGCCTGTTAATTTCTCATCGAATCCCAGCCTACTTTCACAAACGGGTGATGATTTAACAAGCGCATTTGTGAAAAAAGCACTGTCGTTGCACCAATGTATCTAAGCATAAACATCAATGCCTTTCTTTAAAATCAATACACAAGTATATTTTTAAACCTGCTGTCAGGTACGTCGTAAAAAGTGGTCCAATACGCAGCGGGTATATGAATACTCATCTTTTTTTATTTGAAGAAGGAAAACCAAACAAAACACTTACAAAAAACAAACGACGAAAACAGTCCTGTAAGGTACTCAGACTATATGGAGAAACAACCACCCACAAACACAAGAGAAAATAAATCCATATAAATATGGCCTCCAATTAGAAGCAACGACAACCAGCTGCTTCTAATTGGAGGTCGTTCCCAAAACTAACATAGAAATAGAACTAGAAATATGAACATAGAAATACAAAACATAGAACAATACCCCAAAATCCAGACAATACAAAACAAACACACCCCTGCACGTCCTGACCAAACTACAATAACAAATAACCCCTTTTACTGGTCAGGACGTGACAGTACCCCTCAAAAGGTGCAGACCCCGGATGCACCTGAAACAAAAAAAAACTAACACCGACGGTTCCTGTGCAAACACCCCCCTTTCCCCAATCCTCCCCCCTACGGAGGTGGCTCAGGTTCCGGCACTAGTCCCCAACCTAACCTGTCCACCCCCGCTGAAGGCTCAGGGCTGTAGCGCATCGCTGGAGACCTCGGCTGAGGCGCATCTCTGGAGACCTCGGGCTGAGGGGCGTCTCTGGAGACCTCGGGCTGAGGGGCGTCTCTGGCTGCGCCGGTTCCGGACTGTAGGGCGACTCTGGCTGCGCCGGTTCCGGACTGTAGGGGCGCACTACAGGCCTGGTGCGTGGAGCTAGCTTTGGAGGCGCCAGACTGGTAACACGCACCTCAAGGCTAGTGCGAGGAGCAGGAACAGGCCGTACTGGACTGGGCTGACGCACTACAGGCCTGGTGCGTGGGGCTGGCTTTGGAGGCACCAGACTAGGGACACGCACCTCAAGGCTAGTGCGAGGAGCAGGAACAGGACGTACTGGACTGGGCTGTTGCACTGGAGGCCTGGTGCGTGGGACTGGCTTTGGAGACGCCAGACTAGTGACACGCACCACAAGGCTAGTGCGAGGAGCAGGAACTGGACGTACTGGACTAGGCTGACGCACTGAAAGCCTGGTGCGCGGGACTGGCTTTGGAGGCGCCAGACTAGGGACACGCACCTCAAGGCTAGTGCGAGGAGCAGGACTTGATACACCGGGTCTTGAACACGCACTGGAGGTCTGGAGCACACAACCCCTTCTGGCTGAGTGCTCAATATAGCCTGGCCATACTGAGGAGCTTCTACCGATCGCACCGGCCTTTGAATGCGTCTGGGCAATACAGTGCGCATTTCCGCATAGCTCGGTGCTTTCTTGATCCGTCGCTCCCTATAATAAGCACGGGGAGTTGGCTCAGGTCTCCATCCTGACTCTGCCCAACTCCCCGTGTGCCCCCCCAAAAGAGTTTTGGGGGGCTGCCTCTCGCACTTGCCTCTCGGCGCGTATAATGCCTCGTAATGGCGCCGCTCCGCCTTGGCTGCCTCCAGCTCCTCCTTAGGGCGCCGGTACTCCCCAGCCTGGTGCCAAGATCCTGCCCCATCGAGGATCTCCTCCCAGGTCCATGACTCCTTATAGCCCTCCTGCTGCTCTTTCCTCCACTGCTTGGTCCTGGTTCGGTGGGTGGTTCTGTCATATTCTTCATCTTCTGATGAGGAGTAAGAAATAACGGACCAATACACAGTGTGGTAAGTGTCCATACTTATATTTTATTTTAACCGTGAACACTAAACAAAACAAGAAAACAAATGACAGTCCTGTAAGGTACTACGACTATACAAAGAAACAACCACCCACAAACACAAGAGCAAAAAACCCATATAAATATGGCCTCCAATTAGAAGCAACGACAACCAGCTGCTTCTAATTGGAGGTCGTTCCCACTTTTTTACATTTTAGTCATTTAGCAGACGCTCTTATCCAGAGCGACTTACAGTAGTGAATGCATACATTTAATACAATTTCATACATTTTTTTTCTGTGCTGGCCCCCTGTGGGAATCAAACCCACAACCCTGGCGTTGCAAACACCATGCTCTACCAACTGAGCTACGGGAAGGTACCCAAAACTAACATAGACATAGAACAACTACAAATACGAACATAGAAATACAAAACATAGAACAATACCCCAAAAACCCCGACAATACAAAACAGCACACACCTGCATATTTAGTTAATATTGCCTGCTAACATGAAATTGTGTCACAGCTCTTGCGTTCATTGCCTGGCTCATTGCGAACTAATTTGCCAGAATTGTACGTAATTATGACATAACTTTGAAGGTTGTGCAATGTAACAGGAATATTTATACTTAGGGATGCCACCCGTTAGATAAAATACGGACCGGTTCCGTATTTCACTGAAAGAAAAAACTTTTGTTTTCGAGATGATAGTTTCCGGATTCGACCATATCAATGACCAAAGGCTCGTATTTCTGTGTGCCTTATTATATTATAATTAAGTCTATGATTTGATAGAGCAGTCTGACTGAGCGGTGGTAGGTACCAGCAGGCTCGTAAGCATTCATTCAAACAGCACTTTAGTGCATTTTGCCAGCAGCTCTTCGCAATGCATTGCGCTGTTTATGACTTCAAGCCTGTCAACTCCCAAGATTAGGCTGGTGTAACCGATGTGAAATGTCTAGCTAGTTAGCGTGTGCGCGCTAATAGCGTTTCAAACGTCACTCGCTCTGAGACTTGGAGTAGATGTTCCCCTTGCTCTACATGGGTAACGCTGCTTCAAGGGTGGCTGTTGTCGATGTGTTCCTGGTTCGAGCCCAGGTAGGAGCGAGGAGAGGGACGGAAGCTATACTGTTACACCGGCAATACTAAAGTGCCTATAAGAACATCCAGTAGTCAAAGGTATATGAAATACAAATTGTATAGAGAGAAATAGTCCTATAATTCCTATAATAACTACAACCTAAAACTTCTTATCTGGGAATATTGAAGACTCATGTTAAAAGGAACCACCAGCTTTCATAGGTTCCCATGTTCTGAGCAAGGCACTTAAACGTTAGCTTTCTTACATGGCACATATTGCACTTTTACTTTCTTCTCCAACACTTTGTTTTTGCATTATTTAAACCAAATTGAAAATGTTTCATTATTTATTTGAGGCTAAATTGATTTTATTTATGTATTATATTAAGTTAAAATAAGTGTTAATTCAGTATTGTTGTAATTCTCATTATTACAAATAAATAAAAACCAAATTGGCCGATTAATTGGTATCGGCTTTTTTTGGTCCTCCAATAATCGGTATTGAAAAATCATAATCGGTCGACCTCTAGTCTTGTCTCATCGCTACAACTCCCGCACGGACTCGGGAGAGGCGAAGGTCAAGAGCCATGCGTCCTCTGAAACACAACCCAACCAAGCCGCACTGCTTTTTAACACAGCGCGCATCCAACCCAGAAGTCAGCCGCACCAATGTGTCAGAGGAAACACCGTACGTACACCTAGCGACCTGGTCAGTGTGCACTGCACCCGGCCCGCCACAGGAGTCGCTAGTGCGCGATGAGACAAGGATATCCCTGCCGGCCAAACCCTCCCTAACGACGCTAGGCCGATTGTGCGCCGCCCCATGGGCTTCGCGGTCACGGCCGGCTGCGACAGAGCCTGGACTCAAACCCAAAGTCTCTGGTGGCACAGCTAGCACTGCGATGCAGTGCCTTAGACCACTGCGCCCCCATATACTTGTCATCCTCAATTCCAAGGAATTGATGGGAGGATGATGAGAATATCTTTACAGAACATGCTTGATTGTACCACCAAGGCTCACCTAATACCTTTTTTGCACTATTCATTAGAGCCTGTAAGTAAGCATTTCACTGTAAGGTCTACACCTGTTGTATTCAGTGCACGTGACAAATAAACTTTTATTTTATTTGTTGTAAAATGATGTCTTTACTCGGGGAAAATGACCGAATTCCCATCATCTCTACTTCAGCATATCAAAGAATGCAAAGGTTGCATATTTAGACAGTTTTACTTGACAGAAATACATGTTTTTGTCGTATTAAATAAAACGAATTATAACTCATACGATAATACTTGTGCAAATGCCTTATTCAATTACTGCCTGTCTTGAGCATAAGTCTTGTAAATCTTAAAAAGTTAAGCTCTAAATCCTCTTTAGAAGAAGCCCAGTCTAATCGTGCGGATATTGTTGTTTTTGCCCCAGTAATTCCTTTGATTTCATGTGACCCTGAAATGGGACATGACTTTGTGTTCTCAGGAAAGGTCAAACACTGACTCATGTCATGACTCGCCCTCCACCTCATCATCATTTAGACCCCCGCTGTGCCCGACACAAGTGGAGCAACACACTGTAGTGATAGAGCTTATAGGACTACACGTCATACAGTAGGACATAGACATCATCATTGAGGAGAAGGAAAGTTTTAGGAGGGGTGGGGTGATTGAGGTGGATTTACAGTAACTGTAAGGCTAGCAAAGGAGGCTCGCTGACGTCAACAGAAGTACAGTGCCCATATACTATTTACAGCATAGAGAAAATAAAACATTGTAAATGCTGTCTTTAGTGAGGAAATGTGTGAGAAACATAGGACATAGAACAGTGGAGAAACTCAGCAGAATAAAAAATATCAAATTCATTTTTTGGCCTAGGGATACATTTGCCAAAGGTGTGTGTGTGTGTGTGCTTGTGCGTGTATCTCGGTAGATGAATGTGCGGGTTGGAGGTGCGAAGCTCCTAGCTCCCAGGTCAAGGAGAAGTAGATCCTGGGTGATGTTGGATAATAGGGCCTGGGTTGGTTCCCCAGGGGAAGCGCTGTGGCGTACACATCAACGCACCCGGGAGTTGTGATTAGGCACCTGGCCAAGGCAGTGCTACGTTAAGGCTGTCTGTTGGAGCTACTGTACCAGAGGGTGCATCGTCATACTAGGTGTGTAATCTCACAGGATGTGGGGTAAAAATACTACATGACAGTAGTTCTGACATTACTGGAATTGGGATTCATCCTGTGAGCTGGAAACCTTGCTGGCCAATAGTGCTTGTTTACTCTGTGGCAGACGTGACATATTATTCTCACATTTATGCTACTGTAGTGTAGATACTTGGGTGTACAGTACCCATATGAGGATGATGATGGCTTTAGTTGTATCCACTAGTAAATTCTTTGTGTGTCATACACCATGCCTGTATACAGATATTCACCTAGATAAATGCACAGTATCTCATTTCAGATGCTAAATGTTTTTCTCTTCCTGGGAGATATTCCTTTGCTGGCTTTAGTTTGTGGAGTTAAACCTGCTCTTAAATCGTTCACACAAGATACTGTTACTACACCCTTGCCACAGTACCACCCCCACCCCCCCAGCTGCAGCTGGCCCCAGGTGCTGCCGAGTCAACACAATGATTTACTTGGTAAAGCCGTGTTCCCTGTTGAGGCACTAATACTGGTCACCTTCACATTATACATTTCCCGCCTGTGGTCATATCAAGCTGTTCTCTGGAGATTCCAAGCTGAGGGGTCACTTATCACTCCTTACCCTTAACCCCTGCTATCCACCACCGCATTACTCCCTACCCACACCTCATTACTCGTGGCTCTTGCCTTGAAATTCATCGTCTTTTCAGTTTTCACCTGTATGCGGTTTAGTATCCTCCCTGCAGTGGTCTAAATTCATAGCCACAAACCTCCCCTTTGACCCTTCTCATCCCTGGCTGTCGTGGTTGTGATAGGCCTTGGCCAAGGCTCTCATTGACAGACTTAATGCAGCATAACCAAACAGGTGGAGAGGTCAACAGGCCTCAAGCCTTCTGGCCCGGCTCCTTCTTAGCCCTTCTTCACTCTGTGATGATGGGGTCACTTCAAGGGCTGTCACCGGTCACCTGTGCTTCCCTCAAAGCTGTGGCTGATCACACCTTACACCGGTGGCTTTGTTGTGGGCCAGCATCCTCATAAATCGATGCAACAGTACCGGCCCCTTTGACAGAAAGGTTTCTTCGTGAAAGCAAAAGCTGAAAGACCTCAACGGTCCTCAAAATCTCATCTTTAAGGCACCAGCATACTAGATTCGGCTTGCTCCTAGCAGACCTCGGTTAGGCGACGTGAACGTCTGTGCCTCACATACATACACAAACCTTCTCTTGAAAAAAGAGAAAAAAGCGGCAATATTACTGTTTGTCCATCTTGAGACACCATAGCAACGAGGGCTGACTCCATTTAGTCAACTGGTCGATTGTTTGGTTGATAGGCTGTTGGTCGACCAAGAATTCTTTAGTCGAGCAGCAGCAACAACAACCAAAAATATATCCATATATATATTTATCATGGTGTACAAGACACCTGTCTGATTTGCACCTGTCTGAGTGGACCAATCCATTGTGGAGGCCATGGGGATGGCACAGTCCATCACTAAGACGTGCTACATCAATTGTGTATGGTTATATTACAGTACGTAACAACAATGGTGCAATACTAATAAAAATGATATTATTATATAACATGCGCTTTCTTCCTCATTGGGATAGTGGTCGCTGTCCGTGGTTCTGAAACAGATCAGTGCACTTTTGAATTGGCGCCTTTTCCTAGACCATGTTGCTATGTGCATAATAGCAAAGTTAACCAGTGTATTGGTGTTGAGAACAATGCGGCGGAAGCAGCAGTGGAGTTAGGAGATGAGAAAACAGCCCTTGCCTTATTGTCTAAGAAAAGTGAGGAGAGAGGAAACCCCAGCTTAAGATCTATAATCAACAGCCTAACTATTAAATGTGCCTGTCTTTATAAATCATCCATATATATCTACAGAAATAAGACAGATCCTGCTTCTGTTGCCTGTTTGAGTTTTTGTTTAATAGCCTACTGACTCTGTGAGCATCAAGCCACACGCAACAATATGTCAATTAAACAGTTTCACAAATTAGTCTGTTTTTAATATTTGCTTTGCTGTAATAAAGGCTTTACACTTTTTTGTTGATAGAACAGCCTCTCTGGTATTACTTATAACTGATTTATTCTTGTTTACACTGTTCCAAATAGTCCGAAAAATTATATTTCTAATAATAATAAAGCTCCTTTTTCTTGATCTCCTTGTTATTGTTATTATTACTATTATTATTATGATCGTCATTATAATAATAAGTAATGTCATTATCATTAGTAGGCTTAGTATTGCAGCCTTGTATAACCACCATTGAGCTGTAGGCCTAAGAGAACATCCTGTTTAGTCTCAATAACGTAACTTAGGCCTATATTTCAAAACGTATATAGGGTACTGTATCAATCAATCATTCATTCGTTCATGCCATCACACAGCATACGACGCATTCATTATTTGAAATGCAATCAAGCATTTTAGAAATTTTTTTTTTAAAATAAAGCGATCCTTGAATAATTAGCTTAAATAATAAATAAACCGTTCCATTTCGGAAATTGCATTCACGAATAAATGCGACTGTTTCTAGTCTTTGCTGTAATGAAGAATTGACAAAAAAACTTTTACAATAGACTCTCAGGTACGAAAAATTATATTTGGCACACATAATATGCGCACAGCTCTTGCTCTTTATCAAATTTTTCTTGATCTCCAGTATTTTCCACAACTAGTCAAATGTATTCCACACATCTGAGCTCCCCTTTAACTCATGAGCAACCAGTCAACATTCCCCGTTTCGGGTTGATTTGTCACGTCCTCTGCATCCATTTTGTTGTTATGGTGTTTGGAGTTTGTTATAACCAATTTATTAATGTGATTATGATATGCTATAGGTCAGGCCCTATAGGTCACGTCCATGCGATGCATACAAGTGTCACGTATAGAGAAGAAGTGTTAAGGGAATAGGGAATGTTTTTCCTAAACAAATGAGGGATTTCGGTAACAGACATTATTTGGGGCTGTAATTATGTTGCTGCTTAAGCAACATGGACAGCACGATAATTGTATGTTTTGTGGTGATCGCTGCAGCAGGGAGGAGAGAAGGACAATGGCTGCTAGTCAAACCGTCAATCGCTGTGATTTATTTTAACACAACGCACAACAAGTTTGAGCCCGGCCTGGCACAATCAAATCAATTTCTGGTCGGGCACACTCAAGTAATTTGTGTGTCTTAATTATTTAATCAAACAGTGTGTTTAAAGCATCAGACAAGCTCAGTGAATATAGCTGATTTGATTAAAACACGTAAGATGTGTCTATACAGTGCTTTCGGAAAGTATTCAGACCCCTTGACTTTTTCAACAACAAAAAAATACGTTACGGTCTTATTCTAAAATGGATTAAATAAATAAATCTACACACGATACCCCATAATGACAAAGTGAAAACAGGTTTTTAGTCATTTTTGCAAATGTATTAAACATAAAAAATAGAAATACCTTATTTACATACGTTTTCAGACCTTTTGCTATGAGACTCGAAATTTAGCTCACGTGCATCCTGTTTCCATTGATCATCTTTGAGATGTTTCTACAACTTGATTGGAGTCCACCTGTGGTAAATTCAATTGATTGGACATGATTTGGAAAGGCACACACCTGTCTATATAAGGTCCCACAGTTGACAGGGCATGTCAGAGCAAAAACCAAGCCATGAGGTCAAAGGATTGTCCATAGAGCGCCAAGACAGGATTGTGTTGAGGCACAGATCTGGTACCAAAAAATGTCTGCAGCATTGAAGATCCAAGAACACAGTGGCCTCCATCATTCTTAAAAGAAGTTTGTAACCACCAAGACTCTTCCTAGAGCTGGTCGCCCAGCCAAACTGAGCAATCGGGGGAGAAGGGCCTTGGTCAGGGTGGTGACCAAGAACCTGATGGTCACTCTGACAGAGCTCTAGAGTTCCTCTGTGGAGATAGGAGAAACTTCCAGAAAGACAACGATCTCTGCATCAGGCCTTATGGTAGAGTGAAGCCACTCCTCAGTAAAAGGCACATGACAGCCCGCTTGGAGTTTGCCAAAGGGCAACTAAAGACTCTCAGACCATAAGAAACACGATTCTCTGGTCTGATGACACCAAGATTGAACTCTTTGGCCTGAACACCAAGCGTCACATCTGGGGGAAACCTGCCACCATCCCTATGGTGAAGCATGGTGGTGGCAGCATCATGTTGTAAGGATGGTTTCCAGCGGCAGGGACTGGGAGACTAGTCAGGATCGAGGGAAAGATGAACGGAGCAAAATACAGAGATCCTTGATTAAAACCTCCCCCAGTGTGCTCAGGACCTCAGATTGAGGCGAAGGTTCACCTTCCAACAGGACAACGACCCTAAGCACACAGCCAAGACAAAGCAGTCTCTGAATGTCCTTGAGCGGCCCAGCCAGAGCCTGGACTTGAACCCGATCTAACATCTCTGAAGAGACCTGAAAATACCTGTGCAGCAACGCTCCCCATTCAACCTAACAAAGCTTGAGAGGATCTGCAGAGAAGAATGGGAGAAACTCCCCAAATACAGGTGTTATAAGCTTGTAACGTAATACCCAAGAAGACTCGAGGCTTTAATCGCTGCCAAAGGTGCTTCAAGAAAGTACTGAGTAAAGGGACTGAATACTTGTGTAAATTTAGTTTGAATACATTTGCAAAAATGTCTAAACTGTTTTTGTTTCGTCATGATGGGGTATTGTGTGTAGAGTGATATTTTGTGTGATAATATTTGATCAATTTTAGAATAAGGCTGTAACGTAATAAAATGTGGAAAAAGTCAATGGGTCTGAATACTTTCCGAATACACATTTGAAAATGTTGACCAAACGATTGATCGAAAGAACAGACGACTCTTGGTCAACCAAGACCTGAAATGCTGTTACTGTGACCAGTTTTTGGTTGTTAACATTCTGTATTGCCAAAGGCCACAATGGGTCACTATCACTCAGATCAGTTTGCAAAGAGTTCTGTAAGGCCAGAGGGTAAGCTGCTGCGAAACTGATACAGGTCAAGAATTGGAACATATCATCATGTCTAACTTTAGATTATTCTGTCACAGCTGGCCACGACTGGTGCGGCGCACCATTGGCCCAGCGTCGTCTGGGTTAGGGGAGGGTTTGACCTTCAGGGATGTCCTTGTCCCATCGTTCACTAGCAACTCCTGTGACGGGCCGGGCGCAGTGCACGCTGACACGGTCGCCAGGTGCACGGTGTTTCCACAGACACAGTGGTGTGGCTGGCTTCCGGGTTAAGTTTGAATTGTGTCAAGAAGCAGTGCGCCTTGGTTGGGTTGTGTTTCGGAGGACACACGGCTCTCGACCTTCGCCTCTCCCGAGTCCGTACGGGAGTTGCAGCGATGAGACAAGAAAAAGGCGTAAAAGTAACAACAAAAATAAATAAAATTCAAAAATTCAAAAATGTGATTATGTCCAACTTCATGCTGAAGTCACCCTTGATATTGATGATCCCGTTTTTCTGAGCTTGATTTGACCAGGAACATGTTTTTTCTTTAGTTCTGTACTAACAGTGATAAGAAAAGGTATACTATATTTTTACTTTCAACTGCTACTTTTTTTTATCCCACGTGTGTACACATGCTCTAGAGTTTTGGATGAATGGCACATAATATCTGAAATAAAAGTGTGAAAAAGGGTTGAGAGGTTTATATTAAAGGTTGAGAGGGTTTTGAGGGAAAGGCTGAATGGGGAAAAGAATGCGTGAGGGGAGATGGGTGGAGAGGAGAGGTTGGGCAGCCCTGCATTCGCTGTGTTTTGTCATGTGTTTGATCTGCCAGTGCTGCCCTGTCAGCCTGTCACCCAGTCAATCCACTGTGGAATTCAGCACAGTGCTGAGTGCAGCCGTTTAGCCACACAGCTCATTTAGCCCGCTTCCCCATTTCATATGAGCCGAGTTGCACACATTCATGTTATCTGACGGGGAAATTGCCTTTCTTGTTATCGGATCTCGCTCTTTACACAAAGCCAGAATAGGTGCCGTTTCGTTTTTTTGTTGTTGTTAAAGCCCTTTCATTCCGCTCCAATGTGTTTATCATAACTGGCTGGGAGATTACACAGTGTGTATTAGACCTGTTTGTTATAATTAGAATGGCCAGAGGCTATGTGGAGCTCTCTCCCCCATCATGTTGTAAATGGCTTTGGGCTGCTGAGGGCGAGGAGTGGGAGATACAGCTGCAGTGCCGCTGATGGCCATTTCATGTGGCAGTTCACGTTACTGTCATGAACACCGTCTAGAGCAAGAGAGAGATGATAATGTAAAAAGAAGTCCGCTCACCAATGAGATGCACTTTCAAGCATTTCAAAGAGCTGTTTTATATTTACAGATGAGTAACGCCTTCGAGGCGGCTTACAAAATATTATGTGGTTTGGAAATGAAATCCCTTTTCAAGTTTTAACCTGTTAACAGTAACACCAATCTCAGAGGTGTGCGTGTGTGTGTGTGTGTGTGTGTGTGTTGGAGAGAGCAAGTTGCAATGTGGAGATTTTACACAATGAGGGATCACAGGGAAACACCAGTAGCTGTGGTCACTGTTCCCCCTGGCTGTTGTTGCCCTTTCCAAACCACTGGCATTTCTATGGTCAGTTCTGTCCACGGCTTCATCTGCTCCATCCAATCTGCATAGCGCTTGTTTTGTATTTTAGGGTTTTGTCCCTGGACTAAACACTGCATGCAATTCCTCAAAGGCATGCTACTGTGTGTCCACCACACATTGAACTGCCCATGTTTAGCAACTGCCCGATCAGTCTTCAGCAGTACTGTGTGATGGTTGGACTGGATAACATTGCGGTCATGCGTTATATTTGTGTTTCTCCCCAGTTATTCTTTGCTCATGTACTATAGATGTAAAGTCCCTTCCATCTTGCTCTTCAGATGCTCATATCTTGTAGATTCAGGGGGACTGGTGCTGTGCTTCATTTTTGCATGATTGTGCAGCAGACCCACATCCAACTGAGCTATTCGCTAGTTTAGCATAATTCCCCCTGTCTGTTTCCATCCACCGCTCCTTCACATAAATGGACCTCTTTCCTTCCTCCGCCCTTCCCCTGTCTCTTTCCCTCTCTTCCCCCCTCTCTTTCCTTCGCCTTCCTCTCCTTGGCCCACAGATAATTGGAGCCTGGACATATTCCAGAGATTTTCTGCTTAACATCGCTTGCTACATGGAGGCGTGGGATTTCAATCCTCTTCAATATTGAATCGCTACGGCTGTGTAAGGCCATTAAACATTTATACAATAAAATGTTTTTAATATGTCGAACTTTATATACGTGTCGGAGCTGAAACAGAATCCATAACTGTATCTGGAACTGCTCCAGCCTTATCTGAGCTCTGTCTTCACCATGGGTTTATTTAACTCAGATATAGCACTGCTGCTCCCAAGCTACCCGCCCTTTAGCTTTGGATCTTTGAGCTGTCAGTGATACAGTTTTAGCCCTCATGAATACGGGATGCGTCTGAGGAGAGAGAAGAGAGCACAACACCGCTGTACACAGTGGGCCCTTGCTAATTTGAACTCTCCCTCAATGAAGCACGGAACAAGTCAACTCATAAACCGCCCACACTTGTTAAACACCACCGACTGAAACATGCTTCTTGATACAAACATTGACACGTTTTATATTAACGGACTGGATCCGGCCGCATTAAACCGTCATCGTCCATAGGGTCTTAGTCAGATTGTGACCCCAGAAAACCTCAGGTTCACCCCAGGTGGTCCCTCTAGCACCGGCTTCACACATCGCTCATTAGTAGACCCTGTAGCACCTGACAATAATGTAATAGCTGCTAATAATGTAATAACTTTTGCATTTATAAAGTAATAAATGCTATAATGTAATACATTGCCAATAATGTAATAAATATGCTGAACGCATAATGTAATAAAGTTATTATTGTTGATTGTTACATTATAAAGTGGGTAACATTTCTTTCATCAATATGTAATAACCTAAAATCCCTCTCATTCTTTAATGGCATGCATATTAAGTGACACGCACTTGAGGAAAACTTTGCATTTGCATCCATTGCCGCCACAGACTTGCATTCTGACCTTGCTCCGTGCACCTTGAAGGACCCACTTACTAGGGGTGGGGGTGCTCTTTGTCTGGTCCAGTCAGTGTTCCCCCTCTGCAAAATACCACTGACAGATCTTTTATAAATAATTATGATAGAACGTGGGCTTAAAAATGAAGTTTAGTAATTCATTTAATATCAGACATTTTTTTTTAAAGGACAAATCTGAGGGGGCACGGGCCTTTGTGTGCCCTATGGGCTTAATGCTACTGTGACCACACCAACACCACCCCTATGACCATCAGAGAAGGGTATGTTTCAATTCAGTCAACAACTCCGTTATATCTATAAAAAACATTGCTTATCTGTTGAGATTTTAGTAGTAGTTTTTACATTATCACTAAGCTACAGACCCCATTACATTTACATTTTAGTCATTCAGCAGACACTCTTATCCCAAGCAACTTACAGTAGTGAAAACATACATTTCATTTCATGCATTTTTTATATTTTTTGTACTGGCCCCCCATGGGAATCGAACCCACAATACTGGCGTTGCACACACCATGCTGGCGTTGCAAACACCATGCTCTACCAACTGAGCCACAGGGAAGGTTGCCAACCAGCCTTGTGGACCTCTCCTGGTCCCTACCTCCTACCTAGCCCCTTTCTTTCTGGCCTCGCTTTGCAATGAACTGAGTGCCGCATGTCAGGAAAGCTGTAAACATAGAATGCAATTAGGACAATTGTCATTGGTATGATGTTGTGTCAAAGGCTTGATTACCATAAGAAACATGTCACTACAAAGAGCCTTGACACGCTGTCATCCTTCATACTGTGGTACGGCACTCAACACTGATTGATTTGTAAGTGTGTGTGTGTGTGTGTGTGTGTGTGTGTGTGTGTGTGTGTGTGTGTGTGTGTGTGTGTGTGGTGTGTGTGCCTCTCTTTAACAGCCCATTCCAGGGTGCAGCAGCTCTCTTCGTCAGATGACTATTGGAGAATGATTAAATGTTATTAAGTCTTACACTTTGGGATTGAAGACTCATGTAAACATGTTGTACAGTACCCTATCTGTCAGGATTGCAAACTAACTTCATTATTATGTTTGCGCTCTATTTTTAAAAGAAACCCTGAGTACCTTGTTGCTCATGAATGTTAAAAGTTAAACGTTCAGACGGAGTAAAAATAAACACTCTCCGTCAAAGAACAAAGTTAATTAGCTGTGGAATGGCAAGAGTTGATAAATGGAGGTACTGAAATGTAAACACAACTTTTGAGCTATTTGTTTCCCCCCCCCCCCCAAAATAAAATCTATTTCAGAAATGTCAAGAGGCCAGTGTTGCAAAATCTCAGCTTGAAGACGGTTTCATTGAAATGGTCACGCTAAATGAAAATTAAAAATATGTATTTATTTGGCTGTGGCGTCTCTGGTGTTAGTCCGGAGTTTCGAGGCACAGTGAGCGAGAGGGCAAAACACAGGGTTGACTGATGATCAGGGCGGACATTTTGTGAGAAGTGAGACGTTTTCAAACTAACGCAAACAAATGAGTTGTTAGCTGATGAGCTAACCTTTAGATCTACTGTATGTGCTCGTGTGGTGGTGCATCTGTGGCTCTGTCTGCCCTCCTGCTGTGTCTGATATCCTCCTCAATATCTAGAGGGAATCAGAATGACAGCAGATAAAACTCCACTAAGAACAATACAAAGAAGAGACTCCAAAGAAATCTCTCGGCAGCAGGGGTCGCCTATGATTGGCTCTTAAGGCCCCATTATGCCTACTCAGGTTTTCACGTCAACTCGTCACTCAACAATGGACTGTTTGGTCCGTCTTTAGCTGGAGCTGATGTCACATCTCTTGGACATGCTGTCCATGATATCCATGTCATCCTGTCATGATCTCCTATTGTCACTTCTGTCACCATCCAAGCGCTACAACGAGCCCGTCTGTCAGTGAGCTGATGCCATGTCTACGTTAAAGTGATCTCGGAATCGATTGAACATGACTGACTCCATTTGAACAAACCCATATACGAAGACCATCACTGTCTTGAGGACCAGTAACGGAGCCTCCATAGATGATTTGTTTACTTAGTCTGCCATATTGTCTTACTATGTGTTACTCTCTACTCAGACAAAGTGTTTCCCAGTGCTATTAATGAAAGCCAGTCAGTCAGTCCCTTAACTGTCAGGCATAGGGAAGATAGTTGGCAGCTTCTCCATCATATTATAGTGCTGCTTATCTCCCATTTACACTAAATGGGAGCGACATTGTACAAATGTTTTGCAGACGAAAGCATATCAAATGCCAATGACGGCTAAATGACAGTGCATTATGACTAACTGTCTCAATCATCTGCTCTTCTTTGCTTCCAGAGTTTACTTGTTTCCAGCAAAATAGGAGTTTCTGTGTATCAGAAAATTGTCAAAGACTCCAGTCACCCAAGTCATAGACTGTTCTCTTTGCTACCGCACGGCAAGCGGTACTGGAGTGCCAAGTCTAGGACCAAAAGGCTCCTAAACAGCTTCTAACCCCAAGCCATAAGACTGCTGAACAATTAATCAAATGGCCACCTGGACTATTTACATTGACCCCCCCCCCCCCCCCTTTGTTTTTATCCTGCTGCTACTCACTGTTTATTATCTATGCATAGTCACTTCGCAAATGACCTCGACTAAGCTGCACATTGACTCGGTACCCCCTGTATATAGCCTCGTTATTGTTATGTCATTTTCTCGTGTTACTTTTTTTAATTCCATTTTTTTACTTTGGTTTATTTAGTAAATCTTTTTTTAACTCTATTTCTTGAACTGCGTTGTTTGTTAAGGGCTTGTAAGTAAGCATTTCATGGTAAGGTCTACACCTGTTGTATTCGGCACGTGTGACAAATACAATTTGATTTGATTTGATTATCAGAACTCTATGACAAGCTTTCACATCAAGGCTGTGGTCGATTTTAATTCATGATTGTGCTGGGAGCTTTTACGTTCCCAGCTGTTTCAGAACAAAGATTATATTTTCCTTTTACAAATCGGTGCATTATCAATTGGAAGGGAACGGGGAAATTATTCCTATACAAGCTCGCAAGTAGTCTCGGTTCGTTTATCCAATACACATACGCGTAATCTAATTATTTTGAGAACTAGACATGCCTCTCTCAAGGTTCACGGCTGATGTTTATTTCAAAAGTATCGATTGAGTTGTAACTGCAGCGGTGAGGCTTCCATTTTGCCTGTGTGAATTCCACGGCACATCTTCAGCCGAGGGAGAGTGGGTCGTTCCTTCAGTCTCCAACCAGTATACAGGTATTGATCTCCTGTAGAGAAAGTCATACGGGAACACAGGTAAACCAGTGTCTTCCTGTTGCATACCAATGTTTACCCAGGCCTAAGAATGAGAGGAGACAGAAAACAGAGTAGGGGTGGAAAGCCTGTGTGTCAGGAGAGAGATTGGCTGTGTGGTGCGGTAGTGGTGGTAAGGAATCTGTGTTGAGTGTTTTTACCCGCTCTTTGCCCAGAGAAACACACCCCTGTTGATTAAGCACACAGCTGTGGTCCCTGTGGCTCTCCTTCTCCGCTTCCTCGCCGAACAGGAAGTCCCAGCATGCACTGCTCTGATGTTGAGGGTCAGAGTTTAGCCTCCAGTTGTGGGCTGTACATATGACATGTAGGGCCAGGAGCTTTACCTGACCACGTGACCTCACCAGGACAAACTCGGGGCCTAGTTGTTACAGCTTATAATGACAGGGTCCAACGCTTTTTTTGGTCAAGTCACATGGCGTCTCAGCGGTGAAGCCATGAGTCACCCCACTGTCTTTGTCCCATCCTCTAGCAGTCATTTTAGTAGATTAGATTAGAAAAAATGTGATGTCCTCAATGAGGAAATTCATTTTGCAGCATACACAATAAACATACAGACAAAATCACAGATTACATTCTTTTTTTTTTTACAGATAAGCAAAGTATATTTACAAGCAATAGACTTGTATGTATGTTGGATAAGTGCAAAATTAAGGCAGGTTAAAATGCAAATGCTAAATTGCCATTTAGGGGCGGCAGGTAGCCTAGTGGTTAAAGCTTTGGACTAGTAACCGAAAGGTTTGAAGATCGAATCCCTGAGCTGACAAGGTAAGAATATGTTGTTCTGCCCCTGAACAAGGCAGTTAACCTGCTGTTCCTAGGCTGTCATTGAAAATAAGAATTTGTTCTTAACTGACTTGCCTAGTTAAATAAAGGTAAAGTAAATAACTTCAGTCCAACATTGGTCTATGCTCAATTGTTTTGTGGTTAGGAAATGCTATACTGCACACACAATATATTTCTCATATTAATTTAACAGTGGTGTTGGCAGTGAGATCTGATCACTCTGTGCTGTAGGGACCTGAGGCAGACATTTGACAACTTTGGAAGTTGAAAATAGAAACCGCACTGTGCTATTATGGTAGATTATGAATTCATAAATCAAGTGCTACCATGTTAACCAGCCCAAATTAAATCCCGGGCCATTTTAATGCTGCATGATTTCGTCGGCTGATTGTGGTCCTCCGTGCAAGGGACATTGTGAGTAGGAACATTTTCTCAGGGTTTGTGTTGCATTGGTACGGCTGCTGTTCCAGGGTATGAGGAAATTGTTCCATATTTAGGAGGTGATGTGTTGAGTGGGGATATAGGCGACGTTGAGACGACTCTGTTCAGCCCAAGGCTACCTCAGGGTAGAACAGCAGCACTTTTTATTTTTATTAATACACAGAGGACAATGCTACCATTTATGTCTTTGTGATGTTAATGTTGCGTCGGTTTGGGGTCTTCGGAAAGTATTCAGACCCCATTACTTTTTCCACATTTTGTTATGTCACAGCCTTATTAAAACATTTATTACATTTCTTTTTTGTCATCAATCTACACGCAATACCCCATAATGACAAAGCAAAAACAGTTTTTTAAAGATATTTTATAATAAAACCCCCCAGAAATATCACATTTACAATGATTCAGACCCTTTACTCAGTACTTTGTTAATGCACCTTTGGCAGCGATTACAGCCTTTAGTCTTCTTGTGGATGACGCTACAAGCTTGGCACACCTGTATTTGTGGAGTTTCTCCAATTCTTCTCTGCAGATTCTCTCAAGCTCTGTCAGGTTGAATGGGGAGCGTTGCTGCACAACTATTTTCAGGTCTCCAGAGATGTTCGACCGGGTTCATGTCTGGACTCTGGCTGGGCCACTCAAGAACATTCAGAGACTTGTTCCGAAGCCACTCCTGCATTGTCTTGGCTGTGTGCTTAGGGTTGTTGTTTTGTTGGAAACCTTCACCCCAGTCTGAGGTCCTGAGTGCTCTGGAGCAGGTTTTCATCAAGGATCTCCCTGTACTTTGCTCCATTCATCTTTGCCTCGATCCTGACTGGTCTCCCAGTTCCTGCCGCTGCAAAAGACGCCCCCAGCATGATGCTGCCACCACCATGCTTCACTATAGGGATGGTGCCAGGTTTCCTCCAGATGTGACTCTTTGCATTCAGGCCAAATAGTTGAATCTTGGTGTCACCAGACCAGATAATCTTGTTTCTCATGGTCTGAGAGTCTTTAGGTACCTTTTGGCAAATTCCAAGTGGGCTGTCATGTGCTTTTTACTGAGGAGTGGCTTCTGTCTGGCCACTTTACCATAAAGGCCTGATTTGTGGAGTGCTTCAGAGATGGTGGTCCTTCTGGAAGGTTCTCCCATCTCCACAGAGGAACTCTAGAGCTCTGTCAGAGTGACTATCGGGTTCTTGGTCACCTCCCTGACCAAGGCCCTTCTCCCCCGATTGCTCAGTTTGGCTGGGCGGCCAGCTCTAGGAAGAGTCTTAGGGGTTCCAAACTTCTTTCATTTAAGAATGATGGAGGCCACTGTGTTCTTGGACCTTCAATGCTGCATAAATGTTTTAGTACCCTTCCCCAGATCTGTGCCTCGACACAATCTTGTCTCGGAGCTCTACGGACAATTCCTTTGACCTCATGGCTTGGTTTTTGCTCTGACATGCCCTGTCAACTGTGGGACCTTATATAGACAGGTGTGTGCCTTTCCAAATCATGTCCAATCAATTGAATTTACCACAGGTGGACTCCAATCAAGTTGTAGAAACATCTCAAAGATGATCAATGGAAACAGGATGCACGTGAGCTAAATTTCGAGTCTCATAGCAAAGGGTCTGAATACTTATGTAAATAATTATTTCTTTTTTTACCTGTTTTCTTCATTTTGTCATTATGGGGTATTGTGTGTAGATTGCTGAGGATGTTTTTTTATTTCATCCATTTTAGAATAATACTGTAACGTAGTAAAACATGGAAAAAGTCAAGGGGTCTGAATACTTTCCGAAGGCACCGTATATGCAGTGTTCAAATGTCCTTCAGCACCTTCAATGGGCACGAGACATCCATTATGAGTGAGCTTGTGCCTAGCATGAGCTCAATTTGAATGAAATCCCATGACTTTTTACATTTCATTGTGTTTCCCAGATGCATCTTCTCGTATGGTCACATACTGTTCCTGGAGAGCTACCGTCCTGTAGGTTTTCGCTCCAACCCTAATCTAGCACACCTGATTCTAATAATTAGCTGGTTGATAAGCTGAATCAGGTTAGTTGAAACTGGGGTTGGTGAAAAACCTATAGAAGAGTAGCTCTCCAGGAACAGGGTTGAGAGCCCTGGTGTATACACACGACGCACGGACACACAATACGAACTGGGGAGCAATGCCACTGCTTTGTGGCGGGAGCAGCCACAAGACATTCTTCTCTGTCGGTAGGCCTATTTGCCGCTTTTCTGTTTTGGTTTGCGGTGCCATCACTGAATTATGGAATGATTATGACCTTTATTGGTTTTGAGCAGTATTGAGGTTAATAGCATTAATGCCCACTCATTTCCAAATGTAGTCTTTCATTTAACCAGGAGTTGTAAAACTACAATCAGCTTCCCTGTGTTGTAAATCTAATAACATAAATGGTTGACTACGGGCCCTTATTGGTTTGTCACTGTGGCACTTCAATTTGTAAGGCGTATTCCCTAATCACCTGCCAACATTTCACTGTAATTGCCCTGCTAGCACGATGAAGGGAATATTTACTGGTCTTATTCAGTGGTGTGGTATGAATGAGCCCTGACAAGCTTCACCCAGTGTCCACCAACCATGTGGCAATATAATAAGAGCATGAAACGTAGTTAAACACCAAGGGGCAGCTGTCGTAAAGTTTAATGTGTACTTTAAGAAGATTGCAAGGTCACAGGAAATGTTATGAAATATCTTGAGACTTTACAATGGGCATAATGAACTTATATTCGCCGTAGTCGATAAGCCTTTGTTCTGCTTCGAGCACATTAACGTAATGGGTTATTCATGTTAGCCTCTTAAAAGGTTTATCACTCACTTTGAAATATATGTTCTCAGTCTTTACACTGGGACTATGGATATGCCCTCGTGAGTCCCTCGGCGGAAAGACTGACATTGTTCTGCCCTCATGAATATCAGTCGCTCATTTCCTCCACCTAATTGCCAGTACAAGCTCAACATTTGCCAGCACTTTGAGGACTCAAGTTGAGGAGGAGCAATGCCCCCTGAAAGTACAAGTCTGGAGCATTTTTTCTGTCTTTCATGCGATCGATCGCATCAGGAACGGGTGACTCACACTGTGCAGACATCAAAGGGGGGTATTCAAAGGCTACTAGTGTGTAGGGCTCTGTAGTTGAGAGAGCCATGGAGAGCAAAACTCATTGGACATGGGTGGGTGTGGAGACGCCACTGTGTTCCTGTGGAAGAAGGATGCCCTACCTACCCGACCTCGCCTCCACACAGCACACACTATCCCTGTTCCTCCTAAATAACATAGTGTTAGGTTCTAAATTCTGGTTTAATAATCCAGACCAATACCAAAGAAAGCTCAGGCTCAAAGCTCAGGCTAGATTTATTCACCACACTGGAGTGTCGTACTGTAACTTCCAAAACAAGATACAACATAACAAGCACATACTGTATATTTAGAACCTCCGACTAGAACCCCTTCCCAAACAGAGCCCCTTTCTGTGTCTATAGTGAACAATCAATCTCTGCGGTTGCAGTAGTATCTTCATATTAAGAGTATATAATGGTATAAAACAGTAAAGATACAAGAAAATGTTATAGAACAGTAATTATTATTATCTATCAGCTCTAACTCCAGACACTTTGCTTCTATTCAAATCTTATGGAATCATTCTTTCCCTCAGAGACAGGCCCCCTTAGTACTTTCCCTCTGCCCAAATACAATGTACATGGAATAATATCTATCTAACCATAGCAGAATGATTACTACTGCTAGGCTAATTATAGAATTATATTAAAACAGGCTCAAATCAAAATGTATTGGTCACATAAACATATTTAGCAGGTGTAGCAAAATGCTTGTGTTCCTAGCTCCAACACTGCAGTAATATCTGATAATACACACAAATCTAAGAATGGAATTAAAAAATATAGAAATATTAGGACGAGCAATGTCAGAGTTCGGAATATAAATATATATATATGTGATGGAATGTATATCCAACAATGGCATGGCCAAGATTGGCTCCCCTTATCGAAAACATATAAAGAAGATTGAGTACCGAGTACTAAATCTCGTAAAGCAATCTCACAAGAGCAGATGAATGTGAGAGGATGGGCTGGTGTTCAACGTTTGGGGTATTTGGGATGACAATAGCACCTCAGTGCAAAGTATGAGTAGACTTAATCAATTAAACAGGTCCCATGTGAAATACAATCCCATTTCAAAGGTAGAAATTTAGTAGCTCACCCATGAAATGTGCTTTTATCAAAAGGAGTCTCATAATCAAATGTACATACTGTATAAGGTCGCCGTTATGAATTGTTAAATTCATAATCAATTGTAATGTCACAGATTTCATGGTTTCAATGTTTTTTTTCATGGATTATCACTAGTAGCTTTGAGAACAGCAATGATCTTGGCTGCTACTGTACCTTTATTCCAGCAAATCCTGGACCTTTAATTGGTGCCAAATACTGTTACAGCTATCTCATATAATTTGGCTTCAACACACTTCTATAAAAATGCCTACCTGAATTCTTAACTTGTTTTTAGATCATTTTGACCAAGATCACATAATTGTGTGCCAGAGTTCACACCACACAGTCTGCTAAAGACCGTTAGTATAATTGATGCAGCCAGATGTATTTTTTTTATTATGCCCCCAGACCACAAAAGATAACCCTCATCTCAACCTAATTTCACCTCCAGTGGGCTTCGTTTAATCAGGCAGCCCAATTCTGATACTTTTTTCACTAATTGGTCTTTTGATCAATAAGATCAGCTCTGAAAATGATCTGATGTGAAATGATCTGATGTGAAATGATCTGATGTGAAAAGATCTGATGTGAATGGTCAAATAACCAATTAGTGGAAAAAAGATCAGAATTGGTCTAGCTTTGTAAACGCAGCTGTCACGTCCTGACCCTTGTAAGAGGTCATTTTCCATAGTAGAGTGGTCAGGGCGTGACAGGTGGGTGTTTTGGGTGGTTTTGGTTTTCTGTTTCTATGTGGGGTTTTCTAGATTTTTATTTCTATGTTTTTGTTTTCTATGTTTTGGCCAGGTATGGTTTCCAATCAGAGGCAGCTGTCTATCGTTGTCTCTGATTTGAAGCCATACTTAGGCAGCCTGTTTTTCATGTGTAGGTGTGGGTAGTTGTTTTCCGTTTTGTATGTGTTTCCTGACGGAACTGTTGGTGGTCGTTTTGTTGTTTTTGTTAAGTGTTTCATTAATAAAGTAAATATGAGCACTCTACACGCTGCGCCTTGGTCCCTTTTAGACGACCCTCATTACAGAACTACCCACCATGATTGGATCAAGCGGCGTGCCCGGGCTGAAATGGACACCTGGTCACATAGTGAGTGGACGGAGAGGAGAAATTGGACCTGGGGCCAGGTAATCGAGAGATACCGGAGCCTACCTGGGAAGAACGAGAGGCAGCCCCAAAGACATTTTTTGGGGGGGCACACGGTAGTTTGGCTGGGCCAGGGGTGAGGCCTGAGTCAACTCCCCGTGCTTTTTGTGGTAAGCATGTGCCTGCCTCTCGCACTCTCTCTCCAGTGCGCCTCCATAGCACAGTACATCCTGTGCCTGCTCCTCGCACTCTCCCTCCAGCTCACCTCCAGAATCCAGTATGTCCTGTGCCTGTTCTTCGCACTCTCCCTCCAGTGCGCATCCATAACCCAGTACGGCCGGTGCCTGCTTTGAGCACTCAGTCCTCAGTGCGTCTCCCCAGTCCGGTGAGACCGGTTCCTGCTCCACGTACAAAGCCTCCAGTGATAATCGATGGTCCGACGCCTGTAGAGATGATCCATGGCACTAAGCCTCTAGTGATGATCCATGGCCTGGAGCCTGTAGGGATATTCCATGGCACGAAGCCTGAAGAGGTAATCCATGGCCCGGAACCTGAAGAAATAATCCTTGGCAAAAAGCCTGGAGGGATTATAAATGGTCCGGAGCCTGTAGGGATAAACCATGGCACGAAGCCTGTAGGAATAATCCATGGCCCGGCACCTGTAGAGTTAATCCATGGTAAGAAGCCTCCAGTGATGATCCTTGGCGCGGAACCTGTAGAGATGATCCATGGCATGGAGCCAGCAGCAACGGTCACTAGTCCGGAACCTATTATGACGCCTCCCAGTCCGGAGCCTCCGGCGACGTTTTTCCGTCCGGAGCCTCCGGCGACGCTCTTCAGTCCGGAGCCTCCGGCGACGCTCTTCAGTCCGGAGCCTCCGGCAACGCTCTTCAGTCCGGAGCCTCCGGCGACGCTCTTCAGTCCGAAGCCTCCGGCGGCGGTCTGCTGCCCGGAGCCTCCGGCGGCGGTTTGCAGCCCGGAGCCTTCGGCGGTGGCCTGCAGCCCGGATCCTCCGGCGGTGGCCTGTAGGTCAGAACCTCCAGCGGTGGTCTACAGCACTGAGCTTCCGGTAATGATCTACAGTCCGATTCCTCCAATAATGATCCACAGGCCAGTGTTACCGAAGTGGAGGGATCTGCAGGCGGAACGGGGGTTACGCCCTGGGCCGGAGCCACCTCCGTTGCTGGAGGATTGGAGGGAGAGGAAGGTTCTGGGTGTAGCACATGAGCCACCATAGACTTTTGTCACCCTCCCTGCCCTCCCTTTGTGTTTGTGTTTGTTTTTGTTGGGTTTTGTTTGGGTGCAGTCGGAGTTTGCACCTTTCGGGGGGGGGGGGGGGGGGGGGTTTGGGGTACTGTCACGTCCTGACCCTTGTAAGAGGTCATTTTCCATAGTGGAGTGGTCAGGGCGTGACAGGTGGATGTTTTGGGTGGTTTTGGTTTTCTGTTTCTATGTGGGGTTTTCTAGATTTCTATTTCTATGTTTTTGTTTTCTATGTTTTGACCAGGTATGGTTTCCAATCAGAGGCAGCTGTCTATCGTTGTCTCTGATTGGAAGCCATACTTAGGCAGCCTGTTTTTCATGTGTAGGTGTGGGTAGTTGTTTTCTGTTTTGTATGTGTTACCTGACGGAACTGTTGGTGGTCGTTTTGTTGTTTTTGTTTTCCTGACCCTTGTAAGAGGTCATTTTCCATAGTAGAGTGGTCAGGGCGTGACAGGTGGATGTTTTGGGTGGTTTTGGTTTTCTGTTTCTATTTGGGGTTTTCTAGATTTCAATTTTTTGATAAGTGTTTCATTAATAAGTAAATATGAGCACTCTACACGCTGCGCCTTGGTCCCCTTTAGATGACCCTCGTTACAGCAGCCAATGAGTTTGTTATATTTTCGCTGACCTTATTAAAGCTGCAATATGTAACTTTTGGGGCGACCCGACCAAATTCACATAGAAATGTGAGTTCTAGATCTGTCATTCTCATTGAAAGCAAGTCTAAGAAGCAGTAGATCTGTTTTATGTGCGCTATTTTTATCCTTCCTGTTTTTAAATTCAGCATTTGCGTCTTTTACTTTCAGTTTTGTACATCAGCTGAAAATACAATATTTGTGGTTATTGAAAATATATTTCACAGCGGTTTACATGTTATATTGATTCTCTACACTATACATTACTTGTTTTGTCACATTAACTGAAATTAGGCAAACTATTCGATTTCTGCATATTGCACCTTTAACAGATTTTATATCACCTACAAAAAAAGTCATCTGAAAACTTGGCTATGCATGACTTTTCCCCCAGGGAGTATCTTGATATTGCATGTTTTCCCTCCCCACATCTCACTGTATTGGCTGTGCATCCCAAGCCATTATGAATGGAAGAAATCATTTAATGGCATCGCATCCAGTGCAGGTTGCTCTCCATGGCTCTGCCAGAAAGGTGCAGGCGAGCTCAGAGAGGTGAGCCTTCCTGTTTACCCCCTCATAAACAATCGGCCATGACAGTTGGCACAGCATGGCTTGTGCTCGAGACAGTAGGTGAACAACAACACCATAGAGAACAGTACACCTTTTTTGTCTTATGTTCTCTCTGTGTAAAACTAACATTAACAAAATATAGGGCACACTCTTGACTTCAGTCCTCAGAAGCCCTTACATATTAATATAGCTATGTTTGAATTAGTGTCTCGTTTTGCATCTCATTGGTCTTTTGCTGACGCCTAAGAAAAGGCTGCTTCTGATTTCCTCCTCTTAATTTCTGTCTAATTTGTGTCACCACGGCACTTTGAAGCTTTCTGAGCAGCAATGTTTATATATAGTTTGACTTTAACCATTACGTACGAGAGAAGCTTATGTCATAGGTAATTTACTTTATAAACAGCCAGCTTGATAAAAAGACGAGGTTATGGACTGCAGAATTGGTCAAAACCAAGCTTGACCTGATCTTGTTTGGAAGTCCACTGGTTGAATGTAGATTTTAGTTAATTACTTTATTCTTCAGGTAGTGTATAGACAAGGGGTGGGCAATAATTTTGGCTCATGGGCCACATCGGGAATTATTCTGAAAATGTTTTTACTTAAAAATCCCCCGGGCCGGATTGAATGATTTTGAGGGTTGAAAAGGAGCAGTAGGGTGAGAGTACTCCAGTGAAAGGGGGGGCTGGTGGTTTCTAAGCATGCATCTCCTCCTCTGAAGCTGGGGGAGTGAGGAGAGGAGAGAAAAAGGGAGACAGGGAACTATCTCCTCATTTCTCTGCTTACATAATGCATGATGTGAGATTTTGCGAGTAAACGGTTGGTGAATTTTTCATAGGTTCAAGTTGACCAAGTTTTGTCATCCGTGGAGAAACAAAAGATGGTGAAAGTGGACATCCGAATAACAGAAAGAGATGTATCGTGGGGAAAAAAGGCTTGGACTAAAGCTATATTATTTAAGGTATGTTTGAGCTCTAGGATGATATTGCTAAACTGTGTGTGGATGGCTGCACCCTACAGTAGAAGACAGCCTTTCAGAGTAGAAGAGGTATCAAATGGGAAAATATCAACAGTAGAAATGTATACACTACATGACCAAAAGTATGCGGACACCTGCGCGTCGAATATCTCATTCGAAAATCATGGGCATTAATATGGAGTTGGTCCCCCTTTGCTGCTATAACAGCTTCCACTCTTCTGGGAAGGCTTTCCACTAGATGTTGGAACATTGCTGCGGGGACTTGCTTCCATTCAGCCACAAGAGCATTAGTGAGGGCGGGCACTGATGTAGGTCGCTTAGGCCTGTCACGGTCGGCGTTCCAATTAATCCCAAAGGTGTTCGATGGGGTTGAGGTTAGGGCTCTGTGCAGGCCAGTCAAGTTCTTCCACACCGATCTCCACAAATCATTTCTGCATGGACCTCGCTTTGAGCATGGGGGCATTGTCATGCTGAAACAGGAAAGGCCCTTCCCCAAACTGTTGCCACAAAGTTGGAAGCACAGACTTATCTAGAATGTCATTGTATGCTGTAGCGTTAAGATTTTCCTTCACTGGAACTAAGGGGCCTAGCCCGAACCATGAAAAACAGCCCCAGACCATTATTCACCTCCACCAAACTTTACATTTGGCACCATGCATTGGGGCAGGTAGCGTTGTCCTGGCATCCGCAAAACCCAGAATAATCCGTTGGACTGCCAGAGAGTGCAGCGTGATTCCTCCATAGAACACATTTCCACTGCTCCAGAGTCCAATAGCAGTAAGCTTTACACCACTCCAGCCAACGCTTGGCATTGCGCATGGTGATCTTAGGCTTGTGTGTGGCTGCTCGGCCATGGAAACCCATTTCATGAAGCTCCCAAAGAACAGTTATTGTGCTGACGTCGCTTCCAGAGGCAGTTTGGAACTCAGTAGTGAGTGTTGCAACCAAGGACAGACGATTTTTACGCTCTACACGCTTCAGCACTCGGCGGTCCCGTTCTTTAAGCTTGTGTGGCCTACCACTTTGCGGCTGAGCCGTTGTTGCTCCTACATGTTTCCAATTCACAATAACAGCACTTACAGTTGACCGGGGCAGCTCTAGCAGGGCACACATTTGAAGAACTGACTTGTTGGAAAGGTGGCATCCTATGACAGTGCCACATTGAAAGTCACTGAGCTCCTCAGTACGGGCCGCTCTACTGCCAATGTTTGTCTATGGAGATTGCGTGGCTGTGTGCTCAATTTGATACACCTGTCAGCAACGGGTGTGGCTGAAATAGCCAAATCCACTCATTTGAAGGGGTTTCCACATATTTTTGGCCATGTAGTGTGCCTTGTCCATAATGTAGAGGCCTCTGGGATCTTCATTACTTTTGAAGCTTGCATTTAGAATTTGTTGTTAGAAATGATTACATAATCAAAATGTGTTGTAGACAAAATAACACAACGGGCTCTCTGGTATCCTCAACAAATAGACAAAGATTTGTAGTTGAACAAGTCATTGCCTGTGTAGACGTAATTTTTTTTACTTGACTTGAATCTTGAAAAACTTGTGACTAGACTCGACTTGACTTGCTCTTAGAATGCACGACTTGGACTTGACTCGAGATGACCCGTTCTATTTGGGAATCAAAACAAAATTTTGTTTGTATACATGGGGCGGAGGTTTGGGTGCCAGGTGAGAATTTGTTGGCGAGGGAGTAAACCACCACTACCCTCTGTATTATTGGCCAACGTGCCAATAATAAAAAACAAACTGGACGATCTACGATTAAGAATATCCTACCAATGAAACATTAAAAACTGTAATATCTTATGTTTCATAAAGACTTGGCTGAACGGCGACACGGATTATATAGAGCTGGCTGGCTTCTCCGTTTTTCAGCAGGACAGAGCAGCTACGTCTGGTAAGACGAGGGGCGGGGGTGTGTGTCTATTTGTCAATAACTTGTGGTGCGCAATGTCTAATATTAAAGAAGTCTTGAGGTATTGCTCGCCTGAGGTAGAGTACCTCATGATAAGATGTAGACCACACTATCTACCAAGAGAGTTCACATCTATATTTTTCGTAGATGTCTATTTACCCCCACAAACCGATGCTGGCACTAAGACCGCACTCAACGAGCTGTATAAGGCATAAGCAAACAAGAAAATGCTCATCCAGAAGCAGCGCTCCTAGTAGCCGGGGACTTTAATGCAGGCACACTTTAATTTGTTTTACCTCATTTTTACCAGCATGTCACATGTGCAACCAGAGGAAAAAAATACTCTAGACCACCTTCACACCACACACAGAGACGCATACAAAGCTCTCCCTCGCCCTCCATTTGACAATTCTGATCATAATTCTATCCTCCTGATTCCTGCTTACAAGCAAAAACTAAAGCAGGAAGTACAAGTGACTTGGACAATACAGAAGTGGTCAGATGATGCGGATGCTACGCTACAGGACTGTTTTGCTAGCACAGACTGGAATATATTCTGGGATTCATCCAATGGCATTGAGGAGTATACCACCTCAGCCACTGGCTTCATCAATAAGTGCTTTGGCGACGTCGTCCCCACAGTGACCGTACGTACATTTCCCAACCAGAAGCCATGGATTACAGGCAACATCCGCACTGAGCTAGAGCTTCCACTTTCAAGGAGCGGGACACTATAAGAAATCCTGCTATGCCCTCAGACGAACCATCAAACAGACAAAGAGTCAATACAGGACTAAGATTGAAAACTATTAAGGACTATAAAGGGAAACCCAGCCGCAAGCTGCCCAGTGACGCAAGCCTACCAGACAAGCGAAATGCCTTTTATGTTCGCTTTGAGGCAAGAAACACTGAAGCATGTATGAGAGCACCAGCTGTTCTGGACAACTGTGTGATCAAGCTTTCGGTAACCGATATGAGCAAGACCTTTAAACATTCATAATGCCGAGGGGTCAGACGGATTACTAGGACATGTACTCAAAGCATGCGGACCAACTGGCAAGTGTCTTCACTGACATTTTAAATCTCTCCCTGGCCGAGTCTGTAATACCTACATTTCAAACAGACCACCATAGTCCCTGTGCCCTAGATAGCGAAGGTAACCTGCCTAAATGATTACCGCCCCGTAGCACTCACGTCGGTAGCCATGAAGTGCTTTGAAATGCTGGTCATGGCTCACATCAACACCATCATGCCAGAAACCCTAGACCCAATTTGCATACCAGCCGAACAGAAGCATAGAAGTCAAGGACCAAAAGGCTCCTAAACAGCTTCTACCCCCAAGCCATAAGACTCCTGAACAACTAAACTAATCAAATGGCCACCTGGACTATTAGCATTGTTTTTACACTGCTGCCGCTCGCTGTTTATTATCTATGCATAGTCACTTTACAAATTACCTCGATTAACCTGTACCCCCGCACATTGACTCTGTACCAGCACCCCCTGTATATAGCCTCATTATTGTTATGTACATTTCTTGTGTTACCTTGTGATTGATAAAGCATTTTTAACTTCCGTTTATGTAGTAAATATTTTATTAACTCTATTTTTTGCATTGTTGGTTAAGGGCTTGTAAGTAAGCATTTCACGGTAAGGTCCATCTCACGCTCAGTACTGTTAATAAAGACAGAGATATAGTTTGTATATTCGGCGAATGTGACAAATAAAAATGGATTTGATTTGACTCGACTTGGACCTTGTGACTTGAGACTTGCTTGATAGTACCTTGGTTCTACCTCTGCATAACACCCTCTCATATTTAGGCAGCGTGATTTAAAATTAGGTCAAACGGAGGGGGAAATAGCATTATCACTATATAACTCAAATTTGATTCCTCTTCCCACTATTTATTCTCATTTGAATTTGCTGGAAAGTATTATCTCCCTACTGCAGTGAAGTAATCTAAGATTAAACTACGAGTGATCCTTATAACCCCTTATTTGACTCTGTTGATATTAACGCTTTGTCCGCCACTAACCTTACTTTAAATGGCTAACATACATTACAACTTGCATACATTGCCAGGTCCCTGTAGTAGAAGAGGTTTCTAACCTCAAGGGCCTTTTCTTGGTTAAATAAATATAAATACATTGCATAGATTACAACATACAACAACATGCTGCATATTTATGTGTGTGAAATGTTAAAGCACTGCTTTGAACTATAACAATAGCTAAAAGCCATGACGTCTGTACTATATCATACTATTTCACTAGCTTCACCAGGCTTCCATTTTACTGCAGTCAGATTTAATAACGTTCTCTTTGAAGTTGAGCTATTTGAAAATTAATATGAAAGGTTGATTGTCACCGGATTCACTCTCAACTCAATTACATAACATTTTATTACGTAGAGTTGGGAATGTTTCATCTTTACTGGACAGAATAAAATGTTCGGCTCAGCCAGGCTTGCACAGTGGCATGACTGGCTCGATAAAAGTTGTGCAAATATATAAGCCTACATGCTCGGATAATGTCAGGAAGTGAGTGAGTGGGCAGGCAGCACAGCACAGCATGCAGCCACTGAGACTACAATATAGTGTGCATGAAATTCTCCTTTCATAAGAAGAAAACCTTTTTTTCGCTCACTGCTGATGATGCAGTGCGGGGAGTTCAGAGTAAGATATTTGAGGGACAGGTGAGGTGAAGAGAGGAGCATGACCCCATGATGAAACATCTCTTCTTCTCTAACCACGCTCACAGCCACTCTGACCTGACACACACTTCTCTTATCTAACTTTTTTTTCTCATTTGGCAAGGATAGCTTGGAAAAAAGATTGGCCTATAGGGGGCGCTTCTCACTTGAACACTACTATCCGCTGCCCCGTTTGACCAAGAGACTTAAAACGTTCTATGTAGGTGACTTTCCTAATGCTGAGCACATTTGCCTCAAGGACCCATAAGGTCTGTCAGGATAGATTTTTCTCCATCTAAGCTAAGGGATTGGTTAAGCGATGGCAGAGTTTTTGATAAATCAGAACATCTGATTGTACATGTCCATTTAACACTAGAACCGCGAAATCAGTCATTCTGCTCAAGAATAATTTTAAAAAATGATTACTCTGACATTTTTTAAGTCATGTCCCCCTCCAGCCATGACTTTTCCTAAATAAGTCTGTATACACACTGCCATTGTTAGAATCTTAATATCACAAACAGAACTGGAGTTATAACCAGTTTTATGAGGTCATCATTTTTTAAATGGTTTTCCCCTGTTGCCCCTCCTTTTCCACAGTAGGGCCTGCTCCACTCCTTCTCCCGACACTGGAATGTGCTGTGCCCAGTTGATAATCACCCCAATAATTGCCTCGCAACTGAACCTAAACTATACCGAAACAAATCTCACACATACAGTGCCTTTGGAAAGTATTCAGACCTCTTGCCTTTTTCCACATCTTGTTATGTTACAGCCTTATTCTAAAATGGATTAAATATATATATTTTTTCATTAATCTACACACAATACCCCATAATGACAAAGTGAAAACAGGTTTTTAGAAATTTTTGCAAATGTATTAAAAAGAAAAAACATAACTTTTAACATAAGTATTCAAACCCTTTGCTATGAGACCATTCAACCTGACATAGCTTGATAGCATCTGCAGAGAAGACTGGGAGAAACTCCCCAAATACAGATGTGCCAAACTTGTAGCGTCATAACCAAGAAGACCCGATGCGTTAATTGCTGCCAAAGGTGCTTCAACAAAGTACCGAGTAAAGGGTCTGAATACTTAAGTAATATTGATATTTCAGTTTATTTTTTATTTTTTATAAATTAGCAAACATTTCTAAAAAACAGTTTTGCTTTGTCATTATGGTGTATTGTGTGTAGATTGATGAGCAAAAAAATGATTTAATAAATTTTAGAATAAGGTTGTAAAGGAACAAAATGTGGAAAAAGTCAAGGGGTCTGAATACTTTCCGAAGGCACTGTATAACAACAAATAATTGAAATAAAGTACAGTATGTTGAGGGAGAATGGGTGAGTTGATGAGCAAGGGGAAGCGAACGATGCATAATTATGTAATCACCCATTTTGAATGAAAGCAGGACGGGCCATTCTATTGTATTGGTATATTCAAATTATGGTCCCGTGTGGCTCAGTTGGTAGAGCATGGTGTTTGCATGGTGTTTGCAACGCCAGGGTTGTGGGTTTGATTCCCACAGAGGACCAGTACGGGGGAAAAAATGTATTAAATTTATGCATTCACTACTGTATGTCGCTCTGGATAAGAGCGTCTGCTAAATGACTAAAAATGTAAATGTAAAATAAACTGAACATGGTATGTACCCAGTATCAGTCCACCAAATCCAAGCAGTTTTATCAGTCTACTCTGGCCTACTTGGAGTACACAATGAAAGTGACAATGGCAAGAAGACAAAGAAGAATGGATGCACATGCTGCATTAGTGCTGCTACAAGATCTGAACGAAAACCACTCAGATGTCATGGAAGAAGTTAATCATGACATCTCTGATGATTCTGATTCTGAGCCTCAGCCTGAATAACCTACACCTCTGAACCCTAAGAGCAAAAAAGCAAGAACGGTATACACTGAGCGCACCACTACCAAATGAAACAGTGAGACAGGAGAGCGGAAGGGAAGGCACCATTTAGATAGAACAAGCCAGAGACAATGCTACAGTGAGATTATCAGCACAAAATGTCATTACTGAGAAAGCAGGCCCTAGATCTCAAGGAAAAACAACACCAGCAATGCTCTCACCAGCTTTCATTGTTTATGTGTCATGGACGTGCTACAACATTCAGGTACTGAGGCTAACATGCTGACCACACAGCCCGCGTAGCATGCACGAGTGTTGCAAAATAAACGTACACCTACATGTTTTTCAATCATTGTACCCACACTGCTCGAGCGCGTCAACGTGCGTCTGTGTAGCCAGGCGCTAAAATATAACTTTTATTTGTGACGCTAGACGCGCTGTAAGTCCCGCCTCTCCCATCTCCTCATTGGTTTTTAGGAGCATATACCCACATGGGTGATTGAAAGATGAACTGAGGTCCACACTCCAGTCCTGTTGGTGGTGGTAATGCACCTTAAAGTTGGTTGCCAACCGCCATGTAATGTCCAAAGTAGAAGAAGAAGCCTGACGGAGGAGAGATTACTAAAAACAAACTCAGTTTACCCTTTTATCTGTGGATTAATTGTCGGAGTAGAGGACCTTGTGCATTTCAGGTAAAATAACAACACAATGTTTATATCCCAGGACAAATGAGTTAGCAGCAGCAAGTTAGCTCGCTAAATTGCCATGAATGTTTAATGCTTTTCGATCTGTCCCCAAATTAATATAGTTGGTTCAGAGTTCGTTTTGATATTTCAACCTGTGTGTCCTGATCGAGTCTTCTGTGGGTGGACAAAATCAACATTCGTGCGAGCAGTGAGGTCAGCATGGAAGGCACACACGTAGCAAGGAAACACTGCCTGGGATATGTCTGTTGATGAGCTAGAAGCCTTCATTTCAATCCTGTATGTTTGTGGAGCATTCAGTGGAAAGAGTGTTCATATGGAGAGCTTCTGGTCAGACATGGATGGGACACTTTTCTTTGGAGAAACCATGTCACGGGATCGCTTCAGAGTGATTACGCTTTACCTTCATTTGGATGACAAAGAAACAGAGAAATTCACCATGGTATCCGACATATAAATGACTATCATTGACTGTCATATCGACACTTATATTCATTATAATGCCATTATTACATTTGTGCTGATTTTCACTATTTGTCAAGCACACTTGGTGATTATAATGATATTTAGGCTACTGATGTTTTCATAATTTGACTGCGCGTCTTGCGTCTTGGTGGTTGGGATATTTTGGGGATTGTTTTAATTTTGTTGTTATAAAAAGATGCTGTTACCTTGTTCCACACATACGCTTTCTGTTTCATAGTTGTAAAAAAGGCACTTCACGAATAAAATCAAGAAAAATCTAATTTTTATTTATTCTTCTTTTTTTTTACAACAAACTAATGAAAATGCATTGATATTTTAAAAGATTATTAGACTATTAACAATTCACTTTTTTGAATATGTAATGCTTAAAATAATCATAACAAATCTTCTTCTCATGGACTAAAACTCAGGTTCACAAAAATGGGGGGCCCATGTTACATGTCTTGACTTAGTTTGAGAAGAGTTATTGACAAATCAAAAATCTGATTTCACATGTCCATTTAAGCCACTGTAAATCCACTCCACAGTGGCCTATCAACTTCAAACTGTTATATCAAATCAAATCAAATGTTATTTGTCACGTGCGCCGAATACAACAGGTGGCCGGCCTATCAACTTCAAACTGTTATATCAAATCAAATCAAATGTTATTTGTCACGTGCGCCGAATACATTTACATTTACATTTTAGTCATTTAGCAGACGCTCTTATCCAGAGCGACTTACAGTAGTGAATGCATACGTTTCATACAATTTCATACATTTTTTTTCTGTGCTGGCCCCCCGTGGGAATCGAATACAACAGGTGGAGAGCTTACAGTGAAATTCTTACTTGTAAGCACTTAATCAATAATGCATTTTTAAGAAAACATAAGTGTTAAGTAAAAAATAGATATGAAAAAAAACAAAAATAACAGTAAAAAATAATTAAAGAGCAACAGTAAAATAACAATAGCGAGGCTATACACAATGTGGTACCGGTACAGAGTCAATGTGCGGGGGCACCGGTTAGTTGAGGTAATTGAGGGAATATGTACATGTAGGTAGCATTAAAGTGACTATACATAGATAATAAACAAAGAGTAGCAGTAGGGTAAAGGGGGGGGGGGAGGTGGGGGGGCAATGCAAATAGTCTGGGTAACCATTTGATTAGCTGTTCAGGAGTCTTATGGCTTGGAGGTAGAAGCTTTTAAGAAGTCTTTTGGACCTAGACCTGGCGCTCCGGTACTGTTTGCCGTGCGGTAGCA
Organism: Salmo salar; assembly: GCF_965601325.2. NCBI lineage: Eukaryota > Metazoa > Chordata > Actinopteri > Salmoniformes > Salmonidae > Salmo > Salmo salar. The sequence goes on from NC_138310.1 coordinate 6,920,505, forward strand.
GAAAGAACAGTCTATGACTAGGGTGGCTGGAGTCTTTGACAATTTTTAGGTCCTTCCTCTGTCACCACCTGGTATAGAGGTACTGGAAGGCAAGTGATGTACTGTGCTGTGCGCACTACCCTCTGTAGTGTCTCGCGGTCGGAGGCTGAGCAGTTGCCATACCAGGCAGTGATGCAATCAGTCAGGATGCTCTCGATGTTGCAGCTGTAGAACTTTTTGAGGATCTGAGGACACATGCCAAATCTTTTCAGTCTCCTGAGGGGGAATAGGTTTTGTCGTGCCCTCTTCACGACTGTCTTGGTGTGTTTTGACCATGTTAGTTTGCTCGTGATGTGGACACCAAGGAACTTGAAGCTCTCAACCTGCTCCACTACAGCCCCGTTGATGAGAATGGGGGCGTGCTCAGTCTTCCTTTTCCTGTAGTCCACAATCATCTCATTTGTCTTGATCACATTGAGGGAGAAGTTGTTGTCCTGGCATCACATGGACAGGTCTCTGACCGCCTCCCGATAGGCTGCTCATCGTTGTTGGTGATCAGGCCTAACACTGTTGTGTCATCTGCAAACTTAATGATGGTGTTGGAGTCGTACCTGGCCATGCAGTCATGAGTGAACAGGGACTACAGGAGAAGACTGAGCATGCACCCCTGAGAGGCCCCCGTGTTGAGGATCAGCATGAAGGATGTGTTACCTACCCTTACCACCTGGGGGCGACCCGTCAGGAAGTCCTAGATCCAGTTGCAGCAGGAGGTGTTTAGTCCCATAGTCTTTAGCTTAGTGATGAGCTTTGAGGGTACTATGGTGTTGAACGCTGAGCTGTAGTCAATGAATAGCATTCTCACATAGGTGTTCCTTTTGTCCAGGTGGGAAAGGGCAGTGTGGAGTGCAATAGAGATTGCATCATCTGTGGATCTGTTGGGGCGGTATGCAAATTGGAGTGGGTCTAGGGTTTCTGGGATAATGGTGTCGATGTGAGCCATGACCAGCCTTTCAAAGCACTTCATGGCTACAGACGTGAGTGCTACGGGTCGGTAGTCATTTAGGCAGGTTACCTTAGCGTTCTTGGGCACAGGAACTGTGTTGGTCTGCTTGAAACATGTTGGTATTACAGACTCAGTCAGGGACAGGTTTAAAATGTCAGTGAAGACACTTGCCAGTTGTCCAGCGCATGTTCGGAGTACACATCCTGGTAATCCGTCTGGCCCTGCGGCCTGGTGAATGTTGACCTGTTTAAAAGTCTTACTCTCATCGGCTGCGGAGAGTCTGATCACACAGTTGTCCAGATCACACAGTTGTTTCAGTGTTATTTGCCTCGAAGCGAGCATGAAGTCATTTAACTCGTCTGGTAGGCTCGTGTCACTGGGCAGCTCGCGGATGTGCTTCCCTTTGAAATATGTAATAGTTTGCAAGCCCTGCCACATCTGACGCTCCTTGAAACGGCAGCTCTACCCTTTAGCTCAGTGAGGAGGTTGCCTGAAATCCATGGCTTCTGGTTGGGGTATGCACGTACGTTCACTGTGGGGACGACGTCATCGATGCACTTATTGATGAAGCCAGTGACTGATATGATGTACTCCTCAATGCCATCGGAAGAATCCCAAAACATATTCCAGTCTGTGCTAGAAAAACAGTCCTGTAGCTTAGCATCTGCTTCATCTGACCACTTTTTTATTGACTGAGTCACTGGTGCTTCCTGCTTTAGTTTTTGCTTGTAAGCAGGAATCAGGAGGATGGAATTATGGTCAGATTTGCCAAATGGAGGGCGAGGGAGAGCTTTGTACGCGTTTCTGTGTTTGGAGTAAAGGTGGTCGAGAGTTTTTTTTCCCTCTGGTTGCACATGTGACATGCTGGTAGAAATTTGGTAAAACGGATTTAAGTTTCCCTGCATTAAAGTCCCCGATATAAACTCAATAATTAACCTCTCTGGGCTAGGCGGGACGAATTCGTCCCACCTACGCAACAGCCAGTCTAATCCAGTGGCGCGATTTTCAAATACCTTAGAAATGCTATTACTTCAATTTCTCAAACATATGACTATTTTACAGCTATTTAAAGACAAGACTCTCGTTAATCTAACCACACTGTCCGATTTCAAAAAGGCTTTACAACGAAAGCAAAACATTAGATTATGTCAGCAGAGTACCCAGCCAGAAATAATCAGACACCCATTTTTCAAGCTAGCATATAATGTCACAAAAAGCCAAACCACAGCTAAATGCAGCACTAACCTTTGATGATCTTCATCAGATGACAACCCTAGGACATTATGTTATACAATACATGCATGTTTTGTTCAATCAAGTTCATATTTATATCAAAAACCAGCTTTTTACATTGGCATGTGACGTTCAGAACTAGCATACCCCCGCAAACTTCCGGGGAATTTACTAACAATTTACTAAATTACTCACGATAAACGTTCACAAAAAGCATAACAATTATTTTAGGAATTATAGATACAGAACTCCTCTATGCACTCGATATGTCCGATTTTAAAATAGCTTTTTGGTGAAAGCACATTTTGCAATATTCTAAGTACATAGCCCAGCCATCACGGGCTAGCTATTTAGACACCCGGCAAGTTTAGCCTTCACCAAAATCAGATTTACTATTACAAAAGTTTGATTACCTTTTGTTGTCTTCGTCAGAATGCACTCCCAGGACTGCTACTTCAATAACAAATGTTGGTTTGGTCCAAAGTAATCCATCGTTATATCCGAATAGCGGCGTTTTGTTCGTGCGTACCAGACACTATCCGAATGGTAAATAAGGGTCGTGCGCATGGCGCAATTCGTGACAAAAAAAATCAAAATATTCCATTACCGTACTTCGAAGCATGTCAACCGCTGTTTAAAATCCATTTTTATGCCATTTTTCTCGTAAAAAAGCGATAATATTCCGACCGGGAATATCCTTTTAGGTAAACAGACAAAGGAAAAGAAAGCTTTCGGTCGACGCGGGCACGAGCCTGAGTCTCACAGTACTGTAACCAGCCACTACCCAAACGCGCTACTTTGTTTCAGCCAGAGCCTGCAAAGCCACGATTCAGCTTTTTGCCGCCTTCTGAGAGACCATGTGAGCCGTAGGAAGTGTCACGTTATAGCAGAGATCCTTTGTAATTGATAGAGATGGCAAAGAAGTTCAAGAAATGGTCAGACAGGGTACTTCCTGTACAGAATCTTCTCAGGTTTTGACCTGCCATTTGAGTTCTGTTATACTTACAGACACCATTCAAACAGTTTTAGAAACTTTAGGGTGTTTTCTATCCAAAGCCAATAATTATATGCATATTCTAGTTACTGGGCAGGAGTAGTAACCAGATTAAATCTGGTACGTTTTTTATCCAGCCGTGTCAATACTGCCCCCTAGCCCTAACAGGTTAAATAAGGATTTTAAGAATGATTACCTACCTACAGCACTTGACTAAGCTTAATTTGCGTCATCCTTGTGGTATTGAGAGAGAGACATGGTAATGATTTCACTGATTACACATAAAGGAAGATATCCTACAAGATATCCTACAATATATCCTACATGTCATCCTGTGAACCCCGTTCATTGCTGCTCGCAGCTATTTTTTATCATATTTTTTCACCTTTAAGGTGTTTGCTAAAAAATATACTATTAGCCTGCCAATAAATATTCATAGCTTAGGTAAATGATTAATGATTCACATAATTTGGGAGCTTGCAGTTTTATACAGTTCTATACTGTTTTTACCATTAAAGTCTCAATTTTTGAGAGTTGTGCCTTTAACTGTACAGAATAGATTAGTCTTGCTTATAATTAATATTTACTCAACAAAAGTACATATAGCTTTGTCCTTCAGAATATTTCTCCAGTATTTTGGTGTTTATTTAAAATGGTCTTGCTTGACCAGGCCAAGAATAACTCATAGACAGTGAAGCAACTTAAGGGCGATTCCATGCCAGCAAGAACAGAAAGAAAATGTTGTGTCTCAGATTGTTTTAGCAATTCTCACATAGAAACTTAATTGTTTAATTTATCTTTTTAAGTTTGTATGACAATTATTTTTTGGTTGAAAATGTACCATTCACTGTGTTGGTGATGCACATAAAATTAATCAGAACTTCATTATTAGCAGGGTGTAACGGGCGTCGTAAGGATTGGACCAAGGTGCAGCGGGAACGTGTATACTCATCCTCTTTATTAATTTAAAAGAAAGAAAACAAACCACGTATACAAAACAACGAACGACACTCAACAGTCCTGTCATGTGCACAGACACAAAACAGGAAACAACTACCCACCAATCCCATAGGAAAAAACACCCCTCTTAAATAAGACCTTCAATTAGAAGCAACGAGGAGCAGCTGCTTCCAATTGAAGGTCAACCCCATTAACTAAACATAGACATAGAAAGACTAGAACTAACATAGAAATAAACTAACAAGAACATAGCCCAAAAACCCCGGAACACTCTAAACAAACACCCCTCTTACATAATAACATAACCCAACAAACCCCGAACCACATAAAACAAACACCCCCTGCCACGTCCTGACCAAACTACAATAACAAATAACCTCTTTACTGGTCAGAACGTGACACAGGGAGCCAACCCTGGAAATTGGATGTACTTGTTCCCAACAATATGTCTTAAAATGAACAAAATCAAAAAGGATAGTTTTGAGATATTCATATAAATGTTTATAATGTTGAATAAATTAATGTGAAAATGTGTATTTCAGAATCTAGACATACTCCATATGTTAGTGCACACTATAAGGACTATAATGACACCAATATGTTGTTTGTATCATGTACGGTTTCTCAAAAATGGTTTGTGATACAAATGTAAAAAGCATGTCAAACATCCTTCGTTCTATTGAAGTTCCTATGTGAGAATTGCTAAAACAATCTGAGTAACCAAAAATATGTTCTGCTCCCGCTGGTGTGGAATTGCCCATGAAGAGAAGAGAAGTAATTCTCATAGAGAGGCCGATGGGAACGGTGGGGGGCCTGTTGTGGCTGGTGCAAGCTGACCTTCACTCACAGTGTTGGAGTCAGGCTGCCAATGAGAAGCACACTATTTTGTGATGGAGGAAGAGGAGTAGGAGATGGAGGGAGGGAAGAATGGATGGAGTGAGGGAGAGGAGGGAGAGTTGAAGGGTTTTGCAGCGGGGTGCCATTGAGCTTGAGGTCTTGAATAAAGAATTAGTAAGAATCAGTGCTTCACTCAACAGGCAGTTCTAGAGAAATCCTGCTCCCTTTGTTACTCTGCAGACGGTCTGAAAAAAACAACCTTGCTCAGACCAATGGAAAGCCTTGGTGCTATCCTAGAGAGCTGACAAAAACACCTCTCTTTATCCCGTTTACAGTTCCCATGATGAAACATGACAGTTTAGCATGCTATGCCCCATAAAGCCTCCATTAATGTGGGCTTCTGTGTGTCACCGTGATGTCGATCTGCCATGTGTGCTTTAACACCATACAGAGCCAAGAACAGGGGACACAATGCAGGTCCCAAGGACGACTGGTCACCAGAGACAATAAGTAATACCATTTAGTTAATGTACTCGTGTCAGGCGGCCTGCTTTGCTAACCTTTTACTGCAGTGAGCTAAATCAGGGTCACACAGAGTGTTTCTTGGTAGTCTTTAACAAATCTACTTTGAAACAAAAGTATCCACCTCACAAACATGGGTATGGGCTTAAAAAAAGAAGACACCTGCACGATGTCAAATATAGAGTTGAAATGTATTACATTTTCAGTTCGCATCCCAATATTACACTTTATATATAGTGCATTCGGAAAGCGTCCCTCATCAATCTACACTCCATAATGACAAAGCTAAAACAGGTTTTTCGACATTTTTGCAAATGTATTAAAAATAAAAACAGAGATACCTTATTTACGTAAGTATTCAGACTCTTTGCTATGAGACTCTAAATTGAGCTCAGATGCATCTTGTTTCCATGGATCATCCTTGAGATGTTTCTACAACTTGATTGGAGTCCGTCTGTGGTAAATTCAATTGATTTGAAATGATTTGGAAAGGCACACGCCTATCTATATAAGGTCCCATATTTGAAAGTGTATGTCAGAGAAAAAATCAAGCTATGAGGTTGAAGGAATTGTCCGTAGAGCTCCGAGACACAATTGTGTCGAGGCACAGATCTAGGAAAGGGTACCAAAAAATGTCTGCAGCATTGAAGGTCCTGAAGAACATAGTGGCCTCCATCACCCTTAAATGGAAGATGTTTGGAACCACCAAGAGGGGGTGACCAAGAACCCAATGGTCTCTCTGACAGAGTTCCTCTGTGGAGATGGGAGAACCTTCCAGAAGGACAACCATCTCTGCAGCACTCCATCAATCAGGCCTTTATGGTAGAGTGGCCAGACGGAAGACTCCTCAGTAAAAGGCACATCACAGCCTGCTTGGAGTTTGCCGAAAGGCACCTAAAGGACTCTTCTACCACGAGAAACAAGATTCTCTTATACCATGAGAAACAAGATTGAACTCTTTAGCCTGAATGCCAAGCATCATGTCTGGAGGAAACCTGGCACCATCCCTACGTTGAAGCATGGTGGTGGCAGCATCATGCTGTGGGGATGTTTTCCAGCGGCAGGGACTGGGAGATTAGTCAGGATCGAGGCAAAGATGAACGGAGCAAAGTACAGAGAGATCCTTGATGAAAACCTGCTCCAGAGCACTCAGGACCTTAGACTGTGATGAAGGTTCACCTACCAACAGGACAACGACTCTAAGCACACAGCCAAGACAACGCAGGAGTGGCTTCGGGACGAGTCTCTGAGATTCCTTGAGTGGCCCAGCCACAGCCCGGACTTGAACCCGATCAAACGTCTCTGGAGAGACCTGAAAATAGCTGTGAAACCTGACATAGCTTGAGAGGATCTGCAGAGAAGAATGGGAGAAACACCCCAAATACCGGTGTGCCAAGCTTGTAGCGTCATACCCAAGAAGACTCAAGGCTGTAAACGCTGCCAAAGGTGCTTCAACAAAGTACTGAGTAAAGGGTCTGAATACTTTTGTAAATGTGATATTTCTTTTTATATATATATGCAAAAATTCAACAAAAAAATGTTTTTGCTTTGTCATTATGGGTATTGTGTGTAGATTGATGAGGGGCAAAAAACTATTTAATCCATTTTAGAATAAGGCTATGACGTAACAAAATGTGGAAAAAGTCAAGCGGTCTGAATACTTTCCGAAGGCACAGTGCATCATAGAAGACTGAAATATAACAAAACCGCTTGAAATAGAAACAATTATGAGAAATATTAATAACATTCAACCCATGAGGCCACTAGGTCATTTGACTGCAGGCAAAGGTTATGAGACCTCTGATTAATACTTCTCAAGATAGCACATACTGTAGTAGTAGTAGTCAGTGACAAATATCGAAGCTAAGGGCTGGGCTTGGTTAAAACCCTGGATAGGAGACCAAATGAAAAGCTGTAGATAGATCAACACTCCAGTAGGAGGTATTGGCCAGCCTATAGTTTTTTTCTGATAGTGAATATAACTATCAGATCTGACGTTGTTTCCAAGGTACAAATTCAATATATTAGAAGATTTGTCTATGCTGAAAATTGGTTACAATGATTCCATAATTCTGTGGTAAAAATTTCACAGTCAATTTGATTTATTTTTTTCTGTAACCCACATGTTAAAACTTAATGTTTTAAAGAAGCCAATTCATTTTAACCTATTGCACCATGGAGTCTGTGACCCAGTTAGGAAATGTAAATAGGGATTTGATTTGAAGGGGCATATTAATTGGAACAGATGCCGTCTCCATTATTAACATCTCTCTTGCGTGAGCTGCATTTACCCTCCTTGTCTGTCCTCCCGCTGAATACTTCAGCCGTGGTCTTAATCAGGGGCCAATAAAAACTTTCTGACGAAGGTCCTTTCTGAAGACAGACTGAATAAACACACGTTCATGGCCGCCCACGGGGGCCCTATGAAATCAGTCACCAGTCTCCACTTCCTGGTCTAATGAACAGACACTCTGACATGATTACCCAGGGGGCTTCAGACAAGTCATGCTGACCCAAGGGACAACCTGTTTAAGAGACATACAGTGGCTTGCGAAAGTATTCACCCCCTTGGCATTTTTCCTATTTTGTTGCCTTACAACCTGGAATTGAAATAGATTTTTGGGGGGTCTGTATCATTTGATTTACACAACATGCCTACCACTTTGAAGATGCAACATATTTTTTTATTGTGATACAAACAAGAAATAACACAAAAAAAATAACTATTTACCCCCCCCCCCCCCCAAAGTCAATACTTTGTAGAGACACTTTTTGCAGCAATTACAGCTGCAAGTCTCTTGGGTTATGTCTCTATAACCTTGGCACATCTAGCCACTGGGATTTATGCCCATTCTTCAAAGCAAAATTGCTTCATCTCCTTCAAGTTGGATGGGTTCCACTGGTGTACAGCAATCTTTAAGTCATACCACAGATTCTCAGTTGGTTTGAGGTCTGGGCTTTGACTTGGCCATTCCAAGACATTTAAATGTTTCCCCTTTAACCACTCGAGTGTTGCATTAGCAGTATGCTTAGAGTCATTGTCCTGCTGGAAGGTGAACCTCCATCCCAGTCTCAAATCTCTGGAAGACTGTAACAGGTTTCCCTCAATAATTTCCCTGTATTTAGCGCCATCCATCATTCCTTCTATTCTGACTAGTTCCTGCCGATGAAAAACATCCCCACAGCATGATGCTGCCACCACCATGCTTCACTGTGGGGATAGGATTCTCAGGGTGATGAGAGGTGTTGGGTTTGCGCCAGACATAGGGTTTTCCTTCATGGCCAAAAAGCTACATTTTAGTCTCATCTGACCAGAGTACCTTCTTCAATATGTTGGGGAGTCTCCCACATGCCTTTTGGCAAACACCAAACGTGTTTGCTTATTTTTTTCTTTAAGCAATATCTTTTTTCTGGACACACTTCCATAAAGCCCAGCTCTGTGGAGTATACAGCTTAAAGTGGTCCTATGGACAGATACTCCAATCTCCGCTGTGGAGCTTTACAGCTCCTTCAGGTTTATCTTTGGTCTCTTTGTAGCCTCTCTGATTAATGCCCTCCTTGCCTGGTCTGTGAGTTTTGGTGGGTGGCCCTCTCTTGACAGTTTTGTTGTGGTGCCATATTCTTAAACATTTTTAATAATGGATTTAATGGTGCTCCGTGGGATGTTCAAAGTTTCAGATATTTTTTTTATAACCCAACCCTGATCTGTACTTCTTCACAACTTTGTCCTTGACCTGTTTGGAGAGTTTCTTGGTCTTCATGGTGCTGCTTGCTTGGTGGTGCCCCTTGCTTAGTGGTGTTGCAGACTCTGGGGCCTTTCAGAACAGGTGTATATATACTGAGACCATGTGACACTTAGATTGCACACAGGTGGACTTTATTTAACTACTTATGTGACTTCTGAAGGTAATTGATTGCACCAGATCTTATTTAGGGGCTTCATAGCAAAGGGGGTGAATAAATATACATGCACCACTTTTCCGTTTTTTTTATAAAAAAAATAATTTAAAAAAGTAATTTTTTAAATTTCACTTCACCAATTTGGACTAGTTTGTGTATGTCCATTTCATGAAATCCAAATAAAAATCGATTTAAATTACAGGTTGTAATGCAATAAAATAGGAAAAACGCCAAGGGGGATGAATACTTTTGCAAGGCACTGTAGCCACGAAACACTGAATTATCTTTTATGAACTGCGTCAATGTAGTTCTGCATCACGCCAAAGCCTTCAAAGTAGGGGTTGAGAGACAAGCTTTTATGGTCATTATTCCAATATTTTACTGATTAGTTCGAGGAGAGTGCAAATTTTCTTTCAGGGATGAATGATTATTCCACTATGCAGATTCCCCCTTTCATACTAATGAATGAAAGGTGACTTGTACAAGCAGGTCCAAGTGTCTGTAATTTAATGGTAATTTAAAATCAATTCAGTCTGCAACGTTCATTATGAGCAACTTTTAGCCTACCTGGGTTTGCTGCAAGCATATCAGTTTGTTCAACATAAGCCACAAGCTGCCATCAGGGACCAGCACTGGCATTTACAGTGTATAGATCCACAACCAGATCAGTCCAGATCAAGCTACTTTACAGTTTTATGCTTATCTGACCTCCCTCTTCTTGCGACCAAAGCTTTGTTGCTTTACAGCATCTTCAATTCTCCCTGCGAAGGCAAAAAGCCTGTAAAATACACACCATCCAATTTACTAGACCAGAGTGGGAGTGTTATTTTTTATCAAATACTTTGTTCTCGGTGTTCTTGCTCCTCTGTATTTGTTACATCATATTTTCAAAGGTTTTTATTTTATTATTCCTATAAGCAGTAGTATGTACTTTATCTTTATCTTAATTGTCTATTTGAAATGATTTGTTTGTATTGATACAGTAGTTGAAGATATCATGTTGGAGACATTTTGATGCAAGAATGTAAAGGGAACAATAGAAAAATGACCTCCCAGCTTCAGGGACATAAATCAGCCATCAGGGAACACTGTAATGAGTAAATTGAATTCTGTGCCTTATGATTTCATATTGGTTATCCATTAGATTTGATGTTCCAGGTTGAAACGGGGAACCTGGATAAATGAAAGTCACTCACTCCAAGTACTGTATGCGGCAAGAGAGTTCTGCACAGTCCATGAAGCACCAAGCAGTCCAAAGCACAAGGTCGCCGAAATCTAGGGCAGTCCCTCCTCCGGCTCTCTCTCTGTCTGGTTTCTCCCCCTCAAGACCTTGACACTTCACCCTCCCCCACTGTCCATTTCCTTCCCCCTCCCCCTCCCTGCTTGGCATGATTGATGACCATGATCCCTTGCTCTTGGGCGGATTATTAACTCTGCAGCGGGGTGGACGGCGCACCGTAAATTTCCTTTATGTTGTCATTACTTACGCTGAAGTGTCGACAATAATGGCTGCACCAGTTGCGTGTGCCTTACAGCCCCAGATCAAACTCCATGACTTCTCTGCCGAAGGGAAATAGCAACATTAATGGCATGTTAATAACTAAATGTATTCACTGTTGTTATCCAAAACATTCCAAAGGGTAGGTTTAACAAAGCAAATAAAATGTAACCATACTTTATAAGTCATATATCATATCATCAGTGATACTATTTAGGCCTATATAGTATTTGCAAAGTCGTCAACAGTTATTGTTTCAATTCAACCCAGGGTTCAACAAAAAATAGACAATACATATAGGCCTAGGGTTTTAAGCTTTGGTTGATTTAAAATGTAATCTTCAAGTTAAAGGTAGACTCAGCAAAATTACGTTGCCACGACCAGCACCGCAGATATGGAGATGAGCGAGATGTTCACAGGTTTGCTTCACGCTGTTCACTGCGTGGTTGTCAGGTTGCCAAAACAGCTGAGAAGTTGAGCCTCTCGATTTAGTCCAATTCTTTAACTTCGATTTTTGGTAGAGATGGAGATGTGACTCCGAAATATCAATTATAAATGTTTAGAGAAACTGCATATTGAATTGTGTTTGGTCGTCATGCAACCAAATATCAACATTTGAAGGAGATGTATATTTTGCTTGGATAGTTCCATCTGTGCCACTGACTTAGTTAGTCTGGGTTTAAACGGGAACTGCACCTGCTGATTTTGGCTTGCTCTTCAAGAAATGCTGGCGGCCATGACAGAAGCGAAACGTGAGTTGACTTGGGGGTGTGGCTTGATGTGGGTGTTTCTTGGGTGTGTCCTTGCCACCACCAAAATACACTCATCTATCAGAACCTTGCCCGCAGCTGTTTCCCCCCACTCAATCACAACAAATAAACCTCCTGCAGGTGGAGTTCAATAGCTAGAGGCAGAAGTATGCTGAGATGCAGGAGGAAGCTTTGAATAGGTCAGTAGCCTACAGAATAATATGAGAAGAATGCAATTGCTGAATTTATGTAGATATTCTAAACTAAGTGTTTTGATAACTTTCAAATGTAGTAACAGGTCCATGTAGAATAAACAATCCTTTACATAATACCATAGAGGCAGTCTTCTGCTAATATAACAATGTGCACCTTTCACCTTTCATTGTCATTCCCAGCTGTGACAGATACTTTGCCTATCGGCGTTTTTGTATGCTGGTAATGGGGCTACCTTGGCAAACATGTCAGAGTGGTCATACCTTCCTGTGTGGTGTCCCTTATACAACAGGAGTTCCCAGATCCTGGTGCAGAATACACAGGGTTTCTCCCTCCCCATACTGACTGATACCATTCAAGTCAATAATTTAAAAAAAGAGAATACAAGTAAAAGTTGTGGCTAGTAACATTTTAATGCTGAGTGCCAGGTCTCTCTCCATTCAGAGACATCAGTATCAAGCCTGTCTGGACTTCATCACGTAATCTTGCAAGTGCTGGCACCATAGATGCATCTGTGAACCCTCACATGCTGAGCAGACCGGACACGTCGCGTGTGCGAGCGTTGCAAAATAAATGTAGAAATCCATGTTATTCAATTATTGCACCCACACTGCTCGCGCGCACCAAGGTGCGTCTGCGGCAAGTCTTTTTAAGCAATATCTTTTTTCTGGACACACTTCCATAAAGCCCAGCTCTGTGGAGTGTATGGCTTAAAGTGGTCCTATGGACAGATACTCCAATCTCCGATGTGGAGCTTTGCGGCTCCTTCAGGTTTATCTTTGGTCTCTTTGTTGCCTCTCTGATTAAAACCCTCCTTGCCTGGTCCGTGAGTTTTGGTGGGCGGCCCTCTCTTGGCAGGTTTGTTGTGGTGCCATGTTCTTTCCATTTTTTAATAATGGGTTTAATGGTGCTCCGTGGGATGTTCAAAGTTTCAGATATTTTTTATATCCCAACCCTGACCTGTACCTCTCCACAACTTTGTCCCTGACCTGTTTGTAAAGCTCCTTGGTCTTCATTGTACCGCTTGCTTGGTGGTGCCCCTTGCTTAGTGGTGTTGCAGACTCTGGGGCCTTTCAGAACAGATGTATATATACTGAGATCATGTGACACTTAAATTGCACACAGGTAGACTTTATTTAACTACTTATGTGACTTCTGAAGGTAATTGATTGCACCAGATCTTATTTAGGGGCTTCATAGCAAAGGGGGTGAATACATATGCAAGCACCCCTTTTCCGTTTTTTTCTTTTTATATATATACTTTTTTAACAAGTTATTTTTTTCAGGTGAATAGGGACGAAACTCTAAACTTTTTTTTACCTTTGACCATGTCAAATGTCAACAACCTGATTCAAGTGTCCTCCCTGTTCCATTATTAGAAACGCTAACAACGAGTGCATGTCTGTGTGATGCTGAGGGTCCCCATGCTGGTGTTCTTTATGTTGCACGTTCGGTTGCAAATTGGACATTTCTCAAACAACTGCAGCAGACAATTCTCATAAACAATGTACTTCCTCATCTTATGAGGTGGTGTTGACTGGGAGGGAATCTGACAGGGTGATACAATAGACAACCAAGTGGTAAATTGCATTTTGTTATAAGGAAAGGACATAGCTTTTTGATAACGCACTCCACAACCAAAATGACTACTACTTGTATCTGCTTGGCTGGGTAATTAACCTACTAGTTTATCAAACCGGGTATATTTTAATACAACTTTTCACATAAAACACATTACCATTATTGTTGAAGCCGTTTGTGTCAACAGGGCTGTAACTTGGGTTATGCTAATTGTAGGTCGTCACTAGTTACCACAGCCACAAACTCATAAAGGCCCAAGTAACAGGCTTTTATTTTTTATTCCATTTTTTTTAACCTTTATTTAACAAGGCAAGTCAGTTACAAACAAATTCTTATTTTCAATGATGGCCTACCGGGGAACAGTGGGTTAATTGCCTTGTTCAGTGGCAGAATGACAGATTTTTATCTTGTTAGTTCAGGGATTCGATGCAGCAACCTTTCGGGTACTGGCCCAACGCTCTAACCACTAGGCTACCTGCCACCTACATTTTACTGGCTACTCATTTTAGTTTATTTCCCCATTTTCGGGATTGAACTGCAGGGGGAAAACAGTGTGGTATTTGATGGCCGAGAATAGCTCTATGGCCCATGACATAGTGTATCCAGGCTTGTGCTGCAAAAAAACCTGACAGATAAATAGTGCACTCTTCTCTCTCTTTCTATTCATCCTGGTTTTCCATCATTCTGTATTCTCTCCTCTGGCCTATTTCCTCTCTATCGTCCTGAGAGAAAAAGCTCTTATTTCCTGTACGCAACCTTGAACCTGCACACTGATTTGTTGTAACCAGCACGTAGGTACACATTTTCCATTCTCTGGCATCCTGCTTAAGTAAACCAGATGTGTGGGTGGGTGTGTGTCTGTGTGAGTTTGTGCGTGTTTGAAGAACTGTCGAGTGTAAATCCTATTTAAATCAGACAGATTAAAGTAGGGGCAGAATATGTATATCGTGTCGTGGCCTGGGGGTTGCAAGGTAAAACACGCTTCGAAAAGGAAAGAACACAGGAATAGTCACGTCAACGACAATGCAATTTAGTGCAGTAGTAACACACAGGAGATTGCTTTGTTTATGAAGGTCATATGGCTTATGTATCGTTTGAATAGCTCGCCGTGGCTGAGTGATTTTTTTAATCATATTTTGAGAATAATCCAATATACAGTATGTTCCTTTGCTGAAAACACAGTTGAGAGATTACCACAGGGGAGGGAGAAAACTGCTCTACGTTCTAAGGCAGTGTTTTTCAGTCCTGGGCCTTGGGATCCACAGGATTCAACTTGTCAAAGACTTGATGATCAGTTGACTAGTTAAATGAGGTGTGTTAATTAATGATGGGCTGACACAAAAGCCTGCACACCCCGTGGGGTCTGCAGGACCAGAACTAAAGGACACTGCTATAAGGGCTTTTTAGAATCTCTTCGTAGAGAATCGTACTGGAATCGTCTTTCTCACTGCCATGTCAGATGGGTTGAGAAAGAAACTCTCGGGTAATATGTTTCAAGGTATTCCATGTATGCTGTCAGTTTTGGAGAGAGTCTAGGCCAGGGGTGGGCAATAATTTTTGCTTAAGGGCCACATCAGGATTTCAATTTCTTTTCGGAAAGATTTGTTCCTCAAATGCAATTTTCAGGGCAGAAAAAGGGCAGTTATTTGAAAACGTATCGGTCCATTATAATTTCTACATACCTTCTGTCTAGTTTTAGACGTTCAAACGTGGCCTGGAGTGTTTTTTTAACCCAAAATAATAACAAAAAATGTTTTTTTTACTGAAACCTCATGCGGGCCAGATTGAATGGGCTGTTATCTCTCCCCTGTCTTCCATACGAAATGTGGCACACTCCGCTCACATTACAAAGAGCTTAGACCTCAGATACAGTATAGATGTAGGAGCACGTCCAGGTCTGATGGGAGGGTACCATAACTGGCATGAATACATGATCTGTACAGTTTGTTTTCCACAAATGTACCTCTCAATAGTGTGATCCTTTGAGAAACATTTGAAGAGTTGCATTCATTAGGATATTTCAGAAATACTGCAGTTCACAGTGCTCTCACTTGGAAGTAGATAAGACAAAGAAAAGGTTAACTATGTGGGCCTGTGCTGTCTTCACAGGCACATGGCAGGGGTGTTTCATGACAGAACTAGCCCCGTATGAAAGTGCGCTATGATCTGACTTGCAGCTCTGTAGTATCTCCAGACATCATAAGGTTTTGGTCTTAGATCCCCCCCCCCCCCCCCCCAAGATGTGATGGTCCAAATAGAGAACAGTGTCCTCAGTAAACCAGGGGGGTACACAAGAGCATGTGTGCCGCATGGCAAGGCTTTGAAAGCATCGCTAAGCCCAACACGCTCATTATAGCCCATCTGATCACTGTTTTGAAGCCAAATATACACACATGCCCTCCTTTGCTGCTTTTGGTGAAGCTAGACTAAGCTAGACAAAGTCAATGCTTTATCAATACAGTATCTACAGTGAAAACACTGGAACTATTGATATGCATGGACCCTTATCGTTTTGACTGATCTCATTTGGGAAAGTCTGCTGTTGTTTGTTAGATGCTCCCTCCTGGGTGTCACGCCCTGACCTGAGAGAGACGGTTTATTTCTCTATTTTGTTAGGTCAGGGTGTGGGGTGGGCATTCTATGGTTTATATTTCTATGTTTTGGTCAGGTATGGTTTCCAATCAGAGGCAGCTGCCTATCGTTGTCTCTGATTGGGAACCATACTTAGGCAGCCCTTTTCCCTCCTTGAGTTGTGGGATCTTATTTTTGTACTGCTGTGTAAAGCCTGCAAGACGTGACGGTCGTGTTCCATTGTTTATTATTTTGTTTAAGTGTTCAGAGTTCAAATAAATATCAAGATGAACACATACCACGCATACCACCTTGGTCTACTCCTTTTGACGATCGTTACACTGGGAAACAAACTGACTTCACTTCAAGTAAGTTGATTAAAGGTACAGTTGAAGTCAGAAGTTTACATACACATAGGTTGGAGTCATTAAAACTAGTTTTTCAACCACTCCACAAATCTTTTGTTTACAAACTATAGTTTTGGTAGGTCAGTTAGGACATCTACTTTGTGCATGACACAAGTCATTTTTCCAACAATTGTTTACAGACAGATTATTTCACTTATAATTCACTGTATCACAATTCCAGTGGGTCAGAAGTTTACATACACTCAGTGGACTGTGCCTTTAAACAGCTTGGAAAATTCCAGAAAAATGATGTCATGGCTTTAGAAGCTTCTGATAGGCCAATTGACATAATTTGAGTCAATTGGAGGTGTAGCTGTGGATGTATTTCAAGGCCTACCTTCAAACTCAGTGCCTCTTTGCTTGACATCATGGGAAAATCTAAAGAAATCAGCCAGGACCTCATAAAAGAAAATTGCAGACCTCCACAAGTTTGGTTCATCCTCGGGAGGAATTTCCAAACGCCTGAAGGTACCATGTTCATCTGTACAAACAATAGTACGCAAGTATAAACACCATGGGACCACGCAGCCGTCATACTGCTCAGGAAAGAGATGCGTTCTGTCTCCTAGAGATGAACGCACTTTGGTGCGAAAAGTGCAAATAAATCCCAGAACAACAGCAAAGGACCTTGTGAAGATGCTGGAGGAAACAGGTACAAAGTATCTATATCCACAGTAAAACGAGTCCTACATCAACATAACCTGAAAGGCTGCTCAGCAAGGAAGAAGCCACTGCTCCAAAACCGCCATAAAAATGCCAGACTACGGTTTCCAACTGCACATGGGGTCAAAGATCGTACTTTTTGGTCTGATGAAACAAAAATAGAACTGTTTGGCCATAATGACCATCGTTATGTTTGGAGGAAAAAGGGGGATGCTTGCAAGCTGATGAACACCATCCCAACCGTGAAGCACGGGGGTGGCAGGATCATGTTGTGGGGGTGCTTTGCTGCAGGAGGGACTGGTGCACTTCACAAAATAGATGGCATCATGAGGAGGAAAAGTATGTGGATATATTGAAGCTACATCTTAAGACATCAGTCAGGAAGTTAAAGCTTGGTCGCAAATGGGTCTTCCAAATGGACAATGACCCCAAGCATACTTCCAAAGTTGTGGCAAAATGGCTTAAGGACATCAAAGTCAAGGTATTGGAGTGGCCATCATAAAGCCTTGACCTCAATCCCATAGAAAATGTGTTGGCAGAACTGAAAAAGCGTGCACGAGCAAGGAGGCCTACAAACCTGACTCAGTTACACCAGCTCTGCCAGGAGGAGTGGGACAAAATTCACCCAACTTATTGTGGGAAGCTTGTGGAAGGCTACCTGAAATGTTTGACCCAAGTTAAACAATTTAAAGGCAATGTTACCAAATACTAATTGAGTGAATGTAAACTTCTGACCCACTGAGAATGTGATGAAAGAAACAAAAGCTGAAATAAATCATTCTATCTACTATTATTCTGACATTTCACATTCTTAAAATAAAGTGGTGATCCTAACTGACCTAAGACAGGGAATTTGTACTAGGATTAAATGTCAGGAATTGTGAAAACTGAGTTTAAATGTATTTGGCTAAGGTGTATGTAAACTTACGGCTTCAAGTGTAATTGCTACAAGCAGATGGTCCATTAAAGGATTCTCAATGCAGATTTTCCTGTGTAATTGTATTTGAGCAAACTGCAGTCTTTTTGTGAGGTCCGGTGCAAGCTTGTGTCAGCTGAGGAACCAGTACAGGGGTAGCATCCATTGTCTTGAAATGTCACTGCTTGAGATGAGAGTGGAGTACTTATCCAGGCTTTTACAATAGTTTCACCCCATTAATGTCGTTAAAATGGAATACTCTCCACAGGATTTTAATCATTCAAGGATTACATTTGCCTCTTCAAAAGAAAAACATGTATACATTTGCACAAAAGTTCTTCCGGATGTCTAATCTGTACACAAGAGATTTTCACAGTATCTTTTGTTGTCTCACATCTCTGCATTAAGCTGCGTAACCAGCTGTATAAGCCAGAGTCATAGAACACAATTCTTGGTCATCATGGGATGTCCTTTGCTGTCCTTCATAAGACATTCAGACAATTTGTATAATGAATAATGTAACACATTCATGGTTGATGTGATAGGCCTGAAGCTTGAACATGTTACCCTTTAGAATGCCCTTTAACATTTGTTCTAGTAAACTGTTACAGGTAGTCAGCAATGCTTTAATTTATAGAAAGGTAATAGGTTCAACCCACAAGGCTTACAAGGCTTAGACAAGATGGATCAGTTTTGGCATTGCTAAGTAAGGACTCTTTAAAGATGACCAGTATGGGGAGAGACAGAAACAGTTTGTCTGAGAGACATGGCAGCGATCCTTGGTACTCCATCAGACAAAAGACTAGAGTATCCGTTTAGTTTTCTAATTAAATGTTTGATTCGAGCGGTTCAGTTTCCTTAATCCTCGTTAATTACCTAATTAGAGTGATTCTGTTTAGGGAGCCGAGAGAGCACAGAGAAAATTCATTTATGTTCTGATGTTTGTTCTCCTTCTCAAAAGGTAAGCAAAAACAAAAACAAGACAGAACAAGGAACCATTTGTTTTCCTTGGAGAATAGGGTTTAGGGAACTTGGCACCAAGTTCAGCAAGCTCTGGGTCCTTTGCAATTGAGCAGAGAGGGACCAAGTCCTGAGCAAAGGAGATTAGTAGTGGACAGTACCCAGTGGGACCATGAGCATGATGTGCTTCTGCACAATTAGTGAAATGACTTCTGCTGTCCAATATTTGGAGAAAATGTTGGAGAATATATATGTGTGTATCTTTCTCTCAGTGACAAATAGGCACAAGTGTGAAAAGAGGAATGATTGTTTGGGGATTTGTGAGTCATTTGTCATTGAAGTGGAGAGGATATTCAGCCACTGTTGGAGGACAATGCAAGATGATAAAGAAGCATTTTTATAATCCAAGTTCCATTCTCCTCCAAGAGTGGCTGCATCCTCTTCACTTCAGTTTTCTCCTCAAGATTCTTGCAACAGGTGTAGGTTTGTGTGTTTGATAAAACGACAGAATTGAATGTACAGACCATTCATAACACAATGACTTCACCCCACATCAAACTCTTCTCATTTAACTGAAAAATGTTGGTTGGGGAATATCAAAGCAAACCAAAAAAGAGCAAATCGAAATGGCAGTGAGAGCTGAACAGATTGCTAAAGCAGATTGGAATTTAATATGCAATTTTCCAGTTCATATGTGTAGACGACTGCTCTTGAAATCCTCTGAAATGAGGAAATAAATACTGTATCTGATTATTTTTTATGTGTGCTTATCCACATCGGATCATTATCCCATAAATTATTAAAGGGGAATTTAAGAGAACACATTCCATTCTCCCCAATGTGGCTTTGTGTAATGCTTATTAATCTATATTAAGTGTCTCCGGAAAATGATCTGAAGTCTGGCTTATGCTAGGAATGGTAATGTGAGGCTTCTGTGTGGTTTTTGTCACTGACTTGAAATGTGAGTGGGGGTTATAATAGTCTAGTAGTAGTTGAATTTTTTATGAAAACGATTTGGATTGAAGTTACGGGTGGATTCTGTGTCTGTATCTGTAGAATAGGTCCACTTACCGCACAACCTCTGTCTAAAAAATGACCCTAAATTGTAGTGCACTGTAAGTCTTACGTACAAAAATTGCTTAAGTTAACCCACAAAGACACCATATACACAGCATTCTCCAATCAAGCAAAGTGTGTTTTATTGAGACTCATAGGCCTACATACAGTAGCGCTTGACTCCATCCTCCAGGCCACCAAATTTGCTGCAGTGATGAATAAAACAACAGGCTTGGTTTGTTATGTTCTGCTGAGTCGCAGGGTTTTAAATGAACTAGCTGCTAGCAGACATCTGGGCTGCCACCGCTCCAGACACTCCCAGCTCAGCTCTGTCTCGGCCTGGGTGGGAGCTAGCTAGTCCCCATCTCTGGAAGGTCAGACTGCTCTTGGACGGCCTGCTCCCTGAAAGGCCTCCGGTGCTGATGGAACACCCTGAGGAATAGACTGCCTGCCTGGGAGGAAATGGCTACATCTTGTCTACATCAGGTCAGAAAATGACCGGAGTGCACCAAGTGGCTAAGTAGGTTTTGAGGCATGTATTTTTTTAATCTCTTACTTTACCCATGTTTTATTGACATGGAGTGGGCACCCTCTACTTGGTGTACAGAGGAATTGCTATTTGGGGTATGGGGTAACACATACAAATACTACTAGAGGGATTTGTTGACTACACTTTTGTAACCTAACCTTTGTCATAGTGAGAGTTTGATATTAGCATAATCTTTTATTTAGACTGCATTGTGGTTATTATTACAGGCATTGTGCATCCTATCTGTGTACTGCTCTCTCTCTCTCCCATTCTCATGCTGTGTGACAACCCCCAGTGATGAGGGCCACGTTGTGTGTTAGCCTTCACAATTGGCTCAGCATTCCATTAGTGTCAAGCACCATAACACTCTGCACTAATTCCCTTCCCACACTCCACTCTGCCGGATGAGCGCGAAACATCTGGAAATATTGACATCGTCATTATCATTGGCGCTCATTAACGATGCTTTCTGCACACACTGACCTCTGGAAAGGTGTTAATGGCTATTCAAATAGAGATATTAATTACAGAGTTATGGGTTTTCAACTGACTTCAAGCCCAGTGATTCTAACCCAGCTGACACATTTGGTTCCTTGGAAGTTGTGGGAACGTACATTTTTGGTGTCCCATTGGTTCTTGGAACGAAGCCATAAGTTTCCTGTCTGAGAACGGAAGTGAAAATGTTCTCTGTTCTGGGCTTGAACGTTTTCCTGGGAGGTATTGTTAACACTCTGAGAACAGAAATGATAGGTTATTTGAAGGTAATCAAATAACTTTCTGTGAACATGTTTGAGTAACACTGCTAGCTTAGGTTAACTGTGTTGAACTCCAAGCACAGATAGGACACATGGAAATTCATTTGCTTAGGCATTAATCATGCAAACACATTTTTTTTTTTATTGTAGCACAGCCTCAATGAGATTTGAACCTATGATCTTCTGCCTCTCTATCCATGGAATTAGTCCACTGCGTACCAGGATGGAGACAGCATGTAATGTTTTTTTTAACTTATACAAAGCTGTTTATTTTAGTCTATTCAAACAGACCCCATTTCAAAGGAAACAAGCACTCATTAAGATCAGGTGTGGCCAATTAGTGGATGTGGCCAACACACCTGAACACACTTAACAAGACAGAGGATAGAGAGAGTTTTGTTGATTCTGAGAATGGAATGTATATGTTTTTTAACCTGTGGAATATATTATGCTGAAGTACTGAAATTTCCACAGAACAACGTTGTTTCTTAAAGTTCTCTGAACAATTTGAGAAAATGACTTGAACGTTTTCTACAGGTTATGCTGAAGTACTGAAATTCCAACCTAAGAAACATATGGTTCTCAGACCGTTATGTGCCAGCTGGGTATCCTGCACCCTTCCCAATACTTTTTATTTTAATTTTATTTAACCTTTATTTAAGGTTGGGAAGGTTGTATGCAAAATAACCACAGGACAACCACGCTCTCACCAAGCTCTAAGAAACATATGGTTCTCCAAATTTTATGTGCTAGCTTAAGTTATATATTAACTTTGAGCCTACTGTGCTGTTTTAGGCAGATTTTAACCAAACACCCCAACACCATCTGAAATGGCATGAAAGCGGTGTGTGTATGTGTGCGTGTCCACGTTCGTGTGTGTGTGTGTGTGTGTGTGTGGTGTGTGTGTGTGTGTGTGTGTGTGTGTGTGTGTGTGTGTGTGTGTGTGTGTGTGTGTGTGTGTGTGTGTGTGTGTGTGTGTGTGTGGGGCAAGGAGTACACTCCACATGACGCCTGTACCCACCCAGGTGGTAAAAATCCAGCAACTGTGTCTTGATTGATGCTTTGATTGATGTGACATTTTCTGTCATTTTTGTATTTCATTTGTTGAAATGTGAAATTGTAAATTGATAGTGTTGTTTTGAGACTGATGATGTTGATTTATTGTTCCCAGGGCACCTTGGAAATGAGACCCTGGTCTCAATGGGTTTCCCCTGGTTAAAGAAAGGTTAAATATAAAAGGACCCCGATCTAATGGGGAACTCGCCTTCCCAGGCCCCATCCGTCTGAGGCATCCAGCAGCCCCATTTAAGCCCACTTTTATTAAATGTCAGGGAGAAGGTGTCCCCACAGCCGGGGAAGGTGAGGAACAGCCATGGAGAGGCTTTAGATTGGCTCAGCAAAGCCAGGGAGCTGGCTGGCAGCTTCGCCGCCGCGTTAATGATGAAGACGTTTATTTCCATGATAATAATGAAAGTGTGTATTCAGCCAGCAGGAGAAGGGAAAATGGCACATGTGGATTTCACAGTACAAACCATGTCCTCGGGATCATTTACATTTTACACAAAGGTGGCAATAGATTTCGCAGAAGCAGATTGCTGATACCCACGTTGACGTGGATATTTTTGTCACTTAGTCCTACCGTAAGATTGAGTCTCCTTCCTGCTGTATGAGAATTGACATGCCTTCTCCTTCGTCTATTTCAGGAACACATAGTTCCCTACTGACAGTGGCTGCTGTGAACTCCCTCACCACTGCCCACACACCATTATATACCTGCTAGCACAGAGTCACACATAGTGGAGCTCTGTGACAAGCTCTGCCTGCCTGACTGGTGCAGGGGTGGACACCCAGCCCTTCTCATCAGAGGTAGAAATTAAAGAGGGCTCTGTGTTTGTATGCGGCGGAGCAGTGATAATGAGAGGTGGCTGGGGCCGACCAATGAGACGTGGAGTTATTAATGGGTGACTGTGTGTGGCCACGGCTGCCATACGGCGTGATAAACATGGTGGTGTGTTGCCGTTTTCTATCACATTCGATCAGACGATTACTGCTCTCCCCTGGGCCTCCCGGAGCCAATTAATCGCCCTTGTCTCCCAGGTGTCAGCTGGCACGTCCTTCTTCCAGACAAGGCATGGGCCGTAAATCTTACCGCCCTCACATGTGCACTCACAGGCCTCCCCTAAACACCACCCCCTCCATCCACTCCCCCCGGCAAAAGCATACAAATTCATCATCATCACCCACGCCGTCTCAATCTTGCTTTCATCATAACACAGGACCATACATCACCTACGTGTTGGATGTATGCTCTTCTGTATGGTCATGAGCCTTCAATTGCTATCAAGGTGGGCGGTTCCCTCCCCTCTGTCACTGTCATTGTTGTCATTGTCATCAACGCGGAAAGGCTCTACCATTATCATCATTATAGCCAGAACCGCCATAGGGCTGCTCCGTCACAATCAGCCCATACTAGGCTGTGGAGACCAGTGTAGGGAGTGGTATTCTTCTGTATCTTAGTGGGGTATTTCACGTTGGCTTCAGAGAGAGAAAGAGAGAGATTGATTCAGTATACAGGTATAGCCTATATAGGAATGATGTGCAATTAGAGCTAATAACTCTCCATCTTCTCTGCCGCCACTTAAATAACCTTCTGAATCCTGCCTCTGCTTGGACAGCCTGAGCGACGTGTATTTTCCTATCCAACTGCACAGCTGCCCTAGTAGTCATCTTCTAACTGGTCTGGACACGACAAGGCTGACAAGTCTGTTTCCAAGTCTAACCCTGTCAGGAGAGAACAAGCTTCCTTCACACTCCCTCAATTGTTATTGTAAGTGAAGTCATTCCCGTCCAGACAATTGCTCATTAATCCTAAATGATTTAGTCTAAATACACAGGCTAATTATGCGAGCTCTATTGACGTTGTGAAATAATCGTGCTGGAAATTGGGAAAGAGCCTCTGTTCTGTTGGGTGATTTGCTGTAGTTAAAAGGGAACTCATGTTGATTCTCTCAGTGTGTATTTAACAATGTGTACTTTTCATTCAACAGAATAAAGGCCAAACGATAAGTGTTGTTTCATAAAAGGGAAGTCAGCAGGAACCTCATACTGGGGACGTTATTGGACTAACTGACAAACTGGATATTCATCAGGAAACCATAGTAAACAACAACAGGAATATCAGATACATGTTTAAAGCACTCGGGAATCAATAGCATTTCCCAAATGAATATATTCTGCCTCCAATCCAAATAGCTGTTGTTGAAATAGCAATGATTACATATTGTGCATTTGAGCCCTGTTGCCCTTGGTGCATCGGTGTAAAGCTAGATGCAATGCCTTTATCGTCTCCTCTGATATATGTTGTGACGTTTGCCTTTTCCTCACAATCCAATTGTCCAAGAGCTGAAGGAGCCATGCCGGAGAAGAGTTTAGAGCAGGAGGAAGGCTGCTTGTAAATCAGCACGCAGTGCTGCCATCCACGTCATACCAGTGCAGTCCGCCAGGCCTGCGTCCACACACACACGTGCACACAACCAAAAATGATCTTCACTTTTTCTCCACTAGAGAGAGCTTGGAGACATTAATCAATGTGACAATGGCCATAATGTGCACAGTGGGGCCTTGACCTTCTGCTCTCTTTTACTCAGTGCTATGTATGAGTTTGCAGCTGCTGGCAGGTGCCAGTGTGTACAGACTAGTATGGTCTACCATCCCTTGATAACGTATCTGGTCACAGCTCTGAGATCAGATGTAGAATCACTCATTATTTCCCAGCTGGGGAACATTAGGATGCAAATGAAGAGATAGCAAATATCATAATGTTAACAAGCTCAGTGATTTAAGTTGAGATTGAAGGTCATTAGAAAGTAAACAAGTTATTATTTATTTATTTTAAATTCAGTGGATTCCAATGCCAACCTTCAAAAGCACACTTGTGTCATGCCGTGTGTGTGTGTGTGTGTGTGTGTGTGTGTGTGTGTGTGTGTGTGTGTGTGTGTGTGTGTGTGTGTGTGTGTGGCAGGAGAATCAAACTTGGTATAAATGGAGTAGTTTAAATAACATAAAAACAAAACCTCCAAAACCAATCTAATATCACGAGCATAACAACAAACAATCTCTGACAATGACATGAGGGGAAACAGAGGGTTAAATACACAACATGTAATGAATGGGATTGGAACCAGGTGTGTAGGAAGACAAGACAAAACCAATGGAAAATGAAAAATGGATCAATGATGGCTAGAAGACCAGTGACGTCGACCGCCGAGCACCGCCCGAACGGGGAGAGGCATCGACTTCGGTAGAAGTCGTGACAACTTGTGTGTTTGGAAACTCTGTCCGTTGATTATTCATACTATTTTGATTCATCATATTATATGAATCTATATGGAAGAGCTCATTCCTAATTCATGTTTCTATGGGTACAAATGCTCGATGCACTTAATCATCATCAATGGATCATGAATCACTCACCGAAATGAAAACTAATCACAGGTGGAAAGGCCTTAAAATCAACCCCCACCAGTAATTTATTTCCATTAAGATGTTTGAATTATTCTACCATTTAAATATCTGATGGTTTCAGTTAAGGGAATAAAACAGAGCGAGGCAGCCACTTTAGAGGGACATTGAGGGAAAATATTGTCCCCCTCTATAGCATTTCACACCGCCACGGGTGCGATATGCAGCTTTAAAGCGTGTTTTGAAGTCTCCACCTTGAGTTTTGTTTCTATGGCAACTCAATTCCGGGGCCCAGATAAAAGAGCTATTATTTTTGCGGAGGATTGGAGACAAAGTGAGTACGTTGCTGTTGGTTGGGAGGGAGATTTGTCTTGTCTGACAGAGTTCTGCAGGGCTTTGAAAGCATTGTCTTTACCAGGCGATTTCACAACCGATCACCAGCTCACATTTGATTTCATCCCAGTAAACGCTGATATTTAATAGTATATTTACCATACTATGTACAACCAGTCAGACATAACACCGCCATCACAGAGGGCTCAATGACATCCTGTAAGGTATAGGCCTATGCCCCACGCTCTCAAAGGGATAGGTATTCTATTCTTTGATCTGTTTCAATCAGACCTCTTTGTGGGAAATGTTTCTTTAGATTCACCCTGAACCACATTTGAGTCGCATCAATAATGCAGCTTAAATAGATGAAGGAATATGTCTTTTATTTGACCATTTATTTATGCTGCATTGTGTGTTTGTTTGTCTTTTCTCGTTCATATTGCATGGTGTTTAAGACAATGCAAGGAAAACAAGACAACACACTGAACAATCATACAGTGGATGTCTTTTTTAGGACAGGCTGTTGCTTGATGTTGTAAGATAGTGGACCCTACGGTCTTTTCAGGGGTGCCAAGCGTCAGCAGTCAGGGGACCTCAGGTGCAAAATGGTGGTATTTATTTACAGGTGCAGAAAAGGTCAATAAAGCTGGTGTCACGTCCTGACCCTAGTAAGATGTCATTTTCTATAGTAGTGTAGGGCAGGGCGTGACAGGGGGTGTTTTTGGCCTGATCTATGTTTTCTAGTTCTATGTTTAAATTCTAGTTTTCTATTTCTATGTTGGATTGTTTGGGGTTGATCTCTAATTGGAGACAGCTGATCCTAATTTGCCTCTGATTAGAGATCATATTTAAGTAGTTTTCTCAATGTGGTTTGTGGGTTATTATATTTTGTGAGTGTGTATGTGCCTCCTGCGTCATGGTTTGTTGTTGTGGTATTTCAAGTTTTCTGTATTTGCATTCAGTTTCACGTTTAATAAATATGTGGAACTACAAAAACGCTGCATCTTGGTCCGCTCCTTCGAACAGCTGTGACAGCTGGAACCATTAATATAATTTACATGATGCGTTGGCAAACATTTGACTGACAAAAATAACAAACATAAACTAAATGGCTGATACACCGAAGCTACTGGCTTCTAGCTACCATTTTCAAACTAGTCAGACCTATAACTTTGTGTCAATATTTCCTCGCACAGCTGAGTTAGAGAGCCCTGGGACAACATATCACTCTAGCCTAATAAGCTCTCAGGAAATGGGCAATCTGAACAGGTTAAAAGCCCAACTTCTAACACTGGAATAATCCAAAATGCACCTAAACAGGTATTTCATCAATTAACATATCTCACTATAATCAACATTTCTGATTTAGGTCAATGGCCATTACATAATTAATTTCAACATATCAGGACACGATCTCATAACATTCAACAAATATTGGGAAAACACCCTTCAACATGGAACATTATGATTACTATGCACGTGAACCTGTTGGTTAACTACGCTTCTGGTCAAAAGTTTTACAACACCTACTCATTCAAGGGTTTTTCTATATTTTTACTATTTTCCACATTGTAGAATAATAGTGAAGACATCAAAACTATGAAATAACACATATGGAATCATGTAGTAACCCAAAAAGTGTTTAACAAATCAAAATATATTTTATATTTGAGATTCTTCAAATTGCCACCCTTTGCTTTGTTGACAGCTTTGCACACTTTTGGCATTCTCTCAACTTCATGAGGTAGTCACCTGGAATGCATTTCAATGAATAGGTGTGCCTTGTGGAATTTCTTTCCTTCTTAATGCATTTGAGCCAATTGGTTGTGTTGTGACAAGGTAGGGGGGTATACAGAAGATAGCTTTATTTGGTAAAAGACCAAGTCCATATTATGGCAAGAACAGCTAAAATAAGCAAAGAGAAACACGAAGACATGAAGGTCAGTCAATACGGAACATTTCAAGAACTTTGAAAGTTTCTTCAAGTCCAGTCGCAAAAACCATCAAGCACTTTGATGAAGCTGGCTCTCATGAGGACCACCACAGGAATGGAAGACGCAGAGTTACCTCTGCTGCAGAGGATAAGCTCATTAGAATTACCAGCCTCAGAAATTGCAGCTCAAATAAATGCTTCACATAGTTCAAGTAACAGACACATCTCAACATCAACTGTTCAGAGGAGACTGCATGAATCAGGCCTTCATGGTCGAATTGCTGCAAAGAAACCACTACTAAAGGACACCAATAATAAGAAGAGACTTGCTTGGGCCAAGAAACACGAGCAATGGACATTGGACCGGTGAAAATGTGTTATTTGTTCTGCAGCGAAACGCCATCCCATCTGGTTTGGGCTTAGTGAGACTATCATTTGTTTTCAACAGGACAATGACTCAACACACGTCCAGCCTGTGTAAGGGCTATTTGACCAAGAAGGAGAGTGATGGAGTGCTGCATCAGATGACCTGGCCTCCACAATCACTCGACCTCAACCTAATTGAGATGGTTTGGGATGAGTTGGACCGCAGAGTGAAGGAAAAGCAGCCAACAAGTGCTCAGCGTATGTGGGAACTCCTTCAAGACTGTTGGAAAAGCATTCCAGGTGAAGCTGGTTGAGAAAATACCAAGATTGTGCAAAGCTGTCATCAAGGGGAAAGGGTGGCTATTTGAAGAATCTCCAATATAAAACATATTTTGATTTGATTAACACTTTTTTGATTATTTCATGATTCTATATGTGTTATTAAGTTTGACCGGTAGTGTATGTGGACGTCACAGGCGTGTTCGTTCTACAAACTAGTCCACAAACAACATGCGGTTGTGAGTAGGCCTACAGGCTGGCGATACAATATACCTTACATTCTAAATAACCAAAGTTAAAGGTCCTATGCAGCCATTTTTATCTCAATATCAAATCATTTCTCGGTAACAATTAAGTGGGCTACCTTACTGTGACTGGTTTAAATAAAAATGGTTAAAGGAAACAGAAATGGCTTCTTAGCAATTTCTCAAGCAAGAATTTTGCTAGGACATTCTGAGAGAGGTCTGAGTGGAAAAACTGAAAACTAGCTGTTACTGGCATAGAGTTTTTGAACTCTCTCTTATTTGTCTATCAACTAATTTACCACCTGGTTATGTCACCAGGCAGGGCAAAAGTCCATCCCACCAAACCAGGCTGACATTTCAGGCAGTGGGACATGTCTAGCAGTAGGAATATACTTGAAAACGCTAGGGAACATTAACAATCATTAGCAACATTTGCGACGTGTGTTTGACGCCTTCTCCTCCAATGGGTTTCGAGAAGGAGGAGAGGAGAGAGGACGCGAGAAGTATGCAATTCAGATTCTTCCAATGTACTTCAAATATAAATAAACAACCTTAACTTGCGTGTGATTGGACATGTCTAGCAGTAGGACGCTTGAAAATGCCAGTAACATGAACAAACATGATGAAACGTTTACAAAGTGTCTTTGTTGCTAAATGAGTGGAATGTCTAACTTGACAGGCACTCACCAGTGCCCGTCAAGGACTGACTTTGTCGCTTGACGTGGTTCATAGCATAGGCTACTGCGATCCTCAGGATGTTACCTTGCTGTAATTTTTGTGAAGGTCTATGAAGAAGGTGACCAAAAATCACACTGACCCGCAATTGGCCCCAAAATGTGAGCCTAGCTCCGAATTGGTGAGTTTACTGTATGAATCACCAATCTGTATCATACACACAATCTATTTCTAAATGATGACTATTTGCAGGTCAGCAAAATGCATTTAGCATTGCTTCAGTGAGCAGTTTTAAACAATTACTAGCTCATTTGCTGCAGACAACAAGCAGAGAGGAAATGCAAGGCCAAAAGAAGAGATACTGGCTCTATTTGGATTCCTGCAGGATGTAGGTGGAATGTTCCTGTATTGTATACACCCATTGACTGTGGCATACCTTACTTATTTCCCAGCAAATGGATTGTTGCTCTATTGATGTTTAGGCACACGTACAGTATGAGGCCCAAGAGACTTTCCTTAGACACGATGATCACTTATCATTCCCCTTTCCTCCCTCTCTCCCCCCTCTTGCTCTCTCCCTCCCTTCTTTCTCTTTCCGAAGGGGCCATCTTTGATGAGTCTGCCAGGAAGGATGACGAGGTGTTCCGCATGGCTGTGGCGGACCTCAACCTCAACAACGAGATCCTGGAGACGGAGAAGATCACCATCTCCGTGGAGTTTGTGGACGGGAACAACCCTTTCCAGGCGGTCCAGGAAGGTAAGGCCTTGCCCTCGCCCTCGCCCTTGCCCTGCAGTCACTACAACCACCACCTGCAGTCCATCTCACACTCAGCGAGGCCAGAGGAGTGGCTGACAAAGTCTATTGTTTCCCCCCGACGACTCTGCATGGTTTTTCTGTGGATATGCTTCAGCCTTTCAGAATATCAGATGGAACCCACATGAATCCATCTGAAAATCCCTCAATTTTCAGACCAAACCTTGATCAATGACACACTGAACTGAAATAGCAGTATATTAGGTTTTGAAGGTGTTCCTCAGAAAACGAAGAAAAGGTTTGTGTTTTGGAAATCTCTTTTACTGTTACAGTAGTTGCACCATTCTGTAAATGGTGTCTGTTGAATTCCACTGTACTTTACCAGTGATACTCTCGGTCACTGTTGATATGCACTCTAGAATTGGGAAGATTATCATTCTTTATTAAAAAGGCTCGTCATTTTGGTTGATATTCTTCCAATATTTCTGAAATATGTTTCAATACTGCCATTACCTGAAACGTTGCTACCAATTAATTAAGCTGGTAACGTCAATGGCATTTTGTCTCGGGAGATATCTGATAAAAAAATGCAGAGACGTGAGGCACAAAATATAAATGAACTCCTCTAGCATGATTCCATGATTTAATTAACTGATAATTGATAACAGAAAATAAAATTCAGAGCAAAACCTGTGTTCGACTGAACAGACATCAACTAAAAGAGTCATATTTCTCTGGGTTTTAAATAGGTCCCTTCGGTTCCTTCTGACATCAAAGAACTGCTACCATAACAAGCTCCTAGCATCATGTCATATTGTCGCCGGTAGCAACTCGGCCCTTTTAGATCCCTAGCCTGGGAAGTCTGAACACAAGGAGAAGTCTGGTTGGAACCTGTTTAGCTAATGGACACTGGTTATTTGTGGATGGTGGCAGGTGTACAGTCTAGTGCAGTCTAAGAGCCTAATAGTTATTACCACTTGGGGCTTTTGTTAAGCCTCTCTGGAGCACCTGTACCTGAGATGCTCTCTTGTCTTTGAAGTCTCATTGTGAGTAGTGCTATTACTGAATACATTACATGTGTTCTGGCTGAATGATGATGGTGGGTCTGCTGTAAGCATCTTTTGTTACTACCTTTTTATCTGTTGCTCTTCGAACAACGACAATAAAATCCAATTTGCTTTTGTTAATTAAAAAGGGTTCTTAATTAATTTCTGATCATGGCCTATGGAGTGATAAATTATTATAGTGATGTATTTAGTGATATATAATCAGAACACACTTTTTTGTGTAGATGCATTGATGTGAAGAAAACATATTACAGGACTATGCTCGGTCTTAATTTAGAATAATTGTTTTCCACCTCTGCTCATTTATAAACAAATAACTGTGCACAGAAAATCACAATGCATGATTCATGTTGGTGTTATAATACATAATATAGAATATAAAGAAATGTCCCTTTTTCAGGACCCTGTCTTTCAAAGATAATTCGTAAAAATCCAAATATCTTCACAGATCTTCATTGTAAAGCATTTAAACACTGTTTCCCATGCTTGTTCAATGAATCATAAACAATTAATGAACATGAACCTGTGGACATGAACCTGTGGTAGGCAATTAAGGTCACAGTTATGAAACCTTAGGACACTAAAGAGGACTTTCTACTGACTCTGAAAAACACCAAAAGAAAGATGCCCAGGGTCCCTGCTCATCTGCGTGAACGTGCCTTAGGCATGCTGCAAGGAGGAATGAGGACTGCAGATGTGGCCAGGGCAATAAATTGCAATGTCCGTACTGTGAGACGCCTAAGACAGCGCTACAGGGAGACAGGACGGACAGCTGATCTTCCTCGCAGTGGCAGACCACGTGTAACAACACCTGCACAGGATTGGTACATCCGAAGATCACACCCGCGGGACAGGTACAGGATGCTAACAACAACAGCCGAGTTACACCAGGAACGCCAGAATCCCTCCATCAGTGCTCAGACTTTCCGCAATAGGCTGAGAGAGGCTGGACTGAGGGCTTGTAGGCCTGTTGTAAGGCAGGTCCTCACCAGACATCACCAGCAACAACGTTGCCTATGGGCACAATCCCATCGTTGCTGGAACAGACAGGACTGGCAAAAAGTGCTCTTCACTGACGAGTCGTTGTTTTGTCTCACCAGAGGTGATGGTCGGATTCACGTTTATCGTCGAAGAAATGAGCGTTACACCGAGGCCTGTACTCCGGAGCGGGATCGATTTGGAGGTGGAGGGTCCGTCATGGTCTGGGGCGGTGTGTCACAGCATCATTGAACTGAGCTTGTTGTCATTGCAGACAATCTCAACGTTGTGCGTTACAGGGAAGACATCCTCCTCCCTCATGTGGTACCCTTCCTGCAGGCTCATCCTGACATGACCCTCCAGCATGACAATGCCACCAGCTATACTGCTCGTTCTGTGCGTGATTTCCTGTAAGACAGGTATGTCAGTGTTCTGCCATGGCCAGCGAAGAGCCCCGACCTCAATCCCATTGAGCACATCTGGGACCTGTTGGATCGGAGGGTGAGGGCTAGGGCCATTCCCCCCAGAAATGTCCGGGAACTTACAGGTGCCTTGGTGGAAGAGTGGGGTAACATCTCATAGCAAGAACTGGCAAATCTGGTGCAGTCCACGAAGAGGAGATGCACTGCAGTACTTAATGCAGCTGGTGGCCACACCAGATACTGACTGTTACTTTTGATTTTGACCCCCCTTTGTTCAGGGACACATTATTCAATTTCTGTTAGTCACATGTCTGTGGAACTTGTTCAGTTTATGTCTCAGTTGTTGAATATTGTTATGTTCATACAAATATTTACACATGTTAAGTTTGCTGAAAATAAATGCAGTTGACAGTGAGAGGACGTTTCTTTTTTTGGCTGAGTTTGTAATACATATAGTATGTGCATACATCCATGTAAACATAGGCACGTACACTACTTTGATGAATCTGATACTATTTACACATAGGTCTTAGCATGGCTCTTAGCAGTGACTTACCGCTAATGCTCAGCACTTGGCTTTTTCACACCGACAGAACTTGTTGCTAAACCATGGCATAACATTATGAAGGAGTGTTTATTCCAAACCTAGGACTTAGCCTCTCCCATCTGCCTTGGTTTACCCAGTGTCTCCACTACAATGCTCCCCGTACGTCTAACACATCCTGTAATAGGCTTGGCGCTGGATTTGAATGGGATGGAAGAAAGGGAGCCCTGTCGCCTTGTTGTCATCTCAAACAGCAAAGACGGAACAAAGGCAACGAGAGGCGCCAAGAAGCCTGTCCAATTCTTCTCCATTTGGGAGGTGTTATGTCGTCACTGAGCATCTTTTTGTCTTACACACATGTGGACACACACACACACACAAACACACACACACATGTGGACACACACACACACACACAAACACACACACACATATACATACACACACTGTGTCGGTGTTGGGTTGCCAGACGACATCCTATATGGTGGGCTTTTTCACCTTTTGTGTGTTTGTGCGCGTCTGTGTTTCTGTGTGTTTCTGTGTGTGTGTGTGTGTGTGTGTGTGTGTGTGTGTGTGTGTGTGTGTGTGTGTGTGTGTGTGTGTGTGTGTGTGTGTGTGTGTGTGTGTGTGTGTGTGTGTGTGTGTAGTATTTGTATTTATGATGGATGCCCATTAGCTGCTGCCAAGGTGTATTTTTATCTGTTTTTTTTAATTAGATTTTACTGCTTACATGAGTTACTTCATGTGGAATAGAGTTCCATGTAGTCATGACTCTATGTAGTACTGTGCGCCTCCCATAGTCTGTTCTGGACTTGGGGACTGTGAAGAGACCTCTGGTGGCATGTCTTGTGGGGTATGCATGGGTGTCTGATCTGTGTGCTAGTAGTTTAAACAGACAGCTCGGTGCATTCAACATGTCACTCCTCACATACAAGTAGTGAAGAAGTCAATCTATACTCTACTTTGAGCCAGGAGAGATTGACATGCATATTATTAATGTTAGCTCTCCGTGTACATTTAAGGGCCAGCTGTTCTGCCCTGTTCTGGCCCACTGTAATTTTCCTAAGTCCCTCTTTGTGGCACCTGACCACACGACTGGATAGCAGTCCAGGTACAAGCAACAAAACCAGGGCCTGTAGGACCTGCCTTGTTGATAGTGTTGTTAAGAAGGCAGAGCAACGCTTTATTATGGATAGACATCTCCCCATCTTAGCTACTGTTGCATCATTATATTTTGACCATGACAGTTTACAATCCAGGGTTACTCCAAGCAGTTTAGTTTCCTCAACTTGCTCAATTTCCACATTATTCAATACAATATTTAGTTGAGGTTTAGGTTTTAGTGAATGATTTTTCCCAAATACTTAGCTTTTGTGTTTTGGAAATATTTAGGACTAACTTATTTCTTGCCACCCATTCTGAAACTGACCAAGCTGTTTGTTAAGTGTTGCAGTCATTTCAGTCGCTGTAGTAGCTGACATGTATAGTGTTGAGTCATCCTCATACATAGACACACTGGCTTTACTCAGAGCCAGTGGCAGGTCATTAGTAAAGATGGAAAAAAAGTAGGGGGCCTAGACATCTTCTATGGGAATGCCTGACTCTACCTGGATTATGTTGGAGAGGTTTCCATTAAAAGAACTCCCTCTGTGTTCTGTTAGACAGGCAGCTCTCGATCCACAATATCGCAGGGAATGTAAAGCCACAACACATGTGTTTTTCCAGCAGCAAATGATGATCGATAATATCAAAAGCTGCACTAAAGGCTAACAAAGCAGCTTTTTATTATCAATTTCTCTCAGCCAATCATCAGTCATTTGTTTAAGTGCTGTACATATTGAATGCCTTTCCCTATAAGCATGCTAAAAATATTTTGTTCATTTGTTACTGTGAAAAAGCATTGTATCTGGTCAAACATAATTTTTTTCAAAAGTTTACTAACAGTGGTAACATAATGATTGGTTGGCTGTTTGAGCCAGTAAAGGTTGCTTTGCTATTCTTGGCAAGCGGAATGGCTTTTGCTTCCCTATAGGCCTGAGTGCACACACTTTCCTGTAGGCTTAAATTGAAAAGATGGCAAATAGGAGTGGCAATATCGTTCGCTATCATCCTCTGTAATTTTCTATCCAAGTTGTCAGACCCAGGTGACTTGTCATTGTTGATAGACCATTTTTTCACCTCTTCCACACTTGCTTCAAGGAATTCAAAATGACAATGCTTGTCTTTCATAATTTGGTCAGTTATGCATGGATGTGTAGGTTCAGAATTAGTTGTTGGCATGTCATGTCTACGTTTTCTAATCTTGCCAATGAAAAAATCATTAAAGTAGTTGGCAATATCAGTGGGTTTTGTGTTGAATGAGCCATGTGATTCAATGAATGATGGAGTTGAGTTCAAACAAAGTTAGCCTGACAACAGGCCCCTGAACTTCAATCCCACCATTAACAAGGAATCTATAACGCTACGTATAAGCACACTTTGTTTTGTCCTCTACAAGGGGATTCTTGCAGGCACTACCCATTACTGTTCACATTAAGGACAAACACACAGAGAGGACTTCTTTAAGCCAGATATTTATTATTATCTAGATTGCAGGGATGATTTGCCAGGATCGTACACAGGGATTTGAAGGTGAGGGGAGATCAAGGCAATGTTCTCAACATCAACATCAGTCCTCTTTTAACCATCCCTGCAGCTGGAGCCCGAGCCGCCCGAGAGCTTGTAGAGATGTTCCTTCTCACCCATCTCTGTGTAGTACCGCTTCAGCTTTGGAAGGGGTCTTTGGAGCATTTTGCATCTGGTTGTAACGTGCGTCGTATAGAGGGGACCAAGGTGCGGCGTGTTGAGTGCTCATAATTATTCTTTAATGAAAAGCGGAACACTTTGCAAAGAAGCAAAACGACAGCAAACAGTTCCGTCAGGCAACATACAACTAAACAGAGAACAACTACCCACAAACACAATAGAAAAAAAACCCAACTTAAATATGATCTGCAATTAGAGGCAACGAGGACCAGCTGCCTCCAATTGGAGATCAACCCCAAAAAAACCAACATAGAAATAGAAACCTAGAATATAACAGAAATAGAAAACATAGAAAACCACCCAAAAACACCCCCTGTTACGCCCTGACCTACTCTACTATAGAAAATGACATCTTACAAGGGTCAGGACGTGACACTGGTTCTAAAATTCTATGGAGAGCGGGTGTGTGCTAAAGTAACCAGGCACAGCCTGTTCTCATTGCTTTGCATGTGAAACACGGTTAATTGTGAAAGGTATGCTGCTGCCACTTATGTTTAGACACTGCGCTATATCTCATCATCTCCCACCATAACCAGATTAATTAGTGAACAGGTAGATGTGCGTGTGTTCACGGCTCATATTGATTAAAGCAGTAAGGGGGACTGTAATTGGATAACAGCACAAGGGGTGTGTGGAAGGGGAGCTTTTCGCTCATGGAGGCTGCTTGTGAGTTCTAGTCTTCTTGTCTTCTGCTCTCAGATGTAGCGATAAGTAACGATTCCCACTCCGTGTCTCCACAGTAACACACCAAGCTGACAGCACAGGGAGCTGTGGCTGAGACTGAGGTGGATAGGGCTTAGCAAGGCAAGTCTACAAAGTCTTCTTGGGAGAGCGAGTGACTTTTGAGGAAAAGAAGGGTGAAATGCTGTATGACTGACAGACAGGTAAAATAATCTAGTTTAATGACATGCTGCTCTGTAGCAAAGTTGTGCCATACCCACGATTTTGTTGAAAGTGTCAAGAATATTGAAAGACTATGATGCAAAGGTGATAATGAGGCGAAACTAGGGTTGCAAAGCTACCGGTAATTTACCAAAGTTACTGGAATCTTCTGTAATTTTGGTAACAGATAACCTATGGCAATCGATGGTAATTTTGGTAATTTATGCTTGAATAACAAAACAAATCTGTATTCATTTATAGTATAATTTGTTTTATATCTGTGTCCATATATTGTCCATGAGTTTCTAGTGGATAGACCATATGGTTCAATAGAAAATAGCTTAATTAATGAAAAAAGCATCTAATCAACAATGGAATTATTTTCAATTAACTCTGCATCAACTCCAACAATTGGCTTTTTACACGACCGTCACCAGTTTGGAGCCAAAACTTTTACAACAACGACATATTGACATAGTAAAATAAAAAACATAAAAAAATAAAGGATATTTCATGCTGAAACCCTCATATTAGTCCTTACACTCGTGGGAATTGGCCTATATGGATAGAGCTAAATTGAAATGTTTCTTACAGAAGAAATATGGAAAGCATATGCACATGCAGAGCAATCAAAAGGGAACAGTTTGGAGATTATGGGGCAATTATTAGACTGAATCCAAACATTACAGTTGATATTATGTGCATTTGATATTTACTGTACTTTCTGCCGTATTTGTTGATAACAAAATCTGACAATACTCAGTATTTGGGGTATGTGCAACGTAAGACAAAAAAGGGTTTGAGTGAGAGGTATATCGTCTGCAAGTGGCCACATAATTCTCCAAAGTGTGCACAATTCCTACGCAATTTCAATGCACGTTTTTGACTCATAGAAGAGTCTTCAACTTTAAGGTGCTATTTTGAGCTCTCCTTGATGTGCTGTTGAGGAACTAGATCAAGCAGACTTATAGTTGTTTTTGAAACACAGCCCTGCATCCAGCCATCACATAATTACTGTTGTTGTTTACGCTTTCCAAAAACGGTCCATTGACACAATCTGGTCAGGTGGGCATCATTTGAAAGCTTGTTCTATTGCTAACATGGCTGGCTAAGTTACAAAATATGATCTTACAGTGTTAGGCTTTCACAAGTCAATTCAGAGAAGCAGATCGCAATTTTAGTGTGCATAGAATAGAGTCATGAGTGCATTCAGGTACGTTTTCCCCGCCAAATTTCTTCACAATACGACAAACATCCCAGCTAGCACAGTGGATCTGGGCCATTTCCGTCTAAGAGTCGGGGCATTCGGCTGAGAGTCAGACTCGGCCGTCGTCAGTATTACTTATGGCTTGGATGCAGGGATTGAGCTCGGGCGGATTCCGGTGTGAGTTATCTGGCCCAAATGTATTACTTGAGGCTCGGGGCGATTGTGGCTACTCTCTGGCAGATGATTACACGGGCTGTTTTCTATAATTAACATTTCATTATTTATTTATTTTTTACATATTTTCTCATTGTTTCTGTGATCAAAAAATAAAATGAACAGTTAAACAGGACTCTTAAAGAATTTCATTTAAGTAGTATTTTAGTATTTTGATACTTTGTGCAAGGCAATTGATAAGCATTGATAAAACTTGTGGGTGGGGCCTCCCAAGTCGCACAGTGGTCTAAGACACTGCTTCGCAGTGCAAACTGCGTTGCTACATATGCTGGTTCGATACCCGTGCAGGCTGTAACAATTGGCCCAGCGTCGTCTGGATTAGGGGCGGGTTTGACCGGCTGGGGTGTCTTTGTCCCATCGCACTGTGGCGGGCCAGGCGTATGCATGCTGACACGGTCACCAGGTGTACGGTGTTTCCTCCGACACATCGCCTCGACCTTCGCCTCTCCCGAGGCCGTACGGGATTTGCAGTGATGCGACAAGACAGTTGGATATGACAAAAAGGGGGTAAAAAACAAATAAATAAAATGATTTTTTTTTTTAAATGTGGATGGGTATAATTTGTATGCATAAAATGTATATTAGTGATATTTAAAATGACTAAATCTGGAATTGTTGAATACATTTATTTCAAATTGCATCGAGCCGCTTCTGGGGGGATTCTGGTAAGATGTTGGCTGAATTCCGGTAGACGGGAACAGCCCAATGTACTTGGGCCGATTCTGGGCAGTCATTCATTTTGATTCCGGGCCGAGTCCAACACTCGATTCCGGGCCAATTCAAACAGTTCCGCCCCGCCCCTGGAAGAGGGCCGCTTCTGGGCCGATAGGCTTGTTCTGTTCAGAACAATCCAGGGTATGACACCATGTCATCTTGTACATCAAACATAGTGATCATAAACGTCAACACTGAATATTACAGGGGTTTTATGATTTGGAAATGTGAAGTAATGGGTGTTTGTCTTGCTTGTATGACATCAAAGTCACAGTTATTATAATCCTCAACATCTCACCTTTCGAAATACATCGAGTCCGCTTTATTTACAGGATTTCCCTCACTCAGACTACAAACAATTTGAACAAGTTGGCCAATTAGCTGGTGACAACTTTTTTATCGCTCGCAGTGTTCAAGTTCAGAACCACTGTCAGTCAAAGCCAATACTGCGCTGTGAAGCAGACCTTGAATTCTAACACCTTGTATAGCATGTTACTGTACAGCCACTGTGTTCCAATTTAGGTGTTTATCAGTGTCCAAATCTGCTGTTTTGAACCCCTATATGGGTACGAGTGTAAAAAGCTAAACACTAATGGTACTAACTAAGTTGATGGTTTATATTTAGGATCATGTTTTACACTTTTTTCTTAAAAAATAATCTTATTTGTTTTTTTTTATATATATATTTTACATGGGCCAGAGATAATTACAGACACTTTTGATAATCTCAAGTACCCAAAAGGGCTACTAGATGCCTTGTGATAAATTACATCAAATCCTTGAAAGTTACCAACATTCTGGTAGTTTACTGGAAAACTTTGAAGGTTTCCCGTAATATACACTTGATTGCAACCCTAGGCAAGACAGACATCATAGAAATTAAATAAATGGAGTGAGATGAATATCTTCATGTTTGAGCTTTTTTTGTAGTGAACAGCCAGGATGGGGAGGATTGTGGGGAGGATTGTGATTTTGATTGGAATACAATGGGACAGGAAGCAACAGTAGACACTTAGAGCAATCAATGAGTCTATGTGTTTTCATATTTGGTTATACGATAAAAAGCCTCTGCAGATATCCGCATGTCTCATTCTCCAGCCTCTCTGCAGGGTTCCTCACCGGATTTTCAGAAAACAAGCTGAGTTTTTGACCAGAGCAGGCATATTTAATGACATCAATATTTTAGTGCTCAATGAAGCCACTCTGAGTTATGAAAGATACAGAGTTCACAGTTGGTTAGGATTGTGTTTTTGTTTGTTTTCGTGGCTGGGGGGGGGGGGGGGGGGGGGATCACAGGAAGGGAACATGTCAGTGATTCATTCCCAGTTTAAGACAACAGATCTTTGCTCTATACAGCCCATTTATATAATTGACTAGGGACATGGACTATACCCAATAGGGTTAGCTATCTGATGAGGTGAGGCACCATCGGGCTTCTCACCTGTTCCACGCATGCATGCAAGCACACACACACACACACACACACACACACACACACACACACAGTTCAGATCATTAAAATGTAAATGTTGTACCAGATGGTCAGTGATATTGTAATATTTTTATTTAGTAATTATGTTATGTGACCCCCTCAAAGGAATCTACAGTATAGTCTCAGCTTACTAAGCAATGTGATGCATAAGACCATTTCATGTGAGTCATCTTTCTCCCATCCCTCCATCACCTATCCTCCCCCCTGTCCTTAGCTGTGCCTCGGTCAGCCTGATATCCTAAAAGGCTTCCTTCTAAATGCCAGCATTCAGCTTTATCGCCACAATCCAATTATCCAGACTCTAATCAATGGGGGGCATTTCCAGTGGTGAGGCTGTCATTTGTTATAAAGTGGCAATATGATAGCATTCTGCAGCTGACAGCTGGGTGAAACCCTTCTGCTGGGGCCCGTTGGCTCCTCAGAGGGACTTGGCCCCCAGAATGGCATGTCTGGCAACCCCTCAATGTGAACCTGGCAAGTTTTCCCAGAAATGATGGACAAAAGCTCCTTTAGTTATGAATGTTTACGAGGCAGCGTGCTGCAGTAGGCTACATCTCTATTGAGCGCAGTGGTTTCCTGCTCACGCCGTGTGGTGTTATGGCTTCTACTGTGGCGTTGTCTGCAGGACTTAGCCTGGCAGAGCTTCCCCCTAACCACAAAGACCCTCCTTTATTGGTTCCCGGCAAAGCTGCAGAGCCCAATATGATGACATAATCATAAACAAACATAATCATCAATGATGACAATACAAACATACAGTATACGTTCAAATTAAAAACATATACAGTATGCCTCCTGAGTAGCACAGTGGTCTAAGACACTGCATCGCAGTGCTAGCT
Organism: Salmo salar; assembly: GCF_965601325.2. Classification (NCBI taxonomy): domain Eukaryota; kingdom Metazoa; phylum Chordata; class Actinopteri; order Salmoniformes; family Salmonidae; genus Salmo; species Salmo salar. Next base: position 6,962,061 of record NC_138310.1, read on the forward strand.
GTGCCACTAGAGATCCTGGTTCGAGTCCAGGCTCTGTCGTATCCGGCTGCCATCTTGAGACCCATGGGGTGGCGCACAATTGGCCCAGCAGGGATGTCCTTGTCCCATTGTGCACTAGTGACTCCTGTGGTGGGCCGGGCGCAGTGTACGCTGACACGGTCGCCAGGTGTACGGTGTTTCTTCTGACACATTTGTGTGGCTGGCTTCTGGGCATTGTATCAAGAAGCAATGCAGCTTGGTTGGGTTGTGTTTTGGAGGACGCACGGCTCTCGACCTTCACCTCTCCTGAGTCCGAACGGGAGTTGCCGCGATGAGACAAAACTGTAACTACCAATTGGGGAGAAAAAGGGGCACATACACAGTAAGCAGATTTTGTTTGTTCACTTTCCCCATTAGTCCCATCCCACATGAAAAAATAATATGGTGTATACTATGGTAGGAATACTATAGTATTCAGTGTAGTGGTTTTGCGGACCTTAGTATTCACTGTAGTTTAACCTCTATGGGCTAGGCGGGACGTAATCGTCCCACCTACGTAACAGCCAGTGTAATCCAGTGGCGCGATTTTCAAATACCTTAAAAATCCTATTACTTCAATTTCTCAAACATATGACTATTTTACAGCTATTTAAAGACAAGACTCTCGTTAATCTAACCACACTGTCCGATTTCAAAAAGGCTTTACAACGAAAGCAAAACATTAGATTATGTCAGCAGAGTACCCAGCCAGAAATAATCAGACACCCATTTTTCAAGCTAGCATATAATGTCACAAAAACCCAGAAGACAGCTAAATGCAGCACTAACCTTTGATGATCTTCATCAGATGACAACCCTAGGACATTATGTTATACAATACATGCATGTTTTGTTCAATCAAGTTCATATTTATATCAAAAACCAGCTTTTTACATTAGCATGTGACGTTCAGAACTAGCAATTTCAGAACTAACAATTTACTAAATTACTCACGATAAACGTTCACAAAAAGCATAACAATTATTTTAAGAATTATAGATACAGAAGTCCTCTATGCACTCGATATGTCCGATTCTAAAATAGCTTTTTGGTGAAAGCACATTTTGCAATATTCTAAGTACATAGCCCAGCCATCACGGGCTAGCTATTTAGACACCCGGCAAGTTTAGCCTTCACCAAAATCAGATTTACTATAACAAAAATGTTATTACCTTTGTTGTCTTCGTCAGAATGTACTCCCAGGACTTCTACTTCAATAACAAATGTTGGTTTGGTCCAAAATAATCCATCGTTATATCCGAATAGCGGCGTTTTGTTCGTGCGTTCCAGAAACTATCCGAAATGGTAAATCAGGGTCGCGCGCATGGCGCAATTCGTGACAAAAAATTTATAAATATTCCATTACCGTACTTCGAAGCATGTCAACCGCTGTTTAAAATCAATTTTTATGCAATTTATCTCGTAAAAAAGCGATAATATTCCGACCGGGAATCTCCTTTTCGGTAAACAGAGGAAAAATCACAAAGACGGGGGCGGCCAGTGCACGCGCCTAAGCCCACAGTCCCTTGATCGGCCACTTGAGAAAGGCGATAATGTGTTTCAGCCTGGGGCTGGAATGACGACATTCAGGTTTTTCCCAGGCTCTGAGAGCCTATTGGAGCCGTGGGAAGTGTCACGTTACCGCAGAGATCCTTTGTAATGGAATGAGATGTCAAAGAAAGACAATAAACGGTCAGACAGGCCACTTCCTGTAAAGGAATCTCTCAGGTTTTGACCTGCCATTTGAGTTCTGTTATACTCACAGACACCATTCAAACAGTTTTAAAAACTTTGGAGTATTTTCTATCCAAAGCCAATAATTATATGCATATTCTAGTTACTGGGCAGGAGTAGTAACCAGATTAAATCGGGTACGTTTTTATCCAGCCGTGTCAATACTGCCCCCTAGCCCTAACAGGATAATGTAGTATTTAAAAAATAATAGTATACAGTGAATTCGTAAAGTATTCAGACGCCTTCACTTTTTCTACATTTTGTTTTGTTACAGCTGTACTCTAAAATTAATTAAATAGTTGTTTTCCCTTATCAATCTACACACAACCCCATAATGACAAAGCAAAAGCTGATTTCTATATTTTTTTGCAAATTTATAAAAAATGTACTGAAATATCACATTTGCATAACTATTCAGCCTCAGTACTTTGTTGAAGCATCTTTGGCAGCTATTACAGCCTCGAGTCTTCTTGGGTATGACGCTACAAGCTTGGCACACCTGTATTTGGGAAGTTTCTCCCATTCACCTCTGCAGATCCTCTCAAGCTCTGTCAGGTTGGATGGGATCATCTCTGCACAGCTATTTTCAGGTCTCTCCAGAGATCTTCGATCGGGTTCAAGTCCGCGCTCTGGCTGGGCCATTCAACCCTTATTCCAGAACCTTATAGCAAAGGAATCTCGATTTAACTTCTAATCACCTATAAAGCAAAATTTGGTTTTCCATCAAAATAATAATTATTGCGAGCTAATGTGACTAATAAAGGAATTTGAATATGTGACAAGAGAAAAGATCATTCCTCTTTATTAACCTCTACGGAATTGGTGTCCCTAAATCGGGACAGTTGTTGCTCATTATGTGATAATGTGACTAGAAAACGTTGTATACAACAGCCAACTTTCCAGGACATTGACATGTCTTATATGGGCAGAAAGCTTAAATTCTTGTTAATCTAACTGCAATACTCCGATTTACAGTAGCTATTACAGAAAAAAATACCATGCTATTGTTTGAGGATAATGCACAACAACCAAACCCTTTTATCACGGCAACTAGTTTGAAACATTCACCACTGAAGATAAATAATGTAAACTCAGCAAAAAAAGAAACGTCCTCTCACTGTCAGCTGCGTTTATTTTCAGCAAACTTAACATGTGTAAATATTTGTATGAACATAACAAGATTCAACAACTGAGACATAAACTGAACAAGTTCCACAGACATGTGACTAACAGAAATGGAATAATGTGTCCCTGAACAAATGGGGGTCAAAATGAAAAGTAACAGTCAATGCAGCTGGTGGCCACACCAGATATTAAGTACTGCAGTGCATCTCCTCCTCATGGACTGCATCAGATTTGCCAGTTCATGCTGTGCGATCTTACCCCACTCTTCCACCAAGGAACCTGCAAGTTCCCGGACATTTCTGGGGGGGAATGGCCCTAGTCCTCACCCTCCGATCCAACAGGTCCCAGACGTGTTCAATGGGATTGAGATCCGGGGTCTTTCCTGGCCATGGCAGAACACTGACATACCTGTATTGCAGGAAATCACGCACAGAATAAGCAGTATAGCTGGTGGCATTGTCATGCTGGAGGGTCATGTCAGGATGAGCCTACAGGAAGGGTACCACATGAGGGAGGAGGATGTCTTCCCTGTAACGCACAGCATTGAGATTGCCTGCAATGACAACAAGCTCAGTCCGATAATGCTCTGACACACAGCCCCAGACCATGACGGACCCTCCACCTCCAAATCGATCCCGCTCCAGAGTACAGGCCTCTGTGTAACGCTCATTCCTTCGATGATAAACTCGAATCCAACCATCACCCCTGGTGAGACAAAACTGCGACTCGTCAGTGAAGAGCACTTTTTGCCAGTCCTGTGGTCCAGTGACGGTGGGATTGTGCCCATAGGCAACGTTGTAAGGACCTGCCTTACAACAGGCCTACAAGCCCTCAGTCCAGCCTCTGAGCACTGATGGAGGGATTGTGCGTTCCTGGTGTAACTCGGGCAGTTGTTGTTGCCATCCTGTACCTGTCCCGCAGGTGTGTTGTTCAGATGTACCGATCCTGTGCCGGTGTTGTTACACGTGGTCTGCCACTGCGAGTACGATCAGCTGTCCGTCCTGTCTCTCTGTAGCGCTGTCTTAGGCGTCTCACAGTACGGACATTGCAATTTATTGCCCTGGCCACATCTGCAGTCCTCATTCCTCCTTGCAGCATGCCTAAGGCACGTTCACGTAGATGAGCAGGGATCCTGGGCATCTTTCTTTTGGTGTTTTTCAGTCAGTAGAAAGTCCTCTTTAGTGTCCTAAGGTTTCATAACTGTGACCTTAATTGCCTACCATCTGTAAGCTGTTAGTGTCTTAATGACCGTTCCACAGGTGCATTTTCATTAATTGTTTATGGTTCATTGAACAAGCATGGGAAACAGTGTTTAAACCCTTTATAGTGAAGATCTGTGAAGTTATTTGGATTTTTACAAATTATCTTTGAAAGACAGGGTCCTGAAAAAGGGCCGTTTCTTTTTTTTGCAGAATTTACTTACATTCAGTAATCTTGCTCTGATTTGTCATCCTGAGGGTCCCAGAGAAAAAATAGAGTGTAATTTTGTTTGAAAAAAGTCTATTTTTATATTCAAATGTAGGAACTGGGTTCTACAGTTTGACCCCACTGCTGTCTCTAATTGCATAATAACACAAGGCTACAACAACAATAAATAGAAGTTTGCCAGCTCCAGGTAGGCTACACAGGTGGCACAAGTTGATTTGCAATGACTCCATTGATATTGTCATTTCAGCATATTTATTGTATAAAATAAAGAAAAACCCTTGAATGAGTAGGTGTGTCCAACCTTTTGACTTGTACTGTATATTTAAGAAATTGCCATGGTGGCCCCGATACAAATTAGAAATAGTAAACTGTAGTATTTTTTTAATGTGGGATGTCCAGGATTGATGTGTCTTACCAGCCACTTTAATGATTCATACTTTACACAGGCTGCTGTTGTGACAGTATGATCTGCCAAGCACTGCAGCATCCCACCTCTCATTCACTAAAGAAATAAACTGCAAATAATCCACCCATCTAACTCTTTTGTTGGAAGAGGGAAATTTGACAGGCCAAATTGGTCAATAAATGAATAAGCTGCCCAGAAACAATGAGACTGAGGCGAGCTAAAAAAGCCAGTACTTTATTACTTGTGTTTTATAGTCTCTATAAAATATGGTGCAAGGACCGGCCAAAAAAGCTTTCCCTGTTTTAATGTTTTGGTTGACATCAGAATCTCCCTTAACTGGTCCGTACAGCTCGGTAAGCATTCAGCATGCCAAGATGAAAAGACTTTAGAACACAGCTTTTTTCTAAACTATATTTAAAGCCTGAACATTAATAAATAATCTGATAATCAAACCACACTTTCTCCATCGCCCCGTCTTTCCCGTCTTTCCTGTGTGTGTGTGTGTGTGTGTGTGTGTGTAGTACTCTACCTCCCCTGTGGTAATTGTCCGAAGCACAGACACAGCTTTCAGTCCTCTGAAAGGAAGAGCTTGGCCTCTGGTTCTGAAAATGCCTTCCCACAATGCACAGCCAGAGTAGTAATAATCACTTTAATTTATTTAACATATTTCCTCTTTAACCTCAATCTTAGTCTTTCAGAATCACCCCAATGCAACCTGTCACCATAATGACACTTTTCGGTCCTGATCTTCCCGAGCTGCTGTGAGAGGGAGAATGAGTTGCTCCTGACCAGCCAACCAGACCTTTTCTTCAGAGGGAACCTGATTGTGGTAAGCGGCACTGGGCCCCCACCTTCTCCGTGTAGACGCGGAATACAAATCAGCCTACTGCTACTCCCATCATATTGATTTGAATCACATTCAGGATGGTAATGTTTTCGGCCTTCCTCTTTTTGAAAAGCGCCCTCACCGATTCTCACACAGACATATTTGTCTGTATTTTCTTCAATGGCAGCGCCTGGGTGCGATGACTTCCTCTCTCCAGACATTGAGTGTGTTTGGAGCTGGCCCACACAGACAGCCACAGACAGGCTTTACTGGAGGTGTGAAAGCCCCTCTTCCCCAGGGCACCTGGCTGGGGAGGGGAGGATACTACTTCCAGGTCCCATGTTGGCCCTCGATCAATCCAATCTGCACCGACCGCAGTGGTCGGAAGGGGCGGGTCCAGAGTGAGAACCTCAACAATGATCCATGCCAAACATTCTTCTCCCTATTGATCATTGTGTAAAAAATATTCCAGAAGAGGTAGTGAGTGCAATGGTGGATTCTCAGGGCCAGGCCACTCCTTCCTCCCCCAACACTGTTACCAATAGGTTGGAGAGTTGGACTCTATTCATTTCTTGACCTCTGTGGAAGTGATTGGAAGGCCTCTTTGGTTATGTGAATGTTGATTCATGGTTAATATTTGCATTGTGTGATTCTGTCCTTGTGTCTATGGCAAACACCCACCATACTTCTTAGTTCTCTGTTGAATGGAGGACATGTCTCCCCACCTCCTCCCCTCGTTTCCTCTCCTCCCTTTTTCAGATCTCTCATCCCCTTAGTGACAACTAACTAGTGATCATCCATCACCATGGCAGCGATTAGAACCCCCAGGTGTTGACGTCTGGGACGGCCTGTCAGTCAGCGGTCTGAGTTAACTCTGTGATCTCACTGACACCGGGGCTGTAAATTACACCTGAATAGATGATAAAAAGAAGAATCCCTGTAAGTTTGCACTCGTTATCTGACATTCACTTCTCCTCTGTTCCTCTGGGCCCTGGGAGGGTCAGCGGGTGAACAGGGAGAGAGGTGTGATGAGCTTTAATGAAAACCTTCAACTGCCAAGTAATAGGAATGAACCTCAGTTGCCCTTCATATGGCATGAGGGTTTCTGAGCAGGGAATATGTCAGACGAATAGGGTTTGATCATTGAATTTGTACGAATAACACACTGTACTTGAGATGGCCTTAAAAAATTTGAATACCCCAGAGAGAATTTCACCCAGATTACGTCAAGCATGCTTGTTTTTGATGTCTGACCTTACACATGACGAGAGAAGAAGTATGAAACCTTTCCCTCTTCAATGATAAGTTTGACAGTTTCTTGCAACTAGAAAACCCTCTCCTCCCTCCGTCAATGTATATATTTTGCATTACCCCAAATAAAAGAAATGGCTTGATAATACATTTTTGAGTTGGTCAACATTTTCACACGTCTCTGTTGTAGGGCGAAACCGTGCTAGAACAAAATAGCCCCATGTGCCCATGTTTTCGTATAACCCCGTCATCCCACTGGCGAACCACCATTAGGCCCTCGCCATCCGCCCGGTGAAGCGGCAACACTCCCGCTATTCCTGAAGAGTTTTCTTGTAAACCAAAGATCTTGACAGGCCTTTTTACTCATTCTCTCATCTAGCTTGGCATTGTTTTTGGACAGTACAGACCAATTTGCTCCCTTTTTTACGGCTTTTAGCAGGAAACCTCAAGAGGGAGGTGGAGCGAGGTGAGAAGGGGATTGGGGTCAGGGATAAGGACCAAGGAGAGGAGGGGAGAGGAGGCTTGGATTAGAGAGGCAGAAGAGCAGCTTGGGAATGGCGTGTGTGTGAGTGTACTGCTGTCACTGTGAACCAGTATCTATCCCTCTGTTGACAGTCTTTTTGGAGATGTTGGCTGAAATCAAATGTTCCTGTGAGTAAGGTATAGTCTGTACTATCTGTTGGGAATCTATAAAGGTTATTACAATAAAGTAGATGACAGACACTGAGTGTACAAAACGTTAAAACAGACTTACCAGGTGAATCCAGGTGAAAGCTACGATCCCTTATTGATGTCACGATCCCTTATTGAATGGGAGGAGACAGGTTAAAGAATGATTTTTTTAAGCCTTGAGACAATTGAGACGTGGCTTGTGAATGTGTGCCATTCAGAGGGTGAATGGGCAAGACAAAATATTTAAGTGCCTTTGAACGGGGTATGGTAGTAGGTGCCAGGCGCATCGGTTTCAAGAACTGCAACGCTGCTGTGTTTTTCATGCTCAATCATTTCCCATGTGTATCAAGAATGGCCCACTACCCGAAGGACATCCAGCTAACTTGACACAAATGTGGGAAGCATTGGAGTCAACATGGGCCAGTATCCCTGTGGAATGCTTTCAACACCAAGTAATGTCCATGCCCCGACGAACTGAGGATGTTCTGAGTGCCAAAGGGGAGGTGCAAGTCAATATTAGGAAGGTGTTCCTAATGTTTGGTATACTCAGTGCCTTCAGAAAGTATTCTCACCCCTTGACTTTTCCAAATGTTGTTGTGTTACAGCCTGAATTTAAAATGGATTACGTTTTGATTTTGTGTCACTGATCTACACACCAAACCCCATAATGTCAAAGTGGAATTATGTTTTTACAAATGTCTATAAATTAATAAAAAAGCTGAAATGTCTTGAGTCAATAAGTATTCAACCCTTTTGTTATGGCAAGCCTGAATAAGTTCAGGAGTAAAAACATGCTTAACAAGTCACATAAGTTGCATGGACTCATTCTGTGTGCAATAATAGTGTTTAACATGATTTTTGAATGACACAGATACAATTATCTGTAAGGTCCCTCAGTCGAGCAGTACATTTCAAGCACAGATTCAACCACAAAGACCAGGGAGGTTTTCCAATGTCTCGCAAATAAGGGCACATATTGGTAGATGGGTAAAACTAGCAATTATCTCAGCCAATCACGGCTAGCGGGAAGGTTGCCTACTTTTTCCATGGCTAAACCAACTAGGCTCATAATTTAACAATTTTATTCGTATTTACAGTTTGTTATTAAGGCACATGAAAGTTCACATGTTCCAGAAGGCATTTCTGACAAAAAAACGTTCAGATTTACATTCAAATGTCTCTCCTGTGAAGTAGTGACGCACGACATACGCCTAGGTTCCCGAAACTAGTCACATATTTTCAAGCATGGTGGTGGCTGCATCATGTTATGGGTATGCTTGTCATCAGCAAGGACTACGGAGTTTTTGGGGGGGGATAAATAGAAATGGAATAGAGCTAACCACAGGCAAAGTCCTAGAGGAAAACCTGGTTCAGTCTGCTTTCCAACAGACACTGGGAGACAAATTCACCTTTCAGCAGAACAATTACCTAAAACACAAGGCTAAATATATTGTACACTAAACACAAGACCAATTATACACTGGAGTTACTTACCAAGATGACATTGAATGTCCCTGAGTGGCCTAGTTACAGTTTTGACTTAAATCGTCTTGATGGTAAGATGGTAAGACCTGAAAATGGCTGTGTAGCAATGTTCAACATCCAAGTAATAGTAGTGGACAAATATTAATGGACAAATATTGTACAATCCAGGTGTGTAAAGCAATTAGAGCGTTACCCAGAAAGACTCACAGACTCACATCGCTGCCAAAGTTGATTCTAACATGTATTGACAGGGGTTTGAATACTTATCTATTCAAGATTTATTTGTGTTTTATTTTCCATAAAATAAAAAAAATGGTGTTCCACTTTGACATTACAGAGAAATTTGTGTAGATCGTTGACAAAAAAATAAAAATGAAATCCATTTTAATCTAACTTTTTAACACAACAATTGGGGGAAAAGACAAGAGGTGTGAATACTTTCTGAAGGAACTGTACCTTTATAGTTGAATTACCTATTTACATTCTCACTGGTGTATTCCTACCATGCACTTTGAGTCTTCCAGCTGTAAACTCTCACTGTAGAAAACCCTCTCTCTCTGGCCCAGGGGAGACAAACTTTGTATCCTGTACTGCTAACGTAGGCTACCATCCCCCCGCCTCAGCCTGACACCTTTGCCCAGCGGCATAGGGCACTTCACACCTCTTGTTGTTAGTGTATGAATGACCAGAAAAATCACAATTCATTTTCCCTAGTCCACTGCCTGTCTGCATGCCTGTCTTGAGCATTGTGATAAACATGTGTTCTGAACACCTGTCTCCTACTGGTCATTTCCGTCCTCAGAACGCTGGGACAGTTTTATATTTGAGTCATTTAGCAGATGCTCTTATCCAGAGCGGCTTACAGGAGCAATTCGGGTTGAGTGCCTTGCTCAAAGGGCACATAATCCGATTGTTCACCTAGTTGTCTCAGGGATTCAAACCAGCGACCTTTTAGTTACTGGCCCAACACACTTAACTGCTAGGCTACCTGCCGCCCATTTTACCTTTCTAAACCAGGGATGAGCAACTGGCGGCCCCCCTTTTGAAGGCCCTCGGATGCATTTTAGGAACTAAGTCAGGGTCTCAACTTACTGTTGCAAGTTAGAATAGTAGAATACACAACATTTGGTTGTGCATCAGCAGTTTTTCTCTTGTAATATCAGTCACTGACAGTCAGTCAATTTGCCATGTCAGCATTTTTTTGTTTTGTTGCTACCGTAAAACATAAATTAATAGCCCGGGAGTGTATTGGCTTAAATCACTGGACACAACAGGCACTTATTAGAGACAGGGTTTTATTTGAGCCAAGTGTCTATTTCCTTAATGCACACAGCTTTTTCTTATTTGCATAGTTAATTGTTTAATTCCAGCATTCTAATCAATTTCTTAATTTCCGCACTAATGTTATCATTTACACACTGTGTCCCATTTCTTTTGTCATAGTATGCCTCTATTTCGAAAAAAAAAGACTTCCTTGACAGAATAATTATTCTCCTGTTAGACTGTGCATTTTCGGCAGTTCTTACTTTTGCCAACAGAGGGCAATCAGCCAATTTCTTGGGGCCTGTACTCCCGAAGTTGTTGACTGTTTTTGCGCTTGCCAGTTAGCTAGCAGTATTCAGCTGTTAGCAGCCAATGGCTAGCAGTTTCTTACTGCTGATGAAAATGGATGATTGCTATAATTTCTTCGAGTCATTACTGAATTATGTAATGTAACGAATCAAACATTAAACCTTGTAAATAATTCATGGTAATTCATGGTAACCTCGTAAACAATTCATTTAGTGTGCTGTTGCCCGGGTATTAAAAGGGACAGGCGGCTATTTGAAACTGCGTTTCATTGAAGGTTTACGCTAAGTTAGTTTTGCGGCCAGCTATTGTTATTATGGTCGAATTACCAGCTGGACCACCCCCCCCCATTGATTTTGTTTGTCAGTCTCACTCTGAAATCATTTTAAAAACTGAAAACATTTCTCTCCACCCTATGGCAAAATGAATAGAATTGCATGAAATAAGCTATAAAATTACAAAATCTTCTGGTATGTACGCAGACCCGCATCCACATACAGGACGAGCAACTGCGGCCCCTATTAAAGTTGCCCGTCCCTGTACTATTTTTATTTAAAAAAAAATGTTATTTCACCTTTATTTAACCAGGTAGGCTAGTTGAGAACAAGTTCTCATTTACAACTGCGACCTGGACAAGATAAAGCAAAGCAGTGTGACACAAACAACAACACAGAGTTACACATGGAATAAACAAACATACAGTCAATAATACAATAGATAAAGTCTATATACAGTGTATGCAAATGAGGTAGGATACGGGAGGTAAAGGCAATAAATAGGCCATAGTGGCGAAATAATTACAATATAGCAATTAAACACTGGAGTGATAGATGTTTAGAAGATGAGTGTGCAAGTCGAGATACTGGGGTGCAAAGGAGCAAAATAAATAAAATAAATAACAGTATGGGGATGAGGTAGTTGGATAGGCTATTTACAGATGGGCTATGTACAGGTGCAGTGATCTGTGAGCTGCTCTGACAGCTGGTGCTTAAAGTTAATGAGGGAGATATGAGTCTCCAGCTTCAGTGATTTTTGCAGTTCGTTCCAGTCATTGGAAGCAGAGAACTGGAAGGAAAGGCGGCCAAAGAGGAATTGGCTTTGGGGGTGACCAGTGAAATATACCTGCTGGAGCGCGTGCTATGGGTGGGTGCCGCTATGGTGACCAGTGAGCTGAGATAAGGCGGGGCTTTTCCTAGCAAATACTTATAGATGACCTGGAGCCAGTGGGTTTGGCGACGAATATGAAGCGAGGGCCAGCCAACGAGAGCATACAGGTCGCAGTGGTGAGTAGTATATGGGGCTTTGGTGACAAAACGGATGGCACTGTGATAGACTGCATCTAATTTGCTGAGTAGAGTGTTGGAGGCTATTTTGTAAATGACATCGCCTAAGTCAAGGATCGGTAGGATAGTCAGTTTTACGAGGTATGTTTGGCAGCATGAGTGAAGGATGCTTTGTTGCGAAATAGTAAGCCGATTCTAGATTTAATTTTGGATTGGAGATGCTTAATGTGAGTCTGGAAGGAGAGTTTACAGTCTAACCAGACACCTAGGTATTTGTAGTTGTCCACATATTCTAAGTCAGAACCGTCCAGAGTATTGATGCTGGACGGGCAGGCAGGTGTGGGCAGCAATCGGTTGAAGAGCATGCATTTAGTTTTACTTGCATTTAAGAGCAGTTGGAGGCTACAGAAGGAGAGTTGTATGGCCACTCAACCGTCACTCTACCTCTACTCTCAAACAGAAACAAAGCACCCCATCTGTTACAGTATCTTACTAAATGTGGCTGACTTTACTTGCCAGGCAGTTACTGATGAGAAATAGCAGTCTTCAGGTCGAGCTGAATCTTCCATATTTCTGGGCTTCTGATCTCTCCTGACTCTGTACTCCATCTCGCCCTCTTACTGTGGAACAATTCCCCCTTCTGTCTACTCAGCACATACACACACGCGTGCACACATACATACACAAACACACTTGTCACACTCACAGCCACCTTCTGCCCAAAATAATAACACACACACACACACAACCTCCTTCTGCCCCAAATAATGAGGTGACTTTTTTAAAACATAGAGTACCAGTTTATGTCATTTAAACCAGCCGCACATTTTTCAAGCCGCTGCCACAGAATGCTTTAAATGCCAATACACTTGTACTGTTTAGCGTGAAGGAGAGAGACCCACTCTGGAGGGAGCTGATTGTGTTGTGAGTTTTAATGTCAGGGAGCCTTTCATATGGGACTTGTAGTTCAAACCCCTACCTACTTTAGTTAGAGGAAGATGAAGGATTTCACTGCCGGACCATAAAAACAGCCACAACTCCCCTCCTCTTAATTGAATGAAGTCCTCTGTACGGTATTTGTGACAGACAGGCTAATGATGTCGCCGCAGAGTGACTATAGAAACAGTGGAATAGAGGGATTAGAGCCCTATACTTTGAGTGGAGGCGAGGCAAGCCTCAGGTACACAGACAGAAACAGCCGCCTTGTGGAAACAGAAGTCCTCATGTGGGAGGTTTTAACACTGACTTTTGTCTCGTGTTTGGGGATGGATACCGTGGAGTAATCCAGCCCTGTTCACTTGGCAGCTGGCACCATGCTGGAGTATTGCTGGGCTGCCTTGGCTCAGCTAGCGGCTCCATAACACAGGGTATTAATCAGAAGGTTCATAATCACAGCTTTCACCACATAGCAGTCAGTCCGTCAGTCCACCCTGAGACACACACACCAGAGCCATGTCACCATGGCAATGTCATCATCGTTGTGTCAGTGTCTCCAGGCAGGAACTGTTCTGTGTTCGCTGTGATTAGGGCCTCAGTTGATAGGTGCTGTATGTATTATACTTAGAAGCAGGAGAGTGGGGCTTGGTATAAGATACGCTTCTGGGTGGTTCCATGCCAGCGTGACTCGAAAATATTTTTGTTATCAGATTGTTTTGGTAATTTTTACATAGTAGGAAGGATGTTTGATAGGCTTTTTACATTTGTATAATTTTTTGTTGTTGTTGAAAATCATGATGAAAGTGGCCATTTTAGGTCCTTTTTAGATGCTATGATATGTGAACCGTACATGATACAGACAACATCTTGGTGTCATTAAACCCCTTATAGTTTGCTCTCAAATATGGAGTATATCTAGATTCTGTAAAAAATATATAATTAATTTATCAAATTAATTTATCCATTTAATTTATTCAACATTAAAACTGTTAATATGAATATCTCAAAATGACCCTTTTTGTTTTTGTTCATTTTAAACAATGTAAGTACATCAAACATAGCCTGTTCTACGAAATATATTCCCAAATAAATTCAAAATTCTCAAATATTGTATTTTCATTGTTGACACCGTGTGCACTGAACTGACATGCATAATTGTTGCTGACACTCCGATTTTCAGATGAAGGGATTTAAATAGTCTATAATGCCCACCACCGCAGCGCTCAACTCAAACAGTGGTGTGTAGCCTACTGTAGCTGCTGGCAAAGTAATTCAAACAGTGCCGTTTAAGATGAGGGAGGACAACAACAAAAAATCCCATGAGCATGGCCATATTTCTATTGCGGCATATTGGATGACTGTCATTCATATTCCATTCACCCAGTTCAATGTAACAGCAATAGGTTTAGGCTACTACATGATACTCAAATTTTCTCTACATTCAAAACTGCCTTGCACACTATTGCCTGAATCTAGCTGATCTAGCGTGTAATCATTAGTCTAACAGTTGCAAATGAGAGTTTCTATTGGACAAATTCAAGTTTGTTAATCACTGTTTCGTTCTGTTTGCTTCCATTTAAGAAACGTTTTTCAACAGAATTGGTGGAATGAATACACCCCTGATCACGCATAAACACAGTTCACTTTCATAACAGCCACGTTGTTTTCCTTCTCGCATCTATGCGCTCTGCTCCTCTCACCTTTTCCCTTTCCTTGTGGACTTCAATGCACAACACATCAGCTGTATGTGACAAGGCGAAAAAAACTTTCCAAGACAAATATATCCTAACCGCTACACACAGGCTACATCGTTGTCACCATATTATCTAAAGTAACGTCATAGTCAACATAGCTAATATGACTAACGCGTTAGTAAACCTGCTACAATCATGCAGTAATGTCACAGTGTACAGTCAGTAAGCAGTTTAGCACTTACATCGGCGGGCCCCGGTGTCAATAAATTAGTAAAACCAAAAACTTACCTTGATTTGGAAGACTTCCAGTGTTGTGTTGGATAGTCACAGACAGCTAGCTAACATAGCATCCCTCTGTTTGAGTAGGGTGTTTGAGTAGGCTAAACTAGTTAGCTGCATTTGCTAGCTAAGTAAGTGAAGCTGAAAGTTAAAATAAATGTGATTAAATCTCTCTCTCTATCGCTCTCTTGCTTCTCCTTCATTTTGGAAGAAATACATTTGATCAAAAATGGTCTTTCTCTCTCTTTGAGTCAACTACTCACCACATTTTATGTACTGCAGTGCTAGCTAGCTGTAGCTTATGCTTTCAGTACTAGATTCATTCTCTGATCCTTTGATTGGGTGGTCAACATGTCAGTTCATGCTGCCAGAGCTCTGAAATGGTTGGAGGACGTCCTCCGAAAGTTGTCATAATTACTGTGTAAGTCTATGGAAGGGGGTGAAAACCATGAGCCTCCTAGGTTTTGTATTGAAGTCAATGTACCCAGATGAGGGCGGAAGCTAGCTGTCCTCTGGCTACACCATGGTGCTACCCTACAGAGTGCAGTTGAGGCTACTGTAGATCTTCATTGCAAAACAGTGTATTTTAATCAATTATTTGGTGACGTGAATATATTTAGTATAGTTTTATCTAAAAAGGATAACTTTTGAAATTTTTTACAATTTGTATTTTTATGAAATTCACAGAGGAGGATGGTCCTCCCCTTCCTCGTCTGAGAAGCCTCCACTGAATTCAATGTCTATACTTTATCACTCAGGATGCAACTTTCTAGTGCTAATATTTTTGCCATGTAATGTTGTTATTATAACAAAACCAGACAACCCCAAAGTAGAATAGTTGACTTATTTACCTAGTCAGCTTGTTGTGTTCTATGCCAGATAAATATTCTCCTCGAGGCGCATTCAAGTTGCGAGAGCCAATGCACAACTGCTTCTTAATGCAATCGCGGAGAAACAGTTTTGGCCTTTGTTAGTAAAGAGGGGGATCCCAATTTTCCTTTGCTACCACGTTTATTTCTCTACTCCCTCAATTGCGAGAGTGGCATCGTTTCACAAATTCAGTTACAACCGGAGTTTGAAGAATGGTCTAGGTGCAACAGTAGTGATGGGTCATTTACAAACAAATGGCTCTTTTTGAGCGTCTCTATTTTGTGAACCTCGGGAAGGGATCGCATCTGTGAAAGAGCCATTCATTTGGCTCCCTGATTTGTATACTGTTGCTATTGCTATTTGAACTCCAGAGATCGATTATCTGCAGATAAATTATAAAATAATTTTCTTCAGATGGTAATTCTTAAGTGCAGGAATAATAAAGTGAGAAGAGAGCCTCATTCTGGTTATCGCAAATGATTTCATTGAGTCCAATGGGTTAAATGCAAATGGACAAACCCCATGCCTATGTGCATGTATAGCCACTATGCTGCATCAGTTGGGCTACAGGTGATAATGCTTATTGCTAATAGCACATCTGATAATACAGATAGACCATGCATAGGCTATATGCATGATCCAATATGTAAAAAATCCTTTTACATCATTTTTACAGTTATTGAGCTCATTTCTGCAAGTGGAAATTATAATAAGTCACCAGAACTGAGCTTCTCAGTCCTTATACATAAAAATGATCCCAGGGAGGACCCCGGGTTAACTTGGCCCCAGACAATCGATCTGAGATCGACTCAAGTTTCAGTCATAGGATTTTGTTTTGCACTCTGGAAGTGTAATGTACCTGTGTCTAAAAATGAACAAAATCAAAAATAGTAGTTTTGAGATATTAATATTAATAGTTTTAATGTTAAATAAATGAACGTGAACAATTGTATTTCAGAATCTAGACATAATCCATATTTGAGAGCACATTTTTAAGTATGATAACACAAATTCAGATGTCTGTATCAGAACAGTTCACACATCATAGGGTCTCACAGGAGGCATGTTTAGGTCTAAAAAGGGCCTAAAATGGCCACTTTCATCATGAATAAAAAGAAAATGGTCTGAGATACAAATATAAAAAGCATATCAAACATCCTCCCAATGAAGTTTCAATGTGACAAATGCCAGAATAATCTGCAACGCTGGCATGGATTGGCACTCCTTTGTTTGGTATTGGTGTTTGCAGTTGTACTTGTTTATGGGGACCTTTAATGTTGCAGACATTTTTTGGTACCCTTCCCCAGATCTGTGACTCGACACAATCTTATATCGGAGGACAATTCCTTAAACCTCATGGCTTGGTTTTTGCTCTGACATGCACTTTCAAATGTGGGACCTTATATAGATAGGTGTGTGCCTTTCAAAATCATGTCCAATCAATTGAATTTACCACAGGTAAACTTACATTTAGCAGACACTCTTATCCACGACTTACAGTAGTGAATGCATACATTTCATACAATTTCATACATTTTTTTTTTTCTGTGCTGGCCCCCCGTGGGAATCGAACCCACAACCCTGGCATTGCAAACACCATGCTCTACCAACTGAGCTACAGGGAACTTCTCAAGGATGATCAATGGAAACAGAATTGTATCTGAGCTCAATTTCGAGTCTCATAGCAAAGAGTCTGAATACTTATGTAAATAAGGTATTTCTGTTTTTTATTTGTAATATATTTGCAAAGATTTCTAAAAACTGTTTTTGCTTTCTCATTTTAGGTAGATTGATGAGGAAAAAATAATTCTATCCATTATAGAATAAGGCTGTAACGTAAGAAAATGTGGAAAAAGTCAAGACGTTCGAATACTTTCCGAATGCACTGCATGTCGCCTTCTGGAGTGGGTCACGAAGCAGCCTCTGCGCGCTCTGCACTCACCCGCCATCTGTGGGCCCCCCCGACTCCACAATCCTGTTACCTCTGCTCGAGTTTCTCCCTCTCTATCTGGCTCATTTCTCGGCACCTTTGTGTCTACGATAGCTATAAATATCTCATAGGCCAATTGCAGTTGAGAAAACAGTCCCAGCAGACTGAGTAATAAGCCTAAATCAAATAAGAAAAGAATTTGATGAAATGTAAGTGGTGAGGTGTTATAAAAGGGACTGTTTCTGATCACATTACACAGCAATGCCACGCTCTCTCTTCTTCCTTTTGACTTTCTGTCTTTATTTCTCTCTCTACCCCACTCGCCTGTTGGTGATGGAGCCCACTTCCCCTCTCTCCCCCTCCCCCCTTCTCTCCACTCCTCTCCCCCTGTTCCACCTCTCAGCTCCAAGAGTGCTGCCGCTTCTCACCATAATGAAAGAGACTCCGCTCTCCCAAGCCTCCGAAAACGGGGGCCATTAAAGTGCATTAAAACACAATAAGATTTCTGTGTCTTTGTATGCCAGAGAGAAAAAGTTGCGACTGCCTCTCAAGACTGAGCCTGATCTCTGTCAGTCGCCACACTGAACCTGCCTGACAAAAAATAGATTAATATTCCGGGGATGTTGTTTTGATTTATGAATCATATCTTGTTTACCGTCACAAAAGAGGACAATATAAATCAGTAAATCCCAGGATTACGAAGCATGACTTCCTATCTCAGCAATGTGCCTTTCCAATGTCTAGATCTGAAACCCTACAGACATACACACAGGGAAGGGGACTATAAGTAAATGCCAACAGATGCTAGGGTTTACTATTTTGTCTTGTGTTTCTGACATATAGTTGTTTTATGACATACAGTGCCAGTCAAAAGTTTGGACACACCTACTCATTACATGGTTTTTCTTTATTTTTACTATATTCTACATGGTAGAATAATAGTGAAGACATCACAACTATGAAATAACACATACAGTTGAAGTCGGAAGTTTACATACACTTAGGTTGGAGTCATTAAAACTTGTTTTTCAACCACTCCACAAATTTCTTGTCAACAAACTATAGTTTTGGCAATTTGGTTAGGACATCTACTTTGTGCATGACACAAGTTATTTTTCCAACAATTGTTTACAGACAGATTATTTCACTTATAATTAATTCACTGTATCATAATTCCAGTGGGTCAGAAGTTTACATACACTCAGTGGACTGTGCCTTTAAACAGCTTGTAAAATTCCAGAAAAGGATGTCATGGCTTTAGAAGCTAATTGACATCATTTGAGTCAATTGGAGGTGTATCTGTGGATGTATTTCAAGGCCTACCTTCAAACTCAGTGCCTCTTTGTTTGACATCGTGGGAAAATCAAAAGAAATCAGCCAAGACCTCAGATTTTTTTTTTTAGACCTCCACAAGTCTGGTTCATCCTTGGGAGCAATTTCCAAACACCTGAAGGTACCACGTTCATCTGTACAAACAATAGTATGCAAGTATAAACACCATGGGACCACTCAGCCGTCATACCGCTCAGGAAGAAGACGCGTTCTGTCTCCTAGAGATGAAGATACTTTGGTGCGAACAGGGCAAATCAATCCCAGAACAACAGCAAAGGATTGTGTGAAGATGCTGGAGGAAACAGGTACAAAAGTATCTATATCCACAGTAAAACGAGTCCTATATCGACATGACCTGAAAGGCCGCTTAGCAAGGAAGAAGTCACTGCTCCAAAACCTCCATAAAAAAGCCAGACTACGGTTTGCAACTGCACATGGGGACAAAGATCGTACTTTTTGGAGAAATGTCCTCTGGTCTGATGAAACAAAAATAGGACTGTTTAGCCATAATGACCATTGTTATGTTTGGAGGACAAAGGGGGAGGCTTGCAAGCCAAAGAACACCATCCCAACCATGAAGCACAGGGGTGGCAGCATCATGTTGTGGGGTTGTTTTGCTGCAGGAGGGACTGGTGCACTTCACAAAATAGATGGCATCATGACAAAGGACAATTATGTGGATATATTGAAGCTACATCTCAAGACATCAGTCAGAAAGTTAAAGCTTGGTTGCAAATGGGTCTTCCAAATGGACGATGACCCCAAGCACACGTCCAAAGTTGTGGCAAAATGGCTTAAGGACAACAAAGTCAAGGTATTGGAGTGGCTATCATAAAGCCCTGACCTCAATCCTATAGAATATTTCTGGGCAGAACTGAAAAAGCGTGTGCAAGCGAGGAGGCCTACGATCCTGACTCAGTTACACCATCTCTGTCAGGAGGAATGGGCCAAAATTCACCCAACTTATTGTAGGAAGCTTGTGGAAGGCTACCCGAAACATTTGACCCAAGTTAAACAATTTAAAGGCAATGCTACCAAATACTAATTGAGTGTATGTAAACTTCGGACCCACTGAGAATGTAATGAAAGAAATAAAAGCTGAAATAAATCATTCTCTCAAATATTATTTTGACATTTCACATTCTTAAAATAAAGTGGTGATCCTAACTGACCTAAAACAGGGAATTTTTACCAGGATTAAATGTCAGGAATTGTGAAAAACTTGAGTTTAAATGTATTTGGCTGAAGTGTATGTAAACTTCCGACTTCAACTGTATGGAATCATGTAGTAACCCAAAAAGTGTTCAACAAATCAAATATATTTTATATTTGAGATTCTTCCAAGTAGCCACCCTTTGCCTTGATGACAACTTTGCACACTCCTGGCATTCTCTCAACCAGCTTCACGAGGTAGTTACCTGGAATGCATTTCAATTAACAGGTGTGCCTTCTTAAAAGTTAATTTGTGGAATTTCTTTCCCTCTTAGTGAGTTTGAGCCAATCAGTTGTGTTGTGACAAGGTAGGGTTGGTATACGGAAGATAACCCTATTTGGTAAAATACCAAGTCCATATTATGGCAAGAACAGCTCAAATAAGCAAAGAGAAATGACAGTCCATCATTACTTTAAAACATGAATGCCAGTCAATCCGGAAAATTTCAAGAACTTTGAAAGTTTCTTCAAGTGCAGTCACAAAAACCATCAAGCGCTATGATGAAACTGGCTCTCATGAGGACTGTTACAGGAAAGGAAGACCCAGAGCTACCTCTACTGCAGGGGATAAGTTCATTAGAGTTCAGCAGCTCAAATAAATGCTTCACGGAGTTCAAGCTACAGACACATCTCAACATCAACTGTTCAGAGAAGACTGCGTGAATCAGGCCTTCATGGTCGATTGCTGCAAGGAAACCACTACTAAAGGACACCAATAATAAGAAGAGACTTACTTGGGCCAAGAAACACGAGCAATGGACATTAGACCGGTGGAAATTATTTAGAATTCAAGGCACACTTAACCAGCATGGCTACCACAGCATTCTGCAGCGAAACGCCATCCCCTCTAGTTTGCGCTTAGTGGGACTATCATTTGTTTTTCAACAGGACAATGACCCAACACACCTCCAGGCTGTGTAAGGGCTATTTGACCAAGAAGGAGAGTGATGGAATGCTGCATCAGATAACCTTGCCTCCACAATCACCTGACCTCAACCCAACTGAAATTGTTTGGAATGAGTTGGACTGCAGAGTGAAGGAACAGCAGCCAACTAGTGCTCAGCATATGTGGGAACTCCTTCAAGACTGTTGGAAAATGTCACGTCCTGACCAGTAAGGGGTCTATTTGTTATTGTAGTTTGGTCAGGACGTGGCAGAGGGTATTTGTTTTCATGGTTTTGTGTATGTGTTTAGATAGAGGGATATTTTGTGTAGTGTTTCTGGGGTTTATTGGTGTAAGTGTCGATGTAGAGGGGGTAGTTGAGTTAGGTGGTTCAGGGTGTGTGTGTGTATTGTAGAGGGGTAGTTGATTTATGTGTTCCGGGGTGTTGGGTATGTTCTTGTGTTTGTATTTCTAAGGGGCTGTTCTAGTTTTGTATTTCTGTGTTGGCCTGGTATGACTCTCAATCAGGAACAGCTGTACTTCGTTGTTGCTGATTGAGAGTCATACTTAGGGAGCCTGTTTTCACCTGTCACTTTGTGGGAGGTTATTTCCGTGTTTAGCTTTATGCCTTACAGGACTGTTTATCGTCGTTGTGTTTTAGTATACATCTTTGTTTTGGTTTCCCTTCTTTGTCCTAATAAAAGTATATGAGTGTACATATACCCGCTGCGTTTTGGTCTCAACCCTACGACATCCGTGACAGAAAAGCATTCCAGGTGAGCTGGTTGAGAGAATGCCAAGAGTGTGAAAAGCTGTCATCAAGGCAAAGGGTGGCTAGAAAATAGTAAACATAAAGAAAAACCCTTGAATGACTAGGTGTGTCCAAACTTTTGACTGGTACTGTAGGTATTCATCAGTATTTATTTCTAAGCATTGAGGTACAAGCGTTGCCTTTTCGTACTTGTGGTTAATGTCACAAACACTGTATGGAAATGTAAATGCCGCTTTGGTTTTACGTTGCTGACATTGACACGTTGGGGGAATAAAATGTCACGCCTCATTGCAAACATTTTTGTCACCGCGTTCACATAACATGTACATCAATTCCTCTTTAAATGATTTTGCCTTCTGGAAGGTGAGCCTTAGTTAGTTTCTCTCGTCTCGGGGCACTGTTGCTTTTCACTTCCAGGTGGCCGTCGTGTCTTTGGGTGTGGTGAATTGAGTTGTAGTCGCATATCCTTTCTTAATGACACCCAGAAGGGTGAGCTGCAGACATAACTGCACTTACTGTAGATATGGAGATAGAGGCATGTCTAGCTGGCTCCCAGGCTGCAGGTGGACCGTCTCTGAGCTCCTGGCATGACGGAGGGCAAACCGCTGACCTTCAGCTCCACGGGGGGCACCTGCTGAACATGGAGCAATCATCTCCTGCTTAGGGACCCTGGAGTCTTTTTCTCTAAGGCAATAACATATGTGACCTTCTCTCCCAACATCAAAATCAGAATCCCCCAACTCCCATAAGCTTAAGAGGTGAGAGAGGGGTTTGTGTGTGTGTGTGTGTGTGTATTGGGAGATTTTGATGGGGGGGGGGGGTATTTAGATTTTGTATCACTGATGCAAAATCCCCCCACCATTGTCCCTCCTGCCCTTCAAGATTCCAGCTTTATATTCCGGCAATCTCTCATCTCCCTGGTGATCGAGGGTCGAGGAAGAATTCTAAAGCAGGAGGAGGGAAAAAAAACAGACAAAGAAAGAGAGGGAGAGATGATGATTTGTTGTTCCGTTGAAAATAAGAGTTTTAAAGGTGACTTTTGAATACTGCGCTTTTTCACTCTTTTGCTGCATGTCTGCCAGGAGATGCAAGGTTGGCAGGTGTAAGGGGACTTGGTTGAGGATGAGGGCCTGTCAGTGCATCAGCCACATTGTCCTCTCTCTGTTGACTCTGCTTTATTGATCACACACACACACACACAGAGAGAGAGAGAGTGAAACGGGCTATTATATCACCTAATTAGTGGAGAGATGTGTGTTTTCTCAGACTCTTTAGATTCCAACAGTATTGACCGCCGGCATCTTAGCTAGCCTCCTAATGGCACTATAATGTCCAGCAACAATTTCTCTCTCAACCATTGTTGGTGATGAGCCTGAGAATGAAGGCAGGGCTAACATTCAGCTCTGTTGATTGACACACGGGGCCACTTTAGAATGACCCTCGGATGGCCTCTCCTTCCTGTCATGGTCCGGTGACAGTCAGGCGAGACAGTTAAACGGAAAAGGTGGCTCTGCGAGGTGCGGGTTCTCAGCATTGAAACCGCAATGTCTTCATGCTCGTCACCTCCACGTGGCTCATGGCAACTGCATGCATTCAGCAAGGCCCGGGAACATGACACCCGTTGCATTGGTGACAAGAGCCATTCCCGTCAGTTATCCTTGATGGACTTCACATGTTCTCTTTGATCATGAGGCTGGAGATTACAGGGAGCTTTAGAAAGACCATGTACATCATGCAGCCCTTAATGCAGCATGATGTACAGGCCACATGAGGCTTCATCCACTCTATGCACTGCCCCTTTCATGGCCACATCATCGCTCTCGCTCTCCTTCTCTCTCTTCCCTTCAGTTTGAAGGAAGGGGATAGAGAGTGAATGCTGATGATATGGGGGACTCTGGTTGTACGCAGTCAGTCACTCATCAGAGCAGTCTTGCGCAGACCAAAGTTGAAAGGAACAGATCATTAGAGCTCCTAAACCTCTCCCTGGTATTCCCAGATGCAGCGCGGCGAAGCCTCATTCCCTCTGTCTGCGTTCTTTCCCCCACGGGCAAACAATGTTCCTCTTCACTCCGAGTGCACCGGGCCACTAGTGGCCAAGTCTCTGGGATATACAGCTGTTCTCATCATTTTGATTCACTCTGACATTAGGGCCATGTGTCTCTTTGAAATATGATCCGATTATTGTCAACATTTTCATTTCCACTCAGAAACTTCTCTTTTAGTGTAATAATTATAGGCTATTTCTTTGTCACCTAACTGCCTCCTCACATTGTCTTGGTGTGTTTTGCTGCTATATTGGAATACTGGCTTGTCATTATTCATTAATTGATTTGTTTTCATCAGGGTGTCAGGTATGAACACAGTGAACCTTAGTATTAATGAGCTCATGCCAGAATGAACTTTGCATGAATTGGTTTTTAAGGGTTTGCGAGTCGTGCCATGCGTGTCGGAGAGCCAACAGAGAACACCAGGTAGTCGTCAGGTAGCATCTAGCGCCACTCCCCGGGATGATGTCACTGGTACAGGCAGGTAGGAATTCTGCAGAGGCAACTTTGCAACAGGACAAACAGGATTCCAGCCGGCTGGTCAGATCCTCAGGAAATGGAACATTAGTGCCAGATGAGTGGGCGTCTTCAATCAGCACTGGCACCCACTCGGCGTGCATTTATTTACATCTCTCAGGAAACGGGCTGTATTTATCTAGATCTCTCTGCCATCACTGCTCTCCTCCCCCGGCCCGCCACTGGGCCCAAGCAGAATGGGATTCTGTCTCCCTCTCACCACCTCCTCAGTGATTGATGACACCCCACACAGCCATAAAACAGACATCACAATATCCAGAAACCTGAAAAGAAAAATAATGTGATGCACATGTAGCCTCAAGCATTGTTTGTGGAGTCCTCAATTTATTTTTGTGAAGTTTCACAACAAAGTGACATTGATGCTGTCAAGGTCCAGGAGATGTTTGTGTGTGAATCCTTCTGGGGATACTTTGTTTGTGTGTGTGTGTGTGTGTGTGTGTGTGTGTGTGTGTGTGTGTGTGTGTGTGTGTGTGTGTGTGTGTGTGTGTGTGTGTGGTGTGTGTGTGTGTGTGTGTGTGTGTGTGTGTGTGTGTGTGTGTGTGTGTTGTGGTTGCTAATTTCTGTATTACCAAATGAGGAGAGACAAACTTCACACACACCAGTCAGAGTTTATACTTAAACTACAATTTTAATTATAAGAGCTTTGCAGTAGCAGTTAACTTTCAACGATTCACCATTTCTAATGACCCGTTGAGATGTTGAACACAATGACTACTGAGATCTTTATAGTAAGATCCACCCCCTTTTGACATGACAAACCACAGACATTTAGGAACGGTTCACAAAGAAAGACTGTTTACTTTAGAGAGGAGTATCCACAGCTAGATAACATTCGCTATAAATTATCGTTCAGTTTGATCCCTAATGACGAGGTTCTAATCTCGTCCCTGGTACTTCATAGAACAAAAACACTATTTCATCCAATGGCATATACCAATTGTCAACTCTAGATACTCCCATCTCAAGCAAACCCCCTCTTGACCCCACTCCTGGACAGGCTCACTGGGGTGAGTGAGCCTCTAGGCCATATACTACCACAGGATAAGTGCGAGATCTAAGAGACCATGGTCCCGGACACTGCCATAAACCTCCCCACAATAAAGAAAAGGAGGGTGTGACTTGCTCACAGACATTGTGGAGACAAGTCATTGGTTCCCCATTAATTACGCCATCCCTTCACATGGTTTAAGCATAGGTAAAGAGACATTCACATATGAAGACAATATTTCATTCTGTCCTCCTCTCTTGCTGATATTCTGCAGAGCAACAGAGACAAGTAAAAGACAAGTCTGACCTCTCCCCTCTCTGGGCCCCAAGTGTGTGAGCCCCAGCTAAGGGAAACGTGTAACTGAAACATTCCAGAGTCCAAAGGACACTTTCTAATGACAAGTATCTCACATAAGCATATTATACTAATAAAACATCTTAATTATCTATGTTACCCAACTAATTCTGATTCATCCCCCACAGTGTACGTATATACGCATATAACTATACTTGTGGGGATCAGAAGTTCCCAAAAGAACAGTAAACTTACAGAAATGTGACCAACGGGACATTTTTTTTGTCCCCACAAGGTCAAATTCTAGGGGGTTTAGGGTTAAGGTTAGAATTAGTGTTGGGGTTAGAATTAGGTTTAGGGTTAGGAGCTAGGGTTAGTTTTAGGGTTAGGAGCTAGGGTTAGGGTTAAGGTTAAGGATTGTGGTTAGATTTAGGGTTAGGGCAAATAAGATTTTGAATGGGACTGAATTGTCCCCCCCCGACAAGGTTAGTTATACAAGACTGTGTGTGTGTGCCTGTGTGTTCATTGAATGATGCTTATATGATTCGGTGGGTTTACTGTACATAACTGTCAATGGTTAAAAATGGGTAACTCATAAAAAATGTAGAGTCTAACTCAGTCCCTTCCTGTGCAGACTGAAGCACAGTAGATGTGTAAACTTATCAAGTATTCCCATACTATATGCCCTGCTAGGTCCCATGCAGACTAAGAGGTCAAGCAGTGTAGTGCAGGAAGTGCTTGTTCAACAAGCACAGTGCCACACACCACTGATCTCATTGAATAAGCCACATTCTCTTTGGATTGTGTGCAGTAGTGCACACGGTCTATCTTTGCTTGCAGAATCCAATGTAATGAACTCCTTGTTCAAAACTTCACTAAGATATATCAGGGATTTTCTAAAGCAGTTTTTCACGTCAGAATCTTTGCTTATATTTTGCTGCTTACAGTGCATCTTGGAAACAATTATAGACTGCAGAGGCTGAAAGTATTGCACATTTTGAAGTCATTGAGTGCTCACAAACTAGCTTGACATGCTAAACTGGAAGTGCACAGCCTTGTAGAGAGCAACTGTAGAAACAAAAAGCCATCATCCTAAAGTGTTTTTTGAATTGTAGGGTGTCATGAGCGTGAGGCTCATTCTAGCCCCGGGCTTGGTCCAGATCCACGCTGCCTGCCTCGGAGGGGCAATGGGCGTTTTTCGACAAGGTTGAGGTTTTTCAGAACCGTAACTTGTTTGTTTTCCATTATGAGTTGTGCAATTGGATCATTCACTTGCCTGAAGCCAGTATAGGGGAAAGTTTCTGAACCAAGAATACAAAGAGCACCTTAGTGGACCCAAGTGTCCTGTTAGAGCAATCCATGGCTAGCCTGAACTACAACCTTTTCTCAAGCGGCGATTAGGCGGGAAACGGAAAGCAAGGGAAACAAACAAACATCTATGTACAGGTAACTGCAAAAATACAGGAAACACCAACATAGTGTCTAATAAGGTGGTGGGCCACCGTGAGCTGCCAGAACAGTTTCAATGCACCTTAGCATAGATTCTAAAAGAGCTCTGGCAGCATGAACTGACATGTTGGCCACCCAATCAAAGGATCAGATAATTAATCTAGTACTGAAAGCATAAGCTACAGCTAGCTAGCACTGCAGTACATAAAATGTTGTGAATAATTGACTCAAAGAGAGAGAAAGACAATAGTTGAACAGTTTTGAATTAATTTCTTCTAAAATGAAGGAGAAGCAAGAGAGAAATAAAGAGTGTTGTTTTTTCACTTTCAGTTTCACTTACTTAGCTAGCAAATGCAGATAACTAGTTTAGCCTACTGAAACACCCTTCTCAAACAGAGGGGATGCTATGTTAGCTAGCTGACTATGACTTTCCAACACAAACCTGGAACTCTTCCAAGTCAAGGTAAGCTTTTGGTTTTTCAAATTTATTGAAACCGGGGCCCGACGGTGTAACTGCTTACTGACTGTACACTGTAACGTTACTGCATGATTGTAGCGGGTTTACTAACATGTTAGTTCTATTAGCTATGCTAACTCTGACATTACTTTAGCTAATATGGTGAGAATGATGTAGGTTGTGTGCAGCGGTTTGGATTGGAAAGGTTTTTTCGCCTGGTCACATACAACTGATGTGTTGTGCATTGAAGTCCACAAGCTAAGGGAAGAGGTGAGAGGAGGAGAGTGCATAGATGCGTGGCTGCTATGAAAGTGAGCTGTGTTTACGCGTGATCAGCGGTGTATTCCTTCCACCGATTCTGTTGAAAAATGTTTCTTAAACGGAAGCAAAGGGAACAAAAACGGGGATAAACATACCTGAATTTGTCCAATAGAAACTCTTGTGTGCAACTCTTGGACTAATGATTACACCCTATATCAGCTAGATGCAGGCAATAGTGTGCAAGGTGGTATTGAATGTCAATGTCTATTATCCATGTGTCACTGTCTGTGAGCTCAAATTTGTCTCTCGACCTGTGTGCACCCATGTTGTAAACGTTCATTCATATGCTAGGTTGTAGCAACCTCATGACGGGTATAGGGAAAATTCGAGTATCATTTAGTAGCCTACACCTGACGCTGTTACACTGAACTGGGTGAATGGAATATGAATGAAAGTCATCCAATATGTTGTAATAGAAATAAGGACATGCTCATAAAAAAAACCCGTCCTCCCTCATATTAAACGGCACCTACCGCCACTGTTTCAATTGGGTTGATAATATAATGAAGAAATAAGGCCTGAGAGGGTGTGGTATATGGCCAATATACCACGGCTTGGCTAGATGTCCTTTGGGTGGTGGACCATTCTTGGTACACATGGGAAACTGTTGAGCATGAAAAACCCAGCAGCGTTGCAGTTCATGACACAAAGCGGTGCGCCTGGCAATTTAACAAATGACATCAATAAGGGATCATAGCTTTCACCTGGATTCACCTGGTCAGTCTATGTCATGGAAATAGCAGGTGTCCTTAATGTTTCGTACACTCATTGTGTGTGTATATATATATATATATATATATACACTGCTCAAAAAAATAAAGGGAACACTTAAACAACACAATGTAACTCCAAGTCAATCACACTTCTGTGAAATCAAACTGTCCACTTAGGAAGCAACACTGATTGACAATAAATTTCACATGCTGTGGTGCAAATGGAATAGACAACAGGTGGAAATTATAGGCAATTAGCAAGACACCCCCAATAAAGGAGTGGTTCTGCAGGTGGGGACCACAGACCACTTCTCAGTTCCTATGCTTCCTGGCTGATGTTTTGGTCACTTTTGAATGCTGGCGGTGCTTTCACTCTAGTGGTAGCATGAGACGGAGTCTACAACCCACACAAGTGGCTCAGGTAGTGCAGCTCATCCAGGATGGCACATCAATGCGAGCTGTGGCAAGAAGGTTTGCTGTGTCTGTCAGCGTAGTGTCCAGATGTAACGGCTGTCTTCAGAAATGAACCAAGGCGCAGCAGGTATGTGAATACTCATATTTAATTACCCAACAAAAGGAGTAAAGCATCCACAGGAAACAATAAACACGACAGCAGCAACAGTTTCCAGGCTAAAAAACGCAGTGCAAAACAACCACCCACAACCCCAAAGAAAAACACACACACCTATATAGGACTTCCAATCAAAGGCAACTCAACACACCTGCCTTCAATTGGAAGTCCCAATCAACAACACAAACATTTAACAAACACAAACCACCTGCCACATCCTGACCAAGACTAACACAATTACGCCCTCTGCTGGTCAGGACGTGACAGTACCCCCCCCTCAAGGTGCAGACCCCGGGATGCACCTAAAAAAAGAAAACACAAGAAAATCCCCAATACCCCAACAAAACCAACAAACAATAACCCCTAAACAATAAGGGAGGGAAGGGAGGGTGGCTGCCGTCACCGACGGCACTGTGCTACACCCTCCCTCCCCAACCCACCTATCCTGGAGGTGGCTCAGGTGCAGGACGTGGACCTCGCTCCACCTTCGGCGTCGCCCACTTTGGTGGTGCCGATAGCTGCGCCGGGCAGACGGGCCACTCGGGCTGACCCTGGCAGACGGACCACTCGGGCTGGGTCGGAAGGCATGCGGGCCACTCGGGCTGGGCCGGAGGGCATGCGGGCCACTCGGGCTGGGCCGGAGGGCATGCGGGCCACTCGGGCTGGGCCGGAGGGCAGGAGGGCCACTCGGGCTGGGCCGGAGGGCAGGAGGGCCACTCGGGCTGGGCCGGAGGGCAGGAGGGCCACTCGGGCTGGGCCGGAGGGCAGGAGGGCCACTCGGGCTGGGCCGGAGGGCAGGCAGGGCACCCTGGCAGATCCGGGCAGTCTGGCCACTCTGGCAGTTCCGGGCAGTCTGGCCACTCTGGCAGTTCCGGGCAGTCTGGCCACTCTGGCAGTTCCGGGCAGTCTGGCCACTCTGGCAGTTCCGGGCAGTCTGGCCACTCTGGCAGTTCCGGGCAGTCTGGCCACTCTGGCAGTTCCGGGCAGCCGGGCGGCTCTGGCGACTCCTGACTAGCGGGCGGCTCTGGCGACTTACGACTGGCGGGCAGCTCTGGTGACTTACGACTGGCGGGCAGCTCTGGTGACTTACGACTGGCGGGCAGCTCTGGTGACTGTTGACTGGCGGGCAGCTCTGGTGACTGTTGACTGGCGGGCAGCTCTGGTGACTGTTGACTGGCGGGCAGCTCTGGTGACTGTTGACTGGCGGGCAGCTCTGGTGACTGTTGACTGGCGGGCAGCTCTGGTGACTGTTGACTGGCGAGGCTGGGCTGACACACTAGACTCCTGATGCGTGGGGCTGGTATTGGACGTGCCAGCCTGGAGACACGCACCTCCATGCTAGTGCGTCTAGCGGGAAACACCGGACCGAAAGGGCGCGCTGGCGGTCTTGATTGCAGGGTTGGCATCACCCCTTCTGGCTCGATGCTCACCTTGCCCTGGCACCTGCGGGGCGCTGGTACTGGGCTGTGCGTCCGTATAGGCGAGATGGTGCGTACCTCAGCGTAACATGGCGCCCTCCACCTCATACGCACCTCCCTGTAGTCACGGGTAGCTGGCTTACGGCTCTTCCCTGGCCTGGCCAAGCTACCCATGTGCCCCCCCCAAAAAAAATTATTGGGGGTGCCTCTCGGGTTTCCTTAGCTCCCTTAACTTGTCCTCCCAGAATTGTCTTTCGTCCTGCCAGGTCCATTCCTCCATTTTCTTCTACTGTGGCTTCCTCCTCTTCTGCTGCTTGGTCCTGGTTTGGTGGGTGGTTCTGTAACGGCTGTCTTCAGAAATGAACCAAGGCGCAGCAGGTATGTGAATACTCATATTTAATTACCCAACAAAAGGAGTAAAGCATCCACAGGAAACAATAAACACGACAGCAGCAACAGTTTGCAGGCTAAAAAACGCAGTGCAAAACAACCACCCACAACCCCAAAGAAAAACACACACACCTATATAGGACTTCCAATCAAAGACAACTCAACACACCTGCCTTCAATTGGAAGTCCCAATCAACAACACAAACATTTAACAAACACAAACCACCTGCCACATCCTGACCAAGACTAACACAATTACGCCCTCTGCTGGTCAGGACGTGACACCAGAGCATGGAGGTGCTACCAGGAGACAGGCCAGTACATCAGGAGACGTGGAGGAGGCCGTAGGAGGGCAACAACCCAGCAGCAGGACCGCTACCTCCGCCTTTGTGCAAGGAGGAGCAGGAGAAGCACTGCCAGAGCCCTGCAAAATGACCTCCAGCAGGCCACAAATGTGCATGTGTCTGCTCAAACGGTCAGAAACAGACTCCATGAGGGTGGTATGAGGGCCCGACGTCCACAGGTGGGGGTTGTGCTTACAGCCCAACACGTTTGGCATTTGCCAGAGAACACCAAGATTGGCAAATTCGCCACTGGCGCCCTGTGCTCTTCACAGATGAAAGCAGGTTCACACTGAGCACGTGACAGACGTGACAGAGTCTGGAGACGCCATGGAGAACGTTCTGCTGCCTGCAACATCCTCCAGCATGACCGGTTTGGCGGTGGGTCAGTCATGGTGTGGGGTGGCATTTCTTTGGGGGGCCGCACAGCCCTCCATGTGCTCACCAGAGGTAGCCTGACTGCCATTAGGTACCGAGATGAGATCCTCAGACCCCTTGTGAGACCATATGCTGGTGCGTTGGCCCTGGGTTCCTCCTAATGCAAGACAATGCTAGACCTCATGTGGCTGGAGTGTGTCAGCAGTTCCTGCAAGAGGAAGGCATTGATGCTATGGACTGGCCCGCCCGTTCCCCAGACCTGAATCCAATTGAGCACATCTGGGACATCATGTCTCGCTCCATCCACCAACGCCACTTTGCACCACAGACTGTCCAGGAGTTGGCGGATGCTTTAGTCCAGGTCTGGGAGGAGATCCCTCAGGAGACCATCCGCCACCTCATCAGGAGCATGCCCAAGCATTGTAGGGAGGTTATACAGGCACGTGGAGGCCACACACACTACTGAGCCTCATTTTGACTTGTTTTAAGGACATTACATCAAAGTTGGATCAGCCTGTAGTGTGGTTTTCCACTTTAATTTTGAGTGTGACTCCAAATCCAGACCTCCATGGGTTGATAAATTGGATTTCCATTGATTATTTTTGTGTGATTTTGTTGTCAGCACATTCAACTATATAAAGAAAAAAGTATTTAATAAGATTATTTCTTTCATTCAGATCTAGGATGTGTTGTTTAAGTGTTCCCTTTATTTTTTTGAGCAGTATATATAACTGTATTTCATTTATGTCATTTAGCAGACACTTTTATCCGGAGTGACTTACAGTCATGGGTCGGGATCTGGTGAATAACACACACACACACACACACACACACACACACACACACACACACACACACACACACACACACACACACACACACACACACACACACACACACACACACACACACACACACACACACACACACACACCACACACACACACTTTAAACCCCCTATGCTGGACATTTTTATACATGACCGTAAGCACGATTGGGTTTTGATTGCTTAATTAACACAGGAACCACTCCTGTGTGGAAGCACCTGCTTTCAATATCCTTTGTATCTCTTATTTACTCAACTGTTTCCTTTATTTTTGAAGTTACTTGTATGTTTGTACAGAACAGTACTGGGACTATCCGGCATAAAGCAATTCTTTGATCTAATAGACTCAGTCATATGGAGGTCTCTTTAAGATGATGAAGGTGGTCTTTGAATCCTACGTATGGATGTTTAAATTCAGATGTTGCCTAGAGCTTAGGGTTTGTCTGGCCTTCAAGGCCTCTACCTCTCTAGGACTGGATGCAGAGATGAGATCTCTCTTTTACATCAGAAACATCATGGTTGATCCACTAGCTTGCTCTCTTACAGGCTGGAGACGGTCTGTTTTGGGATATTTCACACAAGTAATAATTGATCGTTTTATGGTTTTGCCGGTGTAAATATCAACAAAATCCCTGTTGGTTCAGTATGAACTTACTGAATGAATAATATTAGAGCGCTGTTCCCTTCGCTGCTTCCAGCCTCATCAAACATGTCAGATGTGCTCTGCGTCGCCCTAGGGTATCAATGTATCAATAAGCGATGACTAAGGCTACTGTTCTCCTTGATAATGAGGTTTGGTTAAGGTAGGATAGCATGGCCTGTATCCTCCTATGGGACGTGCGTGAGCGCCCAGCATCTTGTGTCAGCCAGATAATGAAATGGCCAGACAGAGAGCTTGGTTTGTTCAGCTCTCTCCTGGGGGAACACAGCAACCTGTCTGTCATTATGGCTGCCCCGGGGCGCATGCACGCTGACATGGTCGCCAGGTGTACAGTGTTTTCTCCGACACATTGGTGCGGCTGGCTTCCGGGTTAAGTGGGCATTGTGTCAAGAAGCAGTGTGACTTGGCTGCACAGCTCTCGACCTTCGCTTCTCCAGAGTTCGTACGGGAGTTGCAGCGATGGGGCAAGACTGTAACGTCCAATTGAATACCACGAAATTGGGGAGAAAAAGGGATAAAAAAAATATATATTCCAAAACATGCATCCTGTTTGCAAAAAGGCACTTACATAATACTGCAAAAAATGTGTTAAAGCATTTAACTTTTTGTCCTGAATAGAAAATGTTATGTTTGGGGAAAATCCGATACAACACATTACTGAGTACCACTCTCCATATTTTCAAGAATAGTGGTGGCTGCGTCATGTTATGGGTATGTTTATAATCGTTAAGGACTGGGGAGTTTTTCAGGATAAAAAAATAAACATAATGGAGCTAAGCACAGGGAAAATCCTAGATGAAAACCTGTTTCATTCTGTTTTCCATCAGAGAATGGGAGATGAATTCACCTTTCAGCAGGACAATAACCTAAAACACAAGGCCAAATCTACACTGGAATTGCTTACCAAGAAGACAGTAAATGTTCCTGAGTGGCAAAGTTACAGTTTTGACTTAAATCTACTTGAAAATCTATCTAAGACCGAAAATGGTTGTCTAGCATTGATCAACAACTAATTTGACAGAGCTTGAAGAATTTTGAAAAGAATAATGGGCAAATGCTGCACAATCCAGATGTGGAAAGCTCTTAGAGACACCCAGAAAGACTCAGCTGTAATCACTAGCAAAGGTGCTTCCACAAAGTATTGACTCAGCGGTGTGAATACTTATGTAAATGTGAATACTTATGTAAATGTGATATTTCTGCATTTCATTTTCATTTTACCCCCTTTTTCTCCCCAATTTTGTGATATCCAATTGCAATCCAATTACGATCTTGTCTCATCGCTGCAACTCCCCAACGGGCTCAGGAGAGGCGAAGGTCGAGTCATGCGTCCTCCGAAACATGACCCGCCAAACCATGCTTCTTAACACCCGCTCGCTTAACCCGGAAGCCAGCTGCACCAATGTGTTGGAGGAAACACTTCAACTGATGACCGAAGTCAGCCTGCAGGCGCCCGGCCTGCCACGAGGAGTAGCTAGAGTGCGATGAGACAAGTAAAGCCCCCCTGGCCAAACCCTCCCCTAACCCGGACGACGCTGGGCCAATTGTGCACCGCTCTATGGGACTCGCAGTCACGGCCGGATCGAACCCCAGGCTGTAGTGACGCCACAACACTGCGATGCAGTCATTATGTGGTATTGTGTGTAAATGGGTGAGAAAAAACATCTATTTAATCCATTTTGAATTCAGGTTGTAACACAAAAAAATGTGGAATAAGTCAAGGGGTATGAATACTTTCTGAAGGCACTGTATTTACTAGGATTGATTGATGGCTGACAGCTACATTACCCTCTTTGATGGATTCTGCTGCGACTTGAAACTCATTAGCTAATTCAGAAATAAATGTCAATTAAAAGACCTCTCATTTTCACACTTCCCCCTTTGCTCCTCCTGGTGACGCAACTCGGGGAGAGGGCGGAGCCTGATGAACCTGGGTGTCGATCATCATCCCACATTCAAAATGGACAACGTTCAAATTGCTTTGAAGTTATCCAAGTGTCCCCCTTCCCCTCTTTTATTTGCATATTTTAATGAGCTGAGGGCAGTGGAGCATGTTAGGATTAGGCCTGGTGGAGAAACAATACATCTGATAGTGATCCCCACAGTTTACCAAATGGACTTTTCAGACTGACCGCCAGTCACGTAACCAACCATAGCTCATAGCACACTGCACACAGCCAATGCATCTGTTTACACAGTAGAATGTCAAGCCATGTTGCCACAGACAGCCGAGTTGACAAAGACGCTTGTGGTAATTACCAACACATATGTGTCTCATTTCTAATGGTCACATGCATGAATGGGACATGGTTCGTAACACTGTGTCATCCAACTGCTTGTTAGCGCGGTGATCGTTCTCGTCCCATTATGACACATCACGTGATAGGGCGTCATGGCTGCTGTAGAAGAGGAAGAGGATGGGAGGGGTGAGGGGAGAAGCGGATAAGGAAGTGAGAAACCCTTACCAAAATTAATTTGTTGCTGAAAACTAAATAGTGTGCTACAAAATGTTGCTAGAAGTTCGCAAATGTTTGCCACTAGTGGTGAATTTGCAGCAAAACTTTGGCAACAATAATCATATTTATTTATTAATATTTATTATTTATTTTCCTGGCAAACAATTCTCTCGAGATTCTGTTTTAATCTGTGCCAACAATATTTATTGTCACTAGTAGCAAACAGTTTATCAGAAGTTGTTTTTGGTGAACACATGATTTCCAAGACCAGTAACCATTGATGACCAGTCGGGGAGAAGAAAAATGTGTAACAAATGGAAACCAAGCGATCTAGCTTTCTACCAAAGTTGTCCGGTGAGTGTCTAACTAATTAATTCAACTTCCTAATAAAAGGTTAAAATGTGTTAGCTAATTGTTTAGCAATGTCATGTTTTATGGGATAGAGTGAAACACATGTTGTTGCTATATCAGTTTCAACCTGTCAGTGCCACTGACTGGCTAGCTAGTGGCTAGCGCAGAGCTAGCTAGCTAACAGTAGCTATCATATTTTGCACAGCTAGCTTACTAATGATTTGCCTTATATTTTAAACACTTATAATTTTAGGTGAAGACTTTGCTGTCTTTTAATACCTATTTACATGTCAATATGCTAGTGTCACTGTTCAGTAGCATGTTAGCTAGCACAACAGCTACAGTAGCAACAATTTCAGCAAATTTGACATCAATGCAAAACAACTTTTACAGATGGATACTCTTCCCCTATCCTA
Organism: Salmo salar; assembly: GCF_965601325.2. NCBI lineage: Eukaryota > Metazoa > Chordata > Actinopteri > Salmoniformes > Salmonidae > Salmo > Salmo salar. The sequence goes on from NC_138310.1 coordinate 6,998,378, forward strand.
CATCAATCTCTCAAATCAAATTTTATTGGTCACATACATGTGATTAGCAGATGTTATTGTGGGTGTATCGAAATGCTTGTGCTTCTAGCTCCGAATGTGTAGTAATATCTAACAAATTACACAACATATACCCAATACACATTGCCTTGCGGAGTGAAAAACGACACTCTTTATATTCTGCCATATTCCCAGTCACCTTGCCATGGTTAAATGCGGTGGTTTGCGTGGTGTTGGAAGAGGCTGCTTGGGGAAGAGGATGCGTCAACACCCTGGAAAGATGTTTGTGTTGCACTCACTTATAACACGTTCTTTTATTGGTAAATTAGTGTGTCATCTTCAATCTTGATAAGGTCAGTACAAGGGCATCAAAGCTGGGACCGAGAGACTGAAAAACAGATTCTATCTCAAGGCCATCAGACTGTTAAATAGCCATCATGAGCTGGCCTCCACCCAGTACCATGCCCTGAACTTAGTCACTGTCACTAGCAGGCAACCAACCGGTTACTCAACCATGCACCTTAGATGCTGCTGCCCTACGTGCATAGACATGGATTTACTGGTCACATTAATAATGTTTACATACTGTTTTACTCAATTCATATGAATATACTGTATTGTAGTCAATACCATCCTTTTCAGCTATTGCTGTATATATACTATTCTATCCTATGTATTCTACAGATATACTATATTCTATCCACACACTGTCCATAATGTGTATACATCCCATCACATGTACAGTGCCAGTCAAAAGTTTGGACACACCTACTCATTCAAGGGTTTTTCTTAATGTTGACTATTTTATACATTGTAGAATAATAGTGGACATCACAACTATGAAATAACACATATGGAATCATGTAGTAACCAAAAAAGTGTTAAACAAGTGAAAATATATTTTATATTTGAGATTCTTCAAAGTAGCCACCATTTGCCTTGATGACAGCTTTGCACACTCTTGGCATTCTCTCAACCAGCTTCATCTGGAATGCTTTTCCAACAGTCTTGAAGGAGTTCCCACATATGCTGAGCACTTGTTGGCTGCTTTTCCTTCACACTGTGGTCCAATTCATCCCAAAAAATCTCAAATTGGGTTGAGGTTGGGTGATTGTGGAGGCCAGGTTATCTGATGCAGCACTCCATCACTCCCCTTCTTGGTCAAACAGCCTGGAGGCGTGTTTGGTCATTGTTCTGTTGAAAAACAAATGACAGTCCCACTAAGCGCAAACCAGATGGGATGGTGTATCGCTGCAGAATGCTATGGTAGCCATGCTGGTTAAGTGTTCCTTGAATTCTAAATAAATCACAGACAGTGTCACCAACAAAGCACCATCACACCTCCTCCTCCTTGCTGTTGCCCCTTTAAACATCCTAAGGTTAACATCCCTATAGTGTTCACATTATTCTCATGGGAACCACACATGCGGAGATCATCCGTTTACTTACTCTGCGTCTCACGAAGACACGGAGGTTGGAACCAAAAATCTCAAATTTGGACTCATCAGACCAAAGGACAAATGTCCACTGTCAATTGCTTGTGTTTATTGGCGCAAGTAAGTCCCTTCTTCTTATTGGTGTCCTTTAGTAGTGGTTTCTTTGCAGTAATTCAAACACGAAGGCCAAAGTTCTTGAACTTTTCCGGATTGACTGACCTTCATGTGTTAAAGTAATGATGGACTGTCATTTCTCTTTGCTTATTTGACCTGTTCTTGCCATAATATGGACTTGGTCTTTTACCAAATAATCTTCTGTATACCACCCCTACTTTGTCACAACACTCTAACGTATTAAGGAAAGAAATTCCACTATTTAACTTTTAACAAGGCACACCTTTTAAATTAAATGCATTCCAGATGACTACCTCATGAAGCTGGTTGAGATAATGCTTAGAGTGCGCAAAGCTGTCATCTCGGCAACGGGTGGCTACTTTGAAGAATCTCAAATATAAAATACATTTGGGTTACTACATGATTCCATGTGTTATTTCATAGTTTTGATGTCTTCACCATTATTCTACAATGTAGAAAATAGTAAAAATAAAGAAAAACCCTGGAATGAGTAGGTGTGTCCAAACTTTTGACTGGTACTGTATATATACTAATATTTATAGATTCTTTAATTCCATTCTTTTACTTTTAGATTTGTGTGTGTTGTGGTGAATTGTTAGATATTACTGCACTGTTGGAGCTAGAAGCACAAGCATTTCGCTACACCTGCAATAACATTTGCAGAATATGTAGATGCGACCAATCAAATTTGATTTGAAGGTAAGCAAATGCATGTATTATTCTCATACATTTAGTCAATTCAATCATTATTTGTAACCAATAGATCTTTCATTGCCTTAAACTAATGGTTACTGTAGTTCATGTTGTCTTTCTCTCTTTCTTTCTAGAAACAATCAGTTACCAGGCAAAAAGAGTGATTGAGGCCTTCAATCAAACTGAGGACGGAGAATATATGTGCATAAGATCAAGACTTCTTGCATGCATGGCCTTGAGATGTAACTTAACAAGAAGTCATTTTGGAAATATAATATGAATTGCCATATTAGGCATAACTCAGTTTGATGTTGCTTTTCTTCCACCCAAGCCTTATACACCTGAGTCAGGAAGAAGAGACAACTAGTAGACAACTGTTTCTTAACGTTGAAGTCCCCAGTCTAGATTGAATATCATAATTAGTTGATTGTTTGAATCAGTTGTGTTGAGGCTTGGCTGGAGAAACATCTCGTATACAGTGGCTCTAGGTACAGTTGGCCACCCATTGAAAGGTAGATTTAGTAGGCCTAAATCCCAGTTCATGCTAGCTACATTGTTTGTTTATATAGCATTTCTACAACTTTGTAACAGCTGACCCCGCTTTTCCAACGCCAAACCTTCCCATTAGCCACCGTCTACCTTTTTTTAAGATGCTAAAAAAGAACATGTGTTCAGTTTTGGTGTTTTCTGATTGTTTCAGTGCGTGCATTCAACAAGCTTTGGACGAAGGTCTTCCACAGGGCCGCCATTTCCAAAGTTCACTCAAAAAGGCACTTGTTCTAAACTGGGTTTGATTGTGTTTTGTTGTTTTATTATTTAAATGTTGTTCATTCTCTTTTAAATGTCCATTGGTTAAAAGCTCATTGCTCAGTTATTACTTGGCTCATGTAAATGTTGTAGTTGTCCCTTTAAACATCCTAAGGTTAACATCCCTATAGTGTTTACATTTACATTTACATTTAAGTCATTTAGCAGACGCTCTTATCCAGAGCGACTTACAAATTGGTGCTTTCACCTTATGATATCCAGTGGAACAACCACTTTACAATAGTGCATCTAAATCTTTTAAGGGGGGGGGGGGGGGGTTAGAAGGATTACTTTATCCTATCCTAGGTATTCCTTAAAGAGGTGGTCACATCTTTCACATGTAAATGTTGTAAAAAAAAGATTAAATAAGCTATTTATATTCAGTCTTGGCTCTTTTTTTTTTTTTCATTAGCATGCTGACGAAGTTTACTATTGTATTACTTACTTACTGACTTTATTGTCCCCATGGGGACATTTTGTTGCAGTGTCATGTACACATTTAAAGTGGCGTTTAAATAGAACGCCACATCCAACGTCACACACACTGCAGGTCGCAACAGAGCCGCGCCCCTATTAGACAGCATATTAACACCGTGCTTGTGGCACTTGTCTTTATCACACTGAAAACATTATGCCAAGAAAGCTGTATGGGATTTATTTTGATCTGTTAAGACATTGCATACATGTAGTTTAGTATATTTTGTAAATGTAGTATGTTTTGTTTTAGTTCTCTGTGAGAAGCAAGTTCATTTAATGTTACATGGGATTTGGTTTAAGTAGATAAGACATTTCAATGTTGTTATACACAAAGTAACTTTAAACCTGATCTAATTTGCATGTTCATAATGGTGAATGTTCGCCACAAGTTTCCCACAACTGCTTGCCAGAAGTTGCCGCAAATTTGCCACAACCGTTTGTCACAAAACTAATTAGCATGAGAAAATATGAGCCTACCGCAAATTTGCCAGAGATTTGTCCCAACTGTTTGCCAGAAGCCTGTTTTTTTCAAGGAGGAAAGGCAAGTTGCCAAGCACCGCGAGACACCTTGGCAACAACAGCGTGGCAGTGCCCAGTGGGTCTGAGGTGGTGCCCTGCTAGTTGGAATGTGTCTGAACCCAAGGTTGCCATGGTGTACTGTTGGCACTCAGTGTGGCCATTTCTGCTCCGTAAGGTGAATGGATACGGGGCCATAGACATGTCTGGTGGTCTGGCCTGCTCTGTGAGAGACAGTTAGGCTCAACGACAGCAGGAAGAGAATAAGAGGGAGCAGAGGGAAAAGAGCAAAGGACAAAGGTTGTTCAGATGACTCATTCCATTCACCATATTTGACTCTCTCAGAACATAAAACAAAGAAACTTGGAAGAATATGCCATGGGAACTGTGAATTTTAGAGACTAGAGCCACTATAGAGTCTAAAGAGTCTATCAACATGAAGATGACATCACCTTTTCCCCCCTTTAAAAAAGATAAAAGGAAAAAGTGTTCAGGATTTGCTGTTTAGAGTTGGATAAGCTCTTTAATGGTTGATAGACAACAAAGACAAAAGTTGCAGTCTATACAATAATGCTGTGAGAGAACTTTTTAAACCTTCATTTTCCCTTTGTAAGAGCTCATTTTGTTGAGTTGCCAAATGGTGGAACGTGAGTAAAATGGAAGTTATTCGTTCGTAAGATGGCACCGTAATTGATGGGTCAACCATGAGCAATCTTTGTTTGTCACCACACACACACACACACGCCCATACACACAGATTGAGAGTGGAATATATATATATATATATATATATATATATATATATATATATATATATATACACACACACACACACTAGCGGTTAAAGGTTTTAGAACACCTACTCATTCAAGGGTTTTTCTTTATTTAAATTTTTTTTACATTGTAGAATAACAGTGAAGACAGCAAAACTATGAAATAACACAAGGAATCATGTAGTAACCAAAAAGTGTTCAACAAATCAAAATATATTTTATATTTGAGATTCTTCAAATAGCCACCCTTTGCTTTGATGACAGCTTTGCACACTCTGGTGGCTATTTGAAGAATCTCCAATATAAAATATATTTTGATTTATTTAACACTTTTTTTGGTTACTACATGATTCCTTATGTGTTATTTCATAGTTTTGATATCTCCACTGTTATTTGACGATGTAGAAAATAGCAAAAATAAAGAAAAACCCTTGAATGATTAGGTGTTCTAAAACTTAGTAGTGTGTATACCCGTATACCCTCGTTATTGTTATTTTATTGTTGTTCTTTTATTTAGTAAATATTTTTTGTAAACTCTTATTTCTCTTGAAACAGCATTGTTAGTTAAGGGCTTGTAAGTAAGTATTTCACGATAAGGTCTACACCTGTTGTATTCAGCACATGTGACAAATAAAATTTGACTTTGATTTGATACGGGCTATTTTCTAATATCAATTAAATACTGGAGAGATGTGTGCTTGTGAAGTGTCAGAATGATGAAGTGCTTACATTCTTCCCTTCCACTGGGGTAAATGAAGGTCCATGTGAGTGACGACCATCACAGCTTTTGCAGCTTATTAAGTGAGGCAGTAGTGCATTGCGGAGTGGCAAATGGCTATGGATGTTAGGAAGCGCTCGACAGATGAGCCTACTACTGTGCTATGCTCTGCTGTCTTGTAAGGCAGCTGGAATTGATTGTTTGGCTGCCTTTAAGTCCAGCTGCTCTAACTGCTGTCACTGAAAGTTCCCTGGCTGCACTAGGGATGAGGGAGCGAAGCAGCCAAGGCCAATAGGTGGCATTTTCATGCACTGTAAGTCTTTGGCTGATGCAACTCTTCTGAGGCACTTTGTTGGAAAGAGACAAGCTTACTCGGGATGTAACGAATGATGCGATAATTGTCCGTCATAAGCTATGGCTTATTTTTTTTATTGCCCCAATACTTTTTTGTTTCTGTGTCTGAGCCTTGAGGCTCCACAGTGTGAGTCTGCTATGTTCCTCTTATTGATATTTTATTGGATCATCCATGACACCCTCATTTCATTGTCACCTTTTCTTAGAGATGGAACCTCAATACAAGCTGACTCATTTTTAAAAATGATTTTAGGCTATCATAGTGGAAGCAGCGAGGTGCTGATAGCTAGGTGCTGAAAGTCACAATCAATTCAACGTTTCTTAACCCCCAAGCAAAAATTGATTGAGTCAACATAGTGTCGTCCTCATAATTTTAATCTTACTTAATCAACGTAATCACGTTCCGTCAACGTGGCTTAGTTGGTTGAATTTACAAAATGGCATCAAAGTACACAGGTTTTGATCAAACGACATTGAATTCACATTTGTTTGCAAGCCCAATTCTGTAAAAGGTGTAAGAACCCTGATACGTGTTATTATGTGTGATATACTGTGTTTAGAGAACAATGGATCAAACTTGGCAGGTAGAGGTGGAGGTGGGGATAGAGGTGGAGGTAGAAGTGGAGGAAGACCAAGAACAAGGAGAGTAATCTCTGATGAAATTCGGGAGACTGTGTGGTCAACCATGGTTTGACCTTGAGAGAGGCTGGGCAGAGAGTGCAGCCCAATCTGAGCCGCTTCACTGTAGCATCCATCATTCAGACGTTCCAAAATGAGAATATGTATGTACTGCAGACATTGGACCTATCTACTACTTTTACGACTTGACAGTAGTACAACATGAAGCACAATAAATACTGTTGATTCAAATACATACTGTAAGGGGAAACAAAGTAAATGTTTCATGTATTACTGTATGTATGAAATTGGGAGCTATACTACTTTCAAACATGTTTATCTTGTATATACTGAATTACTGTAGTGTTTACTGTACTGTATGCTATTTTGTTTTTGTAGAACTGAAAGACGACCACCACGTGGTGTTAGAACGCGTTTATTTACAGACTAACAGGAGGCTGCCATTGTGCAAATGGTAGTTGAAAATAATGCCATAAGACTGCGGGAAATCCAACAACAGATGATTGAAAACCCTGCCATCTTCCATAATATCAGAGTGAGCTTATCAACCATAGCCCGCATCCTTAAGAAACACCATCCCCAGATTAAGCAAATCTACAGAGTCCCATTTGAAAGGAATTCCCAGAGTGAAGGATAAACGGTACGAATATGTACAACTAGGTCATTTACTAGTATTAAACTCTTGAAACAGTTGAGACTCACTGATGTTGCCAGTGACCTTTACTATACAGCAATTACAGTATTTACTGTAATTTCAGAGAATCATGGAGTTGGATGCAAGTCCCATCCCCCAGGAACATATTCATAGATGAGGCTGGATTCCATTTAGCGAAGATGAGGAGGAGAGGAAGGAACATCATTTGTCAACTTGCCATCATTGAGGTACCTGGCCCCGCGGGGGAAATGTCACCATATACGTATCTATGAACCACAATGGGGTCTTCCACTGCCATGCCACCCTTGGACCATCTCCTTAATTTCCTGAACACCTTACATGAATCTTTTTCAGCCAGAGCAGAGAGGGCCAGGTGATCCTAAGCAGCAAATGTATGTTCTAAATTGGAACGTAAGTTTCCATCAGGCTGCTCAGGTCCACAACTGGTTCCATGACCATCCCAGGTTTACAATTCTATATCTCCCACCATATTCCCCATTTCTCAACCACATTGAGGAGTTGTTTTCAGCATGGCGGTTAAAGGTGTATGATCACAAACCCCATGAACGTATGGCCCTTCTCCAGGCAATAGAGGAGGCCTGTGGTGACATTCCAGCAGAGTCCTGTCAGGGGTGGATGTGTCATACCAGAATATATTTCCCCCACTGTCTGGCCAAGGAGTATCGCCTGTGATGTTGATGAAAATCTGTGGCTGGACCAAAACAACAGACATTACTGATTTCGTTTTCGTAATAGAGAGTATTTGTTTCTTGACTTATGATTTAGATTTTACTAGTACAAATATTCCTATTTTTCTTCCTTTGCATATGCAAAATATATTTACTCTATGTGTGTATTTTTACTTTGTGTGCTTACACTATTCTGTTTGACATATGTTGAGTCATGCTGAAATATAAAACTTACATCTTTGCATTTGTGTTACTTTCTTGTTTGAGTACACACAAACAATAGCGTATAACAAAATATTTGTATTTACAATGAAATGGGTTCTGAAAGTAGTGTTTTGAATATGTCACAGTGTGATCTCGGGTTGTCACTAAGTTAGATTTGTTTGATGTGTGTGTCTCATGTGCATGCCGAGTTTCATTTTGAGCAGGGAGTACATGATTTTGATTGCTGTGTTTAATTTTGCAAGATGTCTGTGGGGCTAACTGTTTTGTGTTTAGAGTTTAGAGTACTTTCAGTAAATTCCTTATTCACTGTAATAAATTAATTTAATATTTTGTGTTTTTAATATACCAGTGACAGCCACTAAGGCAAGCTAGCAATGACTACCATTAGCATTCAGTGTGGTGAATAAGAATGCGAAAAAGTGAGCAAGTGCACGGCCATTTAATGACAATTATGGATCAATGTGGGCGGACATGGACGGAGACATATTGCAACTGACGTCAAAGGCGTGCACTGGAATTTCAAGCTGTGTCCTGGTAAGTGGGTGGACGTTTCTGGTCATTTCTGTGGATTTTCTGAATTGTTTCCGGTCTGCGTACAAAAGTGGTCCATTTAAGATTTACGGGACATGTGCAGGGCCAAACACTGCTGGACACACACATTTCCAGAAATGGTGAATTTTCGGACTGGAGTGTTTGACTCGTAAATGTGCCTTTTCATGCAGTGAAAGGGAAAGGGGTAGGGAGTCAACGACCAACTCGACACAACATACCATTTGGGAAGTAGCGTCGTGGAATTAAACTTTATTTGAAAGGAAATGAGAGGCGAGAGAGAGAGAGAGGGAGAGAGAGAGAAAAAAATCTAATTCAATACACTTCATATTCAAGATGACCTCAACACTCACCTCTGCTTTTCACATGGGAGCCATTGAGAAGAGCTGGCAGAATAAAATACTTTGCAATGGTTGGAACGGTTCGGGGAACAGAACCAAAAACCGTAAAAGAACAAAATGATTTGAGGAACAAAACCCAAACCGGAAAAGTACCGTTATTTTAAAACCATGGGAACCGGTTAATAACATTTTTTCACATTCCGTGCATTTTTTTCCAGTCCCACAAAAACTGCAACAAAGCACCTATGCAAAGCCCTTACTCCATAACTCAGAATCTTATTCCAGCGTCTGCCTGCCAGCTGGAAATCTTTTCCAGTGGGTGTGCGTGTAGGCTACCTGCTCCTCCCCTCTGAAACATAGGTTAATGTAGCCTACTGACAACATTACAAGCATGAGTCAGAAATTAGGGAGAGATTAACTTTTTCAATGCTAGTCAAAACGATACTAATGATGGTTATCAGGTTTCACATTAGATTTATTAACGACAAAAAACAAGACGTGTTTTTAATTGTAGTGCTGCTCTGCACACACAAGTTTGTTAGCTAGCTAGCTAAAGTTAGCTAACATTTACTCTGGTCCAACGTTAAACCAACTCGGAAGTTCAAAGACATTCAAAGTTTATCCGTAGAAGATGCTCCTCCGTAGGTATAATTCTGTGGGCCTAATTCAGATAATGCATGTCATAACAAGATGCCCAGTGCTTCAAGGCAAGCTTCCTCCTTCCTCTCTCGCCCTCACCACCCTACACTGTAACTGGCAGCACAATGTGTGTGTTTGTCTTTCATTATGATTAAACCATGCTGTTATGGCAAAATACAATTTGATCTTAACGACTTTCCTACACAGATTAAATCGCTTACCCACTCCACAGCAAGCTGCTCTATCTGCACTGATTGGGGAAGTAATTAAATGTGGAGATAAATGTAAAAAATAGATTTCAAAGGTTTAAAAAGGAACAAAAAGGAATGATATAAACTGGTACTTTGTTTTAGTTCGAACCGGTTCAGAGCTTTATCAAATGGCTACCCAGACTTTTGCATTGCCCCCCCACGCTGCTGCTACTCTGTTATTATCTATGCATAGCCACTTTAATAGCTCTACCTACATGTACATAATTACCTCAATTACCTCAACACCGGTGCCCCCGCATATTGACACTGTACCGGTACCCCCTGTATACAGCCCCACTATAGTTATTTACTGATGCTCTTTAATTATTTGTTATTGGTTAAGGGTTTGGAAGTAACCATTTCATTGTAAGGTTTACACATGTTGTATTCGGCACATGTGACAAATACAATTTGATTTGTTGGTCGGAACGAAATGATGGTTCTGTTCAGAACAAAACGATTGGAAAATTATTTTGATTCTAATCCCTGGTTTATTGTGAGCCTTTACCTCTGCTTTAATGCTGTTCCTGAACTGTCCTTCTGTAATGACTTACAGTTAAAACGCAATTACAGAGCCAGGCTGAAGGGGGGAATCAATGCCGCAAGGACTGACGATTCCTCCCAGAAACACAAAGGTATTATTAATAGTTTTTTCTTCTTGTTTGTCTACTAGTTTGGGAAGGTTGGTGGTGGTGTGTTCTATTGAAGTGAGGGTTTCTCGCTTCGACTGAATAGTCGTAATAAAGACAACTTTCTTTCTCAGATCTACTGTGTCTTTCTTTCCCTCGAATGATTCCATCATCGTGTCCATCATTATGGCTCCCTAACGGTTTGATCGGTTTCCATCTTGGCCTAGAACAGATGATAACAGAGTATAACCGTCTCCCAATAAACCATTTTGGTAATACGGCAGGATCAGTATCTTTCACGAGGGTTTGGGACCTGGAGACTTACCTGGCACAGTTCACTTTGCATTACTACAATTTACAGTTTGAGGGGTTAGTAAAATTGATTAAAGAAATAGCTATGTCATTTTTATGAAGTTGTAAAAATCAATGAGGCAGTTACTCCTCAGTCGGGCAAAATGGCAAGGAAATTAATCCACTAGTGTATTCAAGGCTGTCTTTCCCTGGTGAGTTTTCTTTAAGGGAAATTTAGATTTCCATTAGTCTTGTTTCTGCCAAATAACGAAGCCATTTACTCAGCCACGGGAACAGGTTGTTTGATGTGCTTGTTCTTTTATTTGTTGATTTCCCATCATTCATTTGAGAAATATTAAACATTCTCTCTATGAAACACTACCCCCATTACATTTACACAAGCGTCATACCCAAGAAGACCCGATGGCTGTAATTGCTGCTAAAGGTGCTTCAACAAAGTACTGAGTAAAGGGTCTGAATACTTATGTAAATGTGATATTTCATTTTTTTTAAATAAATTTGCAAACATTTCTGCAAACCTGTTTTTGTCATTATGGGGTATTGTGTGTAGATTGATGAGAAAAAAAACAACAATTTAATCCATGGAAAAGGGGAAGGGGTCTGAATACTTTCCGAATGCACTGAAAAGGTATCTGTTTTTATTTGTAATAAATTTGCAAACATTTCTAAAAACCTGTTTTCACTTTGTCATTATAGGGTATTGTGTATAGATTGATGAGATTTTTTATTTATTTAATCAATTTTAGAATAAGGCAGTAATGTAACAAAATGGGAAGGGGTCTGAATACTTTCCGAATGCACTGCATCTTTTGACCACACTAACTTTGCTCATTACTCTCCTGTGTAAGCTTTTCAGGTTTCGCCCATTTAACCAGATGACGTTACTTTAACATTGTGCCAAAACTGTAATTCAATTACGCCAATATCGCCAAGCATAGTCCAGTACTGCAGACTTTTTAAGGTAAAACCTAGGGGATAATATTACTTTGCCGTCTAAAACTTGGGTTTCCTTGTGTTATTCAACCTTTCTTGGGCTCTATTCATATCGTATTCTGGCAAGATTTGTATTCATATGAATGACAGTAATTATAGTACATTCTCAGTACTATGACAATAAAAATTCCTTGTTCCATATGTGTCCTACCATCCTGTACTTTGAGTTGTCATGGCAACCACTGTCTGTCACATTCCATGCGAGTGGCACCTGTGACCTTAGTTACAGGGAAGCAGAGCACCCAAAGCTCTGAGAGTTGATACAGAAAATACGTCTCTGGAATTCAATAAAACCAGGCACGTCTCTTTTTTAAAGTCTTGACTAAAGGAGATTATTTTGATCTGTGTGCAATCTACTCGGCTATTGAGGTCAGAGCAGTTGCTGTCACCAACATGCTGTCAGAATGCTTATTTTCAAACAGCTGGACCAGGGCACTTGAGTGTATATGCATATTATTTAATATGGTGACATATTGCATGGAATTCTACCAGAATGTAGGGGTTAGGGGCTAGGTTAAGAAGCCACAGTGGCCCATAGATGTAGCCTAGGCCTAGGCTACCGCATGGGCTATGGTCACTGATGGGACTGATTTAGCCCTCGAATATGGACATATATCTATTGGTCAAGACAGCAACCATGCAGTCAGCCAAGTGCAAAAGGCCTGGCCCTTGCTCGCTGTGAATTCTAGATCATAATTCACTGTGATATTTCAATCAAGTAATGCCCCCAGAGCTCGATGTGAACATGTCATGAATATGAATTGCTACTTATGACGCTTCAGAGTTCTGCTTTGAATTTAAAAGCCCTATACCCACAGAGGCAGTCTCTCCTCAGAGCAGGTTTTGTAACTGTGTGATTCAACAGACAAGAAGAACGTGTGTAGCCAGATTGATGAATTGAATTGAATTCATCCCCTGTGTTGTGGAGTGTGTGAGTCTGAGGGGAACTTGGCCGCAGTCAGAGGAACTCTCCGTTTTACCTGTCAGTGCAGCAGGGCCTCAGTGCCTGGCTGTGAGTACAGCACATCGGCCATTTCACAGATCCTTAAGCATGATTTGTATTCAATTTGGCTTCATACCCTGGGTTTCCTCTAAGATCTGTGTTGGGTAAGAAAAGTAATATTCTTGTTTCAAAGCATCCGACATCTGACATTAAGACAAAATTATTTATGGGGGAGGAAAAGGAGGCAGCCGGGCAAACATTGTCTTCAGATAGCAGAGTGCTCTCACGGAGGTAAGTCACCAGATCAGATGTCATGGCCTACAGTCTTTCGTCCTCAGACAGGGAGGGAGGGCTGAGAGAGAGGGAGAAAAAAAGGGATGCTGTTTTCCTTCTCATGTCAAATATCAGTGTGGGTATTGTCAGAATGCTAGTCTGGAATACTGAAAAAAGACAGATATTAATGTAATGTAAAGTTCACCATGTTCAGATCATGTACCAGTCCTGTCTGGATAACAGAACAAACTAGTCAATTACAGATCAACTAAACCACATAACAGTTATACTGGCAGGATAGTGTGAATGTGCACATTAATCTACAGCTTCCTTGCCTGCATGGCTGGTAGGTATGCTGCTGTTATTATTGTGCTACTGGTCCCTGGGGTCAGCCACACTGCTGGCTAGTGTCATTAAGAGGCTGTTGACCTTTGTGCGTTCTTTGATCATTAAAACTTCTTAAGGATAGGCGTCCCATCAACGGGACAGTCGTAAATCATGCAGCACCGTGTGGCACGATCGCAGATTTTAGAGAAACAACAAATGTCGGTACATATAAGTGTCTTATATTGGCTGAAAGCTTAAATTCTTGTTAATATAACTGCACTGTCCAATTTACAGTAGCTATTACTGCGGAGAAATGCCATGCTAATGTTTGAGGAGAGCTCCTAACAACAAAACCATTTTTGTCACAGCAATATGTTTGATGAATTCACCTCTGAAGGTGAAATGTGTACTTACATTCTGAAATCTTGCTCTGATTTATCATCCAAAGGGTCCCAGAGATAACATGAAGTGTCGTTTTGTTAGATAAAAATCCCTTTTCATATCCTACAAAGGTCCATATAGCATGCACGATCGATTTTGTATTTCCACTCGTTCAATTTGCAAAGAAAGGCATCTGTGAAAATCTAGCCCTAAAACGTTGTTTAAACCAGTCAAATCACGTTCGTATTTATTCCTCAGAGATCCTAGAACGTAACCAGACTTCACTATATCATTAGGAGTGTAGTATATCATGTAGGACACAACATTTGGTCAGAGAGCGACGCCTTCATGGCACGCCGATGAAGAAGTCT